>NC_136063.1:230719622-231349884 GCF_964261635.1 Lissotriton helveticus | reverse complement strand
CCTGAATGGGGAGGAAGACTGTACCCTTGGAGCAGTGCTGGAGGTAGATCAGACCCTTTGTAGAGGCTGACGTAGACGGGCACCCCACTACTTTCTTGGTCGACACTGGTGCTTCCAGATCTACTGTGCGGTCTGCAGTGGTCCCAAATTTGCCCCTTTCAGGACAAACTATTCAAGTTGTAGGAGTAGCGAACAGAAGAATGACAAACCCATTGACTGAGCCAGTCCCGGTAAAGATCGGAAGTTTCAGAGACAGACACCAATTTGTAGTGTGCGATTCCAGTCCTGTATGTTTACTAGGAAGAGATCTTTTGTGTAAACTCAATTGCACCATCTATTGTACCCCCAAGGGAGTAGAATTGCAGACTAATGATGACGATGCTGATTTTAAAGTTGCAAACACGCACATGTGTATTGAATTGTACCCTGCCATAACTGTGGAAGAACTTCCCTGGGATTTGAGAGATTCAGTCTCACCGGAGGTGTGGGACTTTACGGGGGAGGAGATAGGACTGATCAAAGGAGTAGAGCCTGTCAGAATCCAAGTGAAACAGAATGCTGACTTTCCTAGAACACCACAGTACAAGCTGACTCCAGAGACATTGGAAGGAATAAAACCCGTGAATGAGTCCATGATTAGACAAGGGATTCTGAAGGAGGTTATGGGCAGTCCCTGTAACTCTCCGATAATGGGCTTGCAGAAGCCAAGTGGGAAGTTCAGGATAGTGCAGGACCTACGAAAAATTAACAACATAGTCGTCCCATGTTGTCCAGTGGTACCGAATCCATCAGTAATACTGTTTCAGATACCGTTCCAAGCTGAGTGGTTTTCTGTGATTGATTTGTGTCAAGCTTTCTTTTCCATCGCACTGCATGAGGAAAGCCAATTTCTTTTTGCGTTCAAAATAGAGAGTCGCGTATTAACATGGTGCCGTATCCCTCAAGGGTATACAGAGAGCCCATCGATCTTTAATCAGTTGCTGAAAAGGAATCTGGAGAGTCTGGTACTGCCACAGAACTCAGTTCTCGTACAGTACATAGACGAGCTCCTTGTTGCGTCAGATACCGAAGATGCTTGTAGGATTGACACCATTGCCTTGTTGAACCATTTGGGAGAGAATGGACACAAGGTATCACCTAACAAGTTACAGTACTGCCTGCAAGAAGTGCAGTATCTGGGTCACAGAATAGAGCAGGGAAAGAGGAAGGTGTCACCTGACAAAATTGAAACGATCATGAGAATGACTGTGCCCTCGACCCAGAGAGAGGTTAGAATGTTCCTGGGCATGGTTGGCTATTGCCGACAATGGATTGCAAACTTTTCCCTGAAAGCGAAACCCTTGCAGAAACTGACGCATAAGGACGTGGTTGATCCGGTACCATGGGACACAGATTGTATGATGGCTTTTCTTGAGCTGAGAGAGGACTTGTGTCGTGCTCCGGCTCTGGGGATGCCAGATTACCACAAATCATTTGCATTATTCTGCTGCGAGAGGGAAGGATGTGCTTTAGCTGTTTTAGTGCAAGATCATGGAGGAGTCCGTAGACCAGTTGCCTACTTTTCGGCTACTTTAGACCCAGTAGCCGCAGCGTTGCCCGGATGTCTCAAATCCGTTGCTGCAACAGGTGTCAGCATTGAACCATGTGAAAGCATAGTGATGGGATATTCACTGACAGTGCATGTACCTCATTCTGTGGAATTGTTGATGACCAGGACCAGGACGCAGCACTTGACCAACAATAGGCTCACACGCTACGAGCAGGTTATACTTGCTGCGGAGAATGTGACCCTCAGGAGGTGCTCTGTCTTGAATCCTGCTACTTTGTTGCCATTACCAAATGATATAGATGATGATTGGGAAGACCATGATTATCTTGATGTAACTGAACTATGCACCAAACCTAGGCCGGATATCGTTGATGTGCCATTGACAGACCCCGATGAAATTTATTTTGTCGACGGCTCATGCATAAGAGACAATACTGGTCAGTTGAGAGCAGCATTTGCTGTCTGTACTATTTCTGGAATAATTGAAGCAGCCTGCCTGGAAGGAGTACACTCCGCTCAGGTGGCTGAGATCATTGCATTGACGCATGCCTGTCTGGCAGCCAACGGAATTCGGATTACCATCTTCACCGACAGCCAATATGGATTTGGGGTGGTTCATGACTTCGGTCAGTTGTGGTCCCAGCGGGGTTACATGACGTCATCGGGCTCCCCAATCAGGAATGGCGAGTTCGTCAGGTTATTGCTGGAGGCCTTGCAAGGTCCTGCCGCAATAGCAGTGGTAAAATGTACAGCTCACACCAGAGGCACGTACTTTGTGACAATGGGGAATCGTTATGCTGATGAAGTTGCACGCTATTGTGCAGAGCAGGGATACTCCTTTACTGAACAACACATTGAGGGACCTAGGGAAAGAACTGAACTAAGCATGATGCTTGAGGTATGTATGTATGTATGTATGTATTGCGACTTATATAGCGCACGTATCACCCGAAGGTATCAAGGCGCTTGCTTAGGGAACCCGTCCTGGTATTCCCCTGTGAGATACCCCGGCAGGGTATCCACAAGGTGAAAGCCAGGCATCCCGCCGCGAGGGGCCGTAGTGGAGATTAAGCAAGCTATTGCCCAGAGTCGCAGAGTGTGACCCCGTGAGTCGAGTAGGCACCGGAGCGAGAATTGTCGAGTCCGTGGAATTTTGAGCCCGAGACCCGCCGAGGCGGGGAATCGAACCCTGGTCCACGGCCGATCTCAGCTTCCGGGTCTGCCGCCTCTAACCACTGAGCCACGCTTCTCCACGAGGTGGCAGATACCTGGGAAGAGTTGAGAGACATGCAAGGTCAGACGTCAGATTATGAGAAAAAGGTGTGGGAATCAGCTGGTTGTGTCAAGGGAGATTTGGACATGTGGGTTTCAGCTGATGGAAGAGCTGTGTTGCCGAATGAACTGGTGAGTGCGATGGCACGACAGATACATGGTCCTGTGCATCTGGGAAGGGATGCGATGTTGCGTGTGTTCAGACAGACATGGTACAATCCCAAATTTAGACAGGCTGTGGAAGCAGTATGTCAGAGATGTGTGACATGTCAACAGATAAATGTTGGGAAAAGAACACCAGTTACACTGAGTCACATTGGAAGGTCCGGCGGACCTTTTTACAGAATGCAAATAGACTTCATTGAAATGCCAAGGTGTAATAGCCTCAGGTATGTCTTGGTGATTGTGGGTGTGTTCTCTAGATGGGTTGAGGCATATCCCACTCGTAGGTGCGATACACTCACTGTAGCCAAACTATTGTTGAGGGAATTGGTGCCACGATTCGGGGTTCCGACCTCTCTGGAATCGGACAGAGGGAAACATTTTAATAGCGAAATTGTGAAGATGCTCTGCTCTGCTCTGAACATTGATCAAAGACTGCATTGTAGCTACCGCCCAGAGGCTTCTGGCATGATAGAGCAGATCAATGGTACCCTAAAAGCCCGAATGGCAAAGGTGTGTTCATCCACGTCCCTGAAATGGCCCGATGCACTGCCATTGGTATTAATGAGTATGCGTAGTACCCCGGCTAGGAGGACAGGGCTCTCTCCTCATGAAATCCAAATGGGGAGGGCTATGAGACTGCCATCTATTCCTACAACTGCCTTGCTGAATATCACAGATGACCTGATTCTTGATTATTGCAGGGGACTATCTGTTGTCATCCGTTCTGTGTCCCTTCAGGTGCAGGCTGCTGAAGTTCCGGCTGCTAGCGACCTTTGTCACGACCTGTGCCCAGGTGACTGGGTCTTCGTGAGGAAGCACGTGAGGAAGAGCTGCCTGGATGTATGCTGGAGAGGACCTTTCCAGGTGATACTCGTAACCACTACTGCCGTGAAGTGTGGCGGATTGCCAAATTGGGTCCATGCTTCTCACACCCGACGAGCTCCAGCACCTGAAGAAGGAACAGCTCCTCTCGTGGATGAAAACAATAACGAAGAAGATGATCCGAAAGAGGGAACAAGTCAAGCTGTGGGGGTGCCGGTAGAAGTTGGGAACTCCCCTGATCAAGCTGTGTATGATCATGACGACAGTGATACTGAATCCGCCCCAGAAGACGGAAGTGGCGGAGAAGGTGATCAGAGTACAGAAGAATCGGATGGGGAAGACGAACAGGGAGTGCAAACAAGAGGCCGGCGAGCAAGAGGTGCAGAAGCTCATTGGCCCGACAGACGGAGGCGAATGAATGTGAGATTGGCTTCCGAAAGAGAACTTTCCCCTGTGTCCGAAGAGTCCGATTTGGAAGGGGAAAACGAAGGAGCTGCACAGAGTGGTCCGAGAAGGTCAAGGAGGGTGCGAGTACCGTGCCAAAGATATGCCACTCCAGAGTGGACCTATCCTTTCACAAATGTTAGGATTGCCAATGCCAGGGGTACTGAGGTCCGGGAGGGTGAGGTCAGTGGAGGTGAACAGCACAATCCCCAATGTTAAGCTGCAAGTAGTGCTGTTGATACCTGGACTCGAAATTGAAGGTATCCTGACACTCACCATTCCTAATCCCCCTCTCCTAAGCAAGATACGTGATTTACTCCTGGAAAGACTGGTATTTCCTACCTTTGTTCCGGACATGCCAGCCTATGATGTAGTTGTGCTTCGCATGGAACTTTTGGATTATGTGTTGCAGGCAATCGGATCAAGTATAATCATAGACTTTTAAGAGCCGTGAACTGAACTTTGAACTTTTAAATTTGATTGACTTTGTGCTTTGCTTTGAAAAGAACTTTGAAAAGACTGTTGTGAATAGCTGTTAAAACTAACCTAGAGCCGAGTGGAAGAAGAAGAAATTTAGGGACTTTCCACAGAGGACTGAGAAGGGTTAGGGCTGTCTGAAAATAAGAACTAAAACAAGAACTTATGTTGCCAGGTGTGGTTCAAGAAACTCAAGTAACAAAGAAAAGAGACTTTGGGTGCTTTCTGAGAACGAACTGTTTGGGCCGAGACCATGGCGCCTGGAAACCCGAATCGTAGAGCCAAGTGCATAGTGGGCACCCTTTTAGCAGGAGTGATTCTCCTTATAGTTATAGTAGTTTGAGTTTCCTATTTTACACCACTTAAACCAGTAGAGAAGGCTGAGGGGACACAGGCACCTGACACCCCTAGTCAGAAAGAAGAAAGAGAAAGAAGAGAGAAGGCTTTACTGGCAGCAGAAAGTCGTAGGTTACATACTGACTTGTCTAAAGGAAATTTTGGACAGAACGCATATGCAAAGCTGCTGTATGAATACATTGATGCAATGGATGCGAAAGACTGTTATGTGTGTATGCAATTGCCAGCTTCAGTAGATGAGGGTATTAGATACCATCACCTTCCATTGACATATGGAATTTCATGTAGTTTGTTGATTAGCATATTGTATGGTAGAAATCATTTTGAATATTATTTTTCAAATGATGATGCTGTGTTACCAGAAGTCCCAAATTCCAAGCACTTGAATAAGTGGGACTATTATAAATCAGAAGACAGACTGGGATATTTTTTCATTCCCACACAAGAGCTAGACACCCCGTATGCACACCGACACAATTTGACTTGTTCATTATCAGAGGTGGAAAAGAAGTTCATTGAGCAGGTAGAAGACAGATATACGAAGCAAAAACACTTGCGAGATTCAGGACAAGGAAAGGTAGATTGGACCGAAGAGGAGAAGAAGCACAAATCAAGAGGGAGTTATGGTCCAATAGCTCTAGATGAAGTACAGAAAGGGAAGTTGTGCCTTCACCGTCCACAGACTTATTATGAGAATGTGTATGTAGGTCATACCACGTGTGAACACACTTTTACGTTAGAGTACTACACGAAAGATTTCTTGAAGAGCGTGGTGCAGGTGATCTCTACTGTATATTTTGTATGTGGAAAGAATGCGTATGTGAGATTGCCAGAGAAGTGGTATGGAACGTGTTACCTAGCAATTATCTTTCCCAAGATTTACCATACTGAGGATTTTGCTCTCTTGGAGGGAGGGTCCCAGAGGAGGGTAAGGCGAGGAGAGAATGCTGGAGCAATTATTGGAGATGTGTTTGGAGCAGCGATACCTATGTTGGGAGTCATTTTGAATGACATCAAGATAAGGCGGTTAGCAACTGTAGTGGACGAACTGTCAATGAATACAGCCAAGTCAGTAGTGTTGGTCGAGGGTGAGATGTTGTCGATAAGGACAATGGTTTTACAGAACCGTCTTGCCTTAGACGTCATCCTAGCAAAAGAGGGCGGAGTCTGTAAACGTTTGAAGATTCAGACATGCTGCACTTATATACCAGACAACTCTAAGGATCTGGAGACATATATAAGCAACATTACTGCTATCCATTATGAGATTGAAGACTTGACCCAAGAGAATGCATGGGAGACCGTTGGCAAGGGATTTGGAAAGGTTGGAAACTAGATTTGCCAACCTAGGAAAGGGTTTCCTTGGGTTTGTATTGAGACCCCTCCTCATAGCAGTGGCATGTGTGATTGCCTTGTGGGGTTTAGTGAGGTTAAACAAATGGTACAAGTCGAACCGATTGGCAAGATCAATGAGAGTACAAGAGATGCAAATGGAAAGGCTGCAAGACAATCAGTACCGCAGCTTGAGAGCATTGGAGATGCTCAAGAGGGGAAAAATGGCCACAAGCTCTGTTTAGTTTAGTTCTTACCCTGAGGATGATGTGAGGGTGGTGATGACACGGGTCATCAAAGGGGGGAACTGAGAGAGCGCCATTTAAAGTGAAATTTGTAGGGGTGCAGCATATGTACAAGTAGTCAGCACCCGCATAAGTAGAGGCCTGTTAATCATGTTTAGATGCAATGTATGAGAGAGTACTAAAGTAAATTGGTATCAGAAAATGTGCAGAGCCAACGTTACAAAGTGCAATCCATGCTTGCTGAAAATAGATGCTTTTAAACTGAAACCTTCTTCTTATGCAACGTGTGTTTAGCAATGCAATTGAACTTGAGATCCGCTTTATCTGAAATGTAAACGGTCTACATATATATATAATTATTTGCTTAAAGTAGAAAATGCATTTGCTGTTTAAAGTTGGAGGCCTAGCGAACTAAGTAGAAGGAATGCCAATGCAAAGCGTTGGGCCTATAAAACAAGCAGTGGTCTAGTTCCTTTAGAATTGGGGTAGGCCTGTTGGAGAATGTCGTGCTTGATATTTAACTGTAGAAATGATTTATAACTGACCTTTATAAAATGTTGCAATATCTGTAGACTGTGAGCTACTTGTGTGTATTCCTTTGCAGGCGCCTCATCGAGCAGATAGTAGAGTAAAAGGGCCCATTGTGTGGGTATGTTAGGATTCTAGACCTAGACATGGAGGAGTAGACCAGGAATTCAAGGAGGCAACTTGAAAGGATGAAGAGCCTGAGACCCAAGGACGGCTGAACGGACAAGGATGGATCCACGCCATGTGGAATTTTACAGAACCCACACCTTCTAGAGGGGCGTACCTATAGGCGTGTCATTAACATTGTGGGGTTTTGTATTAGGGACAGCACCCCGAGGGAGGAGGCAGAGCAGATGGCTGAGGAGCTAGAGAGAGCGGTCGCATGGGCAAGGAGCTTAGCAGCGGAGATGGAAATTCTAGTCTAAGAGGGAAAGTGGCGAACTTCTTAGGAAGTCTCCACGGCTGACACCTTTTGGTTAGGTTGGGCTATTGTTGAGCAGGGATGTCATCTAGCATAGAGTAGGGACAGACTAATCTGAATTAATGCCTTATATCCTAATGAGTACCAGAACTCAAGTTATAGCAATCCTGTTTAGTCTGATGATCCTGGAATTGATTCTAGTTCTATTCACTAGCCATTTGAGACTTTTCCGTAGGATTATGTTTGTATTAGTACCTGTTTATCTCTTGAACCTCTTGCTGAGGTGCCTGTATCTCCAGTTATTTTTGGTTATGTAATAAACCCTTTAAATTCAGTCTTTAGTCGATGGTTCTTTGGGGAAGTAATTTGGTGTTTCGGAATTGAACTGTTCAACTGTGATTAGATTACCTAAATTTACTCTATGACAGGTAAAAAGGTCCAGTCGACCTGTGACGGGATTCTGGAGAATGGTAAGCAGACTCTAGAGGTGAAATCCCACCTTTTCAGATTCGTGCCCGGCTTCATAGATGCTCAGAGGAGCCGAAAACCCCCACTGCCTTGCCTGTGCCCCCCTGTAATGCGACACACCGGATCTCTCCCTCCCTGCCCAATACACCCCACCCCTCCAGATCCACCCGCCCCAACAGACCAACTCCCATCCCCAGCCTGAACTCACGTTCCCTCACCTCCGCCTCCCAAACCCCAACTCCTACACCCCAACAAGTGAGCATAGTCCCAGGTCTGCAATCCCACATTGCAGGCCTGTGGTGAGGTTACCTGGTGGAGGGAGTAACCATGCCGACCTCCGCGGCCCCCCGCCCGCCCCCTCCCCTGACTTGTAATGCAGAAGTGCTATAGAATCCCCCCTCACGTTAATAAATCAATCCGTCGGTGAAGTGTCTCTGGCACTTCCTGGATGGCACTGGCCCTCTCCTGTGTTATGGTATGAGAGTTCGGCTTCAAGTCCACAGTGGGAGAGCGCCTACGATTGACCCTTTGCCAACCCCCTCTGGAAGACTGCTGGGAAGGCCTCAGTGACATGGGCCCCTCCATCCGCTCAATGCCCAGCAAGGCACAAGTGTCTTGGAGTGAACGTAGTTGGTGCAGGGTGCCGTTCCATTTGAAGATCAGACGAAAGGGGTGTCCCCAGGAGTACAGGATCCCTTTGTCGTGTAAGAAGTCTGTGGCCACTTTAAATGCTTTCCGTTTCTGGAGCGTGATGGCCGAGAGGTCTTGGTACAAGGCCACAGGCTGGCCCTGGTAATGAATGGGTTGCTTCGGTTGTGCCTCCCGGAGAATCCTTTCTTTAAGCAGAAAGTCTGGTACAAAAAGGCCAAGATGTCGGGAGGGGGCGCAGGCGCGAGCCTCACCAACCTCACTCGGTGTGCTCTACCAATTCTGAAGTTGAAGTCCGCAGCTTCCCCTAGATTGTCTTGAAACATGGCCTGTAGATATCCCGTGATATTCACTCCTTCTTCCTTGAGTGGGACACCCCGGACCCGAATGTTGTTACGTCGGGACCTATTTTCTAAGACCTCTGCATGCACCTGCAGGTCAACTTGCTGGTCCTTAAGGCGGATGCCTTCTTGCTGGAGCTGCTCTACCTCTACGCGTCTGGTGTGGTCCGCTTCTTCAATAGCCACCACCTGCTCACCCAGACCATCCACTTCCCTTCTGATCTCCAGGACCTCCCCCGCAACCTCCTGCTTCAATGTTTAAAAGCCTTTCGTGGTGGGAATTGAACAAGGTCTCCAAGAAGGATTTTGTGATGGGCACCTCGCCTTTGCTGGGGTCATTGTGTTGCCTTGTCGCCCCTGGGGAGGATGGCCCTTTGCCCCCCTTCGTTGGGTCTTTGCTGAGCATCTCAGTGAGTGTGCATTTCCCCTTCTTCCTCAGGTTGGCCATGTTGTGCCTCCTGTGGTTGCTCTTGCAGCCCTCGCTGGTATCTCTCCTTTCAATTAAGTCGCCTCGATGATCGCTCTGTGCCTCTGGTGCGTGGGCCCTTGGAGTGCGTGTTCAGCCGTCAGTGAATCTTGCGGGTGAGCCACGGCACAAGGCCCCGCTTTCTAAGTGGTCACACGTCTCCCTCAATGTGTATGTCTGTAGGCCGCCTCGCGGCCCTCACAGTTAAGCCACTGCCCGTCCCGCCGCAACGGCCACTACTTGTGGAGCTGTGGATCTGGCGGCGATGCGCTGCTAATGCATCCTGGCCTGCGGGGCACCCTCGGATAAGCATGGGCGTAAAATCCGTTCCGCTCGCGGATTTTGCGGATTTTCGGCAAATTCGCAATCCGCGAACTCTCGCGAATTTGCCGAAAATCCGTGAATTCGCCCGCGGCGGATTTTTTGCTTGGTGATACAATATTGCGGCGCGCGGCGTGGTGCACGGCGTTCACTTTCCGTCATTCAGCGTTTGCCGAGTTGTTTTTCTCGATCATATTTTGCGAGTGCTGCGCCATTTTGGATCTTGCTGTGGGATCCCGCGGGAGTTTGGCGCCCGCGAATACGTAATCGCGGCTTGCCACCTTGCAGAGCACGCCTCGCGAGAGTTCGCAATTGCGAACACGTAGTTGCGGCGGACAGGAACAATCTCGCACTCGCGAAATAGAGATTTTGCAATTCTGCACAAGAAATCCACCAGCAAACAGCATAAACCTTCTGAAAATGATGATTTTTATCAGAATCACTCCTCAGGTTGACATTTGCATGCCCTTTTTTTTTGCAAGGAGTCCATTTTTGGGGGGGGGAGGAAGGAAGTGCCCCACAGTCTCCAACTTCCTGTTCCTGTCCAGCAGGCTCCTCCCAGTGCTTTCTTCATGTGCTGGTCACTTTCATTTGGACCTTGACCTGGAAGGATTACTTTTTGTGGGTGCTCCTGGATATTTGGATTTGAGGCCTTTTTGACTTTCTTTGGATCACTTTTGGATTAGAAATCAACTTTCACAAGTAAGTTTGTTTGGGGCATTACAGTTGCTGCAACTACAATTTTGGAACTTTTTCAGAACATTTAATAAAATATATTGTGGGTAGCCACAGTATCCAGTAGGACCAGGGTTGGTTATGGGTGCATGATACAACTGTTTTGTTGAATTTAAACATCATTGAGGCCAAGGATGGGCTGGGATTGTGCTGAATTTTGTGTTTTTTGTCGTTTTTTTGGGGCTGCTGGTGGGGCCCTTTCCCCAGGGGTGGTGGTGCATGGACTGAGTCTGCCTGTGGGGTCTCACTCTCTTTAATGTAAACATCCTGGATGGCATTGGATTGTGGTGATTTTTGTGTGTTTTTCGTTTTATTTTGGGGTGTACTGTTGATGTGGACTGGCCATGTGGTTGGTGGTGGTGGCCATCTTGAGTGCTGCTGGTACAGGCAACATGTGCTTGGGGTGCAAGGGGCCATTTTGAAGAGAGGCAGTGTCTGAGGCCTGCACTTATTTTGCCTACTTTTCATCCATTATGCCCAGGGGTGGTGAGTGTTGCATGGGCCTAGTCTTTCTGTGGGGTGTCTTCTTGAATTTAAACACCATTGAGGCCATGGATGGGCTGGGATTGTGCTGATTTTTGTGCTTTTTGTCATTTTTTTGGGGCTGCTGGTGGGGCCCTTTGCCCAGGGGTGGTGAGTGTTGCATGGGCCTAGTCTTTCTGTGGGGTGTCTTCTTGAATTTAAACACCATTGAGGCCATGGATGGGCTGGGATTGTGCTGATTTTTGTGGTTTTTGTCGTTTTTTTGGGGCTGCTGGTGGGGCCCTTTGCCCAGGGGTGGTGGTGCATGGACTGAGTCTGCCTGTGGGGTCTCACTCTCTTTAATGTAAACATCCTGGATGGCATTGGATTGTGGTGATTTTTGTTTGTTTTTCGTTTTATTTTGGGGTGTACTGTTGATGTGGACCGGCCATGTGGTTGGTGGTGGTGGCCATCTTGAGTGCTGCTGGTACAGGCAACATGTGCTTGGGGTGCAAGGGGCCATTTTGAAGAGAGGCATTGTCTGAGGCCTGCACTTATTTTGCCTACTTTTCATCCATTATGCCCAGGGGTGGTGAGTGTTGCATGGGCCTAGTCTTTCTGTGGGGTGTCTTCTTGAATTTAAACACCATTGAGGCCATGGATGGGCTGGGATTGTGCTGAATTTTGTGTTTTTTGTCGTGTTTTTGGGGCTGCTGGTGGGGCCCTTTGCCCAGGGGTGGGGAGTGTTGCATGGGCCTAGTCTTTCTGTGGGGTGTCTTCTTGAATTTAAACACCATTGAGGCCATGGATGGGTTGGGATTGTGCTGATTTTTGTGCTTTTTGTCGTTTTTTTGGGGCTGCTGGTGGGGCCTTTTGCCCAGGGGTGGTGGTGCATGGACTGAGTCTGCCTGTGGGGTCTCACTCTCTTTAATGTAAACATCCTGGATGGCATTGGATTGTGGTGATTTTTGTGTGTTTTTCGTTTTATTTTGGGGTGTACTGTTGATGTGGACTGGCCATGTGGTTGGTGGTGGCCATCTTGAGTGCTGCTGGTACAGGCAACATGTGCTTGGGGTGCAAGGGGCCATTTTGAAGAGAGGCAGTGTCTGAGGCCTGCACTTATTTTGCCTACTTTTCATCCATTATGCCCCGGGGTGGTGAGTGTTGCATGGGCCTAGTCTTTCTGTGGGGTGTCTTCTTGAATTTAAACACCATTGAGGCCATGGATGGGCTGGGATTGTGCTGATTTTTGTGCTTTTTGTCGTTTTTTTGGGGCTGCTGGTGGGGCCCTTTGCCCAGGGGTGGTAAGTGTTGCATGGGCCTAGTCTTTCTGTGGGGTGTCTTCTTGAATTTAAACACCATTGAGGCCATGGATGGGCTGGGATTGTGCTGATTTGTGTGCTTTTTGTCCTTTTTTTGGGGCTGCTAGTGGGGCCCTTTGCCCAGGGGTGGTAAGTGTTGCATGGGCCTAGTCTTTCTGTGGGGTGTCTTCTTGAATTTAAACACCATTGAGGCCATGGATGGGCTGGGATTGTGCTGATTTTTGTGCTTTTTGTCGTTTTTTTGGGGCTGCTGGTGGGGCCCTTTGCCCAGGGGTGGTGAGTGTTGCATGGGCCTAGTCTTTCTGTGGGGTGTCTTGAATGTAAACATCATGGAGGGCATGGATGGCTTGGGATTGTGCTGATTTTTCTGTGATTTTCGTTTTTTTGGGGTGTTCATGGGGACAGGCCATGTGGGTGGGGCCATTTTGAGTGCTGCTACAGGCAGGCCCTGGCCATGTGCTGGGAGGCAGGGGGCCATTTTGAATGCAGGCAGTGTTCTTAAGTCTGCAACCATTTAGCCTAGCTTTCAACCTTTATGCCCAGGGGTAGTGAGTGTTGCACGGGCCTAGTCTTTCTGTGGGGTGTCTTGAATGTAAACATCATGGATGGCATGGGATTGTGCTGATTTTTCTGTGTTTTTCGATTTATTGGGGTGTATAACTGAACTGATGTTCCTCTGTCTTCCATTGCTTTTAGGTGCACAAGACTCAAGAGAACCACCAGTGCCAGGAAGAAGTCCTGCAGCGGTGTGTGTGTGCAGCATAACGTCACGCGACGTCACGTCTGGACACAGACAACTCTGCAACTCGTGCAACTGCGGCCTGCTGTTCTGACCCGCTCTGAAGAGATGGCCCCCAAAAAAGTTCCCCGTAGCTCCTCTAGCAAGAAAGTTGCCAGTAAGGAGCAGAAGAAGCAAGTTACCAAGGAGACTGGTGTGCCGGCCGCCTCTTTTTTTGGGAGGAAAAAAAAAAGTACGCCTGCAGCAGCAGCGGAATCTGCTGGGGACCAAGCTGGGAGCAGCACCCCCGCTCCATTGGGCTCAGTGCCACCACCACCACCACGCCAACTTAAGTCCAAGCCCTTGACTGCTGCAGAGGCACTTAGTCTAGTTGTTCAATCACCATCGACCAGTGATGTTGGCTCATCGCAAGAAAGTAGCAGCAATGTCCCTCAATCAACACAGGTTGTTGTAACTCATCTGACGAGTGTTGAACAACCACACCGCAACAAAAACCACATGTGCAAGTACAAGCCCAAGTACATGTGGAAGGAGAGGCAGCGCAAGGAGATGCGCAAGCAGAGGTGCATGGAGGGTCACAAGTGCCCACAATAGTTGTTCCTCCCGAAGTAGGGGCACATCAGGAAATCGACAATCAAGGCGAGGTATCATTTGAGGAAGCCACTCCTCCTGATGATCATTCATTGTCTTCCACACCCCTAGCAAGGAAGAGATCAAGGGTGGTGTCTACATTTTCTTCAAGCACACCTCCTTCTGAAGATACGGATCAAAATTGGGAACCAGCACCACTGCCGTCTGAGAGTGAGGCACACCATGATCTGACAAAGGTAGTTAAGCGTAAAAGGAAGCTCGTCCAAAGTCTCAGAGTTATGGAGTGTGATGAGGCTCAACAAGAAGTGGCGGATACTGCTGCTGATGAAGACTCTGACAACGACGACCCAGTCATCATAAAGGTCACTGCAGCCCCAGCGGGCATGCAGCAAACAGACATTTTGACCCTAGCCCGAAAAGCTGCTGAGCGTGATGATGATGATGTTGTCGCCGAGGAGGCAGTGGAAACACCACAATCATTGGAGTTAACTAGTACACCAACTCGTACCGCTTCCATATTTCTTCCTCGCCAGAAGGGACCTCCATCCACCTCGACCTCAATTAGTGGTGGTGAAAGTGCACAACGTACTAAAGTTCGGCAATCCACATCCTCCACTTCATCTGGCATTAGCAGCATGACCACCACCACCAGTATCGCCGCCTCCTCCGGCCCCCACAGACAATTCAAGTCCCCAGTTTGGGACTTCTTTAGTGTTTGCCCAAAAAGGGAAAAGTACGCCATTTGTAGCATTTGTAAGCTTGCAGTTAGTCGTGGTAAGTTTGGTACCAACTATGGTACCGGAGGCCAGAGAGGTCATCTTAGGAGACAGCACGCTGTCCAATGGTTTGCGCACCTAAAGGAGATCAAGGAAGCCCGAATTGGAAGTCAAGAAAACGTTGATGTTTCATCTGATGATGACGAGGAGGAAGAAGACGTGTCAAACACTTCACTTACACCCAGTACCCCTGTCAGCAGCACACCCCATGTGAGGCACACTAAGAGTGTTGGAGCGAGTGAGACACCAACGCGAAAAAGTTCACCAGCGAGCATAATTGGGTCAACGAAGTCATTATCATCCCGTAAATGCTTGGTCCAGGGCAACATTAGAACCATGTTTTGTTCAGACGCGCCATATGAACGCAACCACCCACTGACGCGTCTGTATAACACAAAGCTGGCTAAAATGCTAGCTCTGGACCTTCTCCATTTTTCTTTTGTAGAAGCTGTAGGTTTTCTAGAATTAGTGGCAGCGCTCTGCCCTAAATGGAAGGTTCGTAGCCGGTTCTATTTTGCCCGAGTTGCGGTTCCAGCACTACATGAACATGTGCTTGAGGTGATTGGGGCAGCTTTGCAGAAGAGTGCTGTTCACACTATACATCTGACAACAGACATGTGGACCAGTGGCGCAGGCGCTGATTACATGTGCATCACTGCACACTGGGTCTCTTTTTCAGGGGTTAAAGCAAAGCTAAACGCAGGTGTTGACCCGGACCAAGTTTTTAAAGCTGCTCGGAAACATGCAACAATAGCCATGTTTGGCTTGGAGAAACGTCACACAGCACGAAACATTTTGGACGAGTTTAACAAAAAGGTCTTTCACTGGCTGTCCCCCAAAAAACGCCAGATTGGTTATGTTTCCACGGATAATGGCGCCAATGTAGTTAAGGCCATGGCGCTGGGTGACTATTTCAGAGTGCCGTGTTTGGCGCACTGTATCAACCTGGTAGTTCAAAAATTCTTGAGTGATAAAGACAGTCCAGCGTGCGAGGTAATGGCCACCTGCCGAAAAATGTGCAACCATTTCAGCCATTCTTTTAAGGCCCGGAAGCATCTGAGGAGCCTGCTACATCAACGTCGAATGCCAGTGAAAGCACTCATCCAGGAGGTGTCAACACGTTGGAACTCAACCTTCTACATGCTTGAGCGTCTGTATGAGCAGTATACGGTACTCGATCATTATTTCCTAAAACAGGGTACAGCTCAGAAGGACCTGAGGATGGATGCGGCGCAATGGGACATAGTTAAAAGCCTGACAGAAATGCTTCGTCCTTTTGAGGTCTTCACGCGTGCAGTCAGCAAGGAGGACTGTAATTTGGGAAAAGCTATCCCATTGTTGTGCATTCTGGAGCACCAACTGAAGGCGGTGTCTTCTGAGTTAGAAAAAGATGAAAAAAACAAAGACCCTTTTGTTTTGTCGGAGAAATTATTAGAGCGCCTACGTGGTGATGAACGTCTTAAAATGATCAACTCAGAACAGCATTACATTTGTGCTACTATTCTGGATCCACGCTACAAAAAGGCGCTGGCAGGCCAAGCATTCTTTCCTTTTGCTGATGAAGATGTTAAAAAGTACAAACTTTGGCTAGCCAGGTCAGCCAAGAGGTTTCAAAAAGAATGGCAGGATATTGAAGGATAAGGCAGTACATCAGCATCAGCATCAGCAGGCCATCCCCAGTCAAAAGAATCCACTTCTGCACCTGTGGCTGTGGCACAAGTGACCTCTCAGCCGTTAAAGACACCGGCAACGGGATCATCTGCACCACACACAAGAGTAACATTGGCTGCTGAAGAGGATTGGCTAACTTGGCTTGGGTATGGTTCTCGAAAAAAGGTCACAGGCACAGCAAAAAGTAAGCAAAGTGGAGGAACCGTTGAGGACCTTGAGTCGGTGGTGCAGGTCTATCTGAATGACTCAACAGAGGTCTTTCTTAATGATGAGCCATTGGAGTATTGGCATGGGAAAAAACAATTGTGGCCACAGCTCTCCAACCTGGCTATAAACTACTTGTCTTGCCCAGTCGCAAGTGTGTCTTCTGAACGTGTTTTCAGTGCTGCTGGTGGCATTGTAACTCCCAAACGGAGCCGCCTCTCGCCCAAAAATGTGGAGAGGTTAACAATGATAAAGATGAATCAGCACCTCATACCACCAGATTACAAAGTACGAGAAACCACGCTGCATGAAGACGAGGAGGACAGCAACGTAGATGAGGGAATTTGTTCTCTGTTCGGTCACACTGACCGCATCCTGCCTGAATTCGCAGAGTATGATGACGAACTCTTATTCTTATTCCCTGACACCGAGCCCTGAAAATGAGACAATGAATTAATAACTTTCTTTTTCGTCCTTATTCACTTTTATTCCTGTGTGTCTGTCTTTCTTTGTTTTGCACAGTTAATTTAATTCAAACTTTAATCACCTAATCACAAAAACAAGCCCATCAGCAGAACTGTCTTCACTTGTTTGCTTATTGATTTGAAGGTGCCGCAGTCTACATTTCTCAGGTTCACAAGTTCAGAAGAACATGCTCCTCTATCCTCCTCCTCCAGACTCCTATTTCCCTCAAAGCAGAGGGCTGGATTACGCCCAATGAAGAAAGACTCAGCACTTGTGGGGGTGTTCTACTTCTTTGCGGGTGAGTTGAGGGCTCTGGGGCCATTGCTGTGAAGCTCTAATAACGGATAAAAGTGGTTTGGACCAAATATGAGGCGGAAATTTCTTGCCATTTTTGCTGACTTGCTTGCCTTTGAGGTGCTCTTTGGCGGGGTTCCGGGTGTTTGTGGGTGAGTTTTGGGGTCTGGGAGCACTGCTGCGACAGTCTAATCTTGATTGCATTTGCTTTTCAGGGAATCCGTGGTGGAAAACAGGAGTTATGATGATGACCTAGCTGCACAGCGCGTTTGGACCGAAGGCCGAGAGATATTGTAAGTATGAGATTTTGCTTTTTGGCTGTTTGGGGGTGTTGTCGTTGTCGTGTTTTTTTGCGGGTGGGTTGGCGGGTCTTGGGGCATTCCTGGGAAGGTCTAATACCGGATAGAAGTGGTTTGGACAAAATCCATGCAGAATTTTTTTTTGCTATTTCTTCTGACATCTTGCTCAATGTAGCGTTTTCGGGGGCCTGTTTGGGGGGCTTCCTGGTGTTTGTGGGTGGGTCTCGGGGTCTCTGTCGGAGCACTGCTGCGACAGTCTAATCTAGATTACATTTGCTTTTCAGGAAATCCGTGGTGGAAAACAGGAGTTATGATGATGACCTAGCTGCACAGCGCGTTTGGACCGAAGGCCGAGAGATATTGTAAGTATGAGATTTTGCTTTTTGGCTGTTTGGGGGTGTTGTCGTTGTCGTGCTTTTTTGCGGGTGGGTTGGCGGGTCTTGGGGCATTCCTGGGAAGGTCTAATACCGGATAGAAGTGGTTTGGACAAAATCCATGCAGAATTTTTTTTTGCTATTTCTTCTGACATCTTGCTCAATGTAGCGTTTTCGGGGGCCTGTTTGGAGGGCTTCCTGGTGTTTGTGGGTGGGTTTCGGGGTCTCTGTCGGAGCACTGCTGCGACAGTCTAATCTTGATTGCATTTGCTTTTCAGGAAATCCGTGGTGGAAAACAGGAGTTATGATGATGACCTAGCTGCACAGCGCGTTTGGACCGAAGGCCGAGAGATATTGTAAGTATGAGATTTTGCTTTTTGGCTGTTTGGGGGTGTTGTCACGTGCTTTTTTGCGGGTGGGTTGGCGGGTCTTGGGCAATTCCTGGGAAGGTCTAATACCGGATAGAAGTGGTTTGGACAAAATCCATAAGGAAAAGCCTTTTGGCACTTTTTGTAACTTAAGGTTCATTAGGGTTAGCCCTAGCAGCAGGATTGCATGTGTTTCGGGGTGTTCTAGATTTTTGCAACTGAGTTCTGTGGTCTTAGAGCTCTCTTGGAGCAATGATGGCTATGGATACTTTTGCTTGCTTGCATGTGGTTTGAATACAATCCACGGTGGGTAAGGGGGTATTTGGGCCTACTTTTACTTTCAAAGTACGTTTTGTCACCAGTTTTCTGCTAGGCCTCGTTTTTTGAGATCTGATTGGGGGTCTTCTACATTTTTGCGACTGGCTTTAGTAAGGGTCTGGGTGGGAGCACTGCTGGGAAGGTCTAATTTTGTTCTAAAACACAGTTTACAGTACACCTAGCTTGAGGGGAAAGATCCGCTAAATTAATTTGGCCATACTTATTTATCCTTCAAAAGGTGACTCAGACAGAGTACGCACTTTCAAAAATATTGTACTGTCTATTAGGAAAATCAAAGTGTGACTTTTTGCACCACACAGCGTACATACCTTATATTTATTTATCAGTGGTATTGTAATAGCAATTACTGTTTTCCGTTCAATAATTACAGGCCGGGTTTCAGTCTGTGCAATGGGGAAAAAAGATGGAGTCAGGCTTCACATTAACGAGCCGCAATTCAACATCCGCCAGGCAGGCAGTGGACAGGGTGTCTTCTGTCAGTGGTCACCAACATTGATGGACGAAGCGTCAGCTGGAATGGAGGAGTGCCGCTAATAAGAGGAATTGTTTGCTGCATGCAACTTACTTACCAAATTCATAAGGACAACTCCAACAACATACAGATACAGTATCCATTGTTTTCTTCTATGAGTGTGACTGCATTTCTTGGATCTCTCTCTGCTTCTAAATTGATCCCTACAGCCATTCTATAGGTTTTTCTTCGGCTAATTTTTAAACCTAATTTAATGTAAGAAGTGTTTCTCTGAGTGAAGAGATAGGCTAGTGAAAACGCTGCAGCCCTGTACTGTCGCATTCTAGTACTACTTACTTTTCAGTAACAATGCATGCAGTAGGGCATGCACTTCCTTTATGTCACTTAAAAGATTTGTGGTTAGCTTTAGTTTGTTCCCAAAGATTTCTTTATCTTCAATTATTGTTTGTCCATGCTGTGCTTTTTTTTTCTTCTCTCAACAAAACCTACCCAAAAAGAAACCCCCATTCCCATCCATTTTCCAAACCCTAACCCTCTTCCCCCGGGCTGTGTGGTTTTGCTTGATGTGTGACTAGATGACATCAATAATTCCACACACTTGCTGGGGAGGATAAGGTCATAGCAACAGGCTGGTGAAGGAATCCGAGGATATATTCTAGACTTACTCAGCTTCAGTACTATTTCTTGTAGTAGTAGGAGCCAATGTCAAATAAATTCAACGCAAGTACTAGTTATACTTGCAATACTTTACCATTTGTTAGGCTACATTGTGGCACTGTTCTAGTGTACTGTCACCTGCTATATTCTCTATCGTACCGTAACCGTTGTAATGCTACAGTAAGGACAAACCAGGTTTCGTTTTCTTTTTTTCCATATGCATGCAACTGCCACTGTGTCACACCACTAGTACCACCGCAATGAGGACATTTCATCTGCCCAGGATTGTCAACCTTAATCCCCATTTCCCGTGGAGCCAGCCCTGGGCCTAGCCCTACTTTCAAACACAAATTACAGGTAAGATAAGCGTTTGGTGGGAGGTAGTATAATGGAGAATTAGGACTAGACGAGAGATTGACGGTAGTACTACTAAAGTCCTAGGACTCTTCAGGAAAACAAACTTACTGTTAAACCCCCACCCACCAGACTCAAAAGCAGTAACAAACAGGTATGGTCAGATAAAGTTTAAAAAAGTATATTTATGTAGCCCTAACAAAATAATCTCCCTCAAGACCCTCCCTAACCCCAACGATTGTCTTTCAAAAGTCCCAAAAAGAACCCAACTCCCAAATCCCACCCCCCAAAAGTCTCTAAAAAAAGGGCAAGGGACACTACACTACTGGAGGGTGCTGTTGAATTTAGCGGCCAGGGCATCATACTCCTTGCGGAGGGTGGCATGGTCGAAGCGGAGGCCCTCCACCAAGTTCTTATAGCTAAGGACCTCCTGCTCCAGGTAGGACACTCTGAGTCCTAAGCGGCGCTGGCGTGCCTTGCAACTCCTGTGGGGGGCAGCTGGTGTCTTTGCTGCTCGGCGGTGGCGGTTGGCTTTGGTAGCCCGGCTCCGTACCGCTGGACCACTGCGCTGGCAGGCAGCCCGTGGGGGCACGGAGGAGGATGCAGCTGTGCCAGTGGATGTTGTTGTTGTTGTACTGGTTGACTGCGTGTCCTCCTCCTCCAGGGCCACCAGCCGCCGATATTCGGCGACAGTGGCATCCAGCCTCCGTTGCCGGGCCATTCGAGCCTGCACCCTCCGTGATGGTCTATTTGATTTGGAAGGAGCAACTATATGAAGAAAGAAAGACATAGTCTGTAACCAATGCTCCTTAAGATTAATAACACAAAGTGATTGAGCAGAAAGTTGTGTCACAGTACAAGTAGCAAATTGAAAGCACAGTACATAACTATTGAGGACAGTATCTATCTAACCTCCCACTTCTTCATACTTGCTCTAACATTAGTGGGAGTTTAAGGAACAAATTCTACGAGCACTATGGACTTCCATTACAGTCGACTATGACAGTACACCAGTCTTATTCTTCTTCTTCTCTCTTGTTTAGGAAAATTGGTACGTTATCTTATGCAAGCCGGCATAATGCCAGCGCAGTGAACTTGCACCCGAGAAAAACAGACGCACACCATGATGAGTGAGACAGACTTGCGTCACTGTACCGGTCCAGTACATGCGGGTGGTGAAGCTATTACTTTTCTATTACGGGTGGCACTGAGAATACTCTGTTACAAGGGCTACTGATTAATTAATTTAGCTTTCACCCTACAGTGCAAATGAGTACTAGAAAAGGAAAATGAAGAAGCTAAATAATTTGATTATCTATCACTTCACATGGGATGTATTTGATGACATATGGGATGACTTTAGGTGCTTTGCTTATTATTGAGTGAACAGTGATACACCCACACATGAATGACGTACTACTACTAAACTAAAGTTATTAAGAGAGGTACGGAGTGTCCACCGTAATAACCGGATATATTTATTTATTTATTTATTTTAGGTTTTTATAGAGCGCGTAGTCACCCTCGAGTATCCCAGCGCTGAAACCTCAGACTCCTAGAGGGGGGGCACAGGGAAGCTTCGAAGAGAAATCAGGGAAAAAGGAGGGTTTTGAGGGACTTCCTAAATCGTAGGAGGTTTGGTTCAGCTCTGAGGTTCGAGGGGAGAGCGTTCCATTTACTGGCCGTGTTTACCGAAAATCTGCGGCCGCCAATGCGGGTTTTCTTCACCCTAGGGACAACGATAAGGTTTCCCTGTTCAGACCGGAGCGCTCTCGGTGGTCTGTATGGAGTGATCCAAGTGCTCAGAATGGGGGGACCCGCCTTGTGCAGGGCCTTATGTGCCAGGCAGAGGGCCTTGAAGGCGACTCTTTCCCTCACGGGGAGCCAGTGAAGTTTTCTCAGGGCAGGTTTGGCCGATGTTCTTGCTGGGGTGTTTGTGAGCAGGCGGGCTGCGGCATTTTGGGTTTTTTGTAGTATTTGCAAGGTGGCTTCCGGCGCCCCGAGGTAAATAGCGTTGCTATAATCCAGCCTTGCTAGCACTAAGCCTTGAATTAGCAGGAGGCGGGACTGGAATGGTAGAAGGGGGAGCACCTTTCTGCATGATCTAAGGAGCCCATAGCAGATGCCGGCTGTTTTCCTAGCCTGTGTCCTGAACGTGAGATCTGTCTCTAGCCACACTCCCAGACTCTTAACCTCTGTCTTAGGGGAGGGGGGGTCACCCATACAGGCGGGCCAGATGTTAGGGGGGAGACTCGAAGTTTTGTGACCAAGGAGCAGGATCTCTGTTTTTGACCCGTTAAGCTTTAGGTCAGAGTCGCCCATCCATTGATGGACGGTGGCGAGGCAGTCTCGCAGGTTGGAGGGCTTTAGCTTGGGGTGAGAGAGGGTCACCACCAGCTGAGTGTCATCAGCGTAGCTGACGATCGTGACTCCGAATGGGACGACCAGCTCCTCCAGTGGGGCCATATACACGTTGAAAAGCGTGGGGCTCAGTGAGGAGCCCTGGGGCACTCCACACCGGAGGGGGATTGAGGGAGAGCGGCTTTCTCCTTCCCAAACTTGGAAGGAGCGTCGGGAGAGAAAGGATGTGAGCCATCTCAGCGCACTGTCTTGTACGCCAGTGTTCTCTAGGCGCTGGGCTAGGACCTGGTGGCTGACAGTGTCGAATGCCGCGCTAAGGTCCAGGAGGACCACTGCCACTGATCCTCCTGTGTCCATGATTTCCCTCGCTTTTTCTACGGCCGCCAGAAGGGCGGTGTCTGTGCCCTGACCTGGTCTGAAACCTGTTTGGGAGTTTTTTAGGAGATGGTTTGTCTCTAAGAAGTGGGACAGCTTTTTATTTGCGAGCTTCTCCGCGACCTTACCTATCCAGGGGAGGAGCGAGATGGGTCGATAGTTGGATAAGTCTGCGGGGTCTAGCGACGGCTTCTTCAGAAGACCTTTAACAACGGCCTCCTTCCAACTTTGTGGGACTTCTCCTTGGGCAAACGAGGTGTTAATGAGGGCCGTGAGTCTAGCTGTAATGGTCCGAGCGATGTTTTTAGTGAACCGTACGGGAACTGAGTCGCTGGGGGCCCCACTTTTCGTGGCTGCTAAAGTAGTTGCCACTTCTTCTTCTGTGACTGGTCCGAATGAGGCTAAACGAGGGGATTCGGGTTTGTCCGTGGGGTTTCCTGACGTGAGGGCACAATCCTTGGCTATTCCAGGGGTGGCCTGATTGGTGGCAGGTTGGGAGGAAAGGATTTTCTTAATTTTATTGTCGAAGAAGTTAGCCAGGTTGACGCATTTCTCCTCGGCTGCTTTGGGGTCCAAGGGTATCTGCGGGGGGGCTGGGACATGGAGAAGCTCTTTAAGAATGGAAAAAGTCTCTTTAGCAGAGCACGAGGAATTCTGTATTCTTTCCTCAAAGAAGGAGCTTTTTGCGCTGTGGAGGGCTTGTTTGTAAGCCTTCATGGCTGTTTGATAAACGTTTTTGTCCTTCGCTGATTTGTTTTTTCTCCATGTTCGCTCCGTCTTTTTGCACTCCTTCCTAAGAATGTTCAGGGGCGGAGTGTACCAAGGAGCATGGTTGATCCTTTTTACATGCTTAAGAGAGCATGTTAATGGAATGAGGCTGTCTAGGGGGTTGGTGAGCCAGCTGTTAAATTCTCTATCAGCGGTGTTAGGGTCAGTTGAGAGGGGGCCGTCGGAGTCCCTAAGCTTCACTTCCCATTTTTCTGAACTTAACTTGTGCCAGCGTCGGGTTAAAATCCTGGTTTTCTGTTTAGGGACCGAGGCGGGTTGGTAGGACCAGTGCATAGGGACCACAAGGTGGTCAGTCCATGGAAGGGGGGTGGGGTCTTGGGTTTGGAGATTCCTAATGTTGGTGAAAACTGGGTCTAGGAGATGTCCTTTCTCGTGAGTGGGTTTCGAGTTCAGGAGCTGGAGGTCAGCTGACATAAGGTCTGCTAGAAGATTCGCGGCAGTGTTGTCTGCCGGGTCTAGAAAGTGTAGGTTCAAGTCTCCTAGAAGAAGAAAGTTGGGCGTTGCTATTGTTTTTAAAAGGATGTGATCCATCAGAGTGCTTGAGAAGTCACCTATCGAGCCTGGTGGTCGGTATACCAGAAGACCCGATAGTGAGGTGGTGGGGGAGATCTGGAGGGTGAAATTACAGTTTTCACAGTCCTTGACCGTACCGTCGTTGATCCTGCAGCTAAGATGGTCTTTATAGAGAATGGCGAGCCCGCCACCTCTTCCGAGTGGTCTGTTAAGGCAGCAGATTTGGTAGCCGGGGGGGGTTGCATTGACCAAGTCTGAGCCGTTGCTGGGGGTCAGCCATGTTTCGGTCAGAAATAGGACGTCTAGCGAGAGAGTTAAAGTGAGGAGGTTTATCTCGTGCGAGTGCTTTACTAGCGACCTGCAGTTCAGTAGGCCCAGTCGAAGCGTGTGGCTGAATTCCGTGGCTTCGGGGGTGTCACAAAGGGGACATCCTGTAAACGGAGAGTCATCCTTGAGGATGAAGTCACACTGAGGATTTTTCTTTGTGTTCCAGAGACGGAGGATATCCGGGGGGTAGGATAGGAGGGGCTGTAAATTGGGCATAGTGTCTGGTCCTAGGGCCGTCTGGGCCCGGACGGGCCCAGACGGGCTTGCCTTTGGCGCGCCTTCGGCGCGCTGCCGGCGCGCCCGCTGCGCCCGTCCGCTGCGCGTCCGGAAAATGCACATTGTTTATGGGTGGAAAAGGGGCGGGTGGGCGTGGCCTCGGAGTAGGCGTGGCCTCTCTACCTCGCCGTCAATGGCGGCACAATTGTTTGGTTGCAGGTTCCTATGTTGCAGCGAAGGGGTCGCTGTTCGGCGTTTCTATCGCCTGCTTCAGTGATGGCAAGGGGGTGAGTGCAGTTTTTAAAATACAAGAAGTAATCAAGTGGTGACACACAAATACAATTTTAAAAATCAAGAGGTCTCCCGGCATCCGCCTCAGGAGATTACGAGGTCTGATTACGTGGCGCTGAAGGCAGCGTTTTTATACTGTGAAGGGCGGGTGGGCGTGGCCTCGGGGTAGGCGTGGCCTCTCTACCTCGCCGTCAATGGCGGCACAATTGTTTGGTTGCAGGTTCCTATGTTGCAGCGAAGGGGTCGCTGTTCGGCGTTTCTATCGCCTGCTTCAGTGATGGCAAGGGGGTGAGTGCAGTTTTTAAAATACAAGAAGTAATCAAGTGGTGACACACAAATACAATTTTAAAAATCAAGAGGTCTCCCGGCTTCCGCCTCAGGAGATTACGAGGTCTGATTACGTGGCGCTGAAGGCAGCGTTTTTATACTGTGGAGGGCGGGTGGGCGTGGCCTCGGAGTAGGCGTGGCCTCTCTACCTCGCCGTCAATGGCGGCACAATTGTTTGGTTGCAGGTTCCTATGTTGCAGCGAAGGGGTCGCTGTTCGGCGTTTCTATCGCCTGCTTCAGTGATGGCAAGGGGGTGAGTGCAGTTTTTAAAATACAAGAAGTAATCAAGTGGTGACACACAAATACAATTTTAAAAATCAAGAGGTCTCCCGGCTTCCGCCTCAGGAGATTACGAGGTCTGATTACGTGGCGCTGAAGGCAGCGTTTTTATACTGTGGAGGGCGGGTGGGCGTGGCCTCGGAGTAGGCGTGGCCTCTCTACCTCGCCGTCAATGGCGGAACAATTGTTTGGTTGCAGGTTCCTATGTTGCAGCGAAGGGGTCGCTGTTCGGCGTTTCTATATGCTGTGCTTGCAGTTGCAATACAAACTACTGCTACTATTCATGGTAGTATTTGGACAAAATTACAACTTCTTTTACTTGCCTTTCCTACACTGGAACGGACGTGCGGGTGCGGTGTTACATGCTCTTCAAGGTAACACTTAGTTCATCCAGTGACCGTCTACTCTCTCTAGATACACATATGCTATCTAAGAGTTAGATAATACCATGATCCAGGCATCCATCCATTCAAAGTATATGCACACATACAGTTTCTGTTTCACCCACCCAGGCTGTTCTCCTTCCACCCATCCTTGCTTCATCATTCACCCAGCCATGCACCATACCATTTTCTTTCCTTCCCAGCCACCTCGGGGACCAAGCAAACACATATCATTGTTCTTTGCCAGCCATCATTAAATTTCTCGTCCTTCCACACTTACTTACACCCTTCTTTCGCTTTTCGTTTATCCCATCCATCAAGTTCATCTCAGATCTTATTGGGATTCTTCTCGCCAAAAACTTCACAGCTAAGTCGAAGTACATTTAGAGGAGGCTACTACCTGGTTGATTTATAATACACCTGTGCAGAAAGCACACTATGCAGTCTTCAATCTCAATAAGTAAGGAATATATAGCTTACCTCTTCCCGCCACCACCGTGTGAACCCTCGCAGGAACGTCCGGCACTTGCACCGCCTCCTCCCCAGAGTCCTGGTTCAACACCACCACCTCCGCGCTGGCCCCGCCACCAGATGTTCCACCTACAAAGTACATTTAAGAATGTTAGAATACACCATTCACTACTATATAATATTTGGTCTAGGAGGAATAAAGAAATGTGAAAAAAACGAAATACAATGTAATAATTTATTGCATTATTTCGTGTCCATAGTTCTGTTTGTGCAGATTTGTCCCCGCAACAGTAGTAGAATGGATTGTCCTAGTATCCAAAACAAAAGTAAAGTAGTATCTTATTCTTTCTTGGTGGTCATTCACCTTTTTATTGTTGGCAATTGTCAAAGCATAAACATTTCGAAGACTTGAAAAGACATTATGGACAATCCCAGAGGACTGCACTCAGTGCATAGAGCTATTGCTGACTAGAATGGGAGTCCAATGGAATTGCCAAATGTGCAATCTTAGTTAGCTACACAGACAGACTAATAAGAATAATCTAGTAATACCACAGGGAGTCATAGTCGAGGCAGGATAAGAATTGAGATCCAGTCTACAAGAAGATCAAAGACGATTTAGAAAAAATCGAATGAGGAACGCTAGGAAAAAATAGGTACTCTATATTAAAATTAAAACTTACTGGGGCCAGCAAAGGAGCCCTCGCCTGCCCGATCCTGGCCCGCGTCCTGAACAGCACCCTCCTCCTCCTCCTGTGTCCTCCTCTTGCCCCTGGGGGAAGCTGATGTACAACATGAAAGAAAGAAAGACCAGAAAACATGGATGATATCTGTCAACCAAATCAAACATTTCAAAATAACAATACAAAATATTTTGGCGAAATAGCAAATAGATAGACAACTATTCCAAAGGATATATTGACCGATCTCATGTGGTATACTAGGTTATTAGTATTGCTTGATTTGAGGACCGTTGACTTTGAAAGTTCCTATGTAACTCACTAAACAGACTACTAAAAAGGTTTACCTTGGCCTGGCAGGCAGCAGTCCGCAGCACGCGAAGTGACAGACAAAGTCCATCGTGCTTGCAGATCAGTGAATACTCAAACTATAAATCCGCCGACCACCACCACTATTTCTTCTTATAGCCATGTGTCTAAAGGAAGGACTGGACTTGAGTCTGTAGGGGCTGATTTTGAAGCCCCTTGCGGCTCTTTTGCTCCATTGTTGCGTGACTTTTGTGACGCAGCGGCAGAACAAAAGAGGCGCCATGGTGCGGCGTATATTAACAAAGTGACGCATATGGGAGATGCATCACGTTGTAAAGCCCTGCGCCATCAGGGGGCATTCCGGCGCAAGGGAGGGCGTTCCTGCGCAGGAACGAATCCTAAAAGTGGCTGAGGGAAATTTACAAGATGTCAATCAGTCACTTTTAGGACAATGATGCGTGACTCAAACCCTGCGCCTGTTTGAAGCCGACGTACGGCTTGATGCAGCATTGGGGAGATAGGGCACCCCAGAGCATTGCTGGAGCTGCGCCATCGTTGGCACGCAACTCCAGCAATGCGCCGCCTTTACGGCACAGATGCGTAAGGCTTCTGTGACGTTTTGGGCCCATGGGTGGTGGTGGCATGGCGCACAATTACTGGCGCATCCCTGCTACTTTGCAGGGATGCGCCGGTAATTGAAAATATGACCCTTAGTGTCTAGCATTACGCAGTTCTTTACACTACACTCATACATAATTTCTCAGGCCAATGAAATGAACACAAAATACTAAACAAATAAGCATAGTAGCAAGGCTACTGAGAAGGAGAGCAGTGCACCTGAAATGCATAGAAGATTTTGAAATATAATTTACCTACAATGTAATCGGCAGCATTATTGCTCTTGGTAAAAAACAAACATTTGCAAATAACAGAGCCGGATAAAACAGAGTAGTGATGAAATAGCTAGAAATAGCTACTACTACTCACCAAGCCCGGGGATCTCTACGCCAAGCACGTCCAGCAAGTCGCGTTCCCGGTCCATGACATCCGTCCAGCGGTGGGTGGCCTGGTTATAAGTGCGCCGGACCCCAGAGAGTTTAAACATGGCCCGGCTCACCTTCTCCCACCGCTTCTGGCGCTCCCGGATGCCGTAGCTGGTTGCGATCTTGCCGCCTCCCATGATGGTCTTGGGGAGGCGGCGCTGGACGTGAAATATTAGTGCGGCCACCTCCTCCGCACTAAAAATCTCCCGAGCTGTCACTGTCTCCCCCCTCAAACGCCCGCACGGGAGCCGGGCACGGGGTGAGGGACCCTTCCCCTTTGCGGGCTTCTTCCCGGCTCCCTTTACCATGGTCTGGGCAGAAAGGAAGCAAAATAAGAAAGAAGAAATAGAACAGGGAAGAAGAAAATAAAAGCGTTTAAAAAAGTAGTTCAAAATTAACAAAAAGTAGCAGAAAACACAAAAATATAGAGCTAGAAAAATAGAGGGATAGATAATAAGTAAAATAGATTAAAAAAAACTTCAAAAAAGCAAAGGATGGCAGAGATTAAGAAAGGATACAGAGAGCATGCCCAGAACCATAGCAATGAATGAGAAACAAGATGGCCGTGCCCGTTCACGACCGTGTGGGTAAGTTCGCGCGAGATTTTCCTCGCGATCACGTGCGAAATTGTACTAGCGAGCCGCACACTTTGCGAGATTACACATAGCGGCCGGAAACGGAATTACGTCACGCAAACAAGATGGCCGCGCCCATGTACGACCGCTAGGGTAACTTCGCAAACGTAGCGCTACAAGCGCCTTGCGAACATGCACAAACTCACGCGAACATACACGCCGCAAAAAAAAAAATCGTGTATTCGCATGAATTCGCGGCTTCCGAAATCGATCTCGCACGGATTCGCGCCCCGCAAATCGCGCGAAATTGCAGAAAAACGATTTTTGCAGAACTGAAAGCAATCTGCAGGTGCAAAAGTTCAATCTTAACATTAGTAACCATTCACTCTAGTGCTTCCTGAGGGGCCCCTCCAGAGTTCAGTTGCCTATTTGCAACTTTTCTATGACCCTGCTCTGACCCAAACAGCAGGCTCATAGAATAGCTACAAGTAAGCCATAAAGGTCCTGTGAAAAAAAAATTGCACTGCAACAGAAAGCAAATTACAGATAAGGAAGGAAGCAGGTGCCAGCCAGACTGGAAGTTTCAAAATCACTGACACATTAATCAACCCCAAATTAATTCATGGCAGTTGAAGCAGGGCAGGTGTGCTTGCTTTTTTTCACCCCCATAATTTACAGTGATAAACCAACCAGAGGGTGGCCGTGAGGGTGTACCAGAGGGTGGCATGGGTGTACCAGAGGGTGGCATGGGTGTACCAGAGGGTGGCAGTGGTGAAACAGAGGGTGCTGTGAACCTGTGATGATGAACCAGACGTAGAAACAACATAGTCGCGGCCGTTGCGAGCCGACAAGTAAGTTCACAATTGCGAACTGGTACACAAATCCTCGCGAACCCTTGCGAACACAAAAAACACAAAAATCCGCAAATTCGCGAGAGTTCGCGGATCTTGCCGATTGCGAATCCGTAAATACGCAAGTTCACGTACGCCAGATTTGCTAAATCCGCCCATGCTTACCCTCGGATCCTACGCCATGCCCCATCCGCATTTAAGGAATCGCATGCTCTCCGGGGCACACGCTTGCTGTCCTCCTCGCCGTCTGCTGGAATACCGCCATAAAATGGCACCGGCGACCTCCCCGGGGCTGCCGTCCCTCACAGTGCAGCTCCCTGTCTCCTCACCTCCACCTCAGGTCGCCGAGTCCTGAGCAGCGACCCTTTGGATGCCAGGAGGAGCATGGCCCATCCACCAGCTGCAGGGCCTCGGGTCCCCAGCCACAATTTTTGCGCCTCGGTCCTCTTGTCACTCTGGAGCCGCGGGGCTGATGGCAGCCTCTCGCCGCGTCTCTGTGATGCCACCGTAGTCTCAGGAGGTGGCGCAGAAGCAGTCGGCGCCCCCCGGTGAGTGTGTTGAGCCTCGCGATCACCGGGGCTCCTCCGTCAGGCCTCCACCCGCCCCTCTCACCGGGCTCGATGTGCAGGCTCCATTACGCTGCCGGCAGCGGCCGGGCGCATAACCGCTCGTACACCGTCTCTCTCTCCTCCGATGGCCCCCGCACCGACCCTGTGGAGTCCTCTAGCTCCCCCACCACCAGTAAAGCTCCGTGGGGGGGAAATCAAAAACACAGACCGGCCCGCGGGAAGGGTTTGGGACGGGGAGCCTACGGGACTTGCAGACGTCTAGGTCGCCATCTTGGCTACGCCCCCGGACATGCACTTTTAAGTTTTTCCAGCCCTAGTATTCAAAAACTCCTAAATTAATTTTTCACTATAGCAAGGACTATCTCTCCGGTAGGATAACATTGGAGTTGCCTTATTACATTGATAAGTGTAATTTCCAAATGGGAAGAGATAAACAGTTCATGGTTGTTGTCCTTGGAATCACAATATAAAATCCTAACTTATAGGGAAATCAGATTTTAAATTGAAATTCTGAAAATGCCACTTTTAAAAAGTGGCATTTTCTTGTCTTACCCATTTGGTGCCTGTTCCCTGCCTGGGTCCACATGACTGGGTGTAGTTGGCAGTTGGGGTGTCTGTATTCCTCCTAGCTAGCCAAACACAATGAGAGCTTAGGTGTGACTAATTGGGTCCTCACTGGCAGGAAGAGCACATCCCCATTTGCAACTGAATAAGCTGTGCTCTGCTTTCACACAAAGGGCCAACCCCACATTGCTACTGCAGTCAGCCTGGAGCCAAGGCGGGGGACGTATGGAATTCTATGCACGTCAGAGACACTGTCCAGAAGCTTCTTCCTTATTCCAGAACCAGGGCACCAAAGTATAGAAGGGGAACCTCAAACACCAATTCTTCAGTACACTTAAGGACCTGTGGATGCTCTGCCAGGAAGAAAGACTGCTGTTCTGCTACAAGGACTGTCCCTCTGCTAGACTGCTGCTTTGAAGGAAGTGCTTCCCTGCCGTGCTGACCTGCTGCCTGCCACCCTCTTGCATGTGGAAGAAGAACTGAGCCTACAACTTCATCTTGAACCCAGGACGCCAGAGTGACTCCAAGGGCTAGTCTTCTGGCCTCCTGAACTGCTTCAGTGACATAAAAGGCTCCCAAAACCAGCTCTTGGACCTAGCTGAAGGGAGTACCTGACCCACAAGTGTTGTCTCTTAGGTTATAGACCCTTGGTTTGACTCACAGGCTCTTAAACAAAGCTGTTGGGCTCTATGCGATAGTAATGGGCCCATTCACGCCAAGACCATGCTGCTCACACTGAAATCCATTGAAGCTGCCACCAGACCATCTCCATGCAATGCAAGCAAAAATCGCCCGCAAAGGACTGCTAACGCAAAGCACCAGCCCTCTCCTACGTGAGCTGGACTCTTGGCACAAAACTTGAGAAGGCAAAACTTCAGCTGGACTAATCTGCGACTGAATCGGACCAAGGCTTTATCTCGCTCGGCCTGATTTTTTTACCTTGACCTGGTACAATGTGACTAGATAGCCACAGTTGGTGCTTTGTGCTTTTAGGCACTATTTTTCTTGTTATTCTTGAAATATTCATAACGGTGGTTCACCTTATTTGATTTTTGTCATTTAGTCTTGTTTTATTTGTTAAGTTCATCTCTATTTTTCTAACCTTTTTGTGTGGTGTTTTAATTATACTACTGTTTTAGTGTTGCACAAGTGCTTTACACATTGCCTCTAAATTAAGCCTGACTACACCATGCCAAGCTTGCAGGGGGTTGAGCACAGATTAATTTGGGGTTTGCTTAAGCCTCACCCGGACAAGGATTGTGGTTACTGCTTGACAAGAAAAGTAACAAGAGAAGACAAGACAGACATGAATATAAATTTACACAGGCAGACAGTGAGATGGGGTGAAAGAATAACATTAGAGCCTAAATTAGGTGACACAAAACAACAATAAGGGGCAAAAAAGATTTAAACATGCATGAATAGCGTGTTAGTGAGGAAGGAAATAAAATGAAACAGGCAAACAGTAACTAGAATATAACAGGAAGGCAGAAACCTAAAGACAGGCACAAAGTAAGAAAGAAAAAAGGCAGTAGGAGAATTACATAAGCAGCAACAGAGAATAAGACATGGAGACAAGGAGCAATTTAATAAGGCATATAGTAATAGAAAATGAGGCATGCTGCAAGAGCGAATAAGACAAGGAGTGAGTGACATGAGCAGAGAGTATGAGACATGAAACAGTGGACAATGGAACAGGGAGGTGGGCGGTTCAGACAAGCAGGACTGAAAGCAGCGGCAGAATGATAAAGGCAAGAAATGAATCAGATGACCTGGAAGTAAATGAGAGTCCAAAAGTTAATAACAAAGTACTGACGCGATTGAGGCTGAGTGCCAGAGAATGAGACAGGCAGTAACAGACAACAAGACCAGCAAACAATGACAGAAATGAGGAAAATACTGAAATTGACAAGTAGTAAAACAATGACACAAACATCAGCAGAGAGTGAGGGTGTCACTTATGTTGACAGAGAATGGGCTAGGCAGCAGGACAAGAGAAAATGAACAACAAAAAATTAACAGGTTGAGGTTAAGAACGAGACAACAAACAACAAGAAGATGAGAGGTAGTGCGAGAACGAAAGAACAAAGTCAGCAGGTAATGAAGTTGATCAGAGAATGAGGAAGGCTGAAAGAGAATGTGCCATAGGTATCACTGAAACTGGAGTGCAAACGGGATCGTCTCCCTGTAGTCACACTATCAACAGGTGGTAAATAGGAGCAGAAGAAGGCCCATTATGTACCCTTAAACAAGCATCCACATGGGTGTTTTCACTAGATAAAACCGGGATGCATACTTTTTGCTGTTCTGGGTGCAATGACCTGCAAAAGGCAGATTTAGGTGGAATGATTCTGGCTGGAGATGGGATTGCAGGCAGCCTGTATTCTCGGACCTAAATCCGCCCAGCTTATAATTGGGCCCTTAGCGACCGCACTATGGGGCATATGTAGGTAGGCGTTTGCGATTCGCATACCCCGAAATTCGGCGAATTTCGGCGTTTGCGAATCGCAAATGGTGCTTTGGTATGTAGGTGCACATTGGCAAAATAAGGAATCGCAAACATTGCGATTCCTTATTTTGCTTATAGCATTTAAGGAATCGCAATTTTGCAATTCCTTAAATGCTATGAAGGGGTGCTTTAAAAATTGTGATTTTTGCATAAGGAATCGCAAAATACCACCTACTTGAAGTAGATTGTATTTTGCGAATTCCTTCAAAAATTCATTTTAAAAAAAAATTCAAAGTGCCATGTGGCACACAGACATGCCCTTAGTGTGTGCGCCACATGTACTTACAGGCACATTCCAGGGGTGCAGTAGGTGTCCTTTGGACACCCTGGCACCCTTGGAATTGCGATTGTCAAATTGCGATTTTCTCATAGAAAATCGCAATTTGAGAATTTATCCCCATTCATTCCTATGGGCCTCAGCCCATAGGAATGAATTGGACACTTATTCCTTAATTGCGATTCGCAATTTGCTAATCGCATTTAAGGAATGTTAGAGATTCGCAAAAAAACTGCACATTTTTACCTACATTCCATTTTGCTATTCTCAAATAGCGATTCCTTAAAAATCGCTATTTGGGAATCACAAAATGGAAATTACCTACATATACCCCTGAGGTCGGTAGTGTCACTGCCTTTTCTCTGGACTAGGCACTCTTCAGTGTATATTGAGCTTAGTGACACAAATCAATGTTTGATGTGATACTGTCTGGTTCCCTTTCCCTTTGACTTGGATAATATGTTAAACCTGTATACATATATTCGCCATTTTCAGACAATGAGGTGGTTTCGCAGGAAAAGTGTTACGATGCTGATAACGCCATGTTTTGTTGGACTTGGGGACACTTGGAGCCTAGAAATATAATCTATGAGTAGGAAGGAGGGTTCTCCATTCTACATTCTAGGATTCTTGTTGCATCTCCCTCTGAATGAGAAACAAGAGGAATCTGAATTCTTTTCTGACGTGAGCACATCATGGAGGAATCACCAAACAGAGCGTCCTGCTCCACTACTCAGGTTAGACGCACTTTGATAGATGATTACCTAACAGATTTATGTGCCATGAAGAAGAAATAAGGATTGATTGAATTCTGATTGAATATGGTACTTTTAGTAGATCATGCCCAGTTGTCCCAGTCAGTCACTCTTGTGAGACGAAAGGCTTACACACAAATTATAAAATTCCCTCTCGCGCGTTAATCTTGCTTAATTTTTTAATGAATGGAAATTTCAGTTCTAAGCTATTTAATTAAGTTGTGTATTTATTTTGAATCAATTCTTGTAATTAAATTAGTTTACTCATATTATTTAAACCCCCTGGTCTTCTGAAATTATTATACAGTCCATTCCAAACAATACAGGTGAAATTGTATTATTCTCAATGCATTTTAGAATATCTATCCTTGGACCCTCCATCTTGAAATCACAAATTATGTTGTAGTTGCATTGTAATTTGCATTGCATTATATTTATATAGCACTTACTACCTCTGAAGTTGCACTTACTACCTCTAAAGTTGCGCTGATGCGGTTTACAGTGAGTTGTATGCTACTCCTGGAACGAAGATAAGTGGTCGGTCCAATGGTTGTTGGTTTAAGGGTTCGTTTTATAATGTCAAAAGATTAAGTCAGACAGGTGTGTGACTGAGGGAATGCTACACTCAGAAAGAGGAAGCTTACAAAAGATAGAAGGTAAGAAGAGGCTCAGAGAGAAATCACGAGCCTTATTTCAAAGTAAATTTTTCAGGCGGTGTTTTTGGAATACAGCAGGCGGAGACTTTCTGACATAGCATGCAATCCTTAGGGTATAAAGCTGTAAAAATTATGAATGTTATACAATGCCAGGCAGAAACCACCACTCTAGTCAGGGCAAGGGAGTTACACGGTGAAGATAACCCCTGCTCACCCCCTTGGTAGCTTGGCACGAGCTGTCAGGCTTATCCCAGAGGCAATGTGTAAAGCTTTTGCGCAACACACACACACACAGCAGCAACACACTAGGCACACCACAAAAGAAACCCCACACACGGTTATATATAAAAATAGCCTTTGTATTATCCAAAACACATTAGAATAGTAATCACACAATATACACTGTTGGCACCAGGCAATATTTACAGGGAATTATATACACAACCGGACCAATTGTGCCATGGTCAGGACCATCAAACAGATAGTAAAACACAAGTAATGAAACAACCAGTAACTACTGGTACAGTAAAGAAATTTGCATTATCACATTGGCATCTTTCACATTTAGGCATAAACACAATATGCATAAATCAGGAGTACACCACAGAACACTGACCAGGTGCACACCTCCTCTCAGAGCTTTGCGCCCTCCTGGCACACACAAGTACCAAAACCTGACCCAAGGCCAACTAACCATTCACCTGGTCCCGATGCCCCTATGTCCAGACAGTCCGGGCTCTAAGGGGGACCTCTCGAAGGGCCCCCTGGCTGCCTCGGCAGCAAACACACCATGCGCACATGCGCTGGGGCAAGGGGTGCACTCACCCCATCTTTACTTAAAAGAACTGGCCCCCACGTTGTAGTTGCCAACTACGGCAGCGCAACTGAGGAACAAAACAACATTGGCACCACTGTGCCAGCTGAGCCCCACTACGGAACTCTTAGAACAAAAAGTGTCACCTTTGGTGCAGCTGCCTGCTACGGCGGAGCAGCTGTGAAGATAACTGCAGCACTCTGGAGACCCGCTCCGGGGCTCTCTCTACCAATCTGCCCCCTACGTTGGAGTGGCTCGCTTTCCTGGGAGTCCGCTCGGAACAGGCACTGGCAATGTGCCTCAATCTGCACCAACCATGCTCCAGGCACCGGCAATGTGCCTCGAGGAGAATCCACCATGCGCAGTGTGAGCCCCACTCACCGGGTCTCTGGTGGACTCCGCTCTTCTTCACTCCTCCGGGCCTCCAAGGGCAGACTGGTCTCGCTCTTTGGCGGCTCGCGGGAGCTTCTCCTGGAGGCTCTGTCTCCTCTGGGGCTCCCGCTGGCACACAGGGGCCCACCTCCTTTCCCAACACTTCTGGCATCCTCTTCCCGGCTGGCTGGCCACGCCCCCGGCCGGCTATCAACGGCAGTGATTTCTCAGCAGTGAAATGCGGGGTGGACTCCCACCTCAAAGAAGACAATTGCAGGGTGGACACCCGCCATCCCAAATAAACACAAAGCAGGGAGGGCACCCACCACCACAGCGGCAATGCAGGGTGAGAACCTGCTTTTTAAGAATGCATGAGAGCAGGGTGGGCTCCAGGTGAGATCGGTAAAAATGCAGGGTAGCCTCCTGCTCGTAACCACCAAACGCGGGGTGGGCACCCGCTCTCCAAAGGAAGTCAGGGGAATCCCTACACCGGGGTTCCCTACAAAAATCTTGGCAGCAGCACGCTGTAGACTACCCAGGCAAAGTAGGGGTATCCCCAGGTCGCAGCCCACTGCTGCTAATACAATAGAAGCGCCCCACCAGGAGCTAGGTCCTTGGAAGTCCTTAGAGGTACAGGGGCAAAGCTGGGCCCAGGCAGGCCAGCACACAGGGCCCTCCAGTAGGGAGGCAGTGCCTCCTGAGGCCCAGCAGCAGCAAGCCCCCCAAGCACAGGAAGAACACAACACTCATGGGGTCACAGCCCCTATATTTATATGGCATCTTGGCTTTGTCTGCCCTAGCACAGGCCTTGGGGGAACCAGCCAAAACTGGTTATGGGGGGAATTGGGGCACTTTGTTTACTAGGCTCCTCTTTCCCTTTGTCAGGTGGGAGTTCGTCATAAGACACATCAGAGGGGGGGAGCCAGCATTGTATAGGCTTAGCACAGACCTATTCAGGGACCTGGGATTTCTCCTCCCACTACTCCAAATGCAGATGTCCCATTCAGCCTAGTGCTGACTCACCCTGCCCCTTCTGGAGACACACACACCTTACCAGCCCGTCACTCAAAAGCCAGACATGCAATTCACATCAGGCAGGCAGACACATGGCACACAGAAATGCCAACTTCTAAAAGTGGCATTTCTAAAATAGTTATAATAAATCTGTGCACACCATTACACAGCATTTCTTATTACCATTCCAAATATACTAAAGTTGACCACACTGCTCCTCTCATATGAGGAATTACCACTGAAAGATGTATCAGGGATTCCCCAATGCATTCCTATGGGAGGGCAGCCTCACAGTAGTGCGAAACCAAAATGGTTGTTTGTCACTACCAGGACATGTCACACACTTAAGGTACATGTCCTACCTTTTACCTAGAAAGCACCCTGCCCATGGGCTAGCTGGGGCCTACCTTAGGAATGACTGACCTGCAGTAAAAGTAGGGTCACAGACATGGCACACACTTTAGCTGCCACGTCCCAGTGGCAGTAGCACGGCAAGCACAGGCCTGCAATGGCCTGAGATCGTTTTGAAAGGCTACTTTGGTGGGTGGCGCAATCAGCGCTGCAAGCCCATCAGTAGCATTTAATTACCAGCCCTGGGTATATGAGATACAGCTTTACAAGGGACAGACAAGTAAATTAAATAGGCCAAACAGCTGTAGACCAATGTTACCATATGTAACACAGAGAGCACATGCAGTTTACAATGGACAGCCGTGCTAAACTGCACAGAGTCCCAAAACCACCAAAACCATGTCATAAAAAAGGTTAGGAGAAAGGCAAAAAGTGTAGGGATGACCCTGCAAAGAGGGCCAAGTCCAACACTACAGAAAAAGACTGCCTAAAAATTCATGTCCGAGTCAAAGGGTTAATTTAAACATTACAAACTCAAACCTGCTATGTCCCAAACATAGGGCACACTTTTAAACACAGTCCGTAATATGACAAGATTGGTACAAGGTCTGTATACTGCATGAGGTGAGGTGGCACAGCCTCCTTTGCTAGGAAATGACTCATTTAATCACAGTTCCTCCCTATTATTCTACACTAGAAGGTAATTTCACTAAGTAAAAATTCATTATTTTGAACTGGTGGAGAGCATATTGCCAACCTGCAGTCACATATGTACTCCGTGTTGCCCAATCTCAGTCTAGGTTATTTCTACGGCAGAGCAACCACAGATACAACAGGTACCTAGTCCTAACATTCCCAGTGTATGTTGTGTGTGTCTGAGTATGGGGTCTGCATGGTACATGCACTGTGTTTATGAGTGAGGCAAAGTAATGGAGCCAGTGGGAGCCATTTTGGATGTTCCAGTACTTGTGCACTAAATGGTGGTGAGGTTGTTTTCCCAGACGGTGAAAGTACATTGTTGACATTCCTAACGCTGGAGGGTGGAGATATGGAAACAAACTCCCACTAGACAATGGGTAACCATGATTTGATGTCCACCGACATCGCATCATGCTTGAAATGAGAGGTGCGGAGGGTAATTATATGAGAGGACAACAGGAGATCATTCAGAAGCCTCCAAAAGCAGGCCAGCCTCTACTTGTGAATGTGTGACTGAGGTTGCAGGTGTAGGGTGTAGACATTCATGCACTGGTATCAAAAAGCTTGCTAACGTAGAGGTTCTGTCCAGTCTGGAATCATTAAAAAAAGACTGCTTACTACATGCCTTACCTTCTCTGAGACCCTGATTTATGAACGTTTTGCGATAGTACAGTCCAATCTGTTCCCTCAGATGTTAAGCACTAACAAGAGCTCCTGTGTCACCCTTGCCTCCCTCCTTAGAGGGATTAGGGAAATCTATGAACATATAAAATCCCAAGCACCACAGTTCCAGTGCTACCTTCCCCTCACTTAAGTAAGGCTCCCACAGATAAGATCACCAATTTACCTCTGATGACCTTTCCTGAAGTAAGCTCTTCAATAAGAAAGCTAAAGGCAGGGTCACTTAATGATCTCTCTCAGCTTTTCATCATAGCTAAAGTGTGAACTTCTAAAAAATATATCTCTATCTAGTCATTGAATGTCCATCCATTCAATGTGTAGCCTTCTGTTTTAATTCAAGGTTTCTTACAGGTCCCATGAGAAACTTCTGTAATAACGGTCGTGAAAATGGAATGTCTCGATACACAGATTCTCCTACTAGAAGTCTCTTTGGCCATTGAGTCCCTTGTACATGTCCACTTCCAGTAGAAGCTCAGCACACTATTATTTATATGCAAAGTGCAACGTTTGTGAAGCTGCATGTTTGGTTAAGGTTAGGAATACCATGCCCTTTCGTGGTTTCCAGTCAAGTCAAGATAATGTTATTCAATTTGCCTTAGCAAATCATCAAAGTACAATAACAATAATTCAGTATCCTCATTAAAATATATTCCAATTGCTAAAATACAATTTCATACATGAGAATAAAACACCCCTGCTAAAAACCACGATATATAATAGCAAACATTAAAACTATCTAAGAATTGCATATACAGTAAGGCCGGTTTTGCCTGTTTAAAATCCAAAGGCAGAAGAAGGGGACGGAAATATTTGAGTCTTATCCTAGCCCATTTGGGACAAATAAAGGTTACATGTAAAGTGACTAGTGCAGCAGCCTTATCACATGAGCATATCATAGGGTCTGAAGAATTGGACCACCCTACTAATAATTGTGTAAACAGATTCAGTCGAAAATATGTTAAAAGTCTTCTATGTAAAACTGGCACACCAAGCGTTAAATACAAGTCTATCTTAATCGACGATTTCACCATATCATAATGCATGCACAAGCCTTTGTGCAGTGATCATTTGGCCCTTTTGTCTTGCATGTATCCCATAAAGCACCCTTTTACCCAGGCAAGATCCGATTTAGTAATCAAGCAAGGGTCACTAAAAAGCTACAATTCAGCCACAATGGTTTTGATATAATTCAACCATGGTATATGAAGACAATGATCCAGACAGTCTTCTAAAATCCTTCTGTTGTACTTTAATTCACTTTTTAGCAATACTGGGAACCACAAAAGTAAGGGGTAAATTCCTATATGGTCTGAAATAAAACCCAATTTCTTGTGCACAATCTCTGCGGGTACAGAGGGGGATCCTTAATATCCTCCTAAAGAATTTATTTTGTGCTACTTGTATTGACGGACATGGTTTGCAACCCGGGATCGCCCCCCGAATGACACAGTTGGTACAAATTTTGCTTGTCGAGATGTAATCTGGACTTAATATGGCTGTATCCTAGGTATCTAGAGAAGGCTTCAATACTATGAGCTACCCTATTGAACGATTGGACATGTGATCACATCAAGAGAACCCAATTAATTTTGCTGTCCAGCTAAATGCACAGATAGCGGAGTTTATCTACTTTGGCAATATGATGCTCTTTAATTGCATTTGTTTTGGCGTTTTTTCGGACCTAGGTTTATCGTGTAGGATTTAGTACAATTAATTGTTTGGCCCAGATTATCCAAAAAATCGTACTGAAACCTGCAAGCCATTGCTGTACATGCGATTTGGAGGGTATTGTCTGCATACAGCAATGAAGGCGACAATGTATTTCCTACCTTCGGGACGTCTTTACAGTGACTGCCTGAAACCTGCTTGAGCCAGCTAATATAAAGAATAAAACGCATAGGAGCCAATATACAGCCTTGGCGGACCCTCTCCAAAAAGAAAACTGCCTAGTGCATTCACCGTTTTGTCCAAATCTAACTCAGGCTTTTACTCCATATGTAAATCTTGCAGAAAAGCTAAAAGAGCATCTTCCCCCCCATGTCCCTCAGCACAGCCCACAGTTTTGTTGATCTATCCATCATTTCAAATACTATGCCGATTTCCATGAAGGCCAAATAAATGCTTTCCCTCCTTGCTACGGTGTATTTGATGATTAATAAATAAAGATTCAGATTCTGTTCCACTGTTCCTCCATCTGATGTAAAACCATATTGATTTTCCAGCATGATGACCTTGCTATCTGCCTACTCAATAAGCTGATTAAGCAGGACTCTTCCAAGAACTTTCACTTCAGTGTCTATCAAAGAAATTGGTTGATAGCATGCAGGGACTGCTAGGTTCCTTTTTTTGAAAATTTCAACAATAACTGATTGCTTCCACGGTGTGGGCATACGGCCATGCACTACTAAATTTAAGTGTTGACTGATTAATGGGGTCCAGAGGTCAAGTCATGATTTGAAAAGTCCCTGGGCTTGACATCTGGGCCCGGCGCTCTTCCTGTAGTAAGACCCACAATTGCTGCATTCACCTCCACCAGTTCGAAATGTCATTACTCCCTATCTAAAAATGCGATGGGAGTTGGATGGCTATTATTCGCACAAATAGATTCAGAATGGGCTACACAGTTCTGGGCTGTGAAAGTTTGGGCCATGGTGGGAGCTGCTACCGTATTGAAAGTAGCTGGTTCACCACTTTCCAGAAGGTCAAGCTGTCTTTAGAGCTGCACGCCTTCTTTAATTCTCCCCACGCTTCTCATTTATGGGCACTCTTCCAATTCCAATGCGTCAACGCATACAGTTTTCTGGCTTCCTTTACAGCTTCTTCTTTCGACCTTGGTTTATGCTGGGGGACCAACTTTATATCTTTGTAAGCTTTGGTACAGCTCTTGCCGAACCATTTGAGACCGTAACGGTCTGATCTTTTGCTTTTCCTTATTAAGGCAGTCTGAAATTCCTTACAAACAGTGTAAAAATAATCCACAAAATATTGGTCTGAGGTGTCTATATGCAAGCATACTTCAAATTCCAAACTACACCATTAAACCAAATCCCTTGTAAAATCCTCCGGGATGATCTTACCCCAGCAAATTTACCGACCTTGTTCCTTGAATAAAATGGTATTTTTTAGGAATGTTGCTGCTCTAGGCATACCAGCAGAACTTGGCTGTGCATGGGTTATGATCACTAATAGCACTCCACTCTGTCTTACATGTAATAACAGAGGGAATCAAGCCATCAGACGCAAAGATAATATCTACCATGAAATTGATACATCCCCCCTTAAATCTGACTATTAGACCGAAGGACTAAAACTCATCTTTAGTCAAAAGCTTGGTATGCTTAAATTCATATAGCATGAGATTTAAAGTATTATCCTGGCAGAAATGGCAAAAATGGGCATACTGATTCCTCAAAAAAATCTTCTTTCCCCCTATTTAGGCTACATACGGAGCATGGGTGTGTGTTAAAATCTCCTACTAGTAAAATTGTAGGCTCAAAGGGCAAAAAAATAAGGTCTCATCCCAGAATATTCTTAGCTCAGCTTCCAACAGGATGTCTAATGAGGTTTGAGTCATAGATTTAAATTACCATGACTCCTACGTTATGCGGGAAAGATAGAAGGACACCCAAGAGTATTCTTGAATCAAAAGAAACTTGTTCCGTGCTGCAACCTATCCCAAAACTCACAAATATAGACAACCCTCACTTCACTCTGCCATGGAGTGAAGTTGTTGAATTAGCCCAATATGCCGTAAAGAGTTCCAGTCCACATCTAAAGTCTCCTGGAAGCGCATAATCTCAAATAACTTACAAAACTCAAATCCTTGTTCATTAGCCAGTAAAGATCTTATATCTGCTACATTTTAGCTGAGTACCCCCAACCTGTTCTTATGCATCTCCCTGAGGGCTTGTTCCCCCCAGGGAGCCTCTTTTGTGCTGGCTACTTCCATGCTTGCACTGCCACTGGCCTCCAAACATGGAAAGCCGGCCTCCCCGCATTAAGTCAATCTATCTGTACTAAAACATCAAATCAATTATGCGTGGGAATCCAACTGATTTAGCACATTAAAAATGTGCCATTTCTTGGGCTGATGCTGGCCCTTTCCGTGGTTGATTGTAGGCCCGAGCAGGGATCCCATTTGCTCAGGAATTTGTTTATAAAAGTAGCCTAAGGGCAATAATGCAATATTCCTATGTTGAAGCTGAGTACTCATATACCCAAAAAGCAAACTTTTAGCCATGTGAGGTGAACTGAAATTGACAATAGTATAATCCACTTGTTAGTCCACCGGCCCAGTGCCTATCCAATCCGACCTCCTCATCGATAAAATGCTGTTAGCCCAAGTAGGTGGAAATTTTCTGTGGAGGCCTAGCCAGTTCACAGTCTTATTTAGCAGCTCTTTATGGGTCTCCTTTTGGCCCTTCCTCAAACCAGGAACTCTCGAAAGGATGATTACATACGGGCAAGAGGCCTATTAGCGGCTATTTTTCAAATTCAACAGCACCCCCTCAAAATTTTCTTCAATTCCTTATCACTGTGGTAAGTTGATAGACTGCCCCTCAGGCTGAGCATTACTATTGCCTGCTGAGGTACGCCCTAGCCTCACTGGGATAGCATGAGTACTTGAGCCAACGTCTAAGGAATCCTTCAAGGGTCTTAAAATGGGGGTTGGTGGACACCGAGGAGGGTGCTCAGAGAGTTTAAGATGTTGTGAACTGCTGTATTGTGAGGTTCCTGTTTCGGTATCTCCCTCAGCCGAGAGAAAATCGGGAGCTGTTCAGCCCTCAGATGCCTTATAATTTTGGTCAAATCCTCACCCACCAGAGGCCTTGATGCACCGCTGGCCTGACTGTTTTTATCCCCCTTGTTCCCTGTTGGTATGAGGATTGGGTCAGCTTCTTCTATTCTAGCCGTACACTGCTTTGGCTGAGAACACTCGGTAGCATTTTTACTTGCCTTATGTCTAGTTAGACATTTAAAGCGTTTAGCTGCAATCCGTGGGGTGGCCTATCAGGGGAATGTGAGCTCGAAACCAGGGGGAGTTCTCCTGTTCTTGGGGCAGGGTAGACAGGGAGCAATGGCTCTGAAATATTCAATGATAGAGCAGAGGAGAGAGAAGGAATAAAGGTTTGTTTTTATTGCCCGGCCCATTCACTACCGTAAGAGACCACTTCCTTTCGGTGTGGTCTATTTCATTGCTGATAGCAGTCATGGCTTGTTGGATCATTCTGTTGAACAAGGCGGGGGCAGGGGGAGGAGTTGCCATGTTCGATCCACCTAATACTTTCCTTTTGCCCATTATGGATCCTCACTAAAAACTCACTTCCTTCCTATGAACTCAGTTAAAACACGTACCTTAAACATGGAACGCCAGCAAACCAAGAAGGGCTCTGATAGGCAAGGACACGCCTGCCCTGGGCCCAGGCTTCGCACTAGTGCGGCCCGGGCAAGCCTGTGCATGTCCTGCACTGCGGGAATCCATTGGTGGTTAAAGGGCATCAGCACCTGGCCCCTCCTCTGCTGATAGGGTGATTGGTAGGGGACTGAGTCCCACCCCAGCAGGGCCAGAAACACATAGGCAGGTTAAAGTTACGGGCCTCTGACCGACCAATATGTGATTTATCGTTTCCAAGTACTGTGGAACAGATGATTATATTTACTGCACCTGGTAAACACTGCTGTCCTGGATGGGATATTTACTGGGTGTAGTATATAACACCTATCCCAAGTTATCGTGGATGGCATGAAGCATCATTTCTAGATTGGGCATTTACCACATTGAATTCCTGTTATTTTTACCGGGTGATTTCGTGTGATACATTTCTCCAGGTTCTCCTGATGAATGTACCAGAGAGCGGCATGATCATTGCACAACTCGGAATTCTGATCCTGTGGCACACTCCCAGTTTTCCTGGAATTGACGTTTAACGCGTAGTTTGTGATTGTAAATCCTACAGCAGAGTCTGGTACTTTCAAAGTGTACTGTACACAACCAGAGTAGTACCAACAATATCCGCACAAAATCTGTGGGGGCATTGTGACATCTCCCTTACATCCAAATTACCTGGCACAGTAGTACAAAATCCAACAGCCAGAATCTACAATTGTTTTCCACTAATTCCCCTTTTCTGTGACTCCAATGAGTGGGGAAATTCCTGAGAGTAATGGGAACTCCAGCTCCCTGTCCAGCTTTCTCCCTGCAACACCTTTCAGGAGGTGCAGAAGCTGTCCTCGCTAAAACACACTGCCATCTTGGATCTGGCCACCAGAATTTTCTATTGGTGGCACGTCATCCAGAATGATTTTAAATTAACATGTGTCCTGGGGTCTTCGATACTGTATACAAATACCACGTCTGTGCAGATCCTGCGGGGCCTTCTGGTCTCATCTGTGATCCAGAAATGTGGGAAGAACTGACACAAAAAGACAATAGCTGACAATAGCAATTTCCATTGGTCACAAAGCAATACAACCTCAAATTTGATACAGTCCTTGCAAGGTCAGCCATCAAACATCCAGAGACAGATTCATCTAACCCGTATGTGTCATGTATCCATATTACAGAGGCTATGTCACATGTCCTAAGCGCAGCATTAGCATATCCCCATGATGTTTATGGATTGCCAGTGATTAATAACTGTTGTGTCTGTTTCCCCTTACTTTGACTTCAGTTGGTGCAGTAGTTGGCAGCACTTCTGAACAACAGACCTTTCCAGGAGCGACCATGTTGCCAATAACTTGCAGTCACAGCAAGCTGCCCAATAATCATTAAGTATTCTTCAAGGACATGAATATTACCTTTTTATCCTCCATTTATAAATGGAGAGGCATATTTTTGACTTGGGTTGTGTCGCTCATGCGCCATGCAATATGATGCATGTGTGGCGCAAGCCCAAAATGCAATTTATGAAACCATGCAAGGCCACCTTGTGTGGCCCTGAGGGGCTTCATAAATCCAGAGTAACGCAACTCAGTGCAAATTGCTGTATTGCATTACTCTGTGCCAGGAAGTTATTTTGTGGGTATTGCATGGGTGTACCAATGCAACATCAATGGATTTTGATGCATTCCAGATTTACCAAAAGTGGTAAACCTGGGCATGTTCCAAAATGCTCCACCTTCCCAGGTGTGGCATAACAAAAAGAAGTACCTTTATTTTTCCTAGGTACTTCCTCTTTCTATGTGTGCTGCTCACATAGAAAGAGGAAAATGACTCAAGATTTTTTTTGTGTAGAAAGGTACCCCTTCTTGCACAAAAACAATCGTCCTTAAAATGCCGGCACCCTTTCACCGTGGTGCAAGGGTACCTGCATTGGCACTGGGCAGCCAAAATGACACCAGTACAGGGACAAAGGCAAGAATGCACAGTATTCCTTTAAATATAGCACATTCCTGCCATTGTCCTGTCACACTGAGCCATCCAGCATGGTGACTTGCTACACTGCATGGCTTTCTAATAAATGTGCCCCTGAGTATGGCAAATATAGCTCAAGGCTTTTGTAATAACTCGCTGACGAGGGTTATCTTGCGTGTAGACTTTAATAAGTTCCCACAGGAGCAACGGGCAAAGACACCAAGCCGCGTCAGAAATATCAGGGAATCTATATACAAAACCAACCGTCAACTCATACGCCACACGCACGCACGCACGCACGCACGCGGCGCGAGGCCAGCACAGAACAATGTCCATGCGCAATGCACGCGATGGGCAAAACCATTACATATATCTCCTTTTCTTCAGAGAAGAGAGAGAGAGGAGATAGGAGGGGCGCCAAGATGCACCCCTGCCTAACACCTCGTTTAGATCTAAAAAACCTGGTACTTCCACCCTCTTTGTTAGTTCTAATTGAGGCTCGTAAGTCTTGATGCAAGACCGTTAGAAAATTTACCAGGGAAGGGTCTATCCCTTTACTAGTCAAAATAGCCCACAGCTTAGCACGGTTGACCAGATCGAAGGCCGATGACAGGTCCATAAAGGCCATATATAGCAGACCCTCCTTGGCCAGAGTATATTTGCTTATTAACAGATGGAGGTTAAGGCATTGGTCGAGGGTACCCCTTTTGGCCCTGAACCCATATTGTAGCTCTGAGAAGACCCCCCTAGCCTTCAGATGTTCTCCAAGTCTCTGCAGAATGACTCTGCCCAGGATCTTAACAGCAGAGTCAATCAGCGAGATCGGCCTGTAACAGGCGGGGTCACTTCTTGAGCCTTTTTTTAAACACAGGTATTATTGAAGAGGTGGCCCATGACGAAGGGAACACAGATGTGACTGTAGAAATTAAAACATTAGTGACAGTCTTTGACCAGAAATCCAAAGGGGTCCTATAAAGGTCTGCGGGCACACCATCTGGACCCGGTGCCTTATTTTTCGTCATCTCCACAATAGCCCTTCGGACCTCGACCTCAGTGAAAAACAAACAGGGGACTGAGTGAATGTATGCTGTACCCATCTCTGGTGTGTGTTCCTCCTCACTGTTGTATATTTTACTGAAATGGGCAACCCATTTCTCATCAGGGATCACAGAGTCCATGACCGAGCTATCCATGCTTGAGAAATAAGAATGGTTGATCACAGCCCAGAATTTTGAACTATCTCTAAGAACATCTATTGACACAAGATTTTCCCATGCCTCATTTTTAATGCACTTTTTACGGTTGGCCATGGCAAGTTTGTAATTTTTCCTTAATGAGGCCACAAGCTCCCGGTTTCTGGGTTGTTGTTTTAGTGCATACATTAGTTCTTTATGGGCTTTTGAGCAAGTCTCGTCAAACCACCTTGGTTGGTTTGCACCATTCCACTTCTTATTGCACTTCAGGTCATGTCTGACTTGTACGCAGATGTTAACGAAGGAATTAATGATCTCTTTACCATCTGCCATACTATCTAGGCATACGGCCATGTCCGCTTGTACCTTGATCTCAAGATCCTGCATAAAAGTGTCTGGGACCACCTTGGCCCAGTTTAGTCTCCTGCCCTGGTCCTTAGGAATAAGTTTATCATTACTGCCTTCCAGTCCCTCCTTCTACTTGGCTGTATCCCCCCCCCAATAAGTAGAGACAATACCAAGGTATTATGATCGCTAAATGCTGAGACTACAACTTCAAAGGAGGAGACCACATATACTATACCGGGTGAGACAAAAATGAAGTCAATTATTGTATCAGCCTCTCTACCTGTGAATGTCGGGGCCCTGTCCTCCCCCCAGACTCCCTCGATTTCAAACAGATTAATATTAGCGAGTAGGTCTTCCAACATTTCCCCTTGAGGGGAATGTTCAAAGTGGGTGGAAGTTGAACCGGGGGGACCTGTTTGATGTTTTACCAGACAATCCCATCCACATGGGTGTATATTGAAATCTCCCATTAAAATAACTTCGAATAAAGCATTATGTGTTGACTTGTATTCATCTAAAAAAGAAGCCAAGGAACACAAATGTATGTTCCGCGTATCCTTCTCCGGGGCATTGTAAAAGTTCACTATTAAAATTGTTGGATGCTTGGGACAAGACCATTCTATACCCTGGATGTTAGCTGAGGTTATCTCCAGCTTACTAAATGATCCTGGCAGTTTAAGTGAGGTAAGGATACACAAGCCACCTTTAGGTTTCCCTCCAAGACCAGGGATGGCCTTTACAGAGAAACTGCAGTACCCATCTAGACAATAATTTTCACTTGTGTCCCATGTCTCCTGTAGAGCGATTATATCATATTGTGACACAAAATGTAACCATCTATCATCATTAGCTTTCTTTGTCAGTCCCGCCACATTCCAGCTGATTATATTGTAGGTGGAATGAAATGTGGCCTGCCTATTCTGCTCAATGTCAGCCATGTCAGTAGGTAGTTGTCAATCATTAGTGTCCAAACTGGACAGGGGAGAGAATCTATTAATCAAAGTTACTCCTGAGTGGTATCCTAAAACATTCTGGGGGGCTGTAGCCATTTTTACTGCCCTCAAGGAAGCCTGCTGTGTTTGATATGAGTTACATTTTGTGTCATAAACTTTCACAGGGGAGTGTTGAATCTGTGGGACTTTCAGTAAGCGCGGTTTAAACTGTAAGTGGGAAGGTGGAGGGTAGAAGTAACCCAGAGGTAGTGGCCTAATTCCGAGACCATCAAGCTCCGAGCCATCCCACAACAGGGTATCCACAATATTTGATCTTTTAAAATTAACGACCACACAGTCTCCTGGAATGGTCTTTTCTCTCTTCCCCACACACTCAACCCGTCTAGCCGTAATGATATTCGAGGCGACATCAACACTCCCACTGCTAAACTGAGAACACCACCTTCTTGTTCTGTCCAAAAGATCACTCTCAGCTTCCACAGCACCATTTGTTAGGCGTGGGACCCCTGTTAAAATTACCACTAGGGGTGCCGCTTGTGGAGGAAGATTTAATGTGGGTAGTTTTAAGGTACAAGGACCAGGGGTAGGGCGATCCTGGCCCAAAGGCCTTATTTGCACGCCCTCAGAGGGTTTGACTTGTTGTACCCCCAGGCTTGTCATTACCCTTTTCCCTTGGAGTGTATGTCTCACAGGCAGGGTCTGCACGGTGACACCGGAGGGAGAATTCATGTCTGCCTCCTGTCTACTCATCTCAATTTGACTCTCGTGTGCAGCCCTGCTATATTTACAATCAATATGTTGCACCCTTAATTCCTTCAGAAATTTATCAATGTTTTCGCATTTCTTAATGATGTTTGCGACACATAAGTTCAAAGAGTCCACTATGTCTTTGGCGATATTCACGAGTACAGGCTCCAAACGGGATTCAATTAGGTCTTCCATCAAATCCGCCACGTTAGCAGGGAGACTAAGGTTGGGTGTTGTGTCCGCTCTCCCTATGGGCTGGTTGTGGGGTTTCTTCCCATTACTGCATTTACTACTTAATTTTACAGATTCATGCACCTTCAGTTGCCCCGTACTGCCTCTCTGTAGAGTATCTGAGGGTACCTGACCAGCCGGATGGGCCTGCAGAGGGTTAACTACTATAATGTCTGGTTCTAAAGGAGTGGGAGGGGCTGAGTTCAGTCGGGTTACAGCATCCGAGGTAGGGACTGCATCCGGGAGTAAATCAAGTCCCAATTCCTTCTCTACGTTGGCGATTTGGTCATTGAGTGCCCCCACTGCAGATGTTAAGTAGGATATAATGGTCTCCGATTTGCGGGGCACTTTGGCCTTCTTACCGCCACCATCTTTGGATATCAATTTGCGCTTCCCCATCTGGTGATTCAAAAGAGGTGGCCCAGCCTGGCCTCCTCTGGCCCCTGATGGCCACAGATGGCCCGCCCTCTGCCCGGGCTCAGCCCGGCGCTGCCCGCAGGCGTCTCATGTGGCGAGATGAGTACCTCGGTCTTATGGCGCCTCCGGGCGCAGTAGTGTCATCAGAGGTGCGGTGGGGCTGCTGGGAGTTGGAGTTCCACTGCACGGGCGCGGCCGATCCCCTCACGGCAAAGTGAGCGCCGGTGATGTTAGCAGTGCGGCCGTTGCCCTCACGGCCTCCGGTGAGTCTCTGCTCAGCCCTGTGACCCCCAGTAGGCTCTTGGAGCACCTCGGTGTTATGGCGCCTCCGGGCGCAGTAGTGTCATCAGAGGTGCGATGGGGCTGCTTGGAGTTGGAGTTCCACTGCACAGGCGTGGCCGTTCCCCTCCCGGCAAAGTGAGCACCGGTGATGTTAGCAGTGCGGCTGTTGCCCTCACGGCCTCCGGTTAGTCTCTGCTCAGCCCTGTGACCCCCAGTAGGCTCTCGGAGCACCTCGGGCTTATGGCACCTCCGGGCGCAGTAGTGTTGTCAGAGGTGCGGTGGGGCTGCTGGGAGTTGGAGTTCCACTACACGGGCGCGGCCGTTCCCCTCACGGCAAAGTGAGCACCGGTGATGTTAGCAGTGCGGCCGTTGCCCTCACGGCCTCCGGGGAGTCTCTGCTCAGCCCTGTGACCCCCCTTGCAGACTAGAGTTGTCTGTGGCCACACGTGATGTCACGTGACGTTGTGCTGCACTCACCGCAGCAGGACTTCTTCCTGGCACTGATGATGAACGATGACTGATTTGTGGTTCTCTTGTGCACCTTAATTACACTAGTGGCACTGGAAATGCTCTGGATGAAAGCGGATCTCTGCGTTTTTCTTTATTGAGTCTTCATAAATCGGAGGGGTAAAGACAGAATGAATTCACTTGCAGGGCCAACCATAGAAAGAGCTCCCTCTATCTATAGAATAAGCAAACAGGTAATGAAGCCAGCATTTCTGTTTCGTTGTGGGAACTCGAGCAATCAACGTCGCCATAAATGAGTGTAATAACTCGCTGACGAGGGTTATCTTGCGCATCGACTTTATTAGGTTCCCACAGGAGCAACGGGCAAAGACGCCAAGCCGCGTCAGAAATATCAGGGAATCTATACATAAAACCAACCGTCAACTCATACGCCACACGCACGCACGCAGGCGGCGCGAGGCCAGCACAGAACAAGGGCCACGCGCAAGGCACGCAAAGGGCAAAACCATTACAGCTTTTTTACTAAAATTCTCTAAGCAGAGTTACTTTTAAAAGATCCGATTTAAGGTGGTATGAACTGCTGAATAGATCTAAAAAATATGAGCCAAGTTGTTTAAATGAAGATATATCATCATTTTACTATTTTAGGGAGCTCCACGTTATTACTCTCATTTTTTCAAGTTAGTTATGTTATTCTTTGGAGTATGTGAGGGCTTAGATGGCTAGGTGATCCATATAGTGATACTTAATTTTAGTCGTTCTCAAAACTTCATGAAAAATATGGTGTACCCAAGATTTGATGAATCTTTATGAAACTTCCTAAAAAACTGCTCTTTTTTGCCTACGTTGTGCATGGAAAGTTTCTTGGTGTTCCATCAAGTGGGGGCCGAGAAAAAAGCGGAACCAAAAATATAAAATTCCCATGCATTTTTCATTGACCTTAGTTTGAAGCTATTTCACAAAAAATGCTAAAAGTAAATTTACCAAAATTGGCAAGAAGCTAGAGCTTGGTTCGCAGATTGTGCTTTCTGTGATTTAGTGCAAATCTGTTGAGTAGTTTTGAAGAAATTAAGGTTACAAAAATTGTTTGGATATCTGGCCAGTTTGGTTAAGGGTCTCTCACCAGACCCCCTTGAACCCAACTGTAAAAAATAGAGCATTCTGATAGGCCAGAGGAGCTTTTTTTTCTCTTGGGCCAGTTAGCTCCTGCAAGATTCAGGCTGCTGCCGAATCAAGCACCCTGATTGGCTGCCTGCAACATGAGAAAAATGGCAGCTGTTAAAGAACTCAGGTGTAGTGTAGTTCCTATTTCCCTTATAGGTTCTGAGCATTGGAATAACATACACGATAGGCTTGGCATAGGACTGAGGTCAGTATGCCCCTATTATGTATATTAAACTTAATTACTGTGTACCAGCTAGCTCAGAGGCCACTAGAAACTTTTTGAAGACAAGAAGGGAATAGCTTCTGGCAACCACATAACATAAAACCCTGATCCCTCAGGTTCGTGGAAACAACATACTACTTTTCATTCAGTCACTCATCTCAGAGAAGTACATAGAAGAAACAGTCGGGTGTGTTTACAATAAAATTTATTGCACAGTTGTTATTCTAGTACTGGTTATATGTGCTGCGACAACTGTTGGACAGTAGCAGAGAATTATGGCCAGCAGTGCAATTATATAAAAAGGCATTGTATAGTTCTACCATTTTGCAATAGTAATGAACAAATACATGAAATACAGAATTCATTAAGAATTCATTAAGATAAAGCCTATACCCCTATGATGCCTAACTAGATGAACCTAAGTGTACCTAGCATGTGTGTAGGTCTTAGGGAGCCAGAAATCCCCCTAGGATTTAGTCTAACCCCATTAACTTAGTGGGACTTCATCCTGATCTCGAGCTGGACACCCACAGATTGGTGATGGGCCTCTGCCAGCTGGAGCTGTGGCATGACGCAGGTTGCAGCGCCTCCTGCATGGAAGTCTCTGTCTCCTCTGCTTTGCTTGGGCAAAGGGAGGTACGGATAGGTGCCTTGGATTGACGTAGAGTTGGTCAGAGGAAGATGAGTTCTTGGAGAAAGGGTCTGTCTCCAAGAATTTGTGTTTTTGGAGAAAGGGCTTGTTTCCAAGAATTTGTTGTGACGTAGGTTAGTCACTGTTGGACATGGAGATTACATATTTAGGATGGACCAACTTCTGTGCCCAGAGCACACTGATCAGATAAGGGACAGCCTCTCTGTTGCTCGTTATTGTGAAGGGAGGGCTAATCTATGTCAAAGGCCTGCCTGGGTGAAAGGGCCTGCCTGTCTCTGTGACACGAAGGATTTGTGCCTCTGAGACAGAGTACCTATGTTAGGGCCTCAATTTCGTTTATAACACAGGGACTTAGTCCCCTGTCCTGCATTAAATATACATATATAATATAAGTGGGCAGTGTAGAAATACCCTACTTCCCAAGGTCCACGTGAGGGTGGACGCAGAGGGATTCCCCCTGGGGCCAAAATTAAAGAAAATAATTCATGTGTGCCACAATCCCATGGGAGTCCCACGGGATTGTGGCAAAACAAAAAGGGAAATGGCCCATGATTTCATAGTCAATAGAGGGAGAAAAGGGTATAAGCAGGGCATCCCTCCCTGAGCCCATTTATTTCCCGGGTGACTCCATCCTCCGAAGTGGGTGTATTTCATTGAGGGCAGGGCATGGTCCCTCTCCCCCACCCTATCCCCTAGGGCCAAATTTGAGAAACAAAAGTGGTGGTCTGTGCAGCTTGGGGGTCCAAGAAGCCAAAAAGGCCCCACTCCCCTTCTCTAGTGGCTATACCAGTGAGTGAGTGGCTGTATTGGTGAGTGAGTGGGTGTGTCAGTGGCTAGATGTGTGGGTGAGTGGGTGGGTGTGTGACTGACTGTGTGCGTGTCTAAATGGCTGTATTGCTGAGGGACTGTGTGTCTAAGTGTGCTGTATGGGTGAGAGAGATGCCCTTCGAGTAGGAGTTTAGTTAAGTGAGTTGGTGTGGGAATGGCTGTAAAGGAAGGTATGTGTCTGAGTGAATGGCTATATGGATGAATGAGTGGATGTCTGAGTACTTATATGGATGAGTGAATGGGTATGTAAGTGGTTGTTTGGGTGTGGGAGGGAGTGTGTGATTGGTTGTATGGGTGAGTGAGTGGCTTTGTTCAGAGGTTGTATGGGTGTGAGAGAGGCTGTCTAGGTGAATGAGTGGTGTGTGTAATATCTGGTTGGATGACAGTGTGGCTCAGGTGAGTGACTATATGGGAAGTGTTGGACTTGGCCCTTTTTGCAGGGCATCCCTTAACTTTCTGCCTTCCTCCTAGGTTTTATTCTGACATGGTGTTGGTAGTTTTAGGACTCTGGGCATTTTAGCACTGCTGTTCAGTGTAAAGTATGTGTGCTCTCTGTGGTAAACATGGTAAGATTGGTCTACACCTGTTTATCATATTTAATTTACCTTTCAGTCCCTTATAAAGTGGTATCTCAGATACCCAGGGCGAGTAAATTAAATGCTACTGGTGGGCTTGTATTGCTGATTGCGCCTCCCACCAAAGTAGCCTTTCAAACCTATCTCAGGCCTCTGCCATTTCAGGGCCTGTGCGCGCAGTGTTACTGACACTGTGACGTGACACCTAAAGTGTGTGCCACGTCTTTGCCCCCCTTTTACTGCATGTCAGTCACCCCTAAGGTAGGCCCTAGCTAGCCCTATGGGCAGGGTGCATTGTAGGTGAAAGGTAGGACATGTACCTTAAGTGTGTGAAATGTCCAGGTAGTGACAAACTGCCATTTTGGTTTCTCACTACATTGAGACTGCGCTCTCATAGGAATGCATTGGGCATTCCCTGATAAGTGTTTCAGTGGTAAATGAGAGGAGCAGCGTGGTCAAGTTTGGTATGTTTGGAATAGTAATAATAAATGCTGCGCAATGGTGTGCGCAGATTGATTATCACTATTTTAGAAATGCCACTTTTAGAAGTTGGCATTTCTGTGTGCTATGTGTCTGCCTGCCTGATGTGTATTTCATGTCTGGTTCTGGAGTGACAGGGGCTGGTGAGGTGTGTGGCTCCAGGGAGGGCAGGGTGAGTCAGCACTAGGCTGAATAGCAGATCTGCATTTGGATTAGTGGGAGGAGTAGTCCCCTGACCTTGAATAGGTCTGTGCCTGCCTCGGTGAATGCTGCTCCGCCCCCTGTGGTGTGTCTGATGACCGAGCCCAATCTGACAAAGGAGGGTGGAAGCCTGGTAAACAGAGTGCTTCTACACCGCAGAACCAGTCAAGACTGATTCCCCCACGCCCTGTGCCAGGGCAGACAAAGAGAAATGCTGTATATATACTGGGGCTGTGACCTCATGAAGTTGTGCTTCCTTGTGCTGTTGGTGCTTACTTGCACTGGCCAGAGGATTGCTGGGTGCCAGGGGGTACCACTGCCTGGGTGGCTGAGAGGACTGCCCCTTTGCTAAGGGGAACCTGCGTGCTGGCCTGCCTGGGCCCTGTCCTCTGCCCCCAGGGATCTCTCAGACTTAGATTCCTATCCTGCAGGACTTGCAAAGATTAGCACTGAAGGAGCCCTGGATTCAGGGGATGTGCCTTCGCTTTCCTTTGGGGAAGCCCCGGCGAGGGTGCTCTGCTTATCCCCTGATCCTTGCTGCATTGCCCTCCTTGGAGTCCCCAGGGAACGGTAACCCGGCTGCCCAACAGGACAAAGAGCCCCTTTGGAAGAGCGTGCAGAGCATTCGGGTGGCGCAGGGTGAGCAGTCTGGCTTGTATTGGGCTGGGGGCCCGGAGTGGCGTGTGGCCGTGCAGCGTGTGTCGGGCTGTACCAGCTGGGATGAGACATCGTGGAGACCTCGCTCCATAACCAGAGATCGGGAGCCGCCACAAAACAGGAAGACAGGCTAAGGAGCCTGACTGTGGGAGAGGCAGGCCCGAGGCAGCAGAGTCCAGACCGGAAGTCAGGCAAAGGACGCCTGTTTGTGGGCGGGCCTCCCCACGAGTGAAAGGACATATGCCCATGATGGTTCATGCCTAATGCGAATGCCTAAGGTGATGTATGCACCCGGGGAGTGTTTCTGTGGTACACTTCTAAAGGTGATGATGCATACTTTGTGTAGGCCTAATGCTAATGCATAAAGTGATATATGCTGAGTGATAATGCCAGTAGGTACTGGTTGTTTTATTTTCACTACTTGTGCTTTCTAATATTGATGACAGTGGGTCGATTGGCCCTGTCCTGTATATAAGTCCCCTGTAAAGTACCTAGTGCCAGGCGGCACAATTTATATATGTGATTGCATTCTAATGTGTTTTATGAATAATTTAAAGGCTATTTTTATATAACCTTGTGTGGAGTTTTTTTTGTGGTGTGATTAGTGTGTCGCTGCTGCATGAGTGTGTTGCGCAAACGCTTTACATATTGCCTCTGGGATAAGCCTTACTGCTCATGCCAAGCTACCAAGGGGGCGAGCAGGGGTTATCTTCGGCGTGTAATTCCCTTACCCTGATTAGAGTGGTGGTTTCTGCCTGGCTGAGGCACTTGCCCTAGCCAACCTAAAATCTTGTTTCTAACAGAAAGCTGTTTGGATGAGTGAGTGGTTGTGTCAGTGGCTGAATGAGTGAGTGAGTGGGTGTATGACCAATTATGGATGAGTAAATGGGTGATGAGTACTTGAATGGGTATGTGACTGGTTGCGTGGTTGTGTGAGTGAAATTATTACTTTACAGTGTTAATTTTTTTTTTAAAATAGTCGCACTTTGTTTTTAATGATATTTCCTTCCATGATATGTTTGTCAGAACATGTTTGTCATTCCTATTATAAGCGTAGGTTGACAATATATATGCTACCTATATTTTTGTGGTGATATTTTAGATGTGATGATATTTTTTAGTCAATATTTTATTATGGATCCAGTACCACAGAGCAATGAGTCCTAATACCAGCAAAAGTAGGGTTCAGGAAAGAGTGAACCATTTTGGGTGACCATGCAGGATAGGCAAATTTGCTACTAAGGAAATAGTGTTTCAGGAATTGTCTCTGGTCCTTGTAGCTTGTGCCAATCAAATAATTCAACACATTTTCAACATAAAGTGGACTACACTTATAAAGCTCTGATTGGAGCAGGTTCAGAGTACAAAGTGAATACCTTTATTGAACTGTGAAATGCAAATGTATGAATGTTTTTGAGAATAAGGCCGCCCAAACAGTCAGTATGAACATCAGTGGACAAGCCACTCCCCCCTGCCCTCGAGCAACACCGCCCACTCTCCCTGTTCTCTATGTATGCTGCAGCATACATAGAGAAAATGACCCGGGTGGGGCAGCGGCCTCACCAATCACAACGCTGCCATTGCCGCGTTGAGATTGGTGTAGGGAAGGGAGGCTGCCTTCCTGATGACGAGCGCTGCAGCCAAGAATTCAAAAGCAGGGCGGCGAGAGTCGGGAGTCTCGGGACAGTAAGTTGTACTTTATTTTATATATATTTTTCCGTTAAACCCCTCCCGTCTCCCCCATCCCCTCCGTGGTGCGACAACCCCATTTCCACCCCCTCCCCCACCCACCCGTAATGCTGGCCGCGACCGCGCAGTTTAATTCAGCTCGGAAGAAGAGCACTGCCATCTCCATATCTAATGTTCTCTGAGTTGGGGTTGCTGATTGGCCAGCCATTGCAGCAGGGGTTTGACTCAGTCTTACGAGACCATGCCTGCGTGTTTCAGGGAGAGCAGAGAGATGTAAATCTGTGCATAGGAGAGCTCTGCCGATGCACTCCCCAAATAGACCCTATTTACAGCAGGAGCCTGTTTATAGTTTACAAGGAATAAGCTATTTAAGAAGGAATGATCGATCAAGGAATGAAGGTGGGAGCAAAGCACAATTTATTTTCTGCCTTCTCTTGATCTTTTTTTCTCCGGATAAAAAAATGCTCCATTTGCCCACGCTTTTTTTCAAAATGTTCTCTTTGGGGAGAACCCTCCTACCCCCTAAGATCCCTTTAGGTAAGTCAGACTTGCAAGAGATGTAACACTCACGCCGTCACTTTTACGCCCTACCACTTTTAAATGTCACCAGCCGCCACTGTTAATCACTATCTATCTTCTACACTATTTATGAGGTCTGTGAAGACCAAGTGGGCACAGGAGGCTTTTGTACCACTTCACAGCGCTGTAACACCACAGCTGTAAAAATAGTATTTAGTTTTCAGTCTTGTCATGTCCTACCAATCACTACCATTCAACCTGTGTGCTGTAATGCTAATAGCTCATGAAGAAAGCCGTAGACAGCAGAAAGATTTTAAGGAAATACACACCTTGCCAGGGCCGGACTGGGAACCACAACCGGCCCTGGCAAAGTGCTCGCCCCCCCCCTCCCTACTTGGGGGGGCGGGGGGGGGGGGGGGTGGAGGTGCCGCTGAGCTCTTTGCCGGGGCCGGTTTTTGGCTGATTTTGGTACAGGGCAGAAACCGGCCCCCACCCGTGCGCCGCACCGGGGGATTGCCCGGTGCCCGCTATGACCAGTCTGGCCCTGCACCTTGCCACTTCCCAGAGAAAGCATAGTTCAAATGGATCAAAACAGTTTTGAAAACATGTGGCAACTATGCCCCCTTGCAGAAGTTTACCAGGTATTTAAAGTATACCCAATAAAGTATACATTTACAAACCTTTCATGTTACATGATGGTCTGAATACTATTCTCCATGAAGGATTGCATCTTTAATTGTGAAGTTTGGACAATAGAATGCTTATTGCTAACATATATATGGATATACCTGTTACTCTATTAGACATTATTGCAAACTATAATCCAATACCACTCGTGTACCCTAACTATATTTGCCTAAAATAAAATCTTGTGAGTACTCACATGCGTCCCCACTTAAGAGAGTTCTCAAAATGGACACTGCAAGCCGTGAGTAGTATTCAAGGGACAGAGTGTAATACCATTGGCAACATTTTTACTTACTCTTTCTGTACCTCTATTTTAATCCAGTCATCCGTTTTCAAATACTAAAATCATCGATTTCAATTTTCAATCACATTAGCATGCTTGGAGATTTACTTTCTGAATTATTCATTTTCTTGAATTATACATTTAAAAGGCCTTCGAAATAACTTTATACCATTCTCATGTGCCCATTTATAGTATCCCTTTCACTTTAACAGGCTCCTTGGAGAAAACAACATCAGCCTGAACCAGGGCAGCTTGAAGCCCCTGAGACTCACTAACTATGCCTCTTCCAGACAAGCTCCTAAAGTCTGCCTGAAGATTCTGGACGCCGCCGAAGTACGTCAGCGGTGATTGACAGGCCGTCGTATCTATTTCAATGAAGACATTTTAAGGGTCCAGCAAGAAAAATACATAGGTTTGAAGTTCGCAGTATACCAAATGCATGGTCTCCTCAAAATATACTGCCGATAAACTGCTGGGTGCATTCTTTCTATTCTGTATATGTAATTGTATAGGTGCGTGAAAAGAAAAGAGAGAACGCTGTTCTCCGATGCGTCAGTATTCTTTTTTCAGTATTCTGATTCGAGTAAAAAAAAGAAATTCATATTTCGCTGCAATGGTGAATAAAGTACGCGCCAATAATACAAAATGTTGAAATATGTTTAAAAATCGTTCTTTCAATTAAAGGCGGCATTTTGCACACGTAGGTGGTGGTTTTGACAGGAGTCCAACGACGGGCCCATTATTGCCTAGCAATGAGAAAAGGTTAAGAAAAGCTGGAAGCAGCACACAGTCAAATCCTGTCATGGTCCGTCACAAGCGGCAAGCTATATTCTGCATAATGGCCACGTTTTGAATTGTGTTTTCACCCTCTCTGTAAAAAGTGGAAAACGCATTTTGCCGTGTAAAAAAAAAACTGTACTTCCATAAAAAACACAATTTATTCTTTGCTGTGTGTTTTATGCTCTTTGTTTCTGTTTTCTTGGCTACTGTAAACATATTGTTATTACTATAAAAGTACACATTCTTCTAAAAGACACATATTGATTGAAAATGTACCATACAAAATGCATTCAGTACTTTTAAAGGTCATACCATGCACGACTTTCAACATGCCTTTCATACTTGTACCACCAGTGATCACATCATCATTTTAGTTTTTACTTTTATCTGTTTATATAGCGCTTCTCTTATCCATTTGAGGTGTTAGAGCACTTTTATTTATTTATTTATTTGGTGTTCTATATAGCACGACCATGACCAAAAATAGGGTATCAGAGCGCTTTACATTTACATATCTTTCAACTTAGAACAACACAATCGACATGCAAATTTAATAAAAATAATGAGCATACAGCAAGTAAACAGTTATGCTACAAGTCCTAAGGAATATACATTGATATGCGAGAGAAACATTTATGCTTTAACACTCATATATACAAGTCCAAAATGATGGTTAGGGGTTAATGTCTGGTAGCCAGTGAGTGAACAAGAAGGTCATCTGATAATGTCTAGTCCGATGAAATTATAAAAGGATTTGGCTTCATTTTTTAATGCAGAAATGGACGATATTCTTCTAATGTTCGGGTGGGAGAGCATTCCAAATTCTTGGTGCTGCACCAGAGAAAGCTTGGTCATAAGTTTTTTTCTTTCGGAAGAGGGCCGGTTTCAATAATAGATCCCCATGACTCCGGGAAATTCTGCATCCTCCTGATAGTGTGATTTTCTGGGCCGGGTACATTAGCGTTTTGTAGTGTATCGCTTTGTGAGTAATACATGCCATTTTTAGGTATATGCTTGCTTTGTAAGGCAGCCAGTTGAGTGCTATCACGTGAGGGGTGATGTCGTTGAATTTTCTGGAGCCAGTTATAAGTCTTGTGGCCGCTTTGAGACATGCTTTTAGTGGTACTGTTGAAATCTTGGGTAGACCAGCTAGAGTTGTGCAACCGTACTCAATCCTCAATATGACCAATGCCTGGACTGCTGTTTTCAGGTCTGAGTTATTTATGAAAGGTTTCAATTTTCTGAGGTAGCTTAAATGGAAATAGATGTTTTTTGCCATTGTGTTAATGTGTGTTAGCATGTTCAGGTTTTGGACTAGCATAATTCCAAGGGATTTGGTTGAATTTACAAGCCTTGGAGTACAGTTTAGCGCTGTGATCTGCGTGGTCCAATCCAAGACATTCATAGTGCTTTTCTGGGATGAAATCAGAAGGAATTCAGTTTAATGTGGGTTAAGCTTGAGGTGATTACTAGTTAGACAATGGACGGTTCTCTGTAGTGCCTGGTTCATGACACCGATCTCTTCTATCGATGTGGTCTTGATGTAAAGGGGTGTATCATCTGCGTACATTTGGAAGGAAATGTTTGCTTGTTGTAAGATTTCTGTGATTGTCTCTATGTAAATATTGAATAGAGCAGGGGATAGTGTTGAGCGCCGTGGTACTCCAATAAGATTTCTGGATGATGCAGATGGTGTTTGGTGCACCATGAATTTTTGCAATCTGTTCTCTAAGAATGAACTGAACCACTTTAGGACTGCACCCTCTAAGCCCATCCTTTCTTTCAAGCGGTCTAGTATTTTGGCATGGTTTACAGTGTTGAATGCCGATAAGAGGTCGAGCAGGATTAGGAGATAGGTTTTGTTGCGGTCAAGGGTAAGTAGAGCGTCTTCCACGATGTGCAGAATTGCTGTTTTAGTACTGCAGTTTTGTCTAAATCCTGATTGGAAGTCATTCAGCTATTTGAATTCAGAGATGTGTTGGCTCAGTTGTTGTTGTACACATTTTTCCAAGACTTTGGCTAGCATGAGAATGTTTGTTACTGGTCTAATATTGTTAAGGTCTGAGGGATTCTCTTACGGTTTGTTTAAGATTGGAATGACTTGCCCTGTTTTTAGGCAGTACAGTAGTGAGCCTTGTGATAGCCAAGCATTAATAATCTTTGTCCATGAGGGCATGAGCAGATGGTTTATTGTAGACCAACAATTTGCAAGTAGAGGATCGTTGAAGTGATTGTTTGATTTTATGGTCGATATAATCTTTGCAATATCTATGTCAACGTAAGGTTTGAATTCTGACCATAAAGCATTATTTTTAGGCATTTCCAGAGGTAATTGATATTGAGGCTTAGCTGGGGTTCTCTTTTTGATCAAAGGGCTCTCCGCTGCCTTTTTGAGCTCCACCTCCATGGATTTGGCTATGGCTGTAAAGAAGGAGGAGAATTCTTCACCACTTGTGTTTGATTTTGTAGCTGTTGGTGCAGATTTAGATGTTTTGTTGGATTGATCTTTTAGAAGTTCGAAGAGTTTCCTCTGTCTGTTTTTACATTATCCAGTTCTTTTCTAAAGAAGTCTTTTTTCAAATTAAGAATGCTTTTATTGTAGGCAATTCTGGCTTGTCTTAGTTGATTAAATGGGGAGAGGAGGGGTGTTGTCTCCATATCCGCTCTGTGAAGTCTGAGTGATCGTCTTTCTTCGTTAAGGGATCCATTAAATCAGGGTTTTTTATCTTTGTCAGAGACCCTTTTAAGTTTTAAAGGGACTTTGTCTTCTATTATGCTCATCATCGTATTGTTGTAGTAGTACGTGAGGTTGCAGTTCTTTCTCACAGCATGCTGCAAGATTTTCCATATTGAGCCCTCTGGTGTCACAAACCCATTTTCTGGGTTTTATTGATTGTGAGAAGGTTTTCGTTTTTATGTGGGGTATTTGGAAGGTAATGATGTGATGATCAGACCTTCAAGGAAGGCTTTGAGCAGATTGATCTGATTGTCAGTGTGATCCTCCCAGTGAAGATTGAAGTCTCCTATGAAAATATCATTGGAATGGGGAGTAGAGTTTGCTGTGATGATTTCTATCAGCTGGTCTATGAACATGGTGTTTTTGCCTGATGGGCGGTAAAATGCATGAAGTTTGCAAATTTGATTGTCTAAGGATCTTAAGTACAAACCGAGGTATTCACATGACTCTAGGGGTCTGATTGTACTTTCGTAATGGCAATGTTAGATCTATGTACACAGGCAATGCCTCCGCCCTTTTTGTATAGCCTGTCTAGTCCAACAATGCTGTAGTTCGGGGGGGCTAATAGATCAAGGCATGGGTAGGATAAATCAGATAGCCATGATTATGTTAGGATAGTTACGTCGATTTCCTGGTTTAAGATGAAGTCGGCTATGTCTGCGGCATATTTCTTGGCAGATCGATAATTGAGTAGTAGACACAGAATAGGTTTCTGTGGTTTGATCGTTAATGAGTCTTATTTTTCGGGAATTAAGATCACATTTTTGGGGATGTTGAAGTTAGGCATTCTATGGCTAGTGTTTGCAATTCTGCTTGCGTTAATTGGGACTGACTGAATTTTATGTTTCTCTAACTTAGTGGGAGGATTGGGGGATGAGTCATATGATAGCAAAGGGTTAGTATGTCATTGTCTGTCTGTCAGAAGCCAGGTCTGGTGGCTCACTGGGCTAATGTGTCTACCACAGGGGCCTGTGTTTGACCTAATGGTTACAGGTTCAAATCCCAGCAGGTCCACTTAGCCTTTCATCCATCTGAGGTCAATAAAATGAGTACCATTGAGTTGGGTAGCAACAAACATCTGTTATTCAGTGCCAAGATACCCATAGTGGTAAACGTGCACTTTACAAATGCACATGTCATGTTTTTTTATTATGTTTATATTTGAGTTGATTGCGAGGACAGTATAGTCTGTTTGTCGATGACATTGGGATAATCTTTAGTTTATTATGGGGTTCGTGAGCTGATTTCTGTAGGAACTCCAGTTTTGATAGACATTTTTCTGATAAGAGTATTGAGCCCTTCATAGCTCTGATAGTGAATTGCATGGCTTTGTGGGTCTTGCTCGATTGAGAGCTGACATTTTCAGACTCCATACTGGGAAGAGGAGAGCTGAGATTTTCAAACTACATACCAGGATGAGGAGAGACGGGAGGTTGTATGGGTGGCCCCGTTGGTATGCTAGGAGAAGTTGTCTTTGGGGGATTAAGGCTACTGTAAGGTTTTTCTGGGCTAATTTTCTTATATCTTGCTGCTATCTCGCGGTCCTTAGTACAGGCCATATTAGTACATCTCCACTTTTCCTGTTCAGTGACTGTTAACTCCACCCTAACGATTTTTTCCAATAAAGGGTTAGGTTTGGTGTTGGGGCTTGATTCAGAGCTATGGGCTCTGTGGTTAGTGGGGGGGTAATGTTGATTTAGATAGATGTGAGCTGTTACTCTTAGCTTTGGGGCTTCTGGATTCCTGTTCCGACTGTTGGGGTTCATTAGCGGTAATGTTTTCTATCTTGGCAGATAGATTCCTCTGTGGGGAGATGGCTTGCGAGTTGTTATGTGGTAGGTTTCTTAAAGGAGGGCTGTAAAGAACATGTTCTTTTAACCCCTTCGATGCTTGTGACGGAACCATTCCGTCATGCCTCACGGTTGAGCTGTGCGGATGACGGAATGGTTCCGTCACGACCACACCCGCGAATGGAATGTTCAGCACCGGGGGAGAATCGGTGCCGCAGGCAAGGTGTTAAGGTTGAGAAATATTTGTCGAATAGTTCCAGATCTTTGTTAGTGGCTGGTGTGAGAATCGTGCTATTTTTGTAGCATGTTATATTCAGTGTATCTCTTAGTTTTCGAGAGGGTGTTATTAGCATCTTAATGCCGTAATGAATGTTTCTCATTTCCTGTACCTTAAGCATGTTATTTGGAGTGTTGCACCATTTAGCCATTCTAGTAGTGAAGAATATTAGGTTGTTAATAATGGCGCCTTTTTTATGATGAAGGAGGGGTCTATTATTAAGGTTTCTGGGTTTCTTATAAGTAGGTTGTGTTTAAAGGATTTGGTGGCATTTTTAGAGAGAATATGGGGGTTTGAGATTGTATAGGAATTCCTTCTTTCAGATTTCAGATAGGTCCCTGTCATGATTATGAGTAAAAATGTCGGTCCTTATTGTTATTGGAACCTCTCTTGCTATGTCTATCTTGTGGCAGGAGGAAGAATATAAAGGTATCTTAAATTATGTGTTTCCTCGGTTGTTGAATGATCTGTGATGGGGGATATACAATGTAAATTGATATATCTCCTTGAATGGGAGCCATTCCATCATGTCTGCCTTAATGTTAGGTGCTTACAAAATAGTCCTGTTTCTATATTTATTAGTTGTCATGGGTCTCTACTGAGCAGTCCTGATTTAATGTTCATCCGTATTCCTGAGGGCAAATGCTCTTCTTCTTTAATTGGACTTAATTGAGGTGTGTAATTGGTCATATTGTTGTGAAGGATTAAAGTGTACTGACCAATCCAAGATGGCTGCTATATGTGGATGATGGTGCACACCTGTTTCTATTTCCATGGCCAATGAAGTAAGGATCCAGGGAAGAGGGCACGGGACACCTCTTCTATTTCCATTAGAGATTTAGGAGCACCAAATAGAACGCCAAATGGGCGTCAGACACCTGCAATTCAAAAACTCAAAAAAGGCGCCTATCCCAAGTATATAACGCTACTAAAGAAAAGTGCGCCTCGGCACACCGCAACCGCAATGTAGACAGCCGGAGGGAGCCAAGTCAGGCCAGCTGAGAAGCAAAGCTCGGGCAAATAGAGATAGGAGCCGATTCGGGGAAGCACACAATTCTTTTAGATGAGCTCCGAAGATATCGATCAGCCTCCACACATATAGCGGTACAAAAGGGGGTGGTGATGGATGGAGCATCTGAACCAAACAAACACTCACACCCAGTCAACAGATCTGGGTTTAATCCATCACCGTTCTTTAGCCCACTCTGCAACCCCAGTTCAGACATGGCCATATGCAAATCAGTCTGACCCTGTGCCTCATGGGAACAGTCCAGCCCGAACTGCCAAGCCATGCCTTCCCTAGACCGGACTCAAGCTTACTAGGACCGGTTTCTGTCATTTCAGCCATCTTCAGCCAGACTTGCTTGAATCCAGTGGCAAAGTGAGCAAGGGACTCACGTATGAGCATACCCTGCCAACTTATGGTGAACAAAGAGGTACAAAAGGGGGTGGTGATGGACCGAGCATCTGAACCAAACAAACACTCACACCCAGTAAACAGATCAGGGTTTAATCCATCACCGTTCTTTAGCCCACTCTGCCACCCCAGTTCAGACATGGCCTTATGCAAATCAGTCTGACCCTGTGCCTCATGGGAACAGTCCAGCCCAAACTGCCAAGCCATGCCTTCCCTGGACCGGACTCAAGCATCCTAGGACCGGTTTCTGGCATTACAGCCGTCTTTAGCCAGGCTTGCTTGAATCCAGTGGCAAAGTGAGCAAGGGACTCACGTCTGAGCATACACTGCAAGCTTATGGCGAACAAAGCGGTACAAAAGGGGGTGGTGATGGACGGAGTATCTGAACCAAACAAACACTCACATCCAGTCAACAGATCTGGGTTTAATCCATCACCGTTCTCAGACGTGAGTCCCTCGCTCACTTTGCCACTGGATTCAAGCAAGCCTGGCTGAAGACGGCTGAAATGCCAGAAACCGGTCCTAGGAAGCTTGTTTCCGGTCCAGGGAAGGCATGGCTTGGCAATTCAGGCTGGACTGTTCCCATGAGGCACAGGGTCAGACTGATTGGCATATGGCCATGTCTGAACTGGGGTGGCAGAGTGGGCTAAAGAACAGTGATGGATTAAACCCAGATCTTTTGACTGGGTGTGAGTGTTTGATTGGTTCAGATGCTCCGTCCATCAACACCCACTTTTGTACCGCTTTGCTCGCCATAAGTTGGCAGGGTATGCTCATACGTGAGTCCGTTGCTCACTTTGCCACTGGATTCAAGCAATCCTGACTGAAGACGGCTGAAATGCCAGAAACCGGTTCTAGGAAGCTTGTTTCTGGTTCAGGAAAGGCATGGCTTGGCAGTTCAGGCTTGACTGTTCCCATAAGGGACAGGGTCAGACTGATTTGCAAATGGCCATGTCTGAACTGGGGTGGCAGAGTGGGCTAAAGAACGGTGATGGATTAAACCCAGATCTTTTGACTGGGTGTGAGTGTTTGATTGGTTCAGATGCTCCGTCCATCACCACCCCCTTTTGTACCGCTTTGTTCGCCATAAGTTGGCAGGGTATGCTCAGACGTGAGTCCCTTGCTCACTTTGCCGCTGGATTCAAGCAAGACTGACTGAAGACAGCTGAAATGCCAGAAACCGGTCCTGGGAAGCTTGTTTTCCGGTCCAGGGAAGGCATGGCTTGGCAGTTCGGGCTGGACTGTTCCCATGAGGCACAGGGTCAGACTGATTTGCATATGGCCATGTCTGAACTGGGGTGGCAGAGTGGGCTAAAGAACGGTGATGGATTAAACCCAAATCTTTTGACTGTGTGTGAGTGTTTGATTGGTTCAGATGCTCCGTCCATCACCACCCCCTTTTGTACCGCTTTGTTCGCCATAAGTTGGCAGGGTATGCTCCGACGTGAGTCCCTTGCTCACTTTGCCACTGGATTCAAGCAAGCCTGGCTGTAGACAGCTGAAATGCCAGAAAGCGGTCCTAGGAAGCTTGTTTTCCGGTCCAGGGATGGCATGACTTGGCAGTTCGGGCTGGACTGTTCCCATGAGGCACAGGGTCAGACTGATGTGCATATGGCCATGTCTGAACTGGGGTGGCAGAGTGGGCTAAAGAACGGTGATGGATTAAACCCTGATCTTTTGACTGGGTGCGAGTGTTTGATTGATTCAGATGCTCCGTCCATCACCACCCCCTTTGTACCGCTTTGTTCACCATAAGTTGGCGGGGTATGCTCAGACGTGAGTCCCTTGCTCACTTTGCCACTGGATTCAAGCAAGCCTGGCTGAAGATGGCTGAAATGCCATAAACCGGTCCTAAGAAGCTTGTTTCCGGTCTAGGGAAGGCATGGCTTGGCAGTTCGGGCTGGACTGTTCCCATGAGGCACAGGGTCAGACTGATTTGCATATGGCCATGTCTGAACTGGGGTGGCAGAGTGGGCTAAAGAACGGTGATGGATTAAACCCAGATCTTTTGACTGGGTGTGAGTGTTTGATTGGTTCAGATGCTCTGTCCATCACCACCCCCTTTTGTACCCCCTCCACACATATAGCAACATCGGCAGAACAGTGCAAAAAAGCAGGCAAAGCCGACGCGATGCAGGCACCAGAGTGTCTCGTGATGGGCTGCAGCACGCCGCTCCAGACAGCTGCAGCACTCAGGCAACCCCCGTCACGGTGGCTCCTCCGACTCACTCACCAGACCAGGCAGAAGTGGAGAGTTCCGCAGCACATCAGTGGAAAGTCACAGCCTCAGGTGGCAGCACCCGATAAGGAGGGATCCGCAGTGCAGAAGCGGATGGCCTCAATCTCCGTAGGTAGGGCACGCTCCTCCAATTTGGCTCGGTCCGCCTGGCAGCACAGCAGGGCACCAGGGATCATTAAAGCCCCACATGCGGGATCTCCGCAGGCTGCAGACTCTTCAACGGTGCCTCGGCAAGCACAGGGCATACCGAAAGGCCCTAGGGGAGTCCGGCACCATCGACAGCAGGAATGGGACAGGGGACTCTGGACCACCCAGTCCCAGAATCAGGCGTCAAGAGGAAGTCCTCGGTGTACAGGTACATCCGAGTTCGGTTCCAGCATAAATGGTGTGAGGATGATGGGGGGATGGCAAGGGCTTGCAAGTGATATACACCGACTGTGATCACTGCTCTTAGGAGCTTACAGAGTAAGATCTCGCTCGATCAGCCATCTTGGAATGTCGTGACTCTCAAAAAACCAATATACAGAAAGAGGTTAAAAGAATATAACAAACACAATTCGAAACAACTCTGCAGCTGAAACATAGAGACATTTGGAAGTTATTTTTTTAATATAATTTTGTGTGGAGTTTTTGTAAAGCTCCCCTGCAGCAGCATCAGAGCGCTCATAGAGACCTACATACGAGTGATTGGGATGATTTTTTAAAGTAAATCAGGGTCTGCTTGCTATAAACATAATGAAAACGGATAAGAGAGAGTTAGGAACGCATGTAGTCTTTGACAAAACTGTAGGAGGCTTTCTTTCTGCCTTTGTAGGTGGAACCTAGCAGCAGCACACGGTATACAGTGTGCAGCAGTTGTATAGCTCTTCAGTTCCAGGTGGCACAGCACCCAGGACAATGTACTGCATGGCTAAACACTTATTACGTCTCAAAGGCGAGACCTATTGGCTATGCCAATGCTTGTTTCTAGTGTTTCAAAGTTCCCTAGCAGAGACCATCTCCAGCAAAGAATTTAGAGCTATCGAAGTTGAAGATTTTTAAATCCACCCATATATAGTGTTGTTTTTTTCCTAAGAACCTTGAACAACCCAGCGCCTTTAGTGAAAGTAGGTAGGTTGTTGAGTTTTTTTATGCATGTTAGGGAGTCACGCCTCAAACTGAACCTGGTCTCCAGATATAGTCAGTACAAGTGTCTTAACACCAGGATTATCCGGTACCATTTCTTGGAGCCAGAAACTGATCGAGTAGCTGAGTGGAGAACAACTTTCAGAGGGTCAAAGAATGTTTTGATAAAATACGCGTTTCTATACCCAGTTCTGGATTCCTCAATTTCTTTCACTAGTAATGGGTGTCTGGTGGTTTTAATAAATATTTAATTCTTTTGAGTCTGAAGAACCATTTTAAGGCATAAGTAAATTGGGTAATTGCACTGAGCCTCCAATTTCCAATCGCCCTGCTGGTAAAGTGATCTATCTATATGATTCACACCTATTATTTTAGATGACCTGCTCTCCCTTTCACTGCCTTCCTCTGACTGTAACTCGCTCTCTAACTATGCCTACCTCAGCACACTCTACCTTTCTATCACCTTTCTTTTTTTCCCCACCTCTCTCTTTCTCTGTCATCTCACCCTTCCTGCTTGACATCATTCTTCTTTACCTGTTCCTCTACTTTTCTAACTGCCTCATTACCTTATGTCCCTCTGTCTAGCTTTCCTCTCTCTCTTCCCTCAAATGTCACTATGTCACCTCTCTTTCTTTATGTTGTCATTTTGTGCACTGGGCAACCCCCCCCCATTTGTTCCTGACATGTACAGGTGGTAACTGACTCTGACTGACCCTGGGCTCTGTCCAACCAGGCTGTGGGCCTGTGCTCTACTGAAAAGACACTGAGAATGTAGTGAAAACACTTACATACTCTAGGGTACACTATAGGTTAGGGAACCCCTATGATAGGCATGACCTCCTCTATTAGGCCCTAGTACATGAAAGGGCAGGGGGATCAAAACTACCTTTAAATCCCTAGTATATAATAGGGCATGGCAGTTTAGAGCCCAGGAGCCCTTTCTGCACTTGCATGTGTGCACTGCTATGGCCTGAGGTTAGTTTAAAAGCAGCCCTGTGTTGCAGGACAGCTTTTAAAATGCAAATTGTGCCCAAACACAACTCTGGTGTTTATAGGCACTTATAAAAATAATAAAATACAATGTTTTGGCATATTACGCACCCCCACGTGCTCCCCTGGGTGTTCCAGTGGTGCAGGGTCAGGTATTTATAGGAGGTTTATAGGAGGGACCCTTATAAAATAAGTGTTAGAGGCCTTGGGTTTTGTGAGATTGCACATTTCACTCCCCATATTGTAGTAAAGTGCTTCCCAAAATCGACTTTTGTGCTAGAATCTGCAATATTGTTGCATATTAAGAACCCCTAAAGTCTCCCCTGGGAATCCAAGGGGTTTAGGGTCTTGTAGAAATAGGCTGGGGTCTTAGAAAAAATATTTTTTAAGCCCTGATGGAAAACTTGCACATGTCATTTTCCCCACAGCAAATCCCCAGCAACATAAGTTAACATGGCAAGAAGTTATTAAATATTAGCCAACATCAGGGTTGTCATCAAAATATTATTTAAGGACTTCCTAGAATGGTATTGATAAATTCAATAATATGCTATTGTTGACTTTATCCTAAAATGTACAGACAAGAAGTTCTCTTTTGTCTGTTAACCAGTATTTAGCCTTCCAGTAGTCTGTCCTGATTAGTCAGAGTTAAGTGGATTAACCAGGCTGCTTTAATGAGGTGATAAGTAGCCCCTGAGGTTAGAGAGCTATTCTGGTAGGGCAGGGTCTGCCACATAGGAATGCCAGAGCAAGAGGAGGGATTGTAAACAAGAATATTCAACAGAAGGAGGAGACAGGCAGGAGAAGCCAGTTTCATTTACACCCATACTATTTGAACTCAGTCAGATGGCGGGATTAAGGAAGGAGTGAGCAGATGCAAGGGGGAGGGACAATATTGAGATGAACCATCCTGAAGGTTGGTTTAGCCAGCTCTTGCCTCTCTGCTGGGACTTTAGCCATATTGCAGTTTGGGGAAATAGTGCCTTCTGGGAGAACATAGTGCCACACTTTGGAGGAAATGATCAAAGTCCGGGGTGTTGTCCTGCACCTCATTGGACAGGAGTGCCCTCCTGTGTGACCCAAGAGAACACTGAATAATTATCTGAACCGAGCAGTGCCTCTCAGGTCTCCTACTTGAAAATTAAGGAAGAAGATGGGCACATGCTGGAAGTTTGATTTCCACCAACCAGGCCAGGGACTCTGACTGACTGCGTCTGCTGCACAAGCTGGAAATACAGCCCTGTGGATCACACCTGTTTCAAATGGACTAAAGAGTGGACTCCCTGCAAGCTTTAGGTTAGCAGACCTCACCTGGTACATAACCACCAAGAATCCCAGCCTGGAGTTCTTCCAGGTGATTTGCAAGGGTTTTGTCCAAGTGGAGTGTGGGAATTGAAGTCCCAAACTTTCAAGAACTATCTTGGAGCTTCCACACAATTGGAGTACGTTTTGAACACTTTGGGACCCGCAAAGGAACTTCAGGAAGAGGTTCCAGCACTTTAACAAAGTTTGAAACAACTTTGAAAAAAAGGTCCATAAGTGGCCCGCCTGCCAGGTTCGTCCCGCTGAAAAGCTTCAGAAGTCCGACTTCCAGAGTTTGACTGAGAGTTGCTGGAAACCCAAGTCAATGAACCCTCCCTGAGTCCAGCCTGGTGAAGAGCATCAAGGGACCAGCGAGAAAAAAATCCGTAAAAGTTTCTAAGTCCTAATGTAGAAAAGGTTACCAGGACCAACCGCAAGAGTCAAGCCGCCCACCTTCAACGGCGAGCTGGCCTGTCTCTCTGGTATGTACCACTGGAAAGCTCTGTAGGTCAGACTACCACAAATTTGACCGGGAGCTAATCGCAAGGCAAGCTGGTTAACCCTCACTAAATCCGGACTGGCTGAGAGCTTTAAGGTTCCCCAGGAAGAAAAGCTCCAGAATGGTTTCTTAATCAGAAGGTAAAATCTTTTACTGAGACCTACTGCGTGGGGTAGCAGTGCAGGGCTCCATCGCAGTTGGCCTGAAAGTTAGACTTTGTCCCAGTCTATCGCACCAGATGTCCCAATAGGTTTCCATGTGCTAAATCTTTAAAAATTCATATATCCAGTTCCCTATACTGGATGTTTTTCGTTTTGGTGTCATTTTAAGATAAAAATATTTCCGATTTTTAAAAATTGGTGTTAGATTTTTATTGTGTGTTGTTTCTTATTTATTTACTAACTTGGTGTCTCTCAATGCTTTACATATCTGTCTTTGAAGTTAGCCTGCTCACAGGCAAGCTACCAAGGGTTAAGCATAGGAATACTTTTTGAAGACCTATTCTGAACCCTAAAGTGTGTTAGTTTCCTTATTATCAAAAACATACAGGGAGAATGGGGTCAGAGGGAAGTAATTTAAAGACCTACTACTGGTTCACTTACCCAGTAACAACAATTGGATAACACACAAGAACCTAGGAGGTCTAAAGGCCAAGCAGATTGCTGGCAAAAAACTGGCAGGAATTATCTCTATGTCAGTTGGTGCCCCAGTCACCATATAACAATGTATACAGAAGAAGAGAAGAATAAAGGAGGATCAGTGATATCTAATAATCAATTAGAGAACTGATCAAACCAAATCCAGTACATGTGTATATTGTGGATAACCATCAAACAAACCAAATGATCAGTCCTATCACTAGGTCCTTAGATCATCTAGACCATATGCCACACAGTCTTGATAAGTACGGTCCACAGTGTGCCTCCAATTGTTGGTCAGATTGTGATGGTCAATAGGAAGTGGTGAAAAACAGTGCAACATACAAAAAAGTGGTGAGTCTTAAAATAGGGTGATATGTCTGGACATATCACCCTATTTTAAGACTCACTAGATGATCTAAGGACCTGCCAGGTCACAGTGTGAACGACCAAGTGATAGGACTGATCATTTGGTTTGTTTGATGGTTATCCACAATATACACATGTACTGGATTTGGTTTGATCAGTTCTCTAATTGATTATTAGATATCACTGCTCCTCCTTTTTTCTTCTCTTCTTCTGTATACATTGTTATATGGTGACTGGGGCACCAACTGACATAGAGATAATTCCTGCCAGTTTTTTGCCAGCAATCTGCTTGGCCTTTAGACCTCCTAGGTTCTTGTGTGTTATCCATTAGTTGCCTTATTGCCAGTGGTAGATGCATATTTACCACTACTGACAACCCACTTTCCAACACTTTACCTCTCTATTGGGGTGTGCCTTGTTTCTCTCTATTTCACCAATCAATAAACCTAACTTTTCTCTTTACTTAAATTATCTGCCTCACCTATGTTTCTGCATCAAGTCTCTCTCCTTAATTGAACTCACCTCTTCTAGTGCACTTCTTTTTTTTCTTATCTATAACTTTCTATAAATCTCTGGGTTCCTAAACCCTGTCTGTTACAAGTCTTTGTATCACACCTTGCTTTTTACCTCTGTTTTAAATAAACCTCTTTCCACCCTACCTCTTTTTACCTCACTCTTATGACCTCATCTCTCTCTCTCTACCAGTCTGTTCCTGTATCTCTACTCATTTACCCCTCTTTACCTCACTCTTCTATATGCATCTTACTACTGTTGCTAGCTCCCTCTTACTCTGCCTATCTCTCTGTATCACGTTCTCTGTCTAACACACACTTCAGTCTTTACATTGCATTTATATCTATGTCACATATCTCTCCTCACCTTTATATCTGCCTCCATTCTTCCTATGCCATGTCTCATTTAATATACTTAGCTGATCCGGACATCAATATCTAACTCAAGAAGTAAATTAATATAAAGAGTAGAGGAGGGACAAGGCAGGGGAAGATGATTAAGTAGAAACTTATCAGGTTTCACCCAATGAATTGTGAAAAACCTTAGAGCCCTGCTTTTGATGAATTCTAGTTTTGCAGTACGAATTTCACTTATGAAGAGCATTGTATGCTACTGCCCATCAATTAAAGCTGCATCTTCAACCACCGTGTGGAAATGACTTATTTGAATAATATTGCGTAGTCCAGTAAACACCTACCAAAGTACCCTACCGTGTCTTTCCTATAGTGGTTTCAGATAAAAAATTGTTCAAGATAAAAAAATTCTACACTGAAGAGTAAAAGGAATTGCCTTCATCAATTGTTGTTCCAGCTTTTTATCGATATTTGGCCAGTGGATGCCAGGCACTTGACCTTTAAATGCTATTTGTGTGCTAACATTTTTGGAAAATTAGTATATAACTCAATTGAGGACTTCAGTTACCTGAAAATGAGTAATAAACTCAAACTCAAAGCTGGTTCTAATATGGGACCTGAAAATATGACTTGCCCCAAAAACGATGATACTGTTTTGAGGGAGTGTTAGAAATTGGGTTTCTGGTTAACTGGGGTATCAGTACTGGTCAAGCAAAAACCACACTCCTAGTCATGGTAAGGCACACGCTAATCTCAAGTTAACCTCTGGTAGCTTGGCACAGAGCAGCCGAGCTGAAATTCAAGGCAATGTGTAAATTATTTGTGCAACACTTAAAACAGTAAAACAGTGATAGCACCACACAGAATTATCCCACTCCAAGCCCAGAATAATAGAGTGAATTTTAATAAATAAAAGAAGACCAAAATGACAAACATCCAATCAGTGAAACTTCCAAGAGCCCAGGGCTCGGGTGACATCACTTGGCAGGGTAGAATTCCAGATGCAGTGTGGTTGAAAGCCTGTGGCTTCAGATCAGGTGGCCAGCCAACTAGCTCTGAGTTTTGAGTTCAATAGAGGCAGGTCCAGTCCATCTCACCCAGGCAAGAGGGCCACAAGCAGCAGGTCACACAGCAAAGCAGGAGTCCTATCTGGCATTAGTCTGTCAGAGTGGCAGTCCTTTCAGCAGGACAGAAGTCCTTCTTCCGAGCAATGTATCCACAGGTCCAGAAGTGCACTGAAGTGGTGGTGTCTGAGGTCCCTGTTACATTCTTCTCTTACCTTGGTCATGCCCTCCCATTTCATTCTTAGAATTCATGAGCATGCTTGTTATCCTGCTGTTCAGTGTTCTGGAAACACTGAACAGCAGTTATCAGTTTGCCTTCTCCTTGGATGGATGTACTGTGCTGTTCTACAATAAATCTGAAGTTTTAACTACGTACCTGCCTCGCATCATCTTTACAAATGGCTACGACGGGCTTAGAAGACATTTTCTTCTCAGCACAGGTGCAGTGCTGTTTTTTGAATTACAAAAACATGAAAAGGGGCTTCCCAATAGATAAAAGACCATGCTGATGAAATCAACCAAAGACACCCAAAGAACAGCTGAAATAATTTTAGAAAAATGTATTTTTAAATAATCATTTATGATAAGATTCTCAAGACCATAATACATTTAGGTCAACTTCTTGTACATGAAAATTCATTAAGTTATACAGTCATAGATAAACATCAGCCCAAACACTAATAAGACACTAAAAGCATGACACACAGTTCAGTCATTATATCAATCATCCACAAACTCTCTATCACACAAACCATATATTCATACTCGATCAAAACAACAACACGTCATACAGTAAGGGAGAAGCGCCGACGCGCGTTTCGGAGAAAGAGAATAATTTAAGGAAGTCCTTCATCAGGGCGCATGTACTCAATCCAAAAATCTGCGCTGTCTTTTAAGATCCAATTTTACAGAACAAAGTCAGTGTGGGAATTGGTTCACATTCTCAATTTAGGGCTGACGAAGCATATCTGTCGATGGTGTTGAAACAAGTTCGGAGAATTCGGTTTAGTGTGCGGCGTAGTCCTGGTATGCTCCTAATAGTTCAATAGGATATGCAAGATGGAAGAATTCAAAAGGTATCCTCCTGTTAAAGATGTGGAAACCAGTTCGGGGAATTCGGTTTAGTGTGCGGCGTTGTCCTGGTATGCTCCTAATGAGTTGAATTAAATATGCAAGATGGAAGAATTCAAAAGGTATCCTCCTGAAAGCGTGTAAGAATACGCATATGTTTGTTTTATTTAAAAATTTAACTTTACTGGTCGAGAAGTCACTGCTCCCAGAGGCGCTCTGTCCTGTTCAACGAAAGGGCGCATAAAATGCATCGGTTCGGTGGCGGGCAACCTCCGCGTACGTCCACACCCAGGATAGCCTCACACAGTTATCAGTTTGCCTTCTCCTTGGATGGATGTACTGTGCTGTTCTACAATAAATCTGAAGTTTTAACTACGTACCTACCTCGCATCATCTTTACAAATGGGTACGGCGGGCTTAGAAGACATTTTCTTCGCAGCACAGGTGCAGTGCTGTTTTCTGAAACCTGCGCGATTTGTCTTCATTTGGGCATGCTTTCATCTGGTTCCTGCATTCTTCAAGCATTCCTTCTTGTGGCGTCCTCTGTGTTTCCGATGTTTGGTGTGGAATTCCTGCTGGTTCTGGACGTTTTTGTGTGGATTTCCTGGATTTCTGGATTTCCTGCGGCCGACCACCTTACTTCCTGCAAAGCCATTGGCCGGTCTTCATTAGTCCAGATCCTCTCCTGTTCTGATGATGTATACTCATACATGTCATCTCTGATGCTTCCTGTTCCACTACTACTCTAGTCCCAACTCTCCGTTGAGAGCTGTGCGTAACCGACCTCTGGCGGCCATTTTTGATCATCTTGTTCAACCAACACCAGTTTCCATGGTAATGGTGTTGCTGTCAACGCTGCAAGCCTCTTGTTGTGTCTCCTTCATTCGGCACTTTCAGGGAAAGTGTGCAGTGTTTATCCCTTCACGGCCTGTTACACCGGTGACACGCACACCTTGCTGCAAGGATTTTTATCTACACAGCGATTCAACGGTGACATGCACACCGCGTTTTTATCTCTTCAAGGTATGTCACACCGGTGACACGCACACCTGATTGCAAGTAACTTCTTATTTTTCACGGCGTGCCTCACTGCACATTCACAGCTGTTTAGCCACATAGCTGTGCTCCTCCAAAGCGCATTGTGACAGCCACACTTTGACCTCATTGTTTACCTTTTGTTTTGTTTATATAAAGTGTGTCCCTTTGCTACGGTGATACACACACCTCAGGTACCGTACCTTGCACAAGTTTTTTAAATGCCAGTTTGGTAACATTTTGTGCTTGCTTTATTTTATGTGTATTCAGAGTTGTAGCACTGGGTCAACTGTAACTTTCACTTACCATTTGGTTAACATTTTGTCCTTTACTGTGATGATATGCAGTTTGGTCTTCCTAGTAAGTTTTTACAAAACGAAGGTGAGTCACCTATTCCATGGACAGGGTAGAAAGAAGAGTTAATTACATGCCTTAAACCTATTGATGGGGAAAGGATGTCTGCAAAAAGGTAAAAAATCATTTTTCTCCATTGCTTGGGTTCGGAAGGTCAAGTTACATATAGGACTATGCCTCCTGTCAGATCTGGTGGGGATTACAATGCCTATGATGAAGCCTTGTGGCGTATTGACAATCGTTTTAAGCCAACCAATAGTGTTGCTCTTAATAGATTCAAATGTTCTACTAAAGCTCAAGAAGAAGGGGAGAGCTTTGATGAGTTTCTTACAGCTTTGTGTGCTTTGTCTATTATTTATAATTTGGGTTTGATTACTGATGAAAAAATGAGAGACCAGATTATAGTTCATGTCAAAGGCAACAAAGTACAAGAGCAGTTATGGATAATGGGTATTCGTAATTTGGAAGCTGCCATTAGCAATGCGAAAGCTTTAGAGCAATCAGAAAAGTGGATGAAGTCTCTTAACAAGGATTTTAAAACCCCTGTGTAGGGAGATGTAAATAGTGTCACTCCAGGTCCTTCTAGAAATGTTTTTGTCAACAAGATTAATAATGCCAAAGGTTGCCATTGCTATAGGTGTGGTAACCCTGGTCACGTTGCTTCATTTCCACGTTGCCCTGCGATTGGCAAGGAATGTAGTAAGTGTGGACGTCTAGGACACTTTTCTAAAATGTGCAAGGACACCAAAAAGAGTTGTATTAATAATTCCTCCAAAGGGAAGGTGTTGTGTGTGTCTAGTGAGACTCCTGTTGAGGATGTTACACAGTGGCATTCTGAAATTGGTATAGTGGTTTCTATTCGCAATGTTCTCGCTGAATCTCTTACTTCCAACATTGGTCCTCCCAAGTGTTTGGTGCATATGCTGGGCAAATAATTGGAGCTTATAGCAGATTCTGGCTCACCTTGGACCATCATTACTAAAGAGTATTGCATTCAATGCTTTGGTGAATTAATCAATTTGATCCCCTCACGGAATCAGATATTGTTGCGGAGAGTTTTGATGAGTCTAAAATTGATATTGATGGGTTTGAAGAGCTTTATATTAAATTTAAGGAACATGCAGCCCGCATCAAGTTGTATGTGGCAGTTAAAGGTGTCAATGGGTTGGAATGGTCGAGATCAAGCCAAACAGGGTATCATTTTGAACCCCAGGAGTAAAGAACCTGTGTCTGTTGTTGCAATGTTGATTTTCCCATGCTTTATCCAAATGTTTTTTCAGAAAAGCTGGGAAAGTTGGTTGGTTGTAGCCATAAAATTAAAGTTAAAGATGGTTCTGTGTCAGTCAAACAAAAGCTTAGAGGGGTGCCCATTGTTGTCGGGAAGAATTGAAGAATATGTTAGATGAGATAGTTCAAGTAGGAATCATTGAAGACGTTGAGTCCTCAGAGTGGATTTCCCTCATTGTTTTAGCCCGAAAGCCTGATAAAAGTTTGAGACTCTGTGCGGACTTAAGAGCACTTAATGCTAATTTAGTCATCGATTGTCATCCTCTTCCTAACATCAATGAGATGGTATGTATGTTGGAAGTAGCTCACATTTTTTCCATGCTGGATCTCCGGTCGGAGTATCATCAAATTGAACTTACGGAAGATTCAAGAAAATTCACTGCCTTCATAACACTGCATGGCCTGTTCCAGTTTAAATGGATGCCTTTTGGTTTAGCCTCTGCGGCATCAGTGTTTCAGAGAGCGATGTACCATATCTTTAAAGTCAAATGTATCCGAAATGGCATTCTAATTTTTTCAAAAGACAATGAAGAACATTTGAGTCATATCAAAATGATGTGCAATAGACTAGAACATTTTGGTTTGTCACTCAAGGCTGAGAAGTGGAAATGTTTTTGTGAATCTGTCGAGTGTCTTTGTCATACTTTGTCAGGTAATGGGGTTGTGCCCAAAACATCCCTTGTTGATGCTATTGTTAAGGCACCATCACCTGACAATAAAGCAAAGCTTTTGTCCTTTGCAGTTTTATGTGATTACTACAGCAAATTTATACCTAATTTTGCTACTAAAATGGAGCCTCTCAGAGAGATGACGAGTAACAATTCTGATTTTCTTTGGTTTGAAATACAAGATTCGGATTTTCAGTTGATTAAGAGGAAGATTGTGGAGGCTCCTACTTTGTCTGAACAAATTGTGTGTGATCCCTGCTGATGCGAGTTTATACGCATATTCATGCAGCTCAGCACTTGTCATCCCCCCACATCACAGATATCTGTACCCTGTATGGCGGCCTCTGCTCAGCCTTAATCTCCATCCTAGTGATTAAGCTACAAACTCCCCTTACGATATCACTACAGTCCTTTTCCAAAGCATCCTCTACCAGGCCACCCTGATCAACCATGTAGCCACGCTGACTCAGCAGCAAGAACAGACCCCTCACTTAGTAATACTTTAAATTCTGTAGTACATCCTACATTCACATAAACAATAACATTGCCCCACAAGCAGAAGTTATTCAAAAAATATTGTCATATTTTTATTTACACATTTTTCTGATACTTTAGAGCATAATAGCAACATGGACTCATACTCGTGACCACAATACACTACAAATGTTTTATATATACATATTTATATTATATACATACAAAAAGAACCCCCAAAAACCAAAATCACAAGCAGACATAATCAATCAATCAGAACCACTCATACCTTTCATCCGAACAACCAGTTTCGTCACAATCACAAGCTCACAACAAACAATTTTTCAAAAAATAAACAACAGATAGCAGTTCATATCAATATATCATACAGAGACATAAAAGAAAGCAAGAGAAGCGCGACGTGCGTTTCGGAAGGGAACCTTTAGTCCTAAATTCCTTCGTCAGGGCGCAAATAAATCATTGTTTCCATATAGGTATTCCTTGTTCTGGATATTTAGATACCAGGTCAACAATCCAATGTAATGGTCATGAGGGGGTACAATCCTAATTCAGAAAAATAACCTGAATTCACATCCTGTTTTAAGAAGGATGGCACGAGTCAAGAAACCGGGCTACTCGACTATTTCGTGGGTGATCCGGTCTTTTGGCATCTTTACTGAGTTATGGACGGATCGCTTTTTTCTCTATCCAGCTCTAAAATTATTTGATACGGGAGCCGACGTAGGTGAAATAATTCTGACCCCGTGGAGTTTCTGCCCTTGGGACGCTGCCTCCCGCCCGATGATTTATATGACGGGGAACCGACATTTGCTCTACCCACGAAATAGTCGAGTAGCCCGTTCCCTACTACAGTGAGCCTTTTGCAGCACTAGATACCGAACGTCTGAATTATTATACCCGGTTTCTTGACTCGTGCCATACCTATCCCTTGACGGCAGCTTCGACCCACGTTTTTCTACTTTCTATCGGTTATAGCACAAAAACACAGTCCTCGCGACTGATTCGCAATAAACCCTCACTCAACTGCATCCCTTGGCTCCCCAGCCTAGCCACTACACCCGATCGGATGTATGACGGTACGACGCGTACCCTCACAACGCGTCCTTTAACAGCGAGTCCCTTACAACGCAAGTCGTTATCACGACTTGCGTTGGGGGCGCGGATTGAGAATAGTATAATTTACTATTCTAACACCAGTCCCCGTGGACACTAGGGAAGGTGTTGGAATAGTAAATATACTATTCTTAATCCTCTAGCGCCCTCCAGCACAAGTCGTGGTTACGACTTGCGTTGTAATGGACGCGTTGTTAAAGCCTTGCGGAGTAAAATCCGCGTGGTAAAGGATGTTTCCCCACCCGATCCAGCCCCTCCAAGTGCCGTACTCTCTCTTTCAGACCAGAACAGAATAGCTGGTTCTGATCTGAGTCTACAGGCGGAGTGGTAACTCCAGTAGCAGTATTTTGCCATGTGTGGTGCTTACATTGCTCTCAAGCTGAGATGGAGTACATTTAAGCCTGTTCTGTCACTACTAGGACAGTAGTAGAATTAAAAGAACACAGATCAATGACTCTTTAACAGCGACGGGTTTTCCACGAGACTTAAATAATGCATACATATGCCCATTGTTAAAAAAAACTTAGACCCCAAAAATTATAGATCAATAGCAAATTGACCATTCCAATGCAAACCTATAGAACGAGGAGCCTTTGCTCAGACGCCAAAATACATCGAAGAAGACTTCCCTACTTTCCGACTTCCAAACTGATTCCACCGAGGATGAGGTACTGAATCATCCATAATCTCCAACTTAAAAACACAGTAGATGAGATTTGTGTTGCTGCACTTATTCTGTTGGACCTTTCAACTGCGTTCAATACAGTTGATCAATCCTAAGTCTCAAGAAAGCTGCCACAGAGTGTACTGCTCTCACTTGGATCTTATCTTACCTACACAATAGATCAAATGTGATCCATATTCCTCCTTTCCCATTGAAATCCTACAGAATAAAAGCAGGAGTACCTCAAGGCTTTATCATCTCACCCCTCCTTTTCAAAATCTACATGCATTACTTACCAGAACTAATTGATATTTTCGAGTTCACCCACTATAACTATGCAGATGATGCATAGATAATTCTTAAATTGGAATGCCCCAATGACATTCGAAAATATTCAGTTGCCTCTGAACCTTTGATGAGTGGATGACAAAGAGCCACCTCAAATTGAACTCCTTCAAAACTGAAATACTCAGCTGTGGCAACTGGGAAAGTTGAAAACCTATGACCCTCTGTGCTCCTGGCCTGTTGTTTTAGGGCTACCACCAAAAATAGCTCACCATGAAAGTCTCTGCGGGTAAGCTATCCAGATAAATGTTTCTTTCCATAAAAATGCAGAGACACATCTTCCCACACCTAGGATTTACCAACATGGTCCAATCAACAATCTCTCTTGTTCTATCTAAGCTAGATTACACTAATGATCTATATCATGTCTCACCTTTATCAACCATGAGAAGATTATACAGAATTCAGAATTCTATTTTCGAACTACTCCCTCATGTAAAGCAATAAGCCTGTACCTCCTCTGGCTTCAAGGACCTCCACTGGTTACCAGTTGCCAGAAGATCCTCTTTCAAGCTGCTTTGTATTAAACACAAGGCAATAAATGGCAACAGACCATGTTTAATCAGGAAAGAAAATCATAAGATATTTCCAACACATGGCTCTTGACAGGCACCCCATTTCAAAATCCAGGCACTCCAGAAAAAAACATGGGTGGTACATCATTCTCTATGCAAGCAGATAAGATATGGAATTTATTACTACCAAAATTAAGATCCACTGAGAACCATCTTAGCTTCGGTAGACCAGTTAAAAGCTGTCTCTTTCCTACATGGTCACAATACTGACAATATGTCAATCTACAGGAATAGAATGAACAAAACATTAAAATAATAAAACTGCTGCTATGTGCATAACATTTATGTACACATTAATTTTTTGTATCAGTCAGTAATTTGTACAGGGATGCACTGTTTTGTGCATGAAAGAATTAGTGAATTATTAAATAACCAATTTATGTGTAAATATCCCAAAAATTCGTGTTGAGGTGCGACAAGAGGGGGGAAAAGAAAATACAGCCCATAAAGCAGCACCCAAGTGTATGTGATAGTGTAATAGGAAACAGATGTATGGTAGGCTGTTTCCTGAAACTGCTGCGGTTGGGTTATGCCCAGAGAGATTGAGGCAAAGCATTCCAAGTTTTGAACGCCATAACAGAGAGCGAGAGCACCTCAGTCCTTGCTTTTTTTAGTTAAAATAAAAGGGTCGTTGTTAGATATTGTGTGTTGGAACAAAGAGCATTAGAAGAGAGACACCATGAGAAGAAAGGATGTGTATGTTCCTGGCCTAGACTTATACATGGCTTTGTGGCAAAGGCAGAGAACCTTGAACAGATTTATTTCAACAGTAGGCATCCAGTGTAGTTGATGCTGATGAAATGAGATGGACTTTTTCTACTTTATCTATGACAAGGTGATTCACAGCATTTTGTACCACTTCAAGTCTGGGTACACACAGCTCGTCACTGGAGCAGCAAGAGCTGTGGAAGCTGCAGAGGCCGCCTAGAGTGCAAATGATGCCGGCCACCAGTGGCCACTGAGTTTACCATGAAATGCAGAGAACAAGAGGGTTGTGAAGTGAGGTGAGGGTCAGGGGACACAGGGCATGTGGATGGGGCAAATCATGGAAGCAGCTATCAGCACTCATGCCCTCTTGTTATGCCGATGTCTGCTGCTGAACAAGGGCTCTGCAGGAGGTGAGGTGCAGCACAGCACGGTACCGAGAGTAGGTGTCTCCAGTGCGTCTTGTGGTGGCCAGCTACATTTAGCTGTTTTTTTGTGTAGCTGCCCCCTCCCCACTCACCAGTGCCTGTTGCTTTCTATCTCATACCCACACCCTATTGATAATATTTTTGTCAATGTACGCTATGTTACATATGTGCACAAAAAATGGCATTGAATCAATGTTGTCATAATCACCCGCGGTGACCTCTGCATCAACCCAGAGTCAGAAATACGTGGTCAGGCAGGCCCTGCAACCTAGGCCTGAGACAAATGATAGACAGCTCACAGGAGGGATGGCACTTAACCAGCAGAATAAACTGCGAACAGGAAAAACCCAGATTAGTCCCACAGATAAGCAGCAACACCACAGTGTTCCAGGGAGATTGGCCCCAATAAAGGGGACATGGCCAGAGGGCACGTGTTCCAAAACAGCATAAAGTTAGATGCCACATAAAGTTAGGAACACTCAGCCAATCAGGGCACAGAACACACAGCACATGCAGTGATCATGCACTCCCCATGCCAGACATCTGGACAGGTTACCTACTGGTCCATATTGTGTCCATGCAAGGTCGAGACCTACCTGCATTTGTCATCAGGTCGGAGTAATTTATGGCTCCATGACAAGGCCCACATTCCTCTCCCTAAACAGGATCTATGAATTGTTTTATGATGCTCCAAGAAATGTATATAAAGGCGCTCCAAACAATTGTACTTTGAGTCAGTTCTTAGACCCATTTTTGTATGCTGTACAAAAATGGGTCTAATTTTAATTCAACCGACTACTCCTGTTTTCCCAAACGCCTCTGGTCTTTGTTTTTCCAAGGTAAGTTCATATTCACACACCACTGTGACTCCTGTGATCCTGCGATCATTTCACTAGGCATGGCTGACTTACCTCTGAATAAAGTCAAGTCTCATTGAGAGACTTCTACTCCTGGCTCTGGGGCTTTGCCAGCCAACACCCACAGCTCCTGCAGGTTCTGTAGGAGCGGGTGGTAACACTAGGCAGCTGGGGTAGCTGCAAGCAAAATTTGCAATTGTAAATAACTCAACTTGGCAGAGTAAGTAGGGCCTAGTATTGTTAGGGCATCAATGCCAAGGAAAGAGTGCAGGTGTCACTGAAGATGATGAGTTAGGTCTCAGTGCGGCTCGTGGTCCTCCACCAGCCAGAGCCTCAGGTAGGCTGATGAAATATATTGAAGATCTGGGGGCTCTCTGACAGAAGCTTCCCTTCAATAGGGGTAAGATAAGGTATAGGTTTGCCACATGCTGGAAAACTGCCCACAGAATTTTCATTCAGAGAAGAAGACAAGGTATACACCCGTTACGACGCAACTTTTACTCCGCACTACCATTACAACGCGGGCATTACAACGCATGACATTACAACGCATTGCGCTGGGGGGCGCTCTAGGATAAGAGGTAAGTTTAATTTACTATCCAACACCTTCCCTAGGGTCCACGGGGACTGGAGTTAGAATAGTAAATTATACTTACCACTATCCAGCACCCCAAAGCGCTATGCGTTGTAACGGTATTCGTTGTAAATACCGCGTTGTAATGGTATGCGGAGTAAAAGTATGCGTTGTAACGTCATACATCCGAAGACAAGCAATAACTAAAAGTAAAGTGCGCAAAAGGAATAATAGGGCAACTGTGGGGAAGATGATAACTGGGCAACCGGAGACAGCAAAGCTCCGAGGGAGCGCTCATCGCTCCTATTCATGAAGGCAGAGCGACTGGAAAAATCACCACACTCAGCGAACAACAAACAGAAAAGTAGAATCATGACCGAGTATTTCCCCAAAATAGCCAAGGGTTATCAATTCATGGACACGGACAGCATTTTACTTGAATCAAGCTCACCCATTCCCCCAACAAAAAAAACATCTAATTCAACCTACTCAGATGGTTCTCGAATTAGCTCCCAACCTGGGAACAAGAAGAGGGGGACTCAAGCATACTCAAAGATGGGACAAATATCTACAATTAATCAGCTTTCTTCAACTTCAATTGAGTAAACAGGACATATAGTACATCAGAAGCAGTCGCAAAGAGGGCCTGAGACAGACGTCTTTATTCACCCAGCAGGCACCCTCGTGCTAAATGAAGGGGGTGACAGTACTGCAGGTGTATAAAGACCATTTAGAGCAAACAGCATCAGTAAAACAACTAGCAGGAACACAAAATTGCCAACAAAAAAGATCATTGTGAACTTCACCTCCAAAAAGGCTGGAGGCCCAACATCAAGGTAAAGTACAATACAATAAGAGACATCTAAATTATAAGTTATAGGAAAATCTACATGACTAAACCATATTTTCGAATTACGAATTCACCATAGACTAAGACGAATTACACACGTTCATAAATACTTCTTTAAGGGGTGGGATAAATGCACATACTTGGCGGTCGGTTAAACTAGCAATCCAGATAATCCTACAAACAATAGCCCTCAGTATAGCAAACATGGCTAAGAAAATAGATAATGAGAGAGCACAAGTTTGAAAAATGTATAAGTGCACCATATTTACAAGCACGTAGTTAGTTAACATGTACTTTGCACCAGAGTGTTTATATTTAGAAGTGAAATACACAGAGTGTCTTATATTCAGTGGTGAAATGCATAGAATGTTTAAGTAGAGTAACAATAATCATAACTGTGTGAGACTAATGTAGAAATGTTTGGGATGAATATGAAAACCTCATGTTCTCATGTTAAAGGAATCATGTTAGAGTTGAATAGAGCTTTACAAAACCAGTATAATGTGTAGGCCTCATGGCAATTCACAGAAAATCTAAACGTGCTGCTAAAATAATGTGAGATGGGGTTAACGTGGTTCTTCCAAAAATGTACTATCGAATTTAGTTTTGAAATATATGCTTTATAGATGTGTACTTTAAGAAATGTATGTTGGTTGAGAATGCTGTTTAAATCAAGTAAAATGTTTTCAGAGTGCAGGGACCCGCTTCATGTAAATCAAGTAGGCCTGAACTGATAGTGATGTCTCTTTGATATGCCATGTGCTCGTTAGAGGAGAAGTCGAGAGGTGCCAAGTACAGAGCTTCGATTATATTTTACGACCTATAGATATGGTGGAGTCTGGAATTTGAGGCCCACTGCAGGACGGACTGTATGCAGGTGCGAGGGTCTTAATCAGCTAGAATGAAAGGGGCTTTGTTCAGTGGCGCTTGGCGCAGGCCTGTAGGAGTTTCCAGGAATTTCAGGGGGTATCAGCGCACTGGAGAAGAAGCCTGGGAACCAAGGTCAACTATAACGAGGGTCTTGAAGAGTACCATCATGGAGTTTACCGCGCAAAGATGTACCACGTGAGGGGCGTCCCAAGGGGCGTTTCTATTGAAAATGTGATTTGGTATTAGGGAAAGCGACCCGGGAGGAGAGTAGAGCAGATGATTTTGGGAGCCTAAGGAAGCGGATGGGTAGGCAGATAGGCTGATCAGGAGAGACCCATCATCAGAGAAGAAACAAAGAGAAGTGCGTGATCTTCTTAGGAAATCACCACGGCTGACACCTAGAGGGGTAAAGATCTTGTTAAGTAGGGATGTCACTTAGTGTAGTGTAGGGATAGACTAACCTTAATTTTTTCTTTTCTGTAATGACTTTGAGGTTGCAACTTGTATCCATTTTGGCAACACTTATGCGTTTTGAAATTGTACTCATTATTCTGTTTTTCAGACTCAGACTATTGAAAAAGTTCATGTTCATAGTGATACCAATTTATCTTCTGAATCTCATTTTGAGAAGTTTGTACCTTCAGTTATCTTTGACTTTATATTAAATCTTTGAAACTTAAATTTGGTCAGTGGTCATTTAGAGTGGTGTAAGTTCATACATTGATTGACTTATTGTTAGATTACCTTTTACTCAACGACAGGTACCAACGATTCAGTCGACTTGGTTTGGGATCTGGTAAGGTAACTAGTAACCAGAAATCCCGCGTTAACAGTTGGTAGCAGAGTGAGGATGGTTATCTTCTTGAGGAAGGTAATCTAGAGAGGTTAGTTTACCCCAAGGCCCTTAGACGTCGAGAGACGAGCAGCGGAAGAATCGTGTGCCGAAAGGTGCAGACGGTGCGAGAAAAGCAGCAGTATCGGGAGAGTGAGTATAAAAAGGGTCATGCGTGAACAGATTGCGGTGTTTTGTGTTGTATTTGTATTGTAATGTCTTGCGGAGTTGAATGCCTGTAGTGTGAATGAGAGAAGGTTGTGAGCGCGCGCAACCTGGTAAGCTGGTAACCTGGTAAACGGGTGAACTGGTGAAATCTTAAGTTCAGGCCAGAGCTTAAGTGGTTTTGGGTGTATCGAACATCCAGGGTAGTTGTCGACCATAGTACGGAGGTCACGAGGTACCATTGACCGCCGTGGATCCAAGATAGGGGGAGTGTAAGAGTGAGTGTATGAGTAACGGACGCTGGTCGAAAGTTACTGTGTGTGAGTACCCTATCGGAGAAGGCGATTGTCTGGAAGTAAACGGAAAGACATTTCGCCAAGTTAATGTGACAACTACAGAAAGACTGTGGGCGTACAGTCAAAGAAAGGTGATCGCTTGGACGGAAGTAATCATTTTTCGGAGTATGAATGGGACGCGTGCATGACCGAGGAGACGAGCTGAGAAAGGAGGGGAACTGCTGCGAAGGGGGACGGGTGACGTCGGCTAGAGCCGCGCTGTGATTGAGCAGTTGGTGTGACGTTAGCTAGAGCCGCGCTCTGGTTGGGCGGCTAGAGTGACGTCGGAGGAAAGTCGCGTACGGATAGGCCAGTTAGTGAGAACGGGGCTGAGATTGGTGGAATATCATCAGGAAGTAAACAACCGCGGAGAAAGAGCGAAATCATGAAGTGTTTTAAGTGTTTGAAAGGGATTTTTAAAAGAAAAAGAAGTGAACATTATTACGGGGAAGAGGCTCCGCCGGAGGGTACACCAGCTCATTATATGGCAACGAATGTGGGGCTGCATACCATATTGTGGATTGGGGCTTGGAATAAGCTTACGGAAGGGAATGAGGAAATGCAGTTCCCGAGGTACGGGACGTTTAAATTAGAGGTGTTACATCGGCTAAAAGCAACCATGTCCTCATTGAAACCCTCGCCCAGACCAACACAGTTTGAGGCCCTTAATGCATGGATTAGGGCGGCACACGACAGAAATTTGAACAGGCGTCAACAAAGACTGACGCGATCGGTAAGAGCAGTGCGAGATTCTAAATGGGATGAGGAAGCAAAGCGGTGGAGGGTACAGGTTATTGAGGTGGAAAAAATGTATCCGATGAGGGAGGTGGCAGGAGGAGGAAACCTCATGGAGGAAGACGAGGAAAGCGAGTCGGAAGACAATCTGATAAACAGATTGTTAATGGATAGACCACCTCCGAGAGTGGGGGTGATAGAAGATAGAGGGCTCGCAAGGGAAGATGGGAATGCCATTGAGGGGTATACACCACTCCCTATATCGGACTGGACACCTACCAAAGGTGGGGAGACACCTCAACCTAGTACAGTACAGAGTGTAGTGGGAAGGTTTGTGGTGCAGAAAACGCCAACCACCGAAAGGGCTGAGTCTGTGGGATTACCAGACGCTCTTCAAGTGCCTGTGACCATAGGACCCATAGTTTCGATCTATAACCCTGAGAGAGATAGGGGGGAACAACAAAGGCAATTGGATAGAGAAAGGATCGAGATGGAAAGGAGGAATAACGTGACAAATGCATGGAAGCAATTGCCAGGTTCGGTAACATGGAACACCCCATTAGATACATCTGTAGGTCCCAACACAGGACAGGGAGGTCTGAGAGGACCGATGGACCTAAGGGGACCGCGTCCAAAGTCCTATACAGAATTAAGAGCTGATTTGAGGGAATGGGATGGGTCCGCAGTAACCCCGAGTAATAGGTCGAGAACGGAACCAGAATGGGAAAGCAGAGGTAACGGGACTGTATCTCATTGTGGGGCCAGCGAAAGCAGTCAGGGGCGGGAAGGCCAAAGTCAAGAGAATAGAGGAGTTACACGTCCTACGGAGGAGAGGGAACAGCGGGAGCAAAATAGTAGGAGTGTAGAGTGTGAGGAGATGTCCCGTCTCTGGGAGAAAGGAGGAGACCAAATGGTACGGGCTTTTCAGAATAGGTTTAGGTGCCTTCATCATACACTCGGGGAAGACGTTCAACATTGGAGAAAGGAGAACAGCGATAGGTCCCGCCACGCCTCGAATAATCAGGAATCACAGGGAAGTAGGGAGGAAAGAGGGAGTAATGGAACATCTTACCCTGCATCCCGTGAAATTAGCCAGGATGGGGAGAGAGGGGCTATGAGGCATGAAGGAGTGTTTCACCACCCACCCCGAGAAGATGGAAAGGCATGGGACCTAGAGAGATGGGAACAGGGGAGGACTCCCTATAACTCACCAATACCTAAACGTAGATCTCGGAGCTGGGATGGGAGAGATGCGGATGGAGGAGCTAAATTGAGTGTCTTGAAAGCTGAAATTAAGGCAAAAAGGCTCGATGTTACTAGTTTAAAATCAGATGTTGATGAGATAATAGATGGAACATTGCCTTTGGAAAGGATAGAATTGTATGAACAGGATGAGTTATTGTTCATGGCAAAGGATATTACTAGGAAAGCTAGAGCGTTTCATGAGAAACTGACTGATTTGGCAGACAGGTATGCCGTGGATTTATCTAGGACAAGGGCATTACAGAGTAACCACAGATTACAGTACGCAGACCAGGATCTAGATGAGAAGAGAACTACTGGATTAAAAACACACATAAGAGAGCTGGTATCAGGGATAAGAGTGTGGAGAGAATTGGACAAATGGGAAGAAAGGTGGTCGAAAAAGGGCACAGTTAGACGAAGTGTCCCCGAGTAACAGGACAAGGACGGAACCAGAGTGGGATACCAGGGGCAATGGGACAGTATCTCATTGTGGGGCCAGCGAGAGTAGTCAGGGCCGGGAAGGCCAAAGTCAAGAGAATAGAGGGGATGCATGTCCTACAAATCAGAGAGAACAGCCGGAACAAAATACTAGGATTGTAGAATGTGAGGAAATGTCCCGTCTCTGGGGGAAAGGAGGAGATGAGGCGGTACGGGCTTTTCAGAATAGGTTTAGGTGCCTTCATCATACACTCGGGGAAGATGTCCAACATTGGAGGAAGGAGAAAAGTGACAGGTCCCGCCATGCTTCGAGTAATCAAGAATCACAGGGAAACAGTGAAGAGAGGGGGAGCAATGGGATGCCTTACTATGCACCTAGAGAAAACAGGCAGATCGGGGAAGGCGGAAAAATGAGAAACAAGGAAGTATTTCATCATCCACCCCGAGAAGATGGAAAGGCATGGGACCTAGAGAGATGGGAACAGGGGAGGACTCCCTTTAACTCACCAGTGCCTAGGCGCAGGGCTAGGAGCTGGGACGGGAGGGAGGCAGAAGGTACTTCTGGACCAGAGGTGCTGAAAGCTGCGATAAAGGTTAAAAGGCTTGATGTCTCCAGCCTAAAATCCGATCTTGACGAGATTATAGAAGGAACGGTGCCTTTAGAAAGGATCGATTTGTACGAACAAGATGAGTTGCTGTTCATAGCGAAGGATACTACCAGGAGAGCTAGAGCATTCCACGAGAAACTGTCTAATTTGGCCGACAGATATGCTGTAGATTTATCTAGGACAAGGGCACTACAGAGTAACCATAGGTTACAATACTCAGATCAAGATCTAGATGAGAAAAGGACTACTGGATTGAAAACTCACATAAGGGAGTTAATAGCTGGGATAAGAGTGTGGAGGGAACTGGATAAATGGGAAGAAAGGTGGTCGAAAAAGGGCACAGTTAGGCGAAGTACAAATGTGATGACCCCTGAGGGAAGGGTAATGCATATGGAGGCATTCCCTTTGCGAGAAATATCAAACGGAAATTATGTACATGTACCCTGGAGTAGAGGAGATTTAGCTGCATTTACCAACTCATTTCCGAAGTTAAGGGACAATCCAGTAGAGTGGTATAAGCAGGTAGAAAGGTTTGTCAAGATCTCGAAAGTATTGTGGATCGATTTGAACACGTTGTTTGACATCGTGGTCCCATCTGATTTGTGGACCCCTTGTAAGACTAGTGTTGAATGGCCAAATACTGAACCAGTGAGGGATCTTCGGACTAATGGACCGTCCGAGATTGTCATGCAAAAGTATGAAAGGGTAATAGCATGGCTGAAAGATAAGGTACCACCACAGGACATAGATTGGGTAAAAATAGACCGAACAAGGCAGGAACCCAAGGAGACAGTTCACGAGTTTTATGAAAGGTTATTGAAAACATTCAAGCAATACAGTGGACTAGATGTAATGGATCCCAAAGATATAGGGCAGTTTGTGTCAAAGTTTGTCTTGGGGTTGAGACCTGATATTTGTTTGATGATACAGCAACATTTAATCTGTTGGCAGAACAAACCACTAGATGAGATTTTACGTTATGCGAGGTACTGTAGTGACGAGATAGATTCTAAAGCCAAGAATCTAAAGGAGAAATTGATGGTGGTGCAAATGCAGTCCGCTGGGAAGGGTGGCCAGCAGAAGCAGGGGATGGGACGAAAACCAAACGGTCAGAACAAAGATAATGAAGAAGGGCAGAGACCTAGGATAGACTTTGCCACTTTAAAGAAAATGACAAAGTGCCATCAGTGTCACCAGGTGGGGCATTGGCGACGCGAGTGTCCCTTTAACCCTGAAAATGGAGAGCTAGAAGTAGAAGAGCAGGTTCAAGAAGTCCCAACTCCAAAGGTGACAGTTCCAGGAGGCAAGGTGACCAAAGGGGGGACTTCGGCCCCACGGGCCCAGTTCCCACAGCCACCGAAGGTAGCGACAGGGGGTAAGGTCTTTAAGCAGATGCCTCTCTTCATCGAGGAAGAAAAGTGTTATTACATTGATCCATTGACAGGACAACGTGTGAGCAGTGAAGAGGACTGTACCCTCGGGGCAGTCCTAGAAGTGGATCAAAGAGGGCCATTTGTTGAGGCAGAAGTGGCAGGGTGTCCCACTACGTTCTTAGTGGACACTGGGGCTACTCGTTCGACTCTGAGGTCAGCGGTGGTTCCAGACTTGCCAATGTCAGGGGAAACAATTCAGGTGGTAGGAGTCGCAAATAAAAGAATGACTAGTCCTTTGACAGAACCAGTGTCTGTGAAAATTGGAAACCACATGAACGAACATCAGTTTGTGGTTTGTGACTCGAGTCCGGTATGTCTGTTAGGAAGGGATTTGTTGTGCAAATTGAACTGCACCATATACTGCACCCCGCAAGGAGTGGAGGTACAGACTACCGACGAAGATGCTACTTTTAAGGTGGCCAATTCGAAATCTTGTGTAGAACTATATCCTACTCTGACAATAGAAGATCTTCCCCAAGACCTACGAGATGCAGTGGCGTCAGAGGTATGGGATTTCACAGGAGAAGAAATAGGATTGATTAAGGGGGTAGAGCCGGTAAAAATATTGGTAAAACCAAATGTTGAGTTTCCAAGAACGCCTCAATACAAATTGTCCCAGGAAACGATTGCGGGAATAAAACCTGTGATCGAGTCAATGATACAGCAGGGAATACTGAAAGAAATCGTGGGTAGTCCTTGTAACTCCCCGATTATGGGTTTGCAGAAACCTAGCGGGAAATTCAGGATAGTGCAGGATTTACGAAAAATTAACAACATAGTCGTTTCATGTTGTCCCGTGGTACCGAATCCTTCAGTGATATTGTTTCAAATACCATGTCAAGCAGAATGGTTCACAGTGATAGATCTTTGCCAGGCTTTCTTTTCCATCCCATTGGATGAAGAGAGCAGGTATCTTTTTGCTTTTAAAATGGAAGATCGCGTTTTAACATGGTGTCGAATCCCACAAGGATTCACAGACAGCCCATCCATCTTCAACCAGTTGTTGAAGAAGAATCTCGAAAATCTAGTACTGCCGCAGAACTCGGTTCTGGTCCAGTACATAGATGACCTACTTGTTGCGTCAGAGACAGAGGAAGCCTGTAAAGCAGATTCAATTGCCTTACTGAACCATTTAGCCAAAAATGGACATAAGGTATCTCCGAGCAAGTTACAGTACTGTCTGACAGAAGTACAGTATTTGGGGCACCGGTTAGAAAAAGGAAAACGCAAGGTGTCCCCAGAGAGGATTGAGGCGATAATGAAGATGAATGCGCCCACAACACAGAGAGAAGTTAGAATGTTCCTAGGAATGGTGGGTTACTGCCGACAGTGGATAGTTAACTTCTCACTGAAAGCAAAGCCCTTACAGAAACTGACGCACAAGGAGGTGAGTGATCCGGTACTATGGGATGAAGAATGTCTGGTGGCGTTTTTACAGCTGAGAGACGATTTATGTCGTGCTCCGGCTCTGGGAATGCCCGATTATGAGAAATCCTTTTCACTCTATTGCTGTGAGAGAGAGGGATGTGCTTTGTCAGTCTTGGCACAGACCCACGGAAATGCCCGTAGACCAGTTGCATATTTTTCGGCTACATTAGATCCAGTAGCCGCAGCGTTGCCCGGATGTCTCAAATCCGTTGCTGCAACGGGTGTCAGCATTGAAAGGAGCGAGAGTATAGTGATGGGACATCCAGTGGTGGTGTATGTACCACATTCAGTTGAATTGCTAATGACCAGGACGAAGACGCAGCATCTGACCAATAGTAGACTCACGCGCTACGAGCAAGTTATACTTGCCGCAGAGAACGTGACTCTCAGGAGATGCTCTGTCTTGAATCCTGCTACTTTGATGCCATTACCTACTGTAATAGAAGGCGAAGGATGTGAAGACCACGATTGCCTTGATGTGACTGAACTATGCACGAAACCCAGACCAGATATTGTGGATGAGCCATTGTCTGACCCCGATGAAATTTACTTTGTTGATGGCTCATGTTTAAGAGACGATACTGGTCGGTTGAGAGCAGCTTATGCTGTTTGTACCATTACTGGAGTTGTGGAAGCCGCTTGCCTGGAAGGAGTACATTCCGCACAGGTAGCAGAAATCATTGCCCTAACTCGTGCCTGCATAGCAGGAAACGGAAAGAGAGTCACCATATACACTGACAGCCAATATGGTTTCGGTGTGGTTCATGATTTCGGGCAGTTGTGGTCTCAGAGGGGTTACATGACCTCCTCTGGTTCGCCCATTCGAAATGGAGAATTTGTGCGATTATTGTTAGAAGCATTACAAGGTCCAGTTGACATTGCAATCGTAAAGTGTGTAGCTCATACTAAGAATACAGATTTTGTGTCACAAGGCAATAGATACGCTGATGAAGTCGCACGCTATTGTGCGGAACAAAATTATTCTTTCTCAAAGGTGGAAATAGAAGGTGCAGAAGAAAAGACTGAATTAAGTATGATGTTAGAAACTGTAGACACTTGGGAGGATTTAAGAATAATGCAGGAGAACGCACCTGAAACAGAGAAAAAGGCATGGGAAATAGCAGGTTGTGTGCGAAGCGAAATGGATTTTTGGGTTTCAGCAGATGGGAGGGCTGTGTTACCTGAAGAATTAGCTAATCCCATGGCGAGAGAAATACATGGTCCAGTACATCTAGGAAGGGATGCTATGATGAGAGTGTTTAGGCAAACTTGGTATTGCCCTAAATTTAGAATAGCAGCAGAATCAGTATGTAAGCGATGTGTTACCTGCCAACAACTGAACGTAGGCAAACGAACACCAGTCACACTGAGTCACATTGGGAGGTCGGGGGGGCCTTTCAATAGAATGCAATTAGATTTCATCGAAATGCCAAGAGTCAATCGCCTTAGGTATGTGTTGGTGATTGTATGCGTATTTTCCAGATGGGTTGAAGCGTACCCTACACGTAGGTGCGATACACTCACAGTGGCTAAATTGTTGCTCAGGGAGTTGATACCGCGCTTCGGGGTGCCTGCCTCTTTGGAATCTGACAGAGGAAAACATTTTAACAGCGAAATAGTGAAGATGTTGTGCTCCACACTGAATATCGATCAAAAGCTGCATTGTAGTTATCGACCAGAAGCTTCAGGAATTGTGGAACAAGTGAACGGCACTTTGAAGAATAGATTGGCTAAAGTAGTGGCATCCACATCTTTGAGTTGGCCAGATGCTCTTCCTTTAGTGCTCATGAGCATGCGCAGCACCCCTGACAGGAGGACATGTCTCTCTCCACACGAGATTCTGATGGGGAGGGCCATGAGACTTCCTACAGTTCCAACTACTGCCCTATTGAATATTACAGATGATCTGATCTTGGATTATTGTAAAGGACTGTCTGACGCCATCCATTCTGTGTCCCTTCAGGTGCATGCGGCTGAAGTTCCAGCATCGAGGAACCTGTGTCATGATCTGAACCCAGGGGACTGGGTCTTAGTTAAAAAACACGTCCGGAAGAACTGCCTAGATGTTCGCTGGCGTGGGCCCTTTCAGGTAATCCTGATAACGAACACCGCGGTGAAGTGCGGGGGGCTGCCAAATTGGATCCATGCTTCCCATACTCGAAGAGTTCCAGCACCTCTAGAGGGAACAGCTCCCATCCCAGACGAAAGCCCGGAAGTGGAAGAAGAGTTGCAAGAAGGGATTAAGGCAGCTGAGGGGGTGTCAGAAGAAGTTGGGAACGCAACGGATTCAGAAGAAGAGCGAAGGCAGGACGGCAGTGAGACAGAAGACGCAACTGAAGGAGAGAGCAGAAGTGAATACGACTCAGACTCAGATCCGTATCAGAGCGACCAAGAACCAAGTGAGAGGACAAGGAATAGGAGAATAAGGCTTGGAGCTGCCACTTGGCCAACAAGGAGAAGAAGGCTAAGTTTGAGGTCGGCCCAGGAAGAAACGCTTACTCCTATATCCGAAGACTCAGATCCAGAAGAAGATATCCAGGATCAAGCCGAGGAGGGTCTTAGAAGATCAAGGAGGGTGCGAGTGCCTAGTAGAAGATACTCTACTCCCGACTGGACCTACCTTGTTGCAGATGTCTGGGAGACACAGAACAGGGAGGATCAGGGAAGTGGAACTGATCAGAACTGACCCGATCATCACAGTGCAAATAAGGTTTCTACTGCCAGGAGCGGAGACCGAAAGGTTGCTGACACTCAACATCGTTCATCCTGCTCTCCTGAGTGGAATAAGAAAATTGATTTTAGAGACAGTTGAGTTTCCAGTTTGCTGTTCACGATATCCAATATTGGAGGGAACTCTTCTTCGTTTGGAAATGCTTCAGCGAGTAGTAGAAATGCTAGGAGCGCTTATTGTTGTGGATTAATACCATATTGTGAATGTCTTCAAAGGGGCGCAGAACTGGAAAGGTGAAGAAAGTGATCTTGATTAGAACGGACCCCTTTGTAATTGTGGATGTAGAACTGATAGTACCAGGAGTAGAAATTGAAAAAACGCTAACTCTCAATTTCGTCCGTCCACTTGTCTTGAGCGAAATAAGGAGAATAATCCTAGAAAAAGTTGACTTTCCATGTTGTGGTACGAACTGCCCAGAACCTGAGGGAATGATACTTCGGATGGACATTTATGAAGACGTAGTGTCACTCCTTGAGTCATACATAACTTCAGACGAAAATAAGACTGTTGAAAAGAAATTGTAAAATTTTTGCAAGATAACCTAGCGCCGAGTGGAAGAAGAAAAATGGTAGGGGTTTCATTTTAGTGGATGGAGAAGGGCTAGGGTTGTCTAAATTTCTACTGGACTTTGAACTGTTTTGCGGAAACAAATTGTCAAGCTTCCAAGTGTTCAAAAGAGAGACATTGCAAGAGAGAAAGACTTTGTTTGAAAACGGGGAAGAAGATGAGGCGAGAAGAACGTCCAAAGAGACACTGTTTGAGAACATGGAGGCTGGCAACCCGAACCGCAGGGCAAAATGTATAGCTGTTACACTTTTAGGAGTAGTGTTTTCTCTTATAATTTTAGTGGTAACTGTTTCATTCCTAGTGGGACACGAAGGGGATGAAACCGCAGTCAAGGACGATAAGGGAGTATCAACACCGAAAACTACCATTATTAAAGAGAAGGGAAACATCAATGAGAAAGACAAAGCGTTGTTAGATGCAGAAATAAAAAGGCTTCACACAGATGAGTCACAGGGAAATTACAAGTCAAATGCTTATGCTAAATTGCTTTATGAATATGTTGATGCCATGGAAGTGAAGGATTGTTACGTTTGTATGCAATTACCAGCTTCAGTGGAGGAGGGTATCAGATACCATCATCTTCCGTTGACATATGGAATAACGTGCAGTTTATTGTTGAGCATGTTTTATGGACGGGAAGGATTCGAGTATTATTTCTCGAATTTCGACTCGACATTGCCAGAGGTTCCGAATTTCAAGCATTTGAACAAATGGGACTACTACAAAAGCGAAGACAGATTACACAAATGGTTTATTCCATGGAAAACGTTAGATACTTCACATGCTCGAAGAAACAATCTGACTTGTCAAATATCAGAAGTTGAGAAAAAGTTTATAGCACAGGTAGATACTAGATACAGGAGGCAGAAGATTTTGAAGGCATCAGGACAATGGGAAACAGATTGGACCAAGGAGGAAAGGGCACATCAAAGAAAAGGTAGTATTGGTCCAATTGCTTTGGATAAGGATAAACGGGGAAAACTGTGCATTCACAGGAGTTACTCCTATTATGAAAACTTTTATGTAGGTCAAGTCCATTGTGAACATGCCTTTCAATTGGAGTATTACTCTAAGAACTTTTTGAAAGGGATGCAAGCAATACCAAATGTATATTTTGTATGTGGAAGAAATGCCTATGTGAAGTTACCAGATAATTGGTACGGATCATGCTATCTGGCTGTTGTCTTCCCTAAAATATATCATGTTGAGAATTTAGACACGCCTAAGAAAGAAATATCAACTAGATGGAAGCGAGGGCTGGGTGCAGCAGAAGTAGTTGGAGATGTACTCGGTGCTGCATTCCCTTTCTTAGGATTGATAATGAATGACATCAAAATTAGGAGGTTAGCTACAGTCGTAGATAGGCTATCTGCCAGTACTGCTAGATCATTGATGCTGATAGAAGGTGAGATGCAATCGATTAGGGCAATGGTTCTTCAGAACCGACTTGCTTTAGACGTTCTGTTAGCTAAAGAGGGAGGAGTCTGTAAGGCTTTGAAGGTCCAGGAGTGCTGCACTTACATTCCAGACAATTCAAAACCTCTAGAGAAGTATATACGAAACATCACTGCCATACACTACGAAATTGAGGATCTGACAAAGATAAACGTGTGGGAAAAAGTAGGTCATGGTAATGGGTAAAGTTGGAGGTTGGTTTGCCAACTTAGGAAAAGGTATCGTTTGGTACATACTGAAACCCATCATCATAATTTTGATTTGTGTAATCACTTTGTGGGGATTGGTGCGTTTGTATCAGTGGTATAGAGCAAATAGGTTACAGAGAACTATGAGAAAACAGGAGGAAAAGTTGACAGCGATGCAGGACACACAATACAGGAGTTTAAAGGCATTAGAGACAATGAAAAGAGGTGGCACTGCCACGACTTCACTTTGAAAGATTCTACATTTTGTGATGGTGTCCTGATGGTGATGACCCCTGAAGGTCATCAAAGGGGGGATTGAGAGAGCACAAGTTTGAAAAATGTATAAGTGCACCATATTTACAAGCACGTAGTTAGTTAACATGTACTTTGCACCAGAGTGTTTATATTTAGAAGTGAAATACACAGAGTGTCTTATATTCAGTGGTGAAATGCATAGAATGTTTAAGTAGAGTAACAATAATCATAACTGTGTGAGACTAATGTAGAAATGTTTGGGATGAATATGAAAACCTCATGTTCTCATGTTAAAGGAATCATGTTAGAGTTGAATAGAGCTTTACAAAACCAGTATAATGTGTAGGCCTCCTGGCAATTCACAGAAAATCTAAACGTGCTGCTAAAATAATGTGAGATGGGGTTAACGTGGTTCTTCCAAAAATGTACTATCGAATTTAGTTTTGAAATATATGCTTTATAGATGTGTACTTTAAGAAATGTATGTTGGTTGAGAATGCTGTTTAAATCAAGTAAAATGTTTTCAGAGTGCAGGGACCCGCTTCATGTAAATCAAGTAGGCCTGAACTGATAGTGATGTCTCTTTGATATGCCATGTGCTCGTTAGAGGAGAAGTCGAGAGGTGCCAAGTACAGAGCTTCGATTATATTTTACGACCTATAGATATGGTGGAGTCTGGAATTTGAGGCCCACTGCAGGACGGACTGTATGCAGGTGCGAGGGTCTTAATCAGCTAGAATGAAAGGGGCTTTGTTCAGTGGCGCTTGGCGCAGGCCTGTAGGAGTTTCCAGGAATTTCAGGGGGTATCAGCGCACTGGAGAAGAAGCCTGGGAACCAAGGTCAACTATAACGAGGGTCTTGAAGAGTACCATCATGGAGTTTACCGCGCAAAGATGTACCACGTGAGGGGCGTCCCAAGGGGCGTTTCTATTGAAAATGTGATTTGGTATTAGGGAAAGCGACCCGGGAGGAGAGTAGAGCAGATGATTTTGGGAGCCTAAGGAAGCGGATGGGTAGGCAGATAGGCTGATCAGGAGAGACCCATCATCAGAGAAGAAACAAAGAGAAGTGCGTGATCTTCTTAGGAAATCACCACGGCTGACACCTAGAGGGGTAAAGATCTTGTTAAGTAGGGATGTCACTTAGTGTAGTGTAGGGATAGACTAACCTTAATTTTTTCTTTTCTGTAATGACTTTGAGGTTGCAACTTGTATCCATTTTGGCAACACTTATGCGTTTTGAAATTGTACTCATTATTCTGTTTTTCAGACTCAGACTATTGAAAAAGTTCATGTTCATAGTGATACCAATTTATCTTCTGAATCTCATTTTGAGAAGTTTGTACCTTCAGTTATCTTTGACTTTATATTAAATCTTTGAAACTTAAATTTGGTCAGTGGTCATTTAGAGTGGTGTAAGTTCATACATTGATTGACTTATTGTTAGATTACCTTTTACTCAACGACAGGTACCAACGATTCAGTCGACTTGGTTTGGGATCTGGTAAGGTAACTAGTAACCAGAAATCCCGCGTTAACAATAACACCAACAAAAGGGTTGCATCCAATAAATGCCACTGTTCGGAGATCATGGCAAAACTATCTACATTGGCGGAACTACTGGCAACAATGGTAACAGATCTAAAAACCATCAATCAGTCAAGAGCCACAAGCATAGAAACAATGGGGGCAGAAGGGGCAGAGAAGGTCAATTTTAAACACAAACGAAAGCGCAAACGCTAAAACCAGCCACCACAACCTCCATCAAAGTTGGAAGAAAGCGGCACAAAAACAGAGAAAGCTCGAAATAGCTCCACAAATATGTAGCCATGGCATGGAAAATCAAAATGACCTGACACAGGAAGACCCGAGGCTCACAGCTGAGTGACGCAAGGGAGCTAATACCGGATGCAGTGAGCAAAGAAGAGCAAATCACAGCACAAGCGAATCAGACAGCAGCAAAATCAGGGGATCGCTATTCTTTACACATCTATCCACCAGCAAAAAAGGAGAATGGCAGGCTGGAAGGGTGTGTGATACTACATAAAATAACGTACCAGCCTCATTACATTTCGAGGGGAAGGCAGGATACACTCAACCGGGCAAATATTTTAAGGTTAATTCAAAACATCCCTTCATTTGCTAAAATTACCATTGAGGACATTCTTAGCATCCAGTTCGAAGCAAGTGACAAGCACGACAGCCAGGAACACGCAAAAACAACATGGAAAGATGCAGCACTATTGAAAAGGGCCTTACTGGAGAAGGAAATGTTCACAGACTGGAGCACATTGGTGCAAGGAAAGAAGGAAGAGAAATATGCAAACTAGCATCCCTAATGACCAAGAGTCGTGGAAAGGCCTGCTAAGGGATTCCCAAAGTCCAACGAAATCCTAATTAGAACAACTGATGCATTTACACACATACAATGAACGTATGACCTGGTTTCTAATCTAAATACAATCAAAGTGGTAATATTTGGATGTTATGCAAGGGCTACATTGCAACGATGGAGACTAGGCCCAGACAATATTAGCTGCCAGGCATTACCATTATCTCGGGCATGGTTTAGTGAAACCGGGAAGGCAACAGTACATCAGCACAAGAGGAAAACGAAAGTCCAGGCAAACATATATTCTCTGTGTACGCTCAATGCTAAACTATGGATGTATGACGTTACAACGCATGCTTTACCACGCATGCTGTTACAACGCAGTTTTTACAACGCAAACCTTTACAACGCATAGCGCTTTGGGGTGCTGGATAGTGAATATTTTAATTTACTATTCCAACTCCAGTCCCCGTGGACACTAGGGAAGGTGTTGGATAGCAAATTAAATCTATTCCCTATCCTAGAGCGCCCCCCAGCGCAATGCATTGTAATGGTTTTCGTTGTAAACCCTGTGTTGTAAAAGCACTGCGTTGTAAAAGTTTTGTTGTAAAGGATGTTTCCCCTAAACTATATAGCCCAACAACCATGGCGGTCAGAAGGGTCATTAAGGCAAAATTGCTGTCCATAGCAGGCTATGCGCAACAGACATTTCCAGGCCAATGCAAATCTCGACCTGAAAATAGTCAGTGACAGGGATACAAGAGCATCTTTCAGCTGCCCCCAAACACATGCAACAGGCTGATACAATTGGAGTTGGACCTACTCAGCAAAGCTACAACTTCATGGGTACGCATACAAAGAGTAATTGATGGGTCATGAATGCCCAAGCAGGCTCCATGAAAGAGACTCTAAAGCCGAACTCTACCGCAAGAACATCCCTTGGAGCCCCTACCTAAATACATCAGTGGACACTCTAAATCTGGCCATCAAGAATTGAAAAACCTAAGGAATAAGTTCCATTGCACTTAAAGCCACAATAAATAAACAAGTACACCAGCTTTCATGGGAAGCCAGCTTTGCTGGCCTAATGGAACAACAAAGGCACATTGCACTTATGACATCTTACAAGGACTATAAAATACAGCCATGCTTGAGCCATATCCTGGGAAAGAAATGCCTGAAAGAGATCCTGTGGGCTAGACGGGTGTTTCTTCCGATAAAATCACTAAATATGAACTAGAAATCCCTATAACACAACAGTGGATGCAGATTACACAACTGCATTTCATAGTCTGCTGTCCAACTTTGCAACAGTCCAGACAGGAACTCCTAAAACATTTTTTCTGTCTAATGGGGTGCAGATCTTTGCAAAAGCAGTAACAGTCCTTTTTACCAGCACCACACCATTGGATTTGGCCAAATTCTGCAAATTTATGCTGGTGGCAAACATCTGTTTGAAAGACTAATTGAGGACTGAAATTCGACACATGACCAGCTCATATGGAAGAGTTTGTATTTTACCATGTCCCCTTGTATATTATTTTAATCAGTAGGCCATGAATTAATTTAGGCGACAGTCTGGCACTTTAATGCAATTCTTTGCACAAGGACGCTCTGGCCAGAAGTGGCTTTGTTTTATTCTTTTATCGACTTCGAGATACTTTAATGCACTTTAGTCTCACTGTATGTTATTGTTGCTGTGCAAGAAGGCAATTTTTCCCAGGATCTTTAAGCTCATTGAAACCCTTCCTTTTAGAAGTGCTGTCTCATTCAACTTTACCTTTAAAAGTATTACCGGCTCTTCGCTGCCGCTCTTCTTCTCGCCCGCTCTCCGTTCCACAGCGATGATTCCCTTTTGAGTGGACAGAGGGAACAAGAACACGCAAACTCCCACTTACGGTTTCGGCAGGGCTGCAGGAGTTGATGGTCTAGCTGCTCTCCTGGCTGCATACTTAAAACAACAGCCCACCGCTGAAGCACATGCACTTTTTGCACCAGCCACTGCCATAACATCGAGATGCTCCTACTCGGCTGAGGAACTCCGAAAGGTTAGATTTCTTGTTAATATGCGAGGTGCCTTCAATTTATGTGACCAGGTTAGACCCTTTCCCACTCTTGAAGGACCCTTTGCTAAGTAGCGCTTTATAAGAAGAATATGAATAAAGCTCAGAAAGCTCACATCGTCTCCCAAGTCAGCCAGGCAGGTAATTCTACCAAAGAACTCTACAAAGTTCTTAAATCCTTCACTAATCCCTCTGCCTGCACCAACGACATTCCCTTCTCCCAAGCATTATGCAATTACATTGCATACCACTTTGAAGAAAAATTTAACATGATATATGATAAATTTCCTAGAGCTATTGACATATCGAATGAAACACCCATCCACACTCCATCTTTTACTGATAATGCCTCTCTTTTTGAAAGCTTTACCCCGCCTCCAGATGCAAGCCGTGGAGGGAAGGCTGAAACTGGCCAAACCTGGGTCACTTCTTGATATTGTGCCGTAGTGGTGGAGGTTGGAGGTGAGGTAGGGTGTGGTGTAGGGTCAAAGGGGCATATTACCAACAACTAGCGCTAATTATCGCTATGTTGGCTTAGCGGCAATATTTTTATCGCCGAGCTGCGGCGATTTTTATCGCTTAGGAACCTTGCTATTATCAAGGTTTATCTCCTAAGCGATAAAAATCGTCCGAAATGCATGAATATCGCTGAAAAGTCCGCGATATTCATGCATTACCGAGCTAATGCTCTTAGCCATGTTATCCACCTACCATTGGATAACATGGCTAAGAACTGCTATGGGGCAGGTGTTAGCTTTTGGAGATATTCGCGCTTAGCGCGAATATCTCCAAAAGTTGGTAATAGGAGATAGCAATGTTAGCGACTGTTTCCAGTCGCTAAAATCTTGGCACGCCCACTTTGCATGTCATTAGTGATAAATTTCACTGACATGCAAAGCGGGGCCCAAGATGGTCGCTATCTCCTACTAGCTGTCGCTAACTGGTGTTAGCGACAGCTAGGTAATAGGGAGATAATTTGATCTCCGCTTTCTTGGCTTTTAAAGCCAAAAAAGCGGAGATGAACCCCCTTGATAATATGCCCCAAAGTTCCTATAGATTTTAGATATATTGTTGTGGAAGAAGTCAGAGAGTCAGTTGCAGAGTCCTTGTGATGGAGTGATGGAGTTGGAGGTGGCCGCTGGATAGGTCAATTCCTTAACGATGGAGAAGAGTTATTGGTATTTGTTGTTGCTTACTTCAATCCTCTGGGTCTGAGGTTTCTTCTTTGTCTCTTTCAGCTACTGAGTGAGGTCTTGCTGGCCATCCTGGAAGCGGGCTCTTGTGAGGTTCTCCATTTTCTTTCTAATTGTTTGCATTGCCTCTTGGACTCTCAGAGTGTGTTGGTGTACCAGCTGGGATATTTGTTTGTCTTCTTTTGGTTGGCATTCATGAGAGGTGCAAGGTTGTTGGCACAGGTGAATATCCAGTTATTGCAGTTAATAGATCAAGCTATATCAGTGCTGCCACTCCACCCTCATCCAAGACTAGGCATATGTCATTTGTTGCCTTTACCGAAACAGTTTTGGTGGAGAGGTTTTTCTGAAACATGGATTGAGCAGGGTGCAAGAGATGATGTTCCTCAAGGTAATGCACAAATTGTTTAATAACCACAGATTCTGTTAGTTTTCAAATAAAAACATTACGGAAATGGGTCGGTAATTAGACAGACTGTTGGAGTCAAGTTTAGAATTTTTTACTAAAAGCAACCTGCTCAACAGTTATGAGCTCAAATGAAGACCAGAATGGAGTATTTGGGCCTCTGTGAAGATTAGTATAAATAGACCAATCAGTGGTTTTTAAACGACCAGTACTGTTTGTCAAGCTAACAATTTTATGTATATACTTATATCAAATGTATATGTGTGTATATATATATATATGTGTGTGTGTGTGTGTATATCTATGCATAACAATGACTCGCATGTCTAGATATGTAAATATAGCTATGTACATGTCTATGTACGTTATGTTATACATCGTAGAGAATATAAGAATTATATATACATTGATCACACTGCATATATATATTCAAACATTATGAAGCTGCCACATAATCCATTATCTGATGGATAATCTGCACATTTTTTTTATTTTAGCACAAACAGATAAAAAGGTACCAAAAATGCAGCAACACATGTTGCTGCACAAGAGAAAACCCTACACAAAGGTTGACTTGTCACCATTCTGCTGCTTATTTCTCATCTTATTTCTCAGTGTCAAAGTGGTACTAATGAGGTTTAACTTCTGTCTAGATAGTGTTAACATGTAAAAATTTCAAAACATTGAGATAATACTATCACAAAATTTGCCACATTATGCAACGTGATTGGTCCATAATTTCAGCATAATTCCAGTGACCCTGCATATGTATGAATGTCTGGTCTGCATATTATTACAGTATATATATATGTATGGATTTTTGCTTTGCATAGAGATAAGACTATGGATAATGTCTATATATGTGTGTTTATATATGCATAATGGGGAATACTTACTACTAAAGGGTAGGGGAATAAGGAGGAGTAACCAGGGGTGAAGAAGTAGTCAGGTAGAGATTTAAGGCAAATCTTCATTCCGAGCAACTCGTTTGAAAATAGTGTGCAGCCCACCATTTGCTTGGTCTGGCTCCCTGCAGTTTTTATACTTATCGGACTGAAATCTAAAGCGGGAACATCGCCCCTCCTCACTAGGCACTTTTATCCTACGCACTCAGGGGCATATTATCAACAAATAGCGATATTTATCGCTAAGTAGGGTTAGAGACAATTTTTTTATCGCTAAGTATCGCTAAGCATCGCCTATTTTTATCGCTTAGGAACCTTGCTATTATCAAGGTTTATCTCCTAAGCGATAAAAATCGGCCGAAATGCATGAATATCGCTGAAAAGTCAGCGATATTCATGCATTATCTTGCTAATGCTCTTAGCCATGTTATCCACCTCCCATTGGATAACATGGCTAAGAACTGCTCAGGGCAGGTGTTAGCTTTTGGAGATATTTGCGCTTAGCGCGAATATCTCCAAAAGTTGGTAATAGGAGATAGTGATGTTAGCAACTGTTTCCAGTCGCTAACATCTTGGCACGCCCACTTTGCATGTCATTAGTGATAAATATCACTGACATGCAAAGTGGGGCCCAAGATGGTCGCTATCTCCTACTAGCTGTTGCTAACTGGTGTTAGCGACAGCTTGGTAATAGGGAGATAATTTTATCTCCGCTTTCTTGGCTTTTAAAGCCAAAAAAGCAGAGATAAACCCCCTTGATAATATGCCCCTCAGTTACAGCAGAGTGGAGCAAGCGCTCTATTGTGAATGTTTCTTGTCGTCACTTTCATCTGCCTCGGTCTGTACTAGCAGCATCGTTTTTAAACATTCGCTCGAGTGATCAGCGCTCTGCTCGGAATCAAGGTCCCTTTGCACTTATACTATCAGGCTCTGTGCCTTGGACACCCTTCCAGTCTATAGATTGAAGCTAGCTTGTCTTAAACACTGCTTCATTCATTGAAAAATTTGTGGCCATCCTAATGAAGGCACTTCTAGTGCCGAAACGCGCGTTGAGAACATTCATCACTCAGCCACTACATATTAGCCGAGGTTTATAGAGATAGTTGAAATCATATTTATGAATATGTATCACATGTTCTGTATTTTCGATTTCTTGGATTAATTTTCTGTTTTGTAGTATCAAATGGTGAACACATTGTACTTTATCCATGATGTATCAAATTGTTGTTCTACATTTTATTTTATGCTAATTTTTAGATAAATACTAATAAAATAAATTTCAATATGTTTTAAACAGTTGTTTCTATTCTACACTGAGTTACTGTTATCATGTGGGCATGTTGAAAATGTATTGATGTAGTCTGAGTTATTAGACTGCCTAGGAATTGTTTCTCCACTGTATTATTACCCTGCCTATGAGTTCTAGAAGAATTGCAGGGGGTCCTTGTTATTTGCACGAGAGATTTAAGGAGGGACATCTATCCACCCAGTAAACCCAAACCTATTTATAAACTGCACTTCTAAAGTTACTATAGCCAAAAAAAGACCCAAAACAGCAGTAAAGTATTCAATCTCAGATCTGGACTACATCTAGCACCACACATCACCAACCACTGATACTTCAACACCATTCTATATAAATCAATAGAATAGGGAGATTACGAAGTCAGGTTTTGAACTCTGCATGGTAAAGTATAGTGAAATGTTGCGTATACTTTACCATAAGGGGAGCTTCACATGGTAAAATAGAGGGAAAAGTAGAAAAATGTAGTCAAACTGGAAAAAGTCTCTAAAAATATTTGTATGTTAAATGAGAATGTAAATTATTTCAATATATTCATTTTAAAAGTCAAACTACAGAAATAAATGTTCTAGCACAGTTAACTAACTTTTGAATGAAAAATAAATATAGGAAATATTAAATTACATATAAATTAATTTTCTCGAGGTTACATTAAAAAATAAATCCCACCTAAAGTAACAATTACATATTTTAATTATGCATTAGTAATTATTAAAAGTGATGCACAGAATTAATTAAAGGTAATTTAATTATTTAATAAAATGTATTGTTAATAAGACGCTCTATATCTGTGCGAAGCACTGGTTTTAAGAGGGCGCTCAAAGAGGTAGGCTTTCAGAGCTACCATAAAGCTGAAATTAGAGGGTGAAGCTCTAAGCTGTAATGGGGGAGAGTTCCAAAGAATGGGACCAGTTTGAATTGTTACAGTCCATTTTCGAGGATAGCATACTTAATCCCATAGCAAACTCCAATTTCCAGGATGGATCTAAGGGTACAAACTCAAAGCTCAGAGCTTGGTGCTGCAAAGTGTAAATATATTTGTGAGGCTGATTGTGGTCCAGTACATTACACAGGTTTGCCTTCTTGTCGGTTGGACAATCTTTTACCAGGCTTCAATAAATTGCACTATTTTTGTGAGAAAAAGCCTTTTACACCAAATTGACCCATGTGGCAAGCTGAGTGGTTCTACTACCTGGGAATATTTCTTTTATTTACACTACATAAAGAACGGTTAAAAAAATCAAATAAAGAGACTCTTTGAATGGTCATTTTCGGATTTTTTATATAGCTTTATATAGCTTAATTGTCTTTATGTTAGCATTTTAAGGGATTATTATCGCTGCAAGGAGAGCATACTTTTATTTTATTATTAATGCATAAAAACAAACACAGTGGCTTTTTGGAACTCAGATACTAGTGACAGATTCTCGCATTGAGCCAGATAAATCCAAGCTCTCCCACAAGATTCTGGAAAAAATGGGTGATGTATATCAAGGGGCAGATTTGCAATAACTGGCACATCCCTGCTGATATTGTGCGTCGCAGCTCCGCCACCCAGGATGCGCCGCATTTACAATGCGGAGCACCATGGGGCAAGAACGGCACAGGTGGTTCACGCATCTGTGCCGTAAAAGCGGTGTATTGCTGGAGTTGCGTCGCAAGTGCGACGCAGCTCCAGCAATGCTCTGGGGGCCCTATCTCACAATGATGCATCAATTCTTATGCCTGCTTCAGCAGGGTTTTGACGCAGCATGGGCCCAAAAGTGACTGAGTGAAATCTTGTAGATTTCACTCAGCCACTTTTGGGAGGCGTTCCTGCGCTGGAACGCCCCCCCCCTGCGATGGAACGCCTCCTTCTGGCGCAGGGCTTTACAACGTGACGCATCTGGGAGATGCGTCACGTTGTAAATACCCCGCACCATGGCGCATCTTTTGCACCGCTGCTGCATCACTAAAGTGATGCAACGGTGGCGTAAAAGAGGCGCAGGGGGCTTGTAAATCTGCCCCCAAGCATTTAACACAAAATATGAGATGCCAGTAGGTGATGACTTTTAGGAGAAGCAGACTATGAGGTGCAGTTTACTGTTCTTATGAGACATCTGTTCATATCAATCTTTATTAACTTAAAATCACGCATACATTTACGACTGCACAATTCTTTTTTTTAATTCATAAACTTTCCCAAACTTTGCCCTTATTTTACATACCAGAAATGTTTCACCAGGACCTGACCTCCCTCTAAACATCAGTAAAACATGAAAAGCTAACCTGACTGTAAGACGATGATAGACCTCCTGAACTTAAGTGAGACTTCATCCCATAAGTAGGGCCCAAGTATCTGTCCATGACTACTTAATAAGGACAATCTTTCTTAGTTGCTGATATTCTTGGCTTAAGGTCTTGGCTAGTCAATATAATATCCTTTGCGCCTGTAATACTTGACAACATCTTTCTAGGTCAAAAATTGCCTAGGCTACCTGGGGTCGTATTATAGAGATTGCCCTGGGCTCAACGGGCATGTGCGCCCGCTATGTTTGCCCCTGGGGCACTTAGGTATGAGAGAAGCGGTTGCACATGTGTGTATGGACCCTTCTGCAATATGTTATGTTGTTATGTTATTGGTTTTTCTAGAGCGCGAACAATTACCCAAGGGTGTCCTGGCGCTGACTGCTTTACTCTGGGCGTTCAGATAAAGACACGGATTATAGGTTAAAAAGCCAAGTTTTCAATTGCTTCCTAAAAGTTAACAGATCTGTGGAGTTTCTCAAGTAAAAGGGGAGATCATTCCAGGATCTTGCTGCACGAGCTATAAAGCTTCTTCCACCCCATGAAGCTTTTTTTGTGGCTGGTACCGATAGCAACTTTGCCCCCAGGGAGCGCAGTGTTCTTATAGGTTGGTACCATTGCAGCCGCTGCTTAAGATATTCTGGGCCAGTGTCCTGCAGAGCCTTGTACACTGTACACACTGTACACAGGGCCTTAAAACGCACCCTTTTCCTAACATGCAGCCAGCAGACTTTTTTTTATTTCATTAGAAATAGGCATACATTTGGGAGTATTGGTAAGCAATCTAGCGGCAGCATTTTGCAGCAGTTGCAGCTTATTCATGGATTGTTCTTGCAAGTTTAGGTAGAGCCCATTACAGTAGTCTAACCTAGGAATGATAAGTGATGTGACTAATGTCCACCTATTGTCTGCCAGCAGAAAGTGTAGAATTTTCTTAATCATTCTCAGAGTGTAAAAAGTGAATGAGGCCACAGCATTTATATGATCACTAAAATTGAGGTTATCATCAATAATTACTCCCAGATTCTTTACCTTCCTAGTAGGTGTGGGGAGGGTGCCCAAAGTGTCTGGCCACCAACTTGGGGCTCAGAAATTAGGGTCATTTCTAAATAAAATGACCTCTCTCTTACTTGAGTTAAGTTTTAAACAGTTTTGCGCCATCCAGCTCCCACTGCCTACATACAGTCGTGAATACGGATACAATACAGATACAGATAGCGCTGGTGCACAAGAGGGTGTTCCCTCATTTGCATAGGGGTGTGGCTCCATGCAAATGAGAGAATTACTTTATATCTGGGCCTGTGCCATATTATGGCTGCAGATGCAAAGAAGCTGTCAGGGGGAGCCCTGATGACAACACTCTGGAGGGGGGAACCCCATTCACTCACAAGAGGATCTCTAATTCCTCTTAAAAAGTGCAACCTGCACAATGAAACACGGGCTGCTTTGAAGCAGCCACTACGTATTTTGCTTGAACCCGCTGTCCCCCAGGGCCACACAGGTTCGCTGCTACCTTGAGCAAAGCACATTCCTCATAATCGATGCGTTGAGGCGCAAACAGAAAAAGTGCCCCCACCAGTAATACGGCTCCTGCGGTTACACGGGTACACGGGTTGCAATTAGGCCAGGGGGTACAAGTCAGAGATCATTAGAGAAGTCTAACCTGGAGAGCATGACACTGTGACTGTGGAATGAGACTATTTGAATAAGGAATGGCAATCCCATTTTATGAGGTCCACAATGTAAATCATGAGCTGCAGATAGCATTAATGTGTGAGTTATTCCAGAGCTCTGCTATACTTAATGATTTTACTTTGAGCATCCATAACTCACAAGCCAAAGAGACCTATCCGAGGAATATCTCTGTGTTTTTGAGATCTGCTGTCAGAAAAACATGCATTAATGTGGCCATATTTCGAATGAATGTATGTGCACAATAAGTGTACAGATCTCTTCAACGCAGGCGCACTGCAGACAACGGCATCAGGACAGGGTCACTGAAGGAGTCTGGTGATAAACAGTTCTAATCAGGCGCGACCAGCAACGCCGTCCATCCTTCTGAGATGGCTGGAATGAAAACGATTAAACTTTGTGAAAGTAACGCTTAAAAACAACATATGCATGGCACGAAGAGCTACATCAAAACGAATTAACTCTTTTCCGGTTTATTTTTTAATTGTGATGTTTCTTCTAGCTTACCTTTCATCACATGCCTCGGCATTGTTTAATTTCATTTCTTATTATTATATCAGGTAGCGCCGCATGCAGGCATAAATGTACCCCCTGAAATGTTATTATGTTCTTGTTGATTTCTTTCTTCTAATGGTTTTAATGGAAAGGGGGCTTTGACATGTTTCTTCCACATGAAATGAAACTTCGAATGCTGCAATGCGCCACATTGCATTACGGAGCCTCCATTACAGTGCACCCTTTGTGCATTTTCTATATTTGTGCTGAGCTCCTGCTGTTTGACGAACCCAGTGTGAGGCTGAGCCTGACAGGTACCAAATTAGAAGGCCTGATCCTGGCTTCACATTGTAGACACGTGTGTTCCTATTCCTGCAGTATGACCTCAATGTCTTACACTGACAGAAATATAATCAAAATGATACATATCTTAGGGCTGCCCCGGACGAGCCGCTTTGAAGAGAATCACATTTGCTGTGTCACTTCTGTATACAAATTTCACAAAGATCAATAGAGGATGTTTGAAAGATTGGAACTCAAAGGCCCTCTGCTGAGGCAGGATTCCTCTGAAGAGTTTGACAGTTGATTACATAGGATTTCCGACTGCCTGCAAGTATCAACCTGCGTTTTCAAAAAACTTACTAGTAACCCAAAATTGATATAGCATTATTTTACAACATGCACTAACAAAGCCAATAGGCCTGTTTATTTTAATAAGTGAAAGTGCTTCTTTATTGATTGGCGAGCTCCTGTGTGTGATTGAGGTAAATGGGCTAATGGTTGGAAGGTTGTGGATGGGTGCGGCTATCGATGGATGAATTGGTGAGTGAGTGCATTAATAGACGGCAGCATGGACGGGTAAGTGCAAGGATGGATATGTGCAAGAGTAAGTGTATGGATGGATGAGTGGGATTTGTTTGTAATGGATACATAGGATGGGGGCACTGAGAGGGGCACAGCCGCTGACATTAGCACCAGACAAAGAATCTCTCTCTACCTCCCTCTGTCTTTTTCTCCCTCACCCACACCAAGGGCCTCATTTATGAAAAGTCACGCATCGCTGCGTGAAAACAGCGATTCGTCACTTTTCACTGCGCCCTCCTATCGAGACCAATGATGCGTCTTATTTACAGTATGACGCATCATGGCGCGAGGAGTTACAAATACGTCAGTATTTCTGACGTATCTGTATGGCGCAAAAGTGACGCATTGGTGGAGTGTGTCACAAAAGTGACACAACTCCAGCAATGTGTCCTTTCACATGGGGCAAGCCTCATGTGAAAGGGCCTGTGTCAGTCTTATGCCTGCTGTGAGGCAGGCGTAAGAAATTGACGCATTTGTGTCCTAGAAGTGGCGCTGTGAAATCTTATAGATTTCACTGCGTCACTTCTATGACCCTGTCTTGCGTCAGAACGCCCCCCTGCATACATTATACCTGGCGTAGGTATAATGTAGCGTAGGGGTTTACAAAGTGACGCATCTACCTAGATGCGTCACTTTGTTAATATGGTGCAACAAGGGACACTTTGTACGCTGCTGGTGCGTCACAAAAAGTGATGCACCAGTGGCGTAAAAGTGATGCACGGCCTCATAAATGAGGCCCCAAATATTTTGCAAAGGTAGACTCCCCCCCCCCCCGCTAACAAACATAATCCTGCAACTACCACCTTCCAGTCCTTCGCCCCAGGGATGACATATATCTTTTTATGTGCAGCATGCTGGCATAATGGCACTGTCTTCAAAAATAAGTAACACTACAAGAAAACATTAGTCTGAGAAGTAAACAAGTTAAAAGTACTGTCTTTACCCGCTGCCATGAAGTGCATAAAACATCTCAAGGCTGCCTGCCTGCTTATCCCTCTATTGAGAGAGTGTTGTGTAGTTCCTACTAACCCGTAGGACATGTACGTTTGTTTGGACAACATAAATATTGGGTGAGGTGCTTAGGCTAATTCCAGGCACCCCTGCGCAATATGTAGGCCTAATAACCAGCTAACTCACAGTGCCACCATAAACCCTTCAACCTTACCAGGGAACGAAAATTTTCTATCAACCACTGAACATGACAATCCTGACCCCTCAGGGATCGTGAAAACAGATCAGAACCTCTCACTCAGTCACACATGCTTTATTGTGCGCAGAGAAATGTACAGAATATACAGTGGGACATTTTCAATATATTAATTGAACCAAAGTTATTCCGTTATAGACTACATGTGCTGAAATAATCAGTAAACAGAAGCAGATGAAGGTAATTACAAGAACCAAAAGCATGAATGTAGATACAGTTCTATCCTCATGCTAAACAGTGTATATATGCAGGTATAGAAACAATGCAGTACTCAGGCGTACTCCTACTATGCAAACCTGCCTCTGAGTGTACCTAGAGTGTGTGTAGGTGGGAAGACAAGAATCCCCCCAAGGGACAATCCAACCCCATTACCTGGTGGGACAGAATGTAGGGTCCCGTCTTGGTCACAAACTAGACAATAAAAAATACTCTTAAAATAATCTAAAAGCAAGCTTCCCTTTAAAATATTCATATAAAAGCCTAAAAGACATTATACTATTTGTAAACCCAAGCACTCAGAAAGCCATGGTGCCTTGAAAAATAAAGCAAATGTTGTTTTGATAAATTTTGTTTAAAAACGGGGAACATCCTTTACAACGCAACTTTCACTCTGCACTACCATTACGACGCAGCTATTACAACGCAAGTCGATACAACGACTTGCGCTGGAGGGCGCTGTAGGATAGGGAATAGTCTAATTTTCTATCCAACACCTTCCCTACTATCCACGGGGACAGGAGTTGGAATAGAAAATTAAACTATTTCACTATCCAGCACCCCCCAACGCAAGTCATTGTAACGACTTGCGTTGTAAAAACTCATTGTAATGGCATGCGGAGTATAAGCATGCGTTGGGATGTCATACATCCTTAAAAACAGGCCATATTGAATGGAAAAAGCCAGTTGTTTATGTGTTCAGAGTAGTAGACACTACATTGCTGTTGCCCATTACTACAGACGACGGTCTCAGGGACGCACCTCGAGGCATGTTTATGGAGCAAAGGTAATTGCATCCAGTTCCCACAGCAGTCGTTGAGGGAGGAACTGCATCTGTAAGGGAATTACAGAGCTGGTGTCAATTTCACTAGGAGCCAAAACATCCCAGGGCGTCTCGAAGAATGCATTCATCAGCAATGAAATACTCTGGTGACAACAATACCCATGGGCCTTTAAGGGGTCCATCAGTACTTCAATGTCCAGTGTCGCAATCAATTGTGATCCTAGGCATAGATCCAATATGCATTTGTGGATGCAAACCAAGGCAGCAAAACACAGGTAGCCTGCAGTGAAGCCAGACAGGCCTGAAAGACAAGACCCAGTGCTCATTAAGTGCTCGGATCCGAGGTGTGCCGAAGCAGTGTACCATGAGCTCACAGCATCACAGCCCAAGTAGTGCTGTCTCCATTCCACGTTGAACTGGGATGTCCATTGCGAGCAGAAAAATAAAAATCAGGATTCCCGCCACAAGAAGCAGGACAAGCGGGAGCACTCCAAAACGCTTCCCAACACGAAGTGTATGAAAGAAGGAATAACTAAAAACAGCACCCGAAAGGTGCTTACCAGTCCAGAGCCGACACATTAAAAAGAATGCACTATTCCCTTCGTATTAGACTTATTAAAGATATGGTGAACCAGCTCCCCAAAATGCAGCAGGAAGTTAGTGTGGAGTAGTGTTTGTATCTCAGACGAGGACCTTGCAACCTGGAGATCAAACGTCTCTCTGACTGAAGTTAAGGCCACATCCTTTTGAAAAAGCATGGCTTTCAGTTTGCTCAGAGAATCAAACCATATGTAGGGGTGGGCGTGGCTTGCAGCCGACAAGTATGACCGCAGCCTAAGCGAGCTCCCGCATCCCGGCCGGTAATCCTGTCAGAATCCTGCGTCAATACTGCTGGATTATCGGGTCCGGAGGTGCGGGTGAACTGTCGCACCCGTGGAGGGTGCAGGTGCGGAATTAGGGCCAGATCAGAGGCTCCTGGGTGGCGGTGAGGACGGAGGAGGGCAGCTCCCAACATGGCGATGTCCCAGCACCCGCAGGTCACACCCGGTGCCTGGTAGCCTGCCGTAGCGGCTTTCAGCGAAGGCGGGCTTTGAAAGGAGGTGCAAGTCGGCGGACGGGGCAAGTAAGGAGGAAATACAGAGCTATACAAGGGGAGCAAGGTTTGGACAGCCAGAGAGTGCTGTGGTGTGCACCTCGGGGCGGATCCATCTACGCGAGGCCCCGGTTTCATTACACCGGCTAAGCCCAGACTGGACTGCGCCAGCCTTTTTCTAGGGCAGGGGGTGGAAATCAGCAGCAAGACCTGCGGCTCAACAAGGAACAAGGGCCCCAGATCCTAGCCCCCCCCCACACGGGCGCTTCAGAGATAAAGTGGTTCTGCCCAGTGGAGTTGGGGAAGGTGCCCCCAGAGGGCCCTCATCAATCTAGACCCTGGCTGCCAGAGGCCTACCAGGCCCATTCATCCTGGGGGGGGGGTTGGGGGGGGGCACACCAGCAAGTCAAGACCCGGGGCAGAGAAGGAGGCTGAAGTCCTTCATGGGGGAAAGGTGTACGTCGGAGCAGCTGAGGGGGACATCCAGATGCCTTCTTCCCCCACCCCACCTTTCCACCCCACTGGGAGGTGCACCTTCCATCGTAGGAATGTGCAGGACACCTGGGCAATCACAAAGGGATGGAGTGGCTGTGTTTGGAAACCTGGGGATGCGCAGTGGAGTGGAGAGTTGGACTATATAGGAAGGCGACACCCTGGGGTGGGCACTGGACTATACCCCGGAGAGAGGGACCTACCAGAGAGAAGTTCCCTACAACCGGTGACCGGAAGCGGGCACGCACTGCCGGGACTGCCCTGGACCACCAAGGGTGCACAAGGAAGGTGGTGAGAGAGCTAAAGATCTGGCTGGGCACTCTGGTACACCATACCTAACTCAGGGAGGCGTGTGTTGAAACATAGACGGCCCTGGCCTTTCTTAGATCGTATGTGACACTTAGCTGCTGCAGTGATCATTATGCGGTGAGATGTTTGGATCTGGAGAGAGGTAGAGGTAAGGAACAGGGGGAAAACCGTCAGGCTGGCGGTGAGTTAATTTGACTTGCTGGGTAGGTGGCGGAGACTTCGCTGGGTCCTTTTGGAGTCCTATATTGACCTGGAAGGCGATGCAGTGCACCAATGGCAACTGGCAGGGGGCCCAAAGCAAGCGCGCAGAACAAACTGGCAAAGTACGCCTGGACCAAATGGGGTGAGAACAAAGGCACACATCCAATGGAGGAGACCGACATGCAACCTGCCCCTACACCAGGGACAGAACCAACGCTACACGACATCATGGCAGCTATAAACGGAATGCGTACATCACTGGACTCTGCTACCATAGAGATTTCATTGATCGGAGTAAAATGGACGCCAGAGTCAAAGATCTTAAAATTGTTACCACGGCGTTACAAGGCGACACATCCCAGCTTCAGCAGCAAGTGGAGGACATGCAGAAGAGACAGGATAGAATGGCGATACAACTTGACGACTATGAAGGTAGGGCACGTGGTAATAACATAAGAATTTTGGATGTTCCGAAACCGGCAGAGGGGCCAGCGGCAGACCTGTAGGTGGAAGAATTGATAACAACCCACTTGCAGCCCAAGACCCTATCGCGCTACTTCTCAATAGAAAAAAAGCACAGAGTGCCAGGAGGTAGGCCGAAGCCAGCCCCCCCCCCGAAACCCCTCATCGCCCATGTCTTCAACTATCATGACAGAGATTATATTACAGGTGGTGAGATCTTGCCCACCACTGAAGGTCGACAACAGCGAGATCACCTTTTTCCCAGACTTCACAGTGAAAGTGCAGGCTCAGCGTTGCAGCTTCCAGGCAGTGAAGAAGGAATTACGAGTCAGAGAAGTGAAATACGCAATGCTCTTTCTGGCGAAGTTGACAGTGGAATCTGATGGTAAAACATGGTTCTTTGCTACGCCGGAGGAAGCATGGGATTGGCTGGAGGGTTGGAGAAGGGTTGGTGCCCAAAGAAAGGACCATACCAGCGGACCTAGACAACAAAGGGGGACCATGGACGCATCATTGGCGGACGGCCCAGCAGACAGAACCGAGAAACCAACGGAAAGGGAATAGACTCTCAGGAAAAAGGAAATTGACAGAAGACTCTGCAGAAGCACAAGTATTGCAAAGGGGGGTAGCATGTTATTGGGACTCGTGTACATTTACGGGTACTTGGTTAACTGCTGATTGCTAACTGTTCATTGTTACTTTACGTGATATTTTGGTTTTTGCTAACTGTATGCTTACGTGTTTCATACCTCACTGGGGAAGGCCCTCCTGGGACACTAACTAGTTACAGACCAAAGTTCAACTGTGACAGGCGAGATGTAAAGCAAACTTGCGGGGATGGGGATCGGCTCTTTCGAAATGTCAGGTGGGGAGACAGGCACTCTGCCTAGTTGGGGAGTGGGTAGTTTTGCATTCACGGGCAGGGAAGCAGGGAGGGGGGTTGGGGATGGGAGGAGGAGGGGTGTTTATTGGTTCAAAGTTTTGTCGTAATGTGTATGATTTGCAAGCTAATTCATGCCGATTTCTACACTGGTCTCAGAAATGGAGTCAACGCACACAGAGAAATTACTCAGGTTCAAGTGGCACTAAGTGATAAATATCCACTACCATCAATCTACTGTATTATGTGTTACATCATGTTATGGGATTGGGACTGATAAAGGCCGAGTACTACCTGTTTTATCCTGAAATGTGAATGGGATGGGGGATAAAATAAAGAGGGGTATTGTTCAGAAATATCTGAAGAGGCATTCTCCGGACCTTGTGTTACTTCTGGAGACTCATTTAGTGGGTAACAAAAGCAAGGCCCTCACTTGATGAGGTTACAACTCCTGGTACACGTGGACTACATCACTGGCTCTAGGAGTACGGGAACCTTGGTGAAGAAAACTACTCCATTGATTGTACTCAAAACATGGGCGGACCCCGGGGAATGCTTTGCTGTACTGGAAGCCCAGTGGGAGGGGAGAGCTCTTAATGTTGTCTCATTATATTTGCCGCTGAATTTGGGGAAGACAGCTCTGGTAGACCTTGGCAACAGATTAACCGGCCTCCCGGAAGGCACCTTGATCATGGGTGGAGACTGTAATATGATAATGAATGATAGGCTGGACAGATACCAACAGCGACTTGGAGCTAGACTGAATGAACTAATGGCGGAATTCACCACGGCACTAGGGCTCACTGATGTGGGATGGGAATTACAGTCAACTGACATACAATACACGTATTTGTTCAGCGTTCACAACAATTTATCCCGTATTGATTATTTTTTAACATACATAACCTCATTGAGTAGTTTTAGGAACTTCCAAACCCTGCCCAGAGGTATTTCAGATCACTCTCCGGTTAGACTTGAATTCACATACAGGGAGCAACTGCCACGCACTACTATAGTCCTTAGCCCGTGGCTGCTGAAAATACCAGATATTAAGGAAGAATTGTGTGCACAAACAGGAAATTACTTAACGTAGGATCAGTTGATTCTGCCCAAACGATATTGGAAGCATATAAAGTGATCCTCAAGGGGCAGGCCCTGTCCCTGAATACCGGAAATATTAATACGAAGCAACAGTTAATAGCTTAGATTGAAAATGACATACACAAACTTGAGGGAGATCAAGCACGTAACCCCTCAAACGACATGCAGCACCAACTGATTCTGAAGCAACATGAATATAGAATTAAGGCACATGAACACATGATGGCTAAACAGGGCAATACTCAACACAGACTTTATGAACTAGGGGACAGGGTGGATAAGACCATGGCGTGGTTGAAAAAGAGAGAACAGGGTTCAAGGTGGGTGACCAGATTGCAGCTACCGGAGGGAAGGATACTAACACACCCTAGAGACATTGCGGAGGCATTTGTAGATCACCTAGAGAAGATATATTCCCCTTCTACTTCCTACGCGGCGGAGGACTCCCGCCAGCTTCTCGCGGACAGCGATATACAGACTCTATTGGATTCCGACAGGGACTCCTCAGAAGGAGACCTGACAGTTGAGGAGATTCAACAGGCTATCAGTTGTATTCACTCTGAGAAGGCGATGGGACCAAATGGCACCCCCATCGAATATTTAAAAGCAATGGCCTCCCAGGAGACCCCGCACCTCCAAGCAATGTACGAGGAGAGCTTTGAGAAGGGACTATTACCAGCAGATCAGCGCCTAGCTACCATTGCGGTTATTTGTAAACCTGGGAAACTGGCTGACAGGTGTGGTTCCCATAGGCAATTTCGTTGATCAATGTAGAAGCTAAATTCCTAGCGAAAGTTCCCGCTGTACGGCTCATGACAGTGATTACTTCCCTAGTGCACCCTGATCAATCGGGATTTATGCCTGGGAGAAATACAACCCTTAACATACAATGTCTCCATAATGTGTTTGCGTGTAGGGACTTTTTAGAAGAAGATGAGGTTATCTTGTCTTTGGATGCCTCAATGGCATTTGATTCCCTAGAGTTGCCATACTTATTTGAAGTCATAACCAGGGTAGGACTGGGACCCCAATTTATCGGGTGAGTGAAATTGTTGTATACGGATATCCAAGGATAAGTTAGGTTGAATAACTATATGTCTCGTGCGTTCACTCTACGGAGGGGTACCAGACAGGGATGCCTCCTGTCTCCTCTGATATTCACTCTCATAATAGAACCCCTGGTAGCGTAGGTACGTCGGGATGCAATGGTACGAGGCTTGCAATGGACAAGAGATCATGAGGACCGAATATCCATGTATGCAGACAACATACTTTTATATCTCGCATCCCCCTATAAATCAATACACACAGTCCTGAATATATTTACAACCTTTGGGAAGTACTCTGGGTACGCGATCAACTGGGGCAAATCAGTGCTGTTCATCCTTCAAGGGCAGATCCCCTGACTTCCTGCAGACTGTCCGATAGAAATAGCTGAGGAGGGATTCCGGTATTTGGTTTTTTTATTACATTGGACCCCGTCCTTTTCCACAATTATGGCACCTCCATTGGCTAGGCTGAGATCGGATGTAAACACTGGAGGTCTTTACTCCTATCCTTGATGGGACGAGCTGCCCTTTTTAAAATGCTGGTGCTTCCGCTTTTTCTGTATATTCTTCAAAATTGCCCACATCGCGTCCCGGACATGTATTTTGCAGCCGTGGATAGTGAAATCTGCACGCTGCTGTGGGTTGGGAAGGCCCAAGAGTGGCACTGAAAAAGTTGACCAAAAGTTGGTATGACTGTGGTTTGGCACTACCATACCTTAAACTATATTACTTGGCCTCGCAACTGGTGGCAGTGAAACACTGGGTTTACCACCCACCCACAGACCCAGCTTATGCCCTGTACAGATATTAGATGGACCGTTCCGGGTACTGGGGGGATTATATTCACATATCAAGAAAAAGAAATACGTTGGACCCACTGCACACACAATAGGGATATGGCACCAGGGGAACGCCAGGTTGGGCTCGGCCAACACCCTTACCAGGGTAACGCCACTTTGGTACACCCCAAAATTAGGTTTGTTGTGTTATCAGCCGGGGTTTAATAAGTGGGGCATGATCGGGATCTCAGTGGTCAAAGATTTGGTCAAGAAGGGCTCGATAATTAAGTTTGAGGAGCTTCAGAGGCAATATCGAATGGCCCAAGGGCAGGTATTCTGATACATGCACATACGACATGCCTTGCAGGCGGCATTCCCAGACTTCGCGGACATACCGGAGCATCACCATTAGAGAATCGCCTACTAGATGACCCACTGTCTACCAAGGCCATATCGTTAACATACAAGAAACTTAGTAATAATATGCTGGATAGTTTTAATAAACTCTGGGAGCAGATACGTGGGATCAATAGATGAGGAAGATTGGCGGTCGGCTCCTTTGTCCCCTAGAGAAGCAGCCATCACGCTCAGATTTAGGTTGATACATTTTAGGATTCTACATAGGTCCTATAGGACCGGGATTACTCTTGCCAAAATAGGCGCACGACCTGATGACCGTTGTTTGAGGGGATGCCAACAGCCAGACACCTTTTACCACACTATCTGGGAATGCCTAGCTATACACCATCTATTGGAAGACACCACCAACCACATGCAGACCGCACTAGGTAAAGAAGTGACACTGACACAGATACTGGGATTTCTAAACATATGGGCTGCGACTGACCTTACCGAAACCGAACAGTTTGCGACATTGGGATACACATTGATAAAAAGAGAACTGGCAAAGGGTTGGGGGAGCGAGACTTCACCTACTGTTGTTCAATGGGCGAAAGAATTTGACAGATGCATGGTGGCTGAGAAAGAGGTTTTCATAACCCGGGGTTGCCCAAAGAAATGGGACAAAAAATGGTCCAAATGGAATACCTATTGTGGTGACATTTGCATATCCCCAATGATAGAGTTGGAACTATGTAGGAACTTGAACGGTGATGTACACAATTGATGTGATTGTTTTGAGGACCTCTGTAAAATGTGTTGATGACGTGAGTAACCAATCATTTGTAAACGGCATATTTCTGTAACTGTTTAAACTAATAAAAAGATTTTTTTTTTAAAAACATATGTAGGGAACATTTATCGAAGGCCATAGCGTTGCCTACCTAACTGTGCGGGAAGGTGCAAACATTACTTGTGTGCAACAAGTTACTATGGACTTAACCGTCACCAAATAAACGATGCCCGGTTCCGTTACACAATATCAGACTACAGGAGGTAGCCCGTAAATTCTATAGAGACCAGGTAGAACATGTGTAACATACAACAATGTCTCTGAGGGTGTTAGTTAATGGTCAATTTTAAGTAGCACAATTAATTGCTAGGAGCACCAGGAGAAAACAGGAAGACAAAAAATTCAATGTAAGAAAATAAATTGGGTTTTTGGTAACAACATATATTTGTTATAGATAACCTCATATACTTAATAAGCATGGGCGTAAAATCCGTTCCGTTAGCGGAATTTGCGGATTGTCTGCAATTTCGCGGTCCGCGAATCTCACAAAATTGCAGAAAAATCCGCTAAATCGCGTACGGGACGGATTTTCAAAAACTGAAGTACATGAATCACTTAAAGGGTTACAGCAGGTGCCCAAGTTGAAGCTAATTTCTTTGTAACCATTTACAAAATGGCTACAAAGAAATTAACTTCAACTTGGGCACCTGATGTAACCCTGTAAGTGCTTCCTGAGCAGCGCCTCCAGAGTTGTTGCCTACTTGCAACTATTCTCTGACCTTGCTCTGACCCTCGAAGCAGGGTCAGAGAATAGTTACAAGTATGGCACAATGCTCCAGGCTGTCATAAAAATTAAACCACAACAGGAAGCACTTACAGATAAGGAAGCAGGTGCCGGACTTGAAGCTCAAATTCAGTAACACATTAGCCAGCCCCCGGTTGAGGCTGGGCAGGTGTGCCTTCTCCCCATAACCTACAGTGGTGACCAAGAGGGTGCTGTGATGAACCGGAAGATGCAGTTGTGAACCAGAGGGTGCTGTGATGAACCAGAGGGTGGCAGTGGTGAACCAGAGGGTGGCAGTGGTGAACCAGAGGGGGCTGTGATGAACCAGATGGTGGCAGTGATGAACCAGAGGGTGGCAGTGATGAACCAGGGTGGAAGTGGTGAACCAGAGGGTGGCAGTGGTGAACCAGAGGGGGCTGTGATGAACTAGGTGGTGGCAGTGATGAACCAGAGGGTGGCAGTGATGACCCAGAGGTGACAGTGATGAACCAGAGGGTAACAGTGGTGATCCAGAGGGTGGCAGTGATGAACCAGAGGGTGGCAGTGGTGAACGAGAGGGTGCTGTGATGAACCAGATGGTGGCAGGGGTGAACCAGAGGGTGGCAGTGGTGAACCAGAGGGTGGCAGTGGTGAACCAGAGTGTGCTGTGATGAACCAGAGGGTGGCAGTGGTGAACCAGAGGGTGGCAGTGGTGAACCAGAGGGTGGCAGGGGTGATCCAGAGGGTGCTGTGATGAACCGGAGGGTGGCAGTGATGAACCAGAGGGTGGCAGTGGTGAACCAGAGGGTGGCAGTGATGAACCAGAGGGTGGTGGTGGTAAACCAGAGGGTGCTGTGATGAACCAGAGGGTGGCAGTGATGAACCGGAGGGTGACAGTGATGAACCAGAGGGTGGCAGTGGTGAACCAGAGGGTGCTGTGATGAACCAGAGGGTGGCAGTGATAAACCAGAGGGTTACAGTGATGAACCAGAGGGTGACAGTGGTGAACCAGAGGGTGGCAGTTGTGACCCAGAGGGTGGCAGTGATGAACCAGAGGGTGGCAGTGGTGAAGCAGAGGGTGGCAGTGATGAACCAGAGGGTGGCAGTGTTGAACCAGAGGGTGGCGCTGCTAAACTGCCCGGGAGCCCTGTGGGTGTGAGCCCCTGTGCTGCTGAGCTGTGCAGGGGTTGTGAGCCCATGCGCTACTGAACTGCCCCTGGGCCCAGTGGGTGTGATCCCCCGTGCTGCTGAACTGCCCCGGAGCCCTCTCAGTGTGAAAATCATTTGTGCTCAATTGCCTGGGAGCCCTCTGGGTGTGAGCACACATTGTGCTAAGTGCCCCCCTGCCCCCAGTACATATATACCCGTACCGCACAGCGCCAATATGCTCTTGCACCATGAAGTCTCGTGCCTGGATGCTCCTGATCCGTGTAGGTGGTACCACCTTCTGGTGCAGTCAAAATGTAAAGTCATAACTTGCTACACAGCACCAATAAACACGTGTCCCCCCTGGCACCGGTAGGCGCATGTACCAGGCGTGGAGCACCCGCATGCCACTGCACCCTACTGCCCAGCACCAGCATATGTCTGTTCAGGGCAGTTTAGTATGAGATGTGACATTGTCCAGCAGCAGCAGCTGCATGCGCCTGAACCCACTGAGCAGGATCAGAATGGCTTTGTACCAACACGTGCAGCAGAGCTATCTTGGACATCTGAAGGATTCTGGGGTCCTGTACCAAACGTATTTTTGCATACATGAGTTTCCCGAGCGCATTCCCCGTGTAGCTCCTGTGACCAGGAGGCTGCTTTTCCTCATCTGCTGCTCTGCTTGGTCTCTGACCCTTTATAAACAAGATGCATGTGAACTCGCATAGAAGCCCCGCCCGTTTGGCCCCATCCACCACACACTAGCGGTATGAGACGTCTTCCCGCCCGTCCCCACTATAATGGCCAGCTCACTAAAGGGACCTCGGCGCCTTTTGATGCGCTGGCAAAGTTACAGGCACACATGGTCACATATTTGTGAAAATGGCACAAAAATCCGCGAGTTCGTGGGAAAATTCGCGAACTCGCTGACTTTTTTTGCAATTTTGCACGAATTCGTGGACCGTGAATTTGCACATTTCGCCCATACTTAATACTTAAACATGTATGAGAACGGATGTATGTCGTTACCACGCATACTTTTACAACGCATGCCTTTACCACGCAACTTTTACAACGTAAGTCATTACAACGACTTGCGTTGGGGGGCGCTGGATAGTGTATAGTTTAATTTACTATTCCAACTCCAGTCCCCACGGATAGTAGGGAAGGTTTTGGATAGTAAACTAAACTATTCCCTATCCTACAGCGCCACCCAGGGCAAGTCGTTGTAACGATTTGCGTTGTAAAAGTTGCGTGGTAAAGGTAGTGCGCGGTAAAAGTTGCGTTGTAAATGCTGTTTACCTATGAGAACAGTACTGTGTTACATTAAATGGCATGTAACCTCTGGGACACTGTGCAAAAGTGCTCGTGAAATGATGAAAGAAGCAAGTGACACTTGAGGAAATATGTACAGCGACAGGAATGGGTTCAACAAAAAAGAGTTGGTGACTAAATTTACATTGTAGAGATACCCAAACAATAAATGTTAATATATATACAGGGGAATTCAAGATGGGTATCCTCAAAGAAATATTGCCGTAATTTTTGCTGTAATAGTCAACAGCGTATTGGCCTTTGGAATGTTTAGGCCTTCATCAGGACCAGGTTACACTTATTTTTATGACAGTGATGTAGATTGAGAGGGGTGTCCCATTTGAAGACTTGTGCAGTCCCTTAATTGGTCAGGCTGTGAGGACACATCCATAGGTCTGGTGGAATCAGAAGAGGCTACGTTGAGAGGTCTCTGGAAGGGAGTCTACAGAAGGTCATATAAATACTGCAAGGATATGCAGTAAGGAAGCAGCTGCAGGGTGCAGTCGTTTAATTCAGACACAAAGTCAGAGGGGAGTGAATCCACGGTGTGTTGAGTCGGCATCAGTTTGGCAGGGGGTGGAAGAAGTGCAGTTCTGGTACCTTCGATAGCCAGGAAAAGTACAGGCATTTGATAAAGTGTCCCGAACTCTTATTTGTCCTCTATTGTTTTTCTGACCAGTTCCCCAATCTTTGGGACCCAGGCAGTTCTTACATTACGACCTTCACTTCTCCAATGGTGGCGTGTATTACTTGGACTTTGTTTTGTGCACCCCGGACTTTACTGAGTTCCTGTAAAACAGCCAAGCGCTCATTGATGTCAAATGGTATTTCTACCGCCACTGTGTTGACAATATCGAGGTCAGGTACACACATTCTCACACCAAACAGGTGTTTATAAGGAGTATGACCTGCCAGGGATTTTCTTGGCATGTTATTGAGTTCACTCTGGACCCATAGAGGCGATTGACCCAACTGCCACCCAAGCCTAATACCCTGCTGTTAAGTGCTGCTTTAAGTCATGGTTTTTCTTCTCATCTACCAAATTTCCCTCAGGATGGTAGGGGGAGGAGTACTGCAAGGCCACATCCAAACTCCCCATGCCTTCTGACCGAGAGTTAAATGCCGGGCCCTGGCCAGAATGTAGTGTACGAATTGGATATGTCCTAATGAGGACTTGCAAATCCTTTATAACGGTTCGAGCGTCAGCCGAGTGCTGTGACCAAACCCACAGCAATCTGGAGCATGAGTCTACTGCTACCCAGATGTACTTGTAAGTCCCATCCAAGTGTAAGGGGCTGCACTGATCCAAATAAACATAGCCAAAGACTTGTCTGAGATCAACAGAGGTGTCCGAGGTGGTTGTGATACTGATGAACCTTTCATCTGTTAAGCACAAAGTTCTTGATGCAGCTAGCATTAATCCCAATCTGCGATCAGTGTTTGGTATTACTCTATCCCCCACTCCTGGAATCTTAGCATGCAGAATGTTTTTTGCAGCTAACTTGTAGGAGCATGTGAGTGGAAAGCCTTTCGGGCAGGTGGGTGTCGTTGTGGGCCACATTGACATCTACCAAGATGTCTCTGTCTAGTCTCATTCTTGAACAAGTGATTACAGCAACTGCAACACTGTACAATGTTGCCTTAGTGGCTTCATCAGCCATGGAATTCCCTTCAACGTGAACACCAAAACGTTGATGACTCAATGTGTGGATAACATGAGCCCGTGGCAAGCATTATTCCAACTTTGCACATTGTTCCCAAAGCAGCTTATGCTTGACTGTGCAACCCTTGGAATCTCGAAATCCATTTTGGCCCCAATAGTGAAAATATTAATTATAGGACTGGACACAGTAGTATGAATTGCGCACTATAAGTGTGGGGAATTCGGGATCTGTAATTTGTAGGGCCAGTTTAAGGGCTTCTGAGCTCCTCTGGCTGCGTTGTCCCTAGGGACTGAGTGTGGGTTTCCCGGGATATAACTTTCCGTCATGCATGCACCCCTTTACAATTGTGCATGCCGTGGAATATTGTTGCTGTGTCCCTATGGCCAGCAGAGCATATCCATTGGTATAAATGATGTAGTGATATCGATCTAAAGGCATTATTTAATTCTGCAGAGGATATTCTGGTTCGTACTGCAGAAATGCTTGCATCTTTAATGTGAAATCAAATCTGTAATCTACATCTGTTGCAGTGAGAGAGTTAGCCCACTGAATCCAACTTGGATATACTGCTTTTGCATTTAGAACGTTTGCTTTCGTTATGGCCTCTAAGGGCGGTACTGGGGTAACAATAATTTTTTGCTTACCCTGAACCAGTGCTGTCTCTCTCTCTCTCTCTCTCTCTCTCTCTCTCTCTCTCTCTCTCTCTACCTCTCTCTCTCTCTCTCTTGCAGCATTTGTGTACAAATGCCATTTGTATGCAATAGAAACTGTATCACCTTATCACCTTCATTAAAAGTGATTTGGGTGTACCCGGTGGTTCCCTTGACTATGCGGATCACCAGGTTTGTTGAGAATACATGTGTTTGCATATTTTTGGAAGCTATCATGTCAGCTTGTACGAAACATATAATGTTTGTATGTTCCTGTGTCCAATGGTTAATTGAAAACCATATCTGATTAAATCGTTGAACGGTTTCACTCGTTCTGCGCAGTCCAAACTGTATGTTCTGCCATAATTCAGAAATCCTACAATGGATTGTAGTCTTTTCAGAGTTTTTGGAGGTTAGAGCAATGCACATTTCTAAAAAAATTTTGTTGCAGGATTATGCCTTCATTTGACAATTCACATCCCAGAAACAGGACATTGAGGTGGGCAATTTTTGATTTCTTGAAATTAAATTTGTAAGCAAGTTGAGCGAACCCAAGAACTATGTGGTTTACTCTGGCCAAGTGTTCCATTAACTCATTGTCCATCAGATAAATATCATCCACATAGGACAATGCCTCCTCATCAACATTTTGAAGTGACTATATTCCCCTGGCTGAGAATAGCCCAGGGCTGTTCCGATACCTTTGAGGTATATGGCAAATTTGATGCTGTGAACCTAGCGCTGAAAATGTAGTCAAATATCTGCTTCCAGACACTATATCCTGTCAGAAAAATCTATTTGAGATATCTAGTGTTTTTTTGTATTTGTATTGTATTTGTATGTGCATGTGGAAGTGTTCAAATGTCTATAGTCTAAGACTAGACGGTATGAATTGCCCAGTTTCATTACAAGAAACAAGGGATTATTCATTGACGAGGTGCAATTTTCTATTACTATTAATATTACCATTCTATAACTCTGGTGATATTGGGTATCACTTCTGTGGTTTAAATCTCTGCACATGCTTGTATTCACAATGTTGTTTCAAGATACCAAAATTTGTTAAGTGGCTACCACCTGAGACAGCTGAATAAGACAAATCACTTAAATACCTGCTGGTTGTCCTATAGTTTGTATGGTTTTTGGAAGGATTAGTGCTGAAATTAAGTAAAAACTAACATTGGAATACTTATTGGTTTGGCTTGATTAAAAAAAAAGCTGGGCATTTTGGCGTCCACCTAGTACGTCACAGCGCCGCTTTTCTCCGGCTCCTGAGCAAAATAATTAATTTTGTAATCGGAGGAGATAACTGACCTCAGGTTTTTTACTGTCAGATAAAAAGAAAATTGAAAGGGAAACAGAACACTGCTCGGCTAATACGCTGTATAGCGTAAAACTGATTTTTGCTACCTGAACAGAAAGCCGCTGCTGATCGGTGCCAGCAGGAGGAGAGACAGTATCTTGCTGGTCCTGCGAGTTGTGGGTGGAACATTCGGTTTCCCGGTCCGACAACTGGGAGCGGGTCTACTGTGGGGAATGCCCCTGAAAATTAGCAGATCATCAAAGGAATGTGCTGACTCCACAGACTCATGAGGGACCCGTGCTGTGACTCAGCACTAAAAGTAACTGGCGAGACCTCGGCACAGGGAGAGGAGAGTCGGGACACAGGTGTGAGTGATCAAGTGCTGGCCCCTCAACAGGACCCAGTCGCAATGGCCAAGATGGATGTGCCGAAGAGGAAGGAGAAAGATCAGAGGATTCCTCTGTTTTTCTCTGGTAAACCAGAAGTGCAATCTGTAAAAAGCTCTCAGAAACCCACAACAATACCCCCCAAGGAAAAGGAGAAACCGTGGAATAATCTCCTGCAAGAACTGTGAGTACAGGCGATTTACCTCATTTGAATATTAAGGAGAATGGAGCCCCAGATGTGTGTGCTATTGCGAAAGCTGATAGAGGGGCAGACTCAGATGCTCCAAAGACCAGGAGGCAGAAGAAGGGGGGAATGGTTTGGTGCCCAGGGGGTAGCGGCAACAGATCTTTGCTGAAAGATCAGTTGGATGTGCATAGACCGTTGAGAAAGGTGTCTAATCAGCAGAGGCTGAATGTAGGTTCCCCCTAGGGGGCTGCTAAATTCTATTCACTGACCGACTACTCAGATTTATCCGGAGTAAGCGAAGATTTGATGGATGAGGAGTTTACAGTAGGCACATCGGAGGAAAGTAGTAGGGCCGGCCCTGCCACAAAGAAGCGCATACTCACCCATAAAAAGAAATGTAGAGTTAACATAAGGGGTAGTGAGTGTGGCCAAGACTCAGATGCCAGTGTTATGAGGCAACTTCAATGGGATTACTCTGCAACACAGGAGAACTTGGAGGATGCCATCCCAGGGGCAACAGGTGTATCGCAAGGTGGTACAGAAGTGAGGTCAGGAAAGATAGAAGCACCCAGTATGGATCTTATATATTCCACACTAAAACAAATACAAATTGAGGCCTGCACAGAGAAGAAAAGATCCAACCTAGCAACTAAAAAGCTACAAAGGGCGATGAGTAAGGTGAATAAGTCTTGTTCTGAAATGACTAAAAGGATCACCCAGATGGAAGAACGGACTGAGGTGTTGGAAGTTGGGGTGGGTGTTTTGGAGAAACAACTCGAGATTCAGGAATATCAAATTACGTATATGATGTGGAAGTTGGAAAAATCGTCAATGAAGAAATAACCTAACATTTCTGGGTATTGAAGAAAATTCAGAGGGAACGGCTATCAGGGCTTTTTTGGTGGGCGTGCTAAAAATGGGCTTCCCTGAGCTTGGACAATGGAACAAGGCAGCAGAGGTGCAACAAGTGCATAGATTTCCACTGATGCTTAAGAAAAATCCACAGTCACAACAGTCAGAAAAACCAAGAGTGATCCTGGTGTTCACTGGAAACGTTTTACTACAACAAACATAATAGTTGAAAGAAGGTGGTTATTACGCCAGTTGCTTGCCCCATTTCAGTGGCTTGGATGTGAAATATTTCTGATTAATACAGCCCGTCTCAACGTTGTTTGTAAAGGAAAGACTCCAACATTTACGTCAGAGATCAAGGCACAAGAATACTTAAAAGAAATATTGGGGGCTGGCCACGGCTAAAAAGGAATCGGTTGGGCTTGTAAGTTCTATAAGGGGAGCAGATAGTACTGATTTGCTATTGCATCACCAGGTCACTGTTAGTTTGGCAGGAGTTGAGGGGTGGTGTGTTTGGTAGGTGGCATCGTTAGGGTCTTGGCAGACCTGATAGCCTGTGGTAGAGGTGGAGGGCAGATGGGGCCATTAGGGAAGGCATTCAGGGGAAGGAGGGAAGGGAGGAGTGGGCAGTTTCCAAGCAGTGAGAATGGGCAGTATTATCAGCAGCAAAGATGTAGAGGCACACTCTGAAAGATGAGTATTTTACAGGTAGCTACAGTTAATATATGTGGATTAAATAATCCACAGAAAAATCGAAGGGTCAATCTTGAAATGCAATTTTAAAAGCAGACCTATTATGCCTTAGGAAACCCACATAGAAGGGGGAAGACATAATATGTTAGATTTTAAAGGGTACAAGGTTATATGTTGTACAAACACATGCAATTTTAGCTCAGAAGGAGAACTGACGCTTTCTGTGTCATAAAGTAGATAAGTATGGCCGCTGGGCCATTCCAGAATGCTGTTACATGAGTGGCTCCTTCAATCAGTTCATGGATCCATATGGGATGATCCGGATTTGCTGGAATGGTTAGATATCGAGCTGACCAACTGGCCTCTAGCTTTAGTCATTTAGGCCTCTACCTTTAGTCGTTACTTTAACACTTACAGGGAAGCATTTTTTTTTTTTTTATAGAATTTTATATAGCGCGAACTTGAACCGAACTGAATCAGTTATCAGAGCGCTTTACAGAGCACCAGTTACGTTACATGAGGACACACTTTCATTTTTTTTTTTAGGCACGGGGAGATTAAGTGATTTGCCCAGAATCACAGGGGTTTTTTTTTTGTCGCAGTTACCGAGACTCGAACCAAGTTCGCCAGGTTCGAGGTCGAGCGCCTTAGCCGTTAGGCCAACCCCTCTCTGCATTAAAAGCAGGATGGGAATTTTATAATGAACTAAAACCAAAGGTCTTTAGGGCACTGAGTAATTTGGTGGGGACTCATGGGCTGGTTAATATGTGGGCTGAAAAAGATACTCTAGACCCTGGGTATACATTTTTTTGGCACCTCATAAGGTACATGCGAGGATTATTTCTTTATATCAATTAAATTACTACAGACCTGTAGAATATTTAAGTACCCAAGGGTGATGTCAGATCACAATTTGCTAGTCCTGGAGGTGGATATACATTTTGTTTCATGGTTAACCTGTTGTTGGTCTTTTGAGAGAGCTTCTGGAAGACGAAATTGTTAAGTGTATGAAGGAATGGTTCCCTCAGTTTATGTTGGAGAATGTGGGAAGTGCCCCAAGAGGTATGGTATGGGCCGCATTTAAGGCAGTTATCCACAGGGAAACACATTCAGATTTATTTTGTCCGGTAAAAAAAAAAAGAAACAGCATTTGCATGAGTTAAACGATACTCTTTTGCAGGACGAAACCAATTTAATAGATACTATGTCAAGGGGACGTGAGATTGAGGATGCTCAATTAAAAGTGGCAGAGGCCAATTACAGACATCTCGCTAGGGAAAGCAACGGCTAAATACATGACATGGAAACATAGGACTTAGGAATATAATGAAAGGGTGGGGCAGCAACTTGAAATCCGTATGAGACAGCAGATAACACAAGGTGACATAAGGGAAATTCAAGTTACGGTTATGGGAATAGTCTCAGATCCAGTTAAAATACGAGCTGCCTTTCAATGGTTTTATCAACAATTATATACTATGGGCAGGTGCTCAGATGTGGGAGAAATGGAAAGGTATCCGGATGTGGTGGTAGGAGAAGTGCTAAATGATGAGGATTGGGAACTATCAGCCACATCAAATGTAGCCTCAGGGAAAGCAGTTGGAACAGATTCCATACTCAGACAATTTTATAACATTTTTGTTCATGATTGTAGATTATATGTGTTGTTGTTTTTTTTACAGATTCAAAGGAGAGGTGTTCCACTGGAATCTTGGGCATTAGCAAATATAGTGGTGTTCCCAAAGAAGGGAAATCTCAGCAGTAACTAGGATAATACTGTTCAATAGCTTTAATGAATAGTGATGGTAAAATCTACTCAAAGATATTGGCTACATGACTGTCTGGTGTGATAAAAAGAATAGTTCCCCCTTGACACATGGGTTTATCCCAGGGAGGGGTAAAATGTATCATATCCATTGAGTTATCATGTTATTTGACGCAGCCCATAAGGCGGAAGACCCTATGGCTTTAATATTGCTGGAAGCAGAGAAAGCATTTGAAAGAGTCGCCTGGGCACACCCCTGGACGGTTATGGCCAGGATTGTTAATTCTGTTAAAGCTCTTTATCGTAAACCTAGGTCCAAGAGTTCATTGATGGGAGGACAATTGGAGACAGTAATAATCCAATGAGTTACAAGACAGGGATGCCCTTGTTCTACCCTATTGTTCACGCCATATGTCGACCCCCTTATTAGGAGTATTGGAAAGAACGTAGCAATTCCATCAGTTTGGATGCAGGTTTGGGAACCGAAAATACTTACGTATGCTGATGATCTGGCAATAGTATCACCTGATCCGGGGAAGTCAATTAAAGAAATTGAAAGGAAGGCAAATAGATTTGGGAGTTTCTCCAGACATAGGCTCAATCAAGATAAAGCCCAGGTAGTAAGTAATTGTAATATACAATGGGAGGATAGTCAGGTGGTCTCAAGTTTGAACTAACTTGGGGTTAACGTTATGGTAGATACAGATAAAATAGTTCACCATTTATAAGTACACTGGCTTCTGGATCTTTATATAAAGCTTGTACTGCTCTGGTAAACTTTTCCCGTAGCCCTTTCTTTTGCATGGTACCCCAAAGGAATGGCCAGGAGACCCTGCCCAAGGCCTTTTCGGCGTCTATAAAAATTGCCACCATAGGGTCTCCTGACACTTGAGTTACATTGAACAGGGTGATAACCCTTCGAATGTGCTCTATTGTTCCCTTGTCAGGAATAAAACCATGCTGCCCCTCAAACACCATTTTACCAATGACCTGCGAGAGCCATGTAGCCAATACTTTGGAGTATATTTCAACATCTCCATTGATTAAGGTAATAGGGTGTTATGTTGTACTTTTATTTACTTCTTGTGTGTTGCTTTAAGGCTCGTGTTAGAACGAGCTATCTTGTAGAATGTAATGTATGAATAGATTCGTATTCCATGTGGGGACAGTTGTAACCTGCCTGAGCGACTGAACAGCTGTGCTGCCTGACTCCACCTGTTTTACCCTGTACTTGGAATAAACTCCTTTGGAAAGGAAACCTACCTTCTTTGATACTTTACAATTGGCGACGATTGGATGGGATTTGGCACCTTAAAGCCTACAACCTCGTGGAAAATTTTTTTTTTTCACCATCAAAAAAAAAAAAAAAAGGGGAAGCATAATCTATTGTTTCTCCCTTCATCCGAATCATCGAAGTGTCGGGACATCCAAGGAACTGTAAGTTTGTTTATCGTTTGTTGTGGCTGGGACTTACTTGGCTTGGAACTTCCATTGGTTGCGCATGCCGGCATCTTTCAATCGGGAGCCGAATTCTTAACAGTCTCCTGACGCGCGACCACTGCTTGCCATACGTCACTCACGCATTCTCCTTGACCGCGTGATGACATAATCACGCCAGATCACGCTGCGTGACCCTACGTGGCGGCCATCTTGAATTGGTCGGGGAATTTTTAGCGTTTCCTCCACCGAGACGCAAGGAAAATTTACCACAATAACAAAACGAAAACGAACTTTGACGAAGCGATGCTGAGCTTTTGACGAGTAATTGTGGACAAATTACTTCATTTGAAGAGGGTAAAAGTAAACAGGTGAGATTGTCAGGGCACTCGTTTTGTATTAATAACAAAATATATTTATTGCAAAATAGGGTATTTTTGATTAAACCCTTTCACATACTCTATAAGTACTATATATATAAGTACTATATTTATGGATTCTGGGGATCAAACCCAAAGTGAAAGTGAAGAGGTAATGGCTCAACAAAGTTTTGTTATTAGCCCCCCACAACCTTTTTGGGCTACTGGTTCACAACCAGACATGAAGTGGGTGGAATGGAAGGAGTATTTTAATAATTACATCTGTGCAATTGATGAAAATACTAAAATGAAACCAGAACAAAAGAAAAGAATACTTTTACATTCTCTGGGTCCTAAAGGATTAAAGACATATTCACGTATGCAGAAGTTAGCTGATGCTGATTCAAGTGAATTTGACAATGCCATTGCAGATATGGACAGGTATTTTGCGCCTAAAGTATGCATAGGTGTAGTAAGACACAAATTTTTCCAAAGAAAACAGAAGAAGGATGAATTAGTGGATGAATGGGTTGATGACCTTAAAAAACTTGCAATTGACTGTAAGTTCAGAGACTTACATGATGAACTTATTCGAGATCAGCTGGTTATGCACAATGAAAATTCTCCAATTCAAGACCGCCTATGGGTGAATGGCGACGCACCTCTTGATGATGTACTTGCAATAATGAGGAAATCGGAAATGTCGGGGAGATGTGCCACAATTGTTAAAGATACCACTAAAGATTTGGACAAGGCATCATCTGCTATTTTCAAAATCCAAGGAACACCTAAATATCAGAATAAGCAAATTCCGAATAGAAATTTTGGTCAATCCTTCAAGGGTCAAGGGATGGACAATAAGATGGAGGATAAAAGGTGTTACCGGTGTGGCAGCAAAGAACATATGGCTTACTACAAATCGTGCCCTGCCCTACGGAAAAAGTGTAGTATTTGTGGTCTTATTGGCCATTTTAGCAAAATGTGCCGTAGGCGCACTAATGTCAAATGCATTTGGAATGAGGACGAGTGCGTGAACGAGAGTAGTGAGGATGAGGAGAGTTGTGTAAAAAATGTAAGAGGAAATTACATGTTAAACATTACTGAGGAAGGTAACTACATGTTGAACATTACTGATGAAGCTATGGAGGGCAAACCTATATGTGAAGTCTCTTTTGGTGGTATAAAAGTTAAAGTATATGCAGATTCAGGGTCTCCATATACAATTATCAACGAAGAGATATGGAAAAAGAACTTCACACAGAAAATAGGGAATAAGTTAAATGCCTCAGATGTTAACCCGGTGAGTTATACAGGAGGTAAGATTGACCTTTTGGGTTTTAGATGGCTCACTTTCATTTTTAAAGGTAGGGTGACAAGGGGCAAGTTATACATATCTAAAAAAGGACCTTCTGTCCTGGGGTGGTATGACCAAAAGAATCTCCATATCATTTTAGATCCTAATAGCAAAGAAAAGGTACTAGTGGTAGATGAGAGTAGCAAATTGGAGGATATAGTGAAGAGAAAATTCTCCAGTGTGGTGAGTGGACAGTTAGGCAAACTTAAGGGTTTTGAGCATAGAATCGTGCTCAAAGGGAATGCACAACCCAAAGTGCATAAGGTTAGACCTATTCCCTTATTAATAAGAGACGAAGTAAAGAAAGAAATTCAGGGCCTATTAGCCAAAGGTGTTATCGAGGAAGTGAACTCATCGGAGTGGATTAGTCCAGTAGTAGTAGCAAGAAAATCTAATGGTAAAATCCGTTTGTGTATTGAATTACGCCACCTTAATCAGAATATTGTGATTGAACGTTTTCCCTTGCCGAAAATTAACGAGATGGTTTCCTCCTTGAGGGGAGCGACCTGGTTTTCCACAGTAGACCTTTCCGCTGCCTACCACCAAGTAGTTTTGGAACCTGAGTCTAGGCATCTAACAGCCTTCATTACACCATTTGGCTGTTTTCAATTTATTAGGATGCCATTCGGCCTTGCATCGGCTGCTGCAGTGTTCCAACGCTTAATGCACAAGTTATTTGGTGATATGGTTGGCATTTGTTTCTTTCAGGACGATGTTCTGATTGCAGGCAATGACAAGGAAGATCATGACAAGAAACTGTGGAAAGTTTTTAACACACTTACTTCAGCTGGGTTGACAGTTGAGCTGTCTAAATGCAAGTTTGGCGAAAGGAGTGTTTCATATCTGGGCCATATAATTAGTGAGGAAGGTGTCAGACCAAAAACTTCACTGATAGAAAGTATTGTTAACTCACCTGCACCTGATTCTAAAGAAGAGATTAAATCCTTTTTAGGTATGGCTGAGTATTGCGCCAAGTTCATTAAGAACTTCGCTTCTAAAGTATATAACATCAGGTCCTTGCTGAAGAAAAATGTGAAATTTGAATGGTCTAGAGAATGTGAGAAAGAGTTTAATGAAATCAAATGGGAGTTGCAGAAAGTGAATGCTTTATCTAGTTTTGACCCTAATTTGGACTGTTGCCTGACTACTGATGCAAGCGATAAAAGGTTGGGCGCAGTGTTGTCACAAGTGGATGACAAAGGTAAAGACAGAATCATCTTATTTGCATCCAGGGCCTTGTCACCAGCTGAAAGCAGATACCCTATAATTGAGAGGGAAGCCTTGGCTTGCGCCTGGGCTTTGGAACACTTTCGTGCATTTGTTTGGGGGAAAATGGTTCACATCAGGACGGATCATAAACCGTTAGTACACATTTTATCCACTGATGGCACTGCTACTGCTTCTGCTAGGTTGGCGAGAATTTCTATGCGCATGAAAGAATACATTTACAATATCACATTCGTACCGGGGAAAGACAATGTTGTTGCTGACTGTCTGTCAAGACTTCCTTCCCCTCTGGAAGAATGCGTTGACGATCCCTGGGGGAACATTAGTGTGGCGTTTATACATGATTCTGGGTTCCCAGCAATTAGCAGGGAGGATTGGATAAGAGAACATAATGCAGATAAGGTATTAATAGAAGTCTCAAAATTCATTTGTCAAGGTTGGCCAAAAGAAAAGTTGTTATCTGGCTCTGTGAAGTTGTTCTGGGAGATACGATCTGAGTTATCTATGGAGAAGGAAGTTTTATTGAGAGGAGATAGAATTGTCCCACCTTCTGGGTTGAGAAGAAATATCCTACAGTTATGTCACGAAGGACATTTCGGTATAGTAAGGACTAAGTTGGCGGTAAAAAGTTTGTTTTGGTGGCCCAAGATTGACAGTGAGATAGAAAATTTTGTCAGAAGTTGCCCTGTTTGCAGTTCTGCAGACAAATCTTTGAGGACTTTGAGACCAGCTATGAGTGACGGACTCATTCCTAGCATGCCTTGGGAAACCATTGCTGTAGACATATTTGGTCCGGTAGGAGACCCGAAGGAATATGGATTAGTTGCTATTGATCTGTTTACCAAGTGGCCTGTGGTTAAGTTCGTGGACAAAGTAGATACTCTAGCCGTGTTGAAATTTTTAGATAAGATTTTTGTAACGGAAGGTTTACCGGTTAATATCTTGACAGACAATGGTGTACAATTCATGTCTAGAATTGCGAAAGATTATTTTGTGAAATGTGGTATTACACACAAAACGACCTCATTGTATAATCCCAGCGGGAATGGAACTGTTGAACGCTTCAACAGGGTGATTAAAGGTATTTTACAAGCTGCAAATTACAAGGGACTAGATTGGAAAGTAGAAATACAGAAAGCTGTCTGGTCTTACAAAGTGACTTTGAATAATTGCACAGGAGTTTCTCCCTTTGTAATGATGAGAGGCAGGTTACCCAGGTGTAAGGTTAATCCTAGCTGGTTATTTAAAGACAGTGTACAACAGTGGTCACCGGTTGAAGTCAAAAGGAATTTAGAATTGGTACATGACAAGAGTAAGACTTACTATGATCAGCGCCATAGTGTGAAAGATGTCATTGTAAAGACTGGAGATTGGGTCAGGATTAAAAAACCTTACAAGGTTTTGAAAGGGGAGAATAAATTTGATTCGCCTAAACAGGTTCTCGAAATTCTTAGGAATTCAGTCAGGTTAAGTGATGGCAAAGTATGGAATTTGAAAGATGTAGCTTTAGATATTGTTCAAAATCATAGGGAGAGTGAGGTAGTGAAGGACAAACATACTGACTTTGATTGGGTGGAAGATTATTTTCAAGGCAGCGAATTGCAGTCCCATCTTTCACCTAGTGTTTCCCTTCCTCAATTAAGAGAGGGAGAGGTGGTAACTGGTTCTCCAGTTTCTCCTGGATGTCAAGTCAATGAATCTTTGCATGAACCTTGTAATGCTGAACAAGGACCCAGCTCTATTAACACCAGTTGTGTGTATGAAAATAGTGTTAATAGTGATGTAGTTGAAACACCTACATTACCTGCTGTTAAAGTTTCCAATAGGACGCGTATATTGCCATATTGGTTAAAGGACTACGTTAAGTAATTTATTAAGAATTAATTCAAATTTCTTTTCCTTTAATTTGTTGTTTTCCTTCTTTGGAACTCTTTGATTATTATTGTATGGGGGGGGGATGTGTTATGTTGTACTTTTATTTACTTCTTGTGTGTTGCTTTAAGGCTCGTGTTAGAACGAGCTATCTTGTAGAATGTAATGTATGAATAGATTCGTATTCCATGTGGGGACAGTTGTAACCTGCCTGAGCGACTGAACAGCTGTGCTGCCTGACTCCACCTGTTTTACCCTGTACTTGGAATAAACTCCTTTGGAAAGGAAACCTACCTTCTTTGATACTTTACATAGGGCAACAGGAACCCAGCTCCTGAACAGGTTTATCTTTCTTAGGGAAGACTATAATTGTTGCCAGTGCCCAAGTTCTTGGTGGTGCCACCCCTTCAGTAGTCTGCAGAAACACAGACAACAGGATTTCTTTAAGTTCCTCTCTAAAGATTTTATAAAATTCGGTAGGAATTAAATCGGGCCCTGCCGCTTTTGAAAAGGAGAAAAGAGTTGCCTTAATTGCCAAGTCTTTCAACTTTTGCATGTGCAAAGTCTGGACGTACAAAAAACAAGATCCATTTGCTAATCTTTAGGGCGTTGGGGCGGGCTTTACCGAATATCATTTGTCGCAGCAAAAAGTTCCTGTTGAAGATCAACATTGCTCTGGGTTTTTCGCCAGCATCTTGCATTTATTTTTCCTGAATAAGGGAAAGCATTGGGCCCTCTGTATTTCTCCATCCCAATCCCAGTTTGTTTGCTCACAAAATGCGCCCTTTAGAAGATTTAACATATAGCTTCTGGGGTCGTTCCCCTACAGACCGTCCCCAAAAAGGGCAAGTTATTTCTCCTCTGGCGATTTTCGTAGTCTTCTAGTTTGGTCATGACATCGATCATAGCCGCACTTTGTCCCATGCCTTGCACGTTTTGGGATTCCACCTCAACTTCCAATACCTCTGTCAGAGTCTCGACCGCGGTCAGCCTATCCACAATTTCCCTGCAGGTTTTGTTTAGCTTGTAGATCCCAGATTGGACTTTTTTTTTAGGCGATCCTGGCTCTGCGCCCTTTGTTCCAGTTTTCTTCCTGTACTTGTTTTATTGAAGTTAATATAGTCAACAGGGAGGGCTCTTTCGTTCTTTCCGAATCGTTTCCTCCCTCATTCTGGGGCCATATCTGTGTGTCAGAGTAATCCCATTTGAGTTGTTTACTGGTGCTTTTTTAAAGACTTTCCTTTCTGTTTTGTTTTTTTATTCCTTGGTTTTATTGATTGTGTTGTTTGGGTTGAAGAACTAGAGCTATATTCTGATAGAGATACCCTGGCTTGATGATGTCTCGTCTTGTTCAGAAGCTTCAGATTTGTCCATCAATGAGTAGAATTTTCCCCCTTACCTTCTAGTGTGAAAGCACATGCTTGCAATGGTACGCTTCTAGATGATCCTGTGCCTAGGGATGTCACTTGGGTTTTCTTCCTCCCCATGGTTGATCTCCTTGGCAAATATTCCTAGTCCCTTGGGTGCTGACCTGGTCTGCTCCTCTAATCCTCCTTCATTCCCCAAAGGTTTATCCACTAGGTTGTCTGTGGGGGCTGAATTCCCAGATGCACCTAGATAGAAGCTCACATCTTCTTCTCCCCCTGCTTCCCTATTCTCTTCCCTAGTCTCCTCAGTTAAAGTCTGGTCCATCCTTCCTCTTGTAGTATAACCTTTTCCTTTGAGACCCCTGCCCCAGACAATTTAGCAAACATTGAGGCAACAGTTGGTTGAGCAGGCCCCCCGTCTACCTTTACGGCAGCGGTTTGCTTCTCTGCACCGAGATCTCATTTTGTTTTGCCAGTGTCGCCGCTCTGTTTACTCTCCAGTGGAATACCGCTATTATCCTGCGGTAGACCGCCTCCTGCAAGTGATCCACTGCTGCTAGGAGCTGCAGAAACGTGTCCTTGCATGGCTTTCCCACCTCTTGCTTCCATCCAGTGGACCGGTATCTTCCTGGCCTGCCACCAGGCAATCCGGTTGTGCTGAGACGCGTAATTCACAATTGCAATAATGGTAAACCGCAGCGCGATCTCTAGCGCTTCCTGCCACCAATTGAACGCTGTGCTGTCCGCCAGCATCTCAAACAGACTGTGCAGTCGATCACCGCCTCATCGATCCATCGGGGGAGATGTGGAGAAAGGCTGCAGTTAGTCGCCCGCCATCATTGCCTTCCCGTATATGTTCATTTTTTTATAGCAAATTGAATATATAATGGTTTTAAATGTTCTTATGGTTTAATTAGTTAACTGTTATTTATTTATTTATTTAGGTGTAGTTAGTAAATTATAATGTATTTTTTAATTGTTATTCTTTTGTTAGTAAGTTAAATTTTAGAAGCGTCTTGTTGAGTCTGTAGGGGAAGAAGGCGGAAGTTATTGAAATCATATTTATTTATTTAAATTAATTGTTAATCTTAATTTTGCATTCAAATATTGTATATTTTGTATTTATTATTTTGGATTCTGTGTTTTACCTGACTAATTTGTTAATTTATTTTTTACATGTTTTTAATATTATTATTTGTAAAATGTATTTCTTGTTTTTGTTATTGAATCTAATTTGTTTCATGTTAGTATTATACCAATTTAGCCATCTGAATTGACGTTTTCGGGAGTTGGGGTTCCGGTGTATGGGGAAGTGAATTAATTTTTAAAAAGTAATATTATTTTGTAATTTTTAGTACAAAATATGCTAAAAGAAATATTGTTTTAGGCACTTTCATATTTTCTAGAAAATAATTATGAGTCTGAATGATATATGGAATCAAGTTCAAAGTTGTTTCCGACTGTTGCATTCATTGGATTGGGACTAGTAAATGTAACACCTCTGAAGACCAGCACTTTCCCTACTGTTGTTTAAACCGGAGTGGGAATAGTAAATCTAATCCCTCAGAAGTTATATATTTTCCCTACTATTGTTTAGACTGGAGTCGGAATAGTAAATCTAACCCCTCCATGGACTAAGCTTTCCCTACTCTGCTAGCAAGGAGCTCCAGAACATTCATATAGTGTCTCTTCTTGGATGGGGACCAATGCCCTTTAGTTGCCAGAGGACCTGGACGGAAGCCCCATCCTAGCCTACTGACATCTGAATTGATGACCTAATCTGGAGAAGACCTGAAAATGGTCTTGCTGTTCTATGCTTCAATATGTATAAGCTGCAACTGGAGCTGTAATGAAGTTGGCAGAGAAAGTGAGTGCGAATTCGACCTGCCGCGGTGACAGGGAATGGACTGCGGCAGTCGCCAGAGTGCGCTGCAGGCCCGAAGCACACGCTGGTTGCTGGTCTGCCTCCTGATAGATCGGCAATCTGCAGTAGCGAGTGGGCTGTAAGGCACAGCACCGAGATAGAGGGCCAGGAGCTGAATATAATCGCAGGGGCCGGGCTCCTGCTGGCTGGGAAATTACCGCAGCAGGCCTATACATGGGGATGGTGGGAAGCAAGTTAGCCTACCATCTGGTCTGAAGAATCTAGGCGGGGGATCTGAACCCCACTGAAGAAGCAGAAGACACAAAAGTAAATCGGTTTCATAGCTCCTGTTGACGAACACCATAAATACTGGACAAGACACAGGAAAGGAGTCCACTATTGAGACAATAGTGAGAGGGAGGCGCTAAACTAATTTACCACTACTGTAAAGGCTGGCGCTGAACCGATAAATGATACCTGGTGAAATAAGTGCGCAATAGAATCCCGGCACACTACACTGCATCTAGGTGAGACCAGGACAACAATGAAACTGTGCTGCAGCTAGGGGTCTTTGGCATCATTGATATACTAACTAAATCAAGCCATGGAAGGCCTGCAGTGGAGGACTTCTATAGGTAGAAAAGTTACACAGGTGGAAGAAACTTGCACGACGAATATTTGGAAGACGGAGAAAAAAAGCTGCGCAGCACATTTGAGACCAAAAGATCTGCCAGGCCCTTACAAGAATCGCAAAAAGACCATGACCACAATGCTGAATCGGACGGAGTAACAGCGCTTCAGACCACACTACTAGCGATGCTGCATAGACTGCAATCCATAGATGGCAAAATCGGTTATTTAAATCTAAGAATGGATTACATGTCTGCCAAATTTGACAAGGAATCATCAAGAATTACGGAAGCTGAGCAAAGAATCTCTACAAGCGAAGATACCCTATAAAGATCATACAAGCAAACAATGAAGACTTAGAGGCGCGCTTGAGACGCAATAAACTGCATCACTGTGGGTCAACACAGGGCGAATGGAGCTATTTGTGGAACAAATGATCACTACCGTTTTTGGCCAAGAGAATCTGTCAAAAATGCTAATGTTGGAAAGAGCACACATGCCCTGAAGGAACTAACCTCCCACTGGGAGCCGCTCCATGTTCCATAATCGCCAAACTACTCAACTACTGCGATCGGGATGTGGTACTATCACCGGCAAGTGAGAAGAAGGAGCTCAATTATCAGGGATACAAGGTATCATTTTTTCCAGATTTCACCGCCACAGTACAAGCAGCAGGATGAGAATATCTGCCTAAAAACGCCAACTCCAAAAGGCCGGTTTTGCATACACTATGCTATACCTGGCGCATTTATGCATCAAACATGAAGGGCAGCAAAGGATCTGTACAACTCTGAAAGCAGCAAAAGACTTCCTGATTATAATTACACAAAAATGGCGAGATTCCCAGACAGGAAATGGCAAAGACAAGAGCATGGAATAACAAGAAGGAAATGTTTATAACGGTGTCCTAACTCCCAGGAGAACTCCACCATGTCATAAAGGCAAGGAACTGGAGTAGCCATAAACCCCCATGCCTCCACTATAATAGGTTTTGAGTGGACTATATTAGTTGCCAGGCCACCTCCATAACACTGGAGGGATATTGAGCCTTTGGTGGCTCCGGACAAGGTGCACCCCATACACGTGCGATAAGTATACTAAATATGTTATTACTGATATATGTTCTTGACTGCTATTGGTGGCGAGGGATCATTGGGTACTATGCTTTGGCATGTATGGAATGCTGAAGTGGGAGCGAGGAGACGGGGGGTTTGTGCTTTACAATGTTAAGTCCTCAGCATATCACTTGTGGACGCAGTAGGTGAACACAGCAAAAGCATCCAGACAGTTACTCTTTCATTGCCCTGCCATGGCAAATAAGAAAAGGTCCCAGACAAATAACAAGCTCTCTCTCCTGGCATGGAATGTTAGAAGACTTAATGATCCCCATAAAACACAGCAGGTCAAATCCCTTTTGAATTGGCACCATATCCAGATCACAATCCTTCGGGAGATGCACTTAACAAAGCGGACGGAAGACAATGTGGGTAAACAATGGGTGAGGGTTAGACTAGGCTCCGCCTATTCGACATATTCTAGAGGGGTGTTGACTTTAATCAAAAAAGGAGTCCCCTTTAACTATTACACATATGGTTACAGATGATTAGGTGAGATATCCCGTCCTACAGGGCAACCTGTGTGGTACCTAGGTCACTATTGTGAATATATATGGGCCAAATATAGACAACCCTGAATTTTACATATGCATCTGGAACTCACTGCGCACCTTACCGGAATCTGAATAATATGGGGGGGCGGGAACGACCTGAACACACATCTAGACCAGCTAAAAGATAGATCAGCACAAACTGGAGGGCAGTGCAGACACTCAGCTCACATCATACAGGACGGAATGGAGGAGTTTAATATGGTAGATCTATGGAGAGTGAGAACCCCAGACAGATATGAAGGCACTTATACATCATCTTGGTCTCTGCTAGACTATTAGTTGACTACGGTAGGAGCGCAGGCCTGGAAGGTACATGTGAAACACATGGCGAGAATACTATCAGACCACATACCGGTAGCATTGGATATCATGGTGCCAACACATATGCCAGAGCAATTCACATGGCGGTTTAGAGCTGAGGCCCTGTTAGATCCGGTATATAAGAATACCAATGCGACAGGCTATATTAGAGTATTTTGAGTTAAATAAGGGTTCAGTCAGTGAGGCTGGAACCCTATGGGAAGCCTTTAAGGCTACGATACAGGGCATACGTCTAGGGACACGTGCTGGAATACTTTAAGATATCTGTACATTAGATATCACTTATAAGTATATTAGATAACATTGAACGCACCTTACAAAAACTTTTTTTTTTTTGCAGAGTTTAATATAGCGCGAACTAGAACCGAACCGAATCAGTTATCAGAGCGCTTTACATAGCACCAGTTACGTTACATGAGGACACACTTTCATTTTAGGCACAGGGAGATTAAGTGATTTGCCCAGAATCACAGGGGTTTTTTGGCGAGACTCGAACCTAGTTCCCCAGGTCCGAGGTCAAGCGCCTTAGCCGTTAGGCCAACCCCTCTCCCCACTTGAGAGGGACTACAAGACCAGACCATGCAAAACCACACTAGCTGAGATAAAGGCACAGGTCATAGAATACAAGGATATGGCACACACGGGAATGCATTATATATCCTACTGATACACAATCAGAGCGTAAGGAGAGGGAGGGAGTCTGGGACATACACTAGCCACTATACTGGCACCATGCAAGGGTCAAACCTTTGTCTTAAAGATTACAGATGACCACTGGACGGAATATTATGACCCATTAGTGATCCTAACGTCCTTTTCACATTTTTATACAGATTTATATGCATCCGATAGCTTAACTACAGAGCATGAGATAGATACTTCCCTATCCGATATAGCACTTCCATGGCTCTCGGAAGGGCAGAGAGAATACTTGACACAACCGATAGAGGAGGCATATAAATGACAGACTATATGCTCCTGCCAAACGGCAAGGTGCCTGGGCAAGATGGACTAACAGGTGAATTTTATAAGGAATATGCAGACATATTGACACACCATCTTCTAGAGAGGTATACAGAAGCATACACCAAGGGAACTCTACCTCCCACACTCCATGAGACCCTCAGTATTGCCTTATTAAAACCTGATAAACAACCTTAACACTGTGGGTCAAATCTCCCCCTGTCCCTCATTAATATGGATGCAAAGATATTAGAAATAATTTTAGCCACACAACTGCGACCCTACTGACAACCACCATATTACCGAGTCAGTAGGGACTTATACCAGCTATATCCACTACGCATAATCTATGTACAATTTTACACCAATTAAATCTGGCCCTCAAGCGGCGGCAGTACTGTTAGATGCCACCAGAGCATTTGATTCAATAGAGTGGAAGTACGTGTTCAGCATATTACACTGGATGGGACTTCCTGAGCACTTCCAGGGGTGGATAGGCCTACTATACACATATCTACTGTCAAGAATGCGCATAACTGGGCATAAATCGGAGCCATTATCCATTCATAGAGGTAACATGCAGGCATGCCTCCTCTCCCCACTCTTATTTACTTTGCTACTGGAACTGCTGGTCTGCATTATTAGGCAGGGATATGGGGGATCGGCCCTGCAATTCCGTCAAAGACCTATAAACACTTCAATATACGCAGATGATATGGTCACATACATTTGTGATTCAGAAGAACATCTCCCACAGATACTCCAGGAAAATGTTTGATTCGAGTAATAATCGGGACTAAGTATTCAATCAATCAATCAGGGATTTATAGAGTGCACTACTCACCCGTAAGGGTCTCAAGGTGCTGGGGGTATTTTCCGAAGGCTTGCAGTGTAGGGCTTCATCTGATGCTAAGAGGGAGTTCGTTTCAGGTCTTGGCCTCGATGTAAGAGATGGCTCTGCCCCCTGTTCTGGCTCTGTGGCTGCAGGGGATTTTGGCGAGTGCTAGGTCGGCGGGGCAGAGATTTCTCTTGGGGACGGGGAAGGAGATATTTTCATTGAGCTAGTGGGGTCCGGTGTTGTGGAGGACTTAGTAGGTGTGTGTGAGCAGCTTGAAGGTAACTCTCTTTTCGATGGGGAGCCAGTGGAGGTCGCAGAGGTGCTGGGTGATGTGGTTGTGTCGAGGGATGCTGAGGACAAATCTGTCTGCATTTGATATTTTTGATATTTTTGATATTTATGGGTTTTTATAAAGCGCGGACTATCGCTCCGGAAGGAGCATCTTGGCGCTGTGCAAACATGAAGTAGATAAGTGATAGATGATAAGTGGTGAGGGTCTGGAACTAAATGGCTGCTAGTACAGAGGTGTCAGGTTGTTGATACACCCAAGTCTTGAGGAGTTTTCTGAATTTACTCTCTTTTTCAATTAGTCTAAAGTTTGTTCCATGCCCTTGCTGCCAAAAAGGTAAAGGTTTTCCCACCCCTAGTCTTGTACTTGAACCTGGGAATCATTATGAGATTTGTTCCAGAGGATCTCAAACATCGTGAGGGGTTGTAAAAGGTGAAGCGTTTTGCAAGGTAATGAGGCCCTGTGCCTTTCAGAGCTTTAAAGACGGTAAGTAAAAGTTTAAAATGAATTCTTTTATGGAGTGGTAACCAGTGTAGGGAATTTAATGCAGCTGAGGCAGATGACCTTCTAGGGAGTTTCAGGACCAATCTGGCGGCTGCGTGTTGTATACTCTGAAGCTTCCTCAGGGTGGACTTTTTCACTCCCACCATTAGCCCGTTGCAGTAATCAAGTCGGGAGAGGATTAAGGCTACCGCAACTGATTTTCTAGCTGCAATGGGGAGGAAGTCAAAGAATTTCTTTAAAGATTTGATAAGTCCGAAGCATCGACGAGCAGTGATCCTGACGTGATCGTCAAAGGAAAGGGAAGAATCAAATTGCACACCCAGGTTCCGCGCGGAGGATGCTGCACTAGGTGGGGCCTCTGATCCTATGGGCCACCAGTCCTTCGGGCAGAAGGATAGATTTTTTCCTAGCGGTATGATTTCAGTCTTTGCACTGTTACACCTCAAGTGGTTTGTATTCAACCATTGAAATACATCAGAAAGACAGGTCCGGAAACGCAAAGCTGCGTCCGTGCACTTTATATCAATGGTGACGACAAGTTGTGTGTCGTCAGCATATGACGTGACGAGGATCCCATGAGATTCTATCACAGCGAGGAGGCGGGCCATATAGATGTTGAAGAAAAGGGGGCTTAATATGGACCCTTGGGGAACTCCTGATGTAGTGGGTTTTTCGCTGGATAGATAGGGACCCAGAGACACAGTCTGGGACCTGTTGGACAGGAAAGATTTAACCCATGACAGGGCTGTATCAGTCACGCCGATCTCTCACATTCTATTGATCAGAATAGTATGAGAGATAGTGTCGAAAGCTGCTGTTAAATCGAGCAGGATGAGGACGGCTTGCCTTCCTTCATCCTGCAAGAACTTGATGGAATCAGATAGTTCTATCAAGGCTGTTTCTGTGGAATGACCGGGGCGAAACCCTGACTGTTGAGGGTGCAGGATGTTATAAGTCTCTACAAATATTTTTAACCGTTCATATACTAACTGTTCCGTGATCTTGCCAAGGACAGGCAGTAATGAAATGGGGCGCATGTTCGTGAGGTCAGTGGGAGATTTGTTCAGCTTCTTCATCAGGGGCTTCACAATAGCCTTCTTCCAATCGTTGGGCACTATCCCTTGCTCGAGGGATTCATTGATGATTAAATTAATACAAGGATTTACTGCCTCGATAAGGTGATGAAGAATGCCAGGAGGGCAAGAATCAGTGGGAGCTCCTGATTTACATGCCAAAATTGCCTTGCTTGTTTGTTGGAGGGAAACAGGTTTGAAACTGCAAAGCGGGGGGTAGTTATCCATTACCTCATAAGAGTTGGTCGGGGGAGAAGGAAAATCTTTCTGGATGATGACGATTTTATCCACAAAGAAGTCTGCTATTTGATTGCACAGGGTTTCAGACGGTGGAATTTCAGGCGTGAGAGCTTTGGGGTGGGTAAAAGACTTGACAATTGTAAAAACAGTTTTTTGTTTTTGGTTGGCTTCATTTATGGCCTTAGTAAAGTATTCCTTTTTTGCTGCTTTTATGTTGGAGTGATATAGCTTCCTCTGTTGGACGTAAAGTGCTCTTGCAATCTCATCATAAGATTTTCTCCAGCTTCTTTCTAATTTACGGCATAGAAGATGGCTATCGGTTAAAATCTGGGTAAACCAAGGTGCGTTGGGCTTTCTGTTATGACATTTTGCCTGATGGACTTTGGGATCGGAATGGTCTAAAACAATTTGATCCATCCAGGCGTGGAAATTGCGAGAGTCAATTTCAACATCGCCGGTTGGTTTTGGGGCATTAGCCAAAATTTGAGAGTCCAGTTTGATACGTTCAGTCGTCTTCTTCCAGTTAACTGAAAAGGATGGATGGGGGCGATTCATTCTAGGAAGGGCGGAGGCTAATATCTCAATATCGAATGGAATAAAGCAGTGATCCGTCCAGATTTGAGGGATAGAAGAAGACGTGGTCAGAGTCATGAGATTAGAGCAGATGCCATCCAGAGTGTGGCCCGCAAGGTGCGTAGAAGCAGTGACTAGTTGGGATAGACCAAAGGTGTTTAGTGAATGTTGGAAAGAGATAGTATGGGGGTCAACACAGGATTCCAAATGTATATTAAAGTCTCCTAATAGAGTGAAGTTAGGATAATGTAGCATAAAAGCTCCAAGGACATCGTCTAAGGAGTCCAAAAAGGAAGTAGCATTGCCCGGTGGACGATATATAAGTCCTCCCGAGAAGGAGGTAGAGGCATTAATTTGAATCGAAAAGCCTATGCCCTCGCAGTCTTTAAGATGGCCAAGATCAAATGTATGGCAAGGGAAGGTATTCTTAATAGCGAATGCAACCCCGCCGCCTCGCCCCAGAGGTCTGTCCCGCCTGAAAATAGTGAAATCTGAAGGAAGGGCCGTAGCCAGATCAGGATTGGATGAATCATTAAGCAAGGTTTCAGTGACAAAGAGAACATCCAAGTCATGTCCTAAAATTAAATCATGTATGTCTTGGCTATGACAGGATAGAGACCTAGCGTTAATAAGACCACCCTTAAAGTAAGTGGAGTTAGATTGTAATGGGGGAGGTCAGTCGAGAGCTTCAAGGATTATCGCAGGAGGCGTCCATTTGCAGTGTGTACATAAGACGGGGCTTGAAAGGAGATCAATAGGGAGGCAGTCCTTACTGTAGTTGTAGGATTTACGACGTAGTGCAAGAAGTTGGTTCCTATCATACCTGATGGCTGAAGGTCTCTGGGCAGCATGCCCAGCGCGGTCCTGGCGCGGACGGGCGCAGACGGGCTTGGCTTAGGCGCGGCTTCGGCGCGCATCCGGCGCGCCCGCTGCGCCAGCCCGCTGCGCCGTCTGGCCGGCCTACACATATTATAGGGAGAGAATGGGGGCGAGAGGGAGGCGCGACTAGAGCGCTCTCCCCGCCTCACTAAAGATGGCGCCCACCGCCGCCGAGATCGACTACTAAGCGGCTGGACCGGGTGAGAAGGATCACAGGAGTGTCAGTATGTCAGTGTGCCTCAATTAATTGATTCCCCTTATTTCTTGGAGAAACCCCCCAAGTGAAACAGAATAATATGTAAAAAAACGATCAGGGTTAAAAGCGCTCTAAAAACAAAGCACCAGATAAAAGCACCTCACACAATAGACTTCACGTTATCAAAACATGCAGCTCGCAGCCCCAGCTACCCTCGGCCAGGGAGAGCTTCTGAAGGCCTGCAGCGTTCTGGATGGTCTGGAATATATGAAGGAGTGATTTGTTGATTCCGGTGTAAAGAGCGTTTCTGTAGTCCAGCCTGCTGGTGATGAGTGCATGGGTAATGGTCTTCCTGGAGTCGGGGGATCCATTTGAAGGTCTTGAAGATTATGCAAAGGGTGTTGGAGCGAGGACGGCACAGCGTTGATCTGTCGGTTCACGGTGAGAGAGGAGTCGAGTATGATGCCGAGGTTGTGGGCGTAATCTGTGGGGGTGGGAGGGTGTCCAATGGTGGGGGGACCACCAGTTATTATTCCTTGCAGAGTGGGTGGATCTGAGGATGAGGTTTTCTTTTTTCTCTGAGTAAAGCTTCAGGCAGCTGCTGCTTATCCAGGATGCGACGTCCTTCATTCAATCCTGGAAACTGTGCCTGGCGATGTTGGGTTCCTTAGTGAGGGAGAGGATGAGCTGGGTGTTGTCAGTGTAGGATACTATGCTGAGTCCATGTTTTTTGACGATAGTTGCACGGGGGCCATGTAGATGTTGAAGAATGTGGAGCTGAAGGAGGATCCTTGGGGTACTATGTATCCGATCTCCGAGGGTTCAGAGAGGAAGGGCAGGAGTATTATTATTTGAATTCTGCTGGAGAGGAAAGAGTGGATCCAGTCTAAGGCAGTTCCCTGTATGCTGGCCTCGTGGAGTCTGGCGGCTAGCGTGCAGTGGGAGACAGTGTGAAAGGTTGCTGAGAAGTCTAGTAGAATGAGGGCTGCAGTGTGGCCTTGATTGCGGAGAGAGCGGATGTCATCCGTGGTGGCTAGGAGGGCGGTCTTGGTGCTCTGGTTGCTGTGGAATCCGGATTGAGAAGAGTCGAGGATGTTGTTGGTTTCTATGTAGTGTGTTAGTCGGGTGTTGACAATTTTCTCTATGACTTTGGCATCGAAGGGGAGGAGAGAGATGGGCCTGCAGTTCTTGAGGTATGTCGGGGCTGTGGAGAGCTTCTTGAGGAGGGTATTGACTTCAGCGTGTTTCCAGTCATCGGGGAACGTGCCTTTTTTGAGGGCACAGTTGATTGTCCATCGTAGTTCTGGTGTGATGGTGGATGCTCTTCCTGGTCTTAGCGGTGTCTTCTGTGGTGACTGGGATCCAGGTGTGAAGGGTCCGCTGGGTGGCGTAGCTGATGGATGGTGTTTCTACACGAGCTATGCGTAGCACTACACGAACTGCGCACTGTGCAAGATGCCGTTTTCAATGATTGTACAGTGTGGACAAGCATCCGGCACTGTGCAATCTTTGAAAACGGCCTCTTGCACAGTGTGAGCTGTAGTTTTCTGCCGCTCAAGTAGATTTTTACTCGAGCTGCAGCTTTCTCAACGCGGACTGGTAGTTTCTCACTGCGCGAGGTCGCGAGCATACGTGACCACTCACAATGAGAAACCTGACCTCCCCGCTTTGAGTATCTCGCCGGGAGGTTTATTTTCTACGCTCGAGATCAGCAACTTGATGTTGCTGATCGCGAACGAGGAAAAAGCCTCGCCGGTATGTAATTTTGCTTGCTCACGGTTCCCAACTTGACGTTGAGGACCGCGAGCAAGCAAAAAATGACCGCTCCACTACGCTACGCGTCTTTGCACTGTGCTACTAGTAGTAGCGTAAACTTCGCAAACTACGCGAGCGTAGCGTAGTGCTTGGCCCAGGGTTAGTACTGATCTTGCGGTGGAAGAATGAGCTGAGTTTGTTGCAGAGGTACTGGTAGGGAGGGACATTGGTGGTTTCGCTGTAGGGTTTGGTGAGTTCTTGGATGATGGTGAAGAGTTCTTTGGAGTTGTAGGATTTGGAGAGGATGCTGTCCTGAATTAAGTTTCTCTTCGTAGAGTTGGTGATGTGCCGTGGTGGTGCCCCTGTAGGCGGTGCATGCTTCCAGGGTTTTGCTCTTTCACCATGCTTTCTTCAGTCATCAGCACGAGTGCTTGGATTCTCGGAGGTCCGTGGTAAACCAGGTGGCTTTAATGTTCTGGAAGGGGCGAGCATGTGGGCGCAGTCGGCGATCCATATGTAGAGGTCGTTGGCTGCAGAGTTGGCATCCGTCGTGGTAGGGGGTGGAGTGTAGCTGAAGGCGAAGGTGAGGTGCTCTTTGGGGATCTTGCTCAAGTTTCTGCAAGGGAGGTCTGGTGTAGGCTTGTGTGTGGTGGGTTTCGAGAAGGAGAAGTGGACACAGTGGTGGTTCGACCAGGTAGGTTCCTTGTTGTGACTGAATTTAGCGTTTTTTCCTCCGGTGAAGATGGGGTTGAGAGTGTATCCACCGAGTGGGTGGGGGTGGAGATGAGTTGGTTCAGTCCGATGTTGGCGAGGTTCTCAAGGAGGGCGGTGGAGTTGGGGTCACAGAGGTGGAAATTCAGGTCTCCAAGCAGTACTCAGTCCATGGATGCGAGGGGGTGGGGGTGCAATAAAATCTGCGATGGTGTTGGTGAACGGGGAGCAGGGTCCGGGTGGACTGTAGGTGAGAGTTCCTTGGAGTGTCACTCTGGGGTTGGGCTGTATCTGGAAATTGATATGTTCCATGGGAGGCAAGGCGTTGTTCAAGGTGGAGGTTGTAAGTTGGAGGGAGCTTTTGTGGACAATGGCAAGGCCTCCTCCAGGGTTGGGGTAGTCATTCCTCAGGATCTTTTACCCGTCGAAGATGGCAGTTGAGACGTTGGGGGCAGAGCTGGTAGTGGCCAAGGTCTCTGTGAGGAAGGAGACGTCGGGTGTTGAGGAGGTCCCAGATTTCTACTGCATGTATGTGCAGGGAACGCACATTGCAGAGGATACAGCTCATGGGTTTGGGTGCTCTGGTGTTCGGTTGGTTGGTGGTAGCTGTCTGGGTCCAGATGTTGGCGAAGCTGCCTCAGGTCGTGGACGGGTGCAGATGGGCTTGCCGATTGCACGTTGTCGGACTGCCCGCCATGCTGCCACCATTAAGTAGGGGTTGGGGAGGGAGAGCAGCTGGGATGCGGCAGCAGGAACATGCAGGGGGAAGGGCGCATGGGGGCAGCAGCAGTTTCAAAAGGCAAACACAAAAAAGAAGAAAAAAAGAAAAATCTGAAAAAAGGACGTGACAGAAAAAGTCAACTAGGCAAAAGGCACAGACAGAAAAAGGAGATATACAAGAGAGCAGACAGAAAAAGACAGAGAAAGGTTGGCAGAGCAAACCAGCAGAAGAGCAGGTTCTTCCACTGGACCACCAGGGATGAGGCGCAGGCAGGAGCTTGTAGGTGGAGGAGGACCTCAAACACCTACCTGGAACCAGAAAGGCACTGGGGGCAGAGCCTCAATGACGGAGCTGCACAAGGGTAGAGTTGTTTCCCTGATCAGGAGGTCAGATGTCATGAGGCATTGGACAAAATCAGTGATAATCCCATTGACATTGTGCACAACACCACACGGGTTGGAACACATTGACATTGTGCAAAACACCACATGGGTTGGAACACCCCCTGGAAAGGACTAGGTAACTGGTGAAATATCTGGGGTGTAGATACACAGTGACCCAGACTTAGTGATAAGGGAAAACTACAGCAGGGCAATAGAGAAACTAGAGGGACAGGTGACAAAACAGATTGTGATGCCACTTTCCCTGTCAGAGAGGAATAGCCATCATTGAAAATTATAATATTACTGCGCTTCCTCTACCAGTTCAATAATATATCTATAATGTTACCAAAAACCATGTTTCGCACCCTTCACACAAATTTAATTAGGCTAGAGGGTGCCGGGAAACAGCACAGTGTAAGTTGGGATGTAATGACAATACCATATAAACAGGGAGACTTTGGTTAACCCAACTTGTATTTATACTATTTATGTGCTCAGGCACAATTTGTGCACTACTGGTAACAACCATACATGTACACACCCCATTTTGACGGTGGAGGGGGGGGATGCCCATCCCACCCCTCTCTGATATATGCTACCACACAGGCGCACAAACATACTACTCTCCGAAATAAACAGTATCCATTGCATGACCTCGGCGTGGAAGATATTAGGTGCGAGGGCAAACATACTACCGCTGTACGCTCCTGCACTCCCCATAGGTTATCATCCGACATTATCTGCTACGCAGAAACCTGTACCACTAGCGACGCAGAAACCATCAGGACTAGAGCTGATGAGTAATATATACCCAACGGGCAAATTTCTAACACTGGATAACCTGCAACACGCTACTCTTTACATTCATATACTATTGACTCAGGGCTGCAATACGGGAACTATATCCTTCTTTGTTGCTGCTGCTGCCACCATAGTGTCATCCTGTGCATCTTGTAAAGGAGGTGGGCTGAAGGATGTTGTGCTGCCCTGCAAAACTCACCGCAAATCCGACGCCTGACGCTCAACACCCGGGGTAAGGACTACAGCCCCCAGGGTGCACAAGGCAGTCCACAGCTGCCGCAAGTGAGGGGGAGGTGTGGCCATCGCGCTTAAAGTGTTGCCTCCCCCCGCGGCACGGGAAATCTTCTTTGTTGCTGCTGCTGCCACCATAGTGCGAGTAATCCTGTGCATCTTGTAAAGGAGGTAGGCTGAAGGACATTGTGCTGCCCGGCAAAACTCACCGCAAATCCGACACCTGACGTTCCAACACTTGGGGTAAGGACTACCGCCCCCAGGGTGCAGCAGGCAATCCACAGCTGCCACGGGTGAGGGGGAGGCTTGGCCATCACGCTTAAAGTGCTGCCTCTCCACCTGCGGTGCAGGACGAAGCCCGGACCAAGGGCGGGCCCGTCTGAGCCCGTCCGAGACTGGCAGAGACTGGACTGGGCAACCCCGTACATTCAAGTCACAAGTACAAATCTGTAGTACTACTTGTTGTGTTTATCTACCCAACTTGATCTAACAAGAACAGGCGAAAAGTGGGTTCCGAGGTTATGGGTACCCTAGATGCGTTCCTTTCTAGGGCCGAATCTGCCCTGATGCACCAAATATAACTTACCGAACATAGATTATCGTTGCAGCCATTACAACCCTTGGTTAGTCTTGTGCCCTCTACCCCCCCCTGTGAATACTGTTACCACAAGAGCTGTCCCTTTGAGTAGCTTGATTACATCTTCCTCCTTGCTAATACTTGGTGGTTGGGCCTTGCATTTACACTGTGTAAAGTTAGCATGAGCTTATTAGAAGTTTAAATGCCATTATCCTTTCTGCTGCCTTTGCACACAGCACATCTTATTACAAATGTTTAGAGTCTAGAGGACTGGTTTGCTTCACACGAGAATAATATGTTTTTCTATAATAACAGCTTGGCTTGCTAAGCTTTGTCTGAACAGTGAGTGCCGAGGCCTTCAAGGTTATTTCAACACAGTGGTTGTTGTTCGGTCTGATCAGCGCACGTTCTAGACATAACATATATGCAGCTGTGGCCACCTCTGATTTTGGCACGTTTAATAATGCACTGCGCGGACATGCTCAAACACACTTTGGAGAACATTCGCATGCAGAGAGCTGGTGTAGAAAATGATGTGATCAATTTCTACTTGGACCAGAGGTATGGGGCCGCCCTTGTAAACCCAAGAGACCTTCTGTAGATATAAAATAACTTAATAGCAAGGGAGTGTGAAATCTAAGTGTAATCTAGTCTATTTCCATTTAGCATTTTAACATGCTTTCTCCTTTTGTATTTTATGAATAGTAACTATGCTGATAATCTTGGTGCTTATAATATGTATGCTTGCATGAGCTAAGATACTGCGCTTGAGAACACGGCATTAGAAATAAATATTTCAAACTTGCACGTGTCTTCATTTACTCCCCATTTTGGACTAACATGAGTGTATAACGAAAGAGTGTTTGTGTGTTCCACATTGACTGAGGTATTCTAAGTTCCATGTTCTGGGTTGTCTAATCATTGGATGTATGGAAGAACCAATGAGACACTGATTGCTAGTCTGGTAGGGGATTTTGGCTACTTATGTGAGTTTTGCTACACCCTAACTCACTGAGGTTCCAAGTCTCTATGCACAGTTCTGTGTAGGAGCAGAATCCCTGCTACAACCTTGTCACTCGCATGCCTGAGGATGGGTTCCTCACTCAGATAGGAGTCAAACTGGCGGCTATGATCAATCCACTATTGGATAAATTGACCCAGATAGAGGGGAGGCTGACAAAAATAGAGCAATCTTTATCCAGTGCCAGGGCAAATGATGACAATACTAATGAGGGGCAGTGAGAAGGATCGGTCACCCTGAACGAGAATCGATTGCGTTCTAGTGTTTGCATAGATATCCCCCCACGCCCCGCTCCACCCAGAGTGTTAACCAGGAACACTCAACCCCCGAATAACACTAATAGTGGCCCCAACCTCCATTGCCCATTACCTACTGGGGATGGGCACCTTAGGGTGTCTTCGGGTAGGAGTATCGGTTTTAGCCCACGCAACCACAACTCGTTGCATCTGCCTCCGGAAGCAACATCATACACGGTGGTTCTGGATAATGTCCCAGTTATCCAGCCTGCAGTTCAGGAACACTGGTCTTCCTTATGGAACAGGGCACTATATCTTTTGACAGGGATAAAGTATGAGCTTTATTCCAATTTTAAAATTGTTTGCAGGATACTATTGATTGGCAGTTCAGGCAACCATCTACCAGGGGACTGTGGGGTGTTAAGTTTTCAGTCCCCCGGGCTGGGTAAACATATTCTGGACAGGGCAGGAAATGAACAGATTAGGGAGAGGGAAATCAACATCCTCCCCCTGGGCTTTTTCTACCAGCTAACCACAAACAATAGAGGTACAACCATGGGATTGGGGGGACAATCTCACGAGACATCAAATTATTTAATCCCAACATCCAATCGATATGGGGTGTTAAATTCTCTGGAAGATATAGACTGACTTGCACTGGGCACTGGTTCATTGTCACAAGGAACAAATAATTCAATGGGTATCCCAAAGAATGGGTTTGTACCCCACCTCTCTTTTTCCAATATATTGACCTCAAAAGGGAAAAGTGGTAGCATAGAGGAAGGACAGGAGGAGATTACTTCGGGTAGGGTGGGAAATGTAGAACTAGCGACGACCGAGAGATGTGTAGCAGTAGAGGATCGTCTAGTCGCCTTGCCCTGTTCAGAGCTACAGGCAGGGGAAGCAAGCTCAATGATGGTAGCAGCCAAGGGGCAATGGTCCACACTGTTATCTCCAACCCCCCTGATGTTGCTAGCATGCCATCACCAGGGTTTGGTCAACCCAATCTCTCTCTGGCACGTTGGAATATTGCCGGTCTCTCCATTAAAACCCACTCTTCTGAATGGTCAACATTCATTGATAAATATGACATGTGGGCATTTCAAGAAACATGGGCTCTTGATCAAATTCACCGAGGTTTTCTAAATTTCTCTAAGCCTGCACTGAAGGGACAAAGGGGCAGACCCAAGGGGGGGGGGACTAGTAATCTGGGTCAAACAGAATGCAGAATACACAGTGGATGAAAATCAAGATAGATAGCGGGGACCTTATGGCCATAAGACTGCGGATTGGTAGGGCTTTAAATATACTGTTTATTAATGCATATGTAAGAGGGACACTCTGAGGTAAAGAATCGAGCACAGCCACGATAATGGATGGGGTTTTGGACAGGTACAAGAGATGCAGTAGCCTGATTATTGCTGGGGACTTCAACTGCACCTTCGAGCCCTTAGGACGCGAAAATGGTAATCTCAGTAGCGAGGAAGATGTACAATGGAGCACTCCATCACTTGATCTACCACCTATTAAAAGATTGACCGAATTGGCACTCCCGTTGAAAGGGCTTTGTTTAGAACGGCCATTAAATCAATGGGGTATCACCCAAAAAATCAAAGGACCTGGGTATCGGTAATATAAGAAAAACAATGGTCCTAGACTATTGAGTCGATTAACCTTATATGGATAACATTTCTGATTCGATAATGCGATTAAATCTGCATATTTTAATAGGGAGAGAAATTTTCTATTTGGCAGTAGTGGTGTATGTATTACATACAAGACATAAACAATACCCAAAAAGGTGATAGAGGTAATCTCAAGATTGAATGAGCCATAAACATTATGCACACACTTCAAAATTGTTTGTATTATCAAAGTTAAACACATTTATTTACAATATCATAAAACAATTCTACTTATACACGGCGCAAAGACTATAAGAATTATAGTCAAGAAAAGAAAAGGGGTGCTCAAGTGAAAGAAGGAATTGAAAAGCAGTTATAGTGTACAGTTCCAATATTTACAAAAAACAACAAGGCGGCAATTATTCCGCTAGTTTGAACAAGCCTGTCCAAACTATTCAAGGGGAAAGGGAAGCACACAAAATGAAAAAGGCGTCGACGTTTCGACCCTAATGCTCTCGGGATTTTTGCTTCCTAGGCTGCGGGTCTTCTTCAGGACATAAGGCAGGGATGGAATAAGGGGGAAGCTTTGCCGTGATCACACTCGAAGTCAAGATCGACCACCTGGGGTACAAAAATGGGGTAGGTATTAAAAGTAGTCTAATTCAAGTGGTCGCAATTTGAAGTGGGCTAATGGGTACATTACCAATAAAGCTGGTTGAGTTTGAACTTCCTCCAAGCTTTTAAATGTTCACCTATTGGGTAAGAAAAAGGGACATAGGTCAGAGCCCTTCTCCCAAGGGCTACCAACTCCTATTGTACAGTCCACTCTTTATCGACCGTGAATCTCGACTCACCTAATCGCTTGTTGATGATCCTATGTGGATTGTGTAGGATATTCGGCTTGAATTGGGAAAAGTGGACCTGTGGGGGACGAACAATGTTAATTAGTCCCAACTGGAGGACCTGTTGGTCGATTAGTGCCTTAAGTAAGTGTGAAAGAGCACTTACCAACGTCTGTAGATCAGTGGTAGGGTTCTACCGGCGCCCCCACGGGCATTCCGGTGGTGGTCGGATATTAACCGCCGTTTCAGTAATACTATATAGACGTTTGGTTTGGAGTGCGGATTGCCCCTTTCGTTCCTTAGTGAGGTCAGGTACAATCGTTACCTAAATTCAAGTAAATGGCAGAGAAGTGCAATTAGATACTTCATCTGTCTATATGGGTGAAATTACATTAAGGCTGGTAGAGAGGAACCGCTAGGCCCTGTATTGGTTAAGGTTCCCATCTCTCACCTTATCATCCGTGAATGATGCGTCAAAACCCGTGGGCAATTGTCACCGTCTGGGTCATCCGAACGGGGAAGAACGTCCGGCCGCGGCTCTTACTTCCGTGTTGTGACCGCAGTCACATGTTAACCTCTTAACCAATGAGACTCGACTAAATCTGAATGTCGGCATGGAGAAAGGACTGTGATAGTTTGCGTGATGGACGGTACGGTACTACGTTTCATGGATAACGAAACAGGACTCATCAATACGATATACGCTCAATTCAATTATACGTGTCTCAAGTAATATAGTATTACAGTATATTTGCAATTAAGTCAGTAGGCCAAGTCTATGACGCGTGGATCAATTGCAAGGGACATTTTGAGGAATAATTGATAATGAATGTTCGCATGTATTATCATATGTAATCATATCCCGGCTGTACCAGCACAGTTGCATGTTTCTTCCATACATTTAACACAAGTTCACACAATACATAAATGACATGTCAATACAATACAGAAAATACAAATAATTTGAGCAAAAGAAGTTATACTCTATAAAGTATAAACCCTTATGGTTAGATTACTTTCAATGTAGCAAGATCTATGGGTATAGTGACAAGAGTCTCTACTCAGGGTGGATTTCAGCCATTCCTGATAGATACCATTTGTCTCAAGACCTCTTCACGGTCGTTCAGGCCACGGTTCACTGTGTCAAACAGATGCATCCAACGACATTCACGAGTACTTAAGAGTTTGGCATAATTCCCACCACGGGGATTTTTTATCACCTTCTCTATTATCCACCAAGTGAAGCTCTCAGGTTGGTGGTTAAATTTCAGAAAGTGATCCACTAGTGGTGCCCCTGGTACCTTGCAGCGTATTTTGCTGCAGTGTTGTAGTATGCGAGTTTTTGTTTTCTGGGTGGTTTGTCCAATGTACATAAAGCCACACGGGCACATTATGGCATAGATAACGCCCATCGTATTACAATTGGTATGCTCTTGAAGTGTGTGGGTATAGTTGTTGTACGTACATGTTTTCAGTTCAGATGCCATTTTACATGCCTTGCAGCTTCCACATTTGAAGTGGCCCAATACTGGGGGGATATTCCACAAAGATGTTTGACTATCAGTCTTATTTTGTGTCAGCATGGAATGTACCACAAAATCTTTCACACTCCTACCTTTACGGAAGGCGTGCATCGGGGTTTCGGTTATGCCTGTCTCTCCCGCTACTAGGTGCCAATGTGTGTTAATGGATTGTTTGATCTCTGAGCTACGTGTATTGAAGGTAGTAACACATATGAGTCTGTTGTCTGTGGAATCAGATTTTTGTCTAGTTTGTAATAAGGACTCTCTATTATTGAACCATGCTCGTTTGCGAGATTTCTTGATCATACTTCTGGGGTATCCTCGTTCCATTAGTCTTTTCTTTAAAACATCGGATTCCTTAAAATAGTCAAGTTTTTTGGTACAATTACGTCTCAACCTCAGGAATTGCCCAAAAGGTAGGTTATCCCTGAGGTTGCGAGGGTGATGACTGGAGTATCTGAGAAGTGGGTTCTTTTCAGTGGGTTTTCTGAAGAGTGTAGTGTATAGAACACCATTTTCCTCCTTAATAGTTAAGTCAAGGAAGTTTATAGAATTGTTACTACTTTCAATAGTGAATTGTATATTGTCATCCCTTTCATTTAACCAAGTGTGGAAGGTCATTAACTCATCCAACGTGCCTCTCCAAATGAGCAGCACGTCATCTATATATCGACGCCATTCTACAGTTTTTATTCTGTAGGGGTTAGTATCATGTAGAATCCATTTGTGCTCAAAGGCATCCATAAAGATAATAGCAAGATTTGGAGCAAAGCTTGCCCCCATAGCCACTCCACTCGTTTGCTCATAGAATTTTCCATCAAAGATGAAATAATTTCTTCTCATTGCTATTTCCAAGAGTGATAAAATAAAGTGAGTAGGAACCCTATGTGGACGTGTTCTATTGTCCAATGCCATTTCAATCGTGGTCATCGCTGCTTGTTGTGGAATGCTTGTGTATAAGGACGAGATGTCCATTGTTACCAGCAATTCCCGGGTTGAGTCAAAGGTACTGCCATCTATGAGTTGGATTACTTGCATGGTATCTCGTAGATAGCAGGTGGTCGATTCCGCAATGGGCTTTAAAAAGATGTCTATGAACTTGCATAGTGGTTCCAAGATCGAGCCACAACCTGAAAGGATCGGCCTCCCTGGTGGCACAGCCGAGTCATTATGTATTTTGGGTACTGTATATATCATTGGGACTCGGGGGTGTGCATTATTTAAGTATTCACATTCTGATTTAGTGATTATACCTTCCTGGTGAGCTATGTCAGTTAGTCCTCTAATCAGTATGGCTATGTCATTTGTGGGGTCTTTTGGTAGTTTCCTATAGTTACCCTCTTTAGATAGCTGAGAGAGAATTTCTGCCTTGTATGCCTCTCTGCCCTGTATAACTATTGCCCCGCCCTTGTCGGCGGGCTTTATTACTATGTCATGGTTGTTGTTTAGGCTGTTTAGTGCCTGCCGTTCAGTCCTGGAAATGTTATATTTGACATATTTCTTATCTTTGAGCAGTTTGGTAACATCCCCTAACACCATTTGTTCATAAGCTAGAGTCCTTGGTGGCATCATATGTGTTGGGGGAGTAAAAGTGGAAGGTGGTCTCAGGCCGGTACTGCTGTTCATATTGATGTGTGGTATCTTGTTGAAGTGATATTTTAAACGAACCTTGCGGAAGAATTGGAAGAGTTCCAACTTCAAATTGAAGCTGTTCGGTAGACTGGTGGGGACAAAGGATAAGCCTTTTTCTAACACTTGTTGTTCCTCTTTTGTTAAATTATAGTTGGATAAATTCACTAGAGGGCTGTTTTGTTTGGGTATTGTGTTCATGTCTACCATCTGTAGTGTTGTGAGCGTGTCCGTATGTCGCCATGGGATTCCTGTCCAAAGTGTACTTGTTTCCCTCTCCCTCGGTTCCAAGTCTGCTGTCCCCTGTTCTGTTTCCATGATGCTCGGCCACGCCCCCCGGGTCGTCCCCAGGGGCGTCCCCGCCATCGTTGATCCGTCCATGGATCCTGTTCTAAAAAAGGCTGATCCCCTTCTTGTCCCGCAGTGCTAGTGGATGGTTGGTCTGTCTCAGAGCTACTGCTGACTGAGGAGTTGGAGAAAGTGTTGTATCTACGATACCCCCCCTCTACCTCTAGTTGTGTAAGTACCTCTTGATTCCTGGTTGTAATATCCTTCGGCTAGGTAAGGATAGACCTTCTTTTTGTCAAAGACTTTTATATCATTAGCTAGTTTATCCAATTTGGAAGATTGTGTGAATATATCAAATTCTTTTAAGGTTTTCTCTAGCTTGTCTAAGGCTTCCTTGGCGTTTTTTAGGGCTGTATCTTCAGTGATCTCCCTCCTTAGATCTGTTATTTCTTTAATTAGACGAGTGACTTCTTCCAATGCAGTTTCAACCCCAAGCACCATCCAGTGCCTGGAGCAATTATTTGATATGAAGCTGAATTTACCTTTAAATACCGGGTTGTCCACAAATATTGCAGGTTCGTTCCGAACCTGAAGCCCCACTGGGATGACGTTAGCTTGGAGGTATTGAGCCAATGCGTGTCCGTGGAGTCTAGTTCTTACGAGTTTTTTTTCTAGTCGTTCCAACTTATTGATTTTATCACTTAGTGTGGGGTCTATTAAGCTGACTGGTCTTCCCAGGAAGCTACCTCCTCCCTGTTCACCGATCAGATTTTTGATGTAATCTTCACTGTATGTTAAAGTTTCACTGTCAACCATGTCTATTGATTGAGTGTGGATTTGTACAATTTCGAAAAAATCTTCTTACATATATTAAACATTAAAACATGTAATACAAAACAATTAACAATTCACAATAACAACCCTCGCAGGAATACCTGCACAAGAGACCATTAAATCAATGGGGTATCACCCACAAAATCGAAGGACCTGGGTATCGGTAATATAAGAAAAACAATGGTCCTAGACTATTGAGTCGATTAACCTTATATGGATAACATTTCTGATTCTATAATGCGATTAAATCTGCATATTTTAACTCAAGCTAAATGGGAGAGAAATTTTCAATTTGGCAGTAGTGGTGTATGTATTAAATACAAGAAATAAACAATACCCAAAAAGGTGATAGAGGTAATCTCAAGATTGAATGAGCCATAAACATTATGCACACACTTCAAATTTGTTTGTATTATCAAAGTTAAACACATTTATTTACAATATCATAAAACAATTCTACTTATACACGGCGCAAAGACTATAAGAATTATAGTCAAGAAAAGAAAAGGGGTGCTCAAGTGAAAGAAGGAATTGAAAAGCAGTTATAGTGTACAGTTCCAATATTTACAAAAAACAACAAGGCGGCAATTATTCCGCTAGTTTGAACAAGCCTGTCCAAACTATTCAAGGGGAAGGGGAAGGGACAATGTAGGGGTACAGGCACACAAAATGAAAAAGGCGTCGACGTTTCGACCCTAATGCTCTCGGGATTTTTGCTTCCTCGGCTGCGGGTCTTCTTCAGGACATAAGGCAGGGATGGAATAAGGGGGAAGCTTTGCCGTGATCACACTCGAAGTCAAGATCGACCACCTGGGGTACAAAAATGGGGTAGGTATTAAAAGTAGTCTAATTCAAGTGGTCGCAATTTGAAGTGGGCTAATGGGTACATTACCAATAAAGCTGGTTGAGTTTGAACTTCCTCCAAGCTTTTAAATGTTCACCTATTGGGTAAGAAAAAGGGACATAGGTCAGAGCCCTTCTCCCAAGGGCTACCAACTCCTATTGTACAGTCCACTCTTTATCGACTGTGAATCTCGACTCACCTAATCGCTTGTTGATGATCCTATGTGGATTGTGTAGGATATTCGGCTTGAATTGGGAAAAGTGGACCTGTGGGGGACGAACAATGTTAATTAGTCCCAACTGGAGGACCTGTTGGTCGATTAGTGCCTTAAGTAAGTGTGAAAGAGCACTTACCAACGTCTGTAGATCAGTGGTAGGGTCCTACCGGCGCCCCCACGGGCATTCCGGTGGTGGTCGGATATTAACCGCCGTTTCAGTAATTCTATATAGACGTTTGGTTTGGAGTACGGATTGCCCCTTTCATTCCTTAGTGAGGTCAGGTACAATCGTTACGAAAATTCAAGTAAATGGCAGAGAAGTGCAATTAGATACTTCATCTGTCTATATGGGTGAAATTACATTAAGGCTGGTAGAGAGGAACCGCTAGGCCCTGTATTGGTTAAGGTTCCCATCTCTCACCTTATCATCCGTGAATGATGCGTCAAAACCCGCGGGCAATTGTCACCGTCTGGGTCATCCGAACGGGGAAGAACGTCCGGCCGCGGCTCTTACTTCCGTGTTGTGACCGCAGTCACATGTTAACCTCTTAACCAATGAGACTCGACTAAATCTGAATGTCGGCATGGAGAAAGGACTGTGATAGTTTGCGTGATGGACGGTATGGTACTACGTTTCATGGATAACGAAACAGGACTCATCAATACGATATACGCTCAATTCAATTATACGTGTCTCAAGTAATATAGTATTACAGTATATTTGCAATTAAGTCAGTAGGCCAAGTCTATGACGCGTGGATCAATTGCAAGGGACATTTTAAGGAATAATTGATAATGAATGTTCGCATGTATTATCATATGTAATCATATCCCGGCTGTACCAGCACAGTTGCATGTTTCTTCCATACATTTAACACAAGTTCACACAATACATAAATGACATGTCAATACAATACAGAAAATACAAATAATTTGAGCAAAAGAAGTTATACTCTATAAAGTATAAACCCTTATGGTTAGATTACTTTCAATGTAGCAAGATCTATGGGTATAGTGACAAGAGTCTCTACTCAGGGTGGATTTCAGCCATTCCTGATAGATACCATTTGTCTCAAGACCTCTTCACGGTCGTTCAGGCCACGGTTCACTGTGTCAAACAGATGCATCCAACGACATTCACGAGTACTTAAGAGTTTGGCATAATTCCCACCACAGGGATTTTTTTATCACCTTCTCTATTATCCACCAAGTGAAGCTCTCAGGTTGGTGTTTAAATTTCAGAAACTGATCCACTAGTGGTGCCCCTGGTACCTTGCAGCGTATTTTGCTGCAGTGTTGTAGTATGCGAGTTTTTGTTTTCTGGGTGGTTTGTCCAATGTACATAAAGCCACACGGGCACATTATGGCATAGATAACGCCCATCGTATTACAATTGGTATGCTCTTGAAGTGTGTGGGTATAGTTGTTGTACGTACATGTTTTCAGTTCAGATGCCATTTTACATGCCTTGCAGCTTCCACATTTGAAGTGGCCCAATGCTGGGGGGATATTCCACAAAGATGTTTGACTATCAGTCTTATTTTGTGTCAGCATGGAATGAACCACAAAATCTTTCACACTCCTACCTTTACGGAAGGCGTGCATCGGGGGTTCGGTTATGCCTGTCTCTTCCGCTACTAGGTGCCAATGTGTGTTAATGGATTGTTTGATCTCTGAGCTATGTGTATTGAAGGTAGTAACACATATGAGTCTGTTGTCTGTGGAATCAGATTTTTGTCTAGGTTGTAATAAGGACTCTCTATTATTGAACCATGCTCGTTTGCGAGCTTTCTTGATCATACTTCTGGGGTATCCTCGTTCCATTAGTCTTTTCATTAAAACAAATGTGGAAGCTGCAAGGCATGTAAAATGGCATCTGAACTGAAAACATGTACGTACAACAACTATACCCACACACTTCAAGAGCATACCAATTGTAATACGATGGGGTTATCTATGCCATAATGTGCCCGTGTGGCTTTATGTACATTGGACAAACCACCCAGAAAACAAAAACTCGCATACTACAACACTGCAGCAAAATACGCTGCAAGGTACCAGGGGCACCACTAGTGGATCACTTTCTGAAATTTAACCACCAACCTGAGAGCTTCACTTGGTGGATAATAGAGAAGGTGATAAAAAATCCCCGTGGTGGGAATTATGCCAAACTCTTAAGTACTCATGAATGTCGTTGGATGCATCTGTTTGACACAGTGAACCGTGGCCTGAACAACCGTGAAGAGGTCTTGAGACAAATGGTATCTATCAGGAATGGCTGAAATCCACCCTGAGTAGAGACTCTTGTCACTAAACCCATAGATCTTGCTACATTGAAAGTAATCTAACCATAAGGGTTTATACTTTATAGAGTATAACTTCTTTTGCTCAAATTATTTGTATTTTCTGTATTGTATTGACATGTCATTTATGTATTGTGTGAACTTGTGTTAATTGTATGGAAGAAACATGCAACTGTGCTGGTACAGCCGGGATATGATTACATATGATAATACATGCGAACATTCATTATCAATTATTCCTCAAAATGTCCCTTGCAATTGATCCACGCGTCACTTCGGCCCTGTCACAAGAGATTCCCCCCTCTCAAAACCTCTGTAATCTGATTGCCGACTATTTCGACAACAAGATCGTTGATATCGTGAAGACATTTCCTCTGCCACCTTTTTCTCCATGCAGCTTAGAACTGGCTGAGGGAGCTGAGACAGTCAGGAGGACTCCGTGCTTTGAGTCTTTTACACCTGTCTCTCTTGAGGAGACCTCTAAAGCCATTTTGGCTAGTAAATCTGGATCTCCTTTTGATCCATGCCCACCTTTGGTTTTGCAGGCATCGGTGGAGGTTGTCAATCCTATTATTAATAACATCATAAATTCATCGCTAGCCACAGCAGTAATCCCCACTGAATGGAAGCTTGCAGCAGTTAAGCCCCTCCATAAAAAGGCCCTAGCTGACCCAACGATCCTCTCCAACATGCAACCTATATCCCTGCTCCCTGTGGTGTTCAAACTGGTGGAAAAGTTCATTAACAGCCAACTTACGAGCTATTTGGAGGAGAATAACATCTTACATCCCAACCAGTCTGGGTTCCGGTCGAAACACTCTACCGAGTCTGCCCTGCTGTTCACAGCAGAGACCCTACGAATGGCCATAGACCAGGGAAAGAAGGCTGTCTTGATTTTATTAGATCTGTCGGCAGCCTTCGACACGGTCTCACATAGCATCTTAGTGAACCGGTTGGTGGCCGCAGGAATAGGAGGGACGGTCTTGGGTTGGCTTAGGAACTTCCTGAACAACAGACGCCAAATTACAGTCCTGGGCAATTTCCAGTCAGAAGCTAAGGTCATCAGCTCCGGGGTCCCTCAGGGCTCGAGGTTAAGCCCTGTTCTTTTTAATCTATATATGGTACCCCTGATTGAGCTAATTGCATCATTTAACATCAGTACAATATCATATGCAGATGACACTCAGCTCATTCTGGTACTGGATGGGGAACTGCTTGGGGCGGAGGAAAACCTGAAGAATTGCCTAACAGCTACATTTAAATGGATGACTGAGAATCATCTCAAATGCAATTCCGGCAAGACGGAGATCTTGCCTTTTGGAAATCAAAATCTATTTTCCCCGAATAACTGGTGGCCTGACGATGCTGAAGCCCCCCCTGACACCATCTCATCTGCACGAAACCTGGGCATTAAATTTGATGACCAACTGTGCTTTAAACAGCAAGCGGTGGCCATAGCTGGTATGTGTTTTCACATAATTAAATCCTTGAGGAAGTTTTTAGATCTTCTTCCTCTGTCAGCCAGAAAATCGATCGCAGTTGCCCTAATAACTTCGAGGCTGGATTACTGCAACAGCCTTTATGCTGGAGTCAATAAGTCCGTACTCCATAGGCTGCAGATGGTCCAACATGCTGCTGCCCGGCTGGTGCTACGTTGGCCCCGTAAGTCATCTGCGTCAGCTGCGCTTAAAGCACTGTATTGGTTGTCAGTTGGCAAAAGGATCTTATTTAAGATCTTACTGATCACTTTTTTGTGTAACGGCTTTAAACGATACCATCCTACCCGCTGCTTGAGGTCTGCTTACCAGAATCTGCTAACCATCCCCAGATTCAGACTGGCTACCAAAGGAGGTAAATCTCTCTTTGTTTTGGGTGCTAGAGCTTGGAATAAGCTTCCACCTCACCTTAGGTCACTGTCTCACGAAACTCAGTTTAGGAAAGCTCTAAAGACCTGGGTGTTTTCTCTTACAGATGCGGCCTGCATAGCATTGGTGTAAAGTGTAAGCGTCTCCATTGGTCAATCCCTTTCTTAAACCGTGCCATCTGGTTTTGAGCGCCAAGATACTCCGTGGAGTGATAGACGCGCTATAAGTGTCCCCTACATTTACATTTACATTTACATTTACAAATACTGCTTACCAGCCCCACGTGATGGAATCTGGTTAAAAAGCTGTACACTACAGCCCTCAAGAAGAGATAACAGACACCTATTAAAGAGTTGGAGAAATGGAACTCTTCACTGGACAGTCAACTAACGCTGGAGGATTGGGGATTCTGCTGTACCTTGACAGGGATCCTAAAATCGAATTATAATCTATGCACAATTAACTTCAAATATATACAGCAAATGTATAATACACCTGTGAGACTATATAGATATTAGCTGAGAGATGATGATAATTACATGAGATGTGGGGGACAAGTGAGATTTTGTACATTTAGCATGGGAATGTCAGTGAGTTGAGGAATTTTGGGGCACTGTGGTGAAAGATTTGCGGTTACATGACATCAGAAATTTTATTTTCCACTCCACATATGTGCCAGTTGGGTCTGATACAGAAGCTGAAACAGAGGGTTTATTGCAGGTTTATTGCATTAGCATTACTGCTAGCCATGTGCAGGGTCGCAATATATTGGGTAAAAAGATCAGCACCCACGTATGAGCACTGGTTGAAGGACATGGTATGTTGCAAAACGAACTTGGAACTCTTTGCAGAAGAACTTCCACTGCCCTCTCGTCCTAGGAATAAATGGGGTCCATTAGAGGACTATTTGCAGGAGAATGACAATATGTAAATGTAAATGTGGGATACTTGTAAAGCGCACTGTTACTCTACCCGAGTGTCCTGGCGCTGTAGACCGCTGGGGAACCCGTCCTGGTTTTCCCTGTGAGATGGTCCCTTTCTGGGTATCTCCAGGGTGAAACCAGGCATCCCCGGCGTCTGTGGGGGGCCGTTGTAGAGATGAGGCAAGCTTAATGCCCAGAGTTACCGAGTGTGTTCCCTGGTTAGAGTAGGCACTGAGGCGAGAATTATCGAGTCCGTTGACCCTGGTCCAAGACCCTGCCGCGTCGGGAATTGAACCCTGGTCCTGGGCCGTTCTCTGCTTACAGGTCTGCCGCTTCTAACCAGTGAGCCACACCTCTCCATCCTCTCCACAATACAGTCTAGGACTCTGCATAAGGGGCAATAACAACCAGAAAAAGTCTGAAAACTGTATTAGTAAAACATGATGCAGTGGATCATAGACGGTATCCATTACATGAATTACAATAATGTTGAATGCTGCTGGCATGTTGTTTTTGTTATCAATGAAAATTGATTTTAAAAAAATAAGGAAGATTTTGTGACTGTGTAAGGGTTGACATGGATGCAGAAGGATTCTTGTTATTCAATGGAATAGCACAGCCATTAAGCACAACTTCATTGTCACTTGCAAACAATATATATGGGTGAGATTAAGCTTCAAAATGTCATAAGCATCCTTCTCTACTTCCCTGAATTGGACTTGGGGGGAGGGGGAGCTTATGCATCATTCTTGAAGCCGTCCTGCTGTTTGTTCAGGTGGGTAGAGCTAGCTGGTAAGCTAACTAAGAGGAGGTCCCACTATCTGACTACCAGACATTTTCTAGACACCAGAAGCAAAAATCATTGCTAGTAGAGACCCCAAGTTCAAACCAAGCACAGAACGTGAGCCTCCCAGTAGCAGCAACAAGCTTACGGAACCTCCTACTAACCCACTTGAGATATAAGCCAAACTTACTCTGGTTTTTAAGGGAAAAGAAACCTTCCTATTTACAAGACATTTAAAATAAGCACTGCAAGAAATATGCCTTAGTTGCCCCTTGTGTTTTTGGCCTCTCGACCCAGGGGCATAGTGGTATCAGGTTTAGTGGCACCGGGGCCAAGAGTCCAGAGGAGCCCATAGAATCGCGACAATGCTGCATCACACTACCTCGATGATGGCTCATGTCCTGTGTTTTTTGTCTTGACTATAGTAAGGCCAGGGCCAAATGGATAATCCCAATTTGCAGGAACCTAGGAACAACACTTTGGGGCAATTCACAGAACTAATCTGAGACAAAATCCTAAACGTACTACTTTTGGTATTAATAGAAGGCATTTAGTAGTAGTATAGTTCGTTTTTTGTCTTAAGTTAGTATTTTGTTTTAAGTTAGTATTTTATCTTAAATTAGTATTTTGTCTTAAGTTAGTATTTTGTCTTAAATTAGGATTTTGTCTTAAATTAGGATTTTGTCTTAAATTAGGATTTTGTATTATTTCTAATTTAATACAAAATCCTAACTTAAGACAAACTATTAACTTAAGACAAAATACTAACTTTACTACTACTAAATGCTTTCTGTGAATACCAAAAGTAGTACATTTAGGATTTTGTCTCAGATTAGTTCTGTGAATTGGCCCCAGTGTGTGAAGGCCTGTAAAATCTTACAGTTGGATACTAGCAATCACATTGTATTTGCAGTTTCTAGGTAGTTATTTGCTATGTGGCTAAAGAGGAAAAATGTTTTACTACTGGCCGCTTGAAAGGACAATAGCGTAGTAACTCCATTAGGAGAACCTCACATGTGCAAATGGTGTCTGGCCTGATATTCCAATTAACCTTTGAACTTTAATCTACTAGCTTGTTGAGAGCAATGGTGCCTTGTATCAAGTTGATGGATTTACTATTTGGCCTCTGAAAATCAATTTTTCTGTCTTTAACATGCAGCATCAATTTTGAATAAACATAATCATGGGTAATGTTTTATCGATTCCTCTTATCTTAGTTTAATGTATTCACATGATGTTTGTAGGCCATTTTTATTACTTTAGTATATTGAATACACTCACATGGAGTTCATATTTTTAATGTCTTTATTTTAATGGCACGTATAGGACCTATGGCCGAAATAGAGTATTGATTGACTGACACTAGCCCCACAGCAGTCAAAGGGGACAATTTCCGTGCTTGCACCTGGGCCCATGACATTCTTACTACGCTACTGACTCCAATCTTTATGTTCTAGCACTGCTCATAACTATGCCTGGACTGATCAGACCTCCCTCCGGCTTTCTTCCCTTTAGGAAACCTTATCACTCCCTCCCTATTCCTTGCCTCAACATCACAACATTGTTTTTGTTATTTGTTGTGAATCTCAGGTTCTTCAAAGTGGAAAGTGCATTGATGCCAGTACATGCAGTTGTCTTATTTAAAATTGTCAAAGTAAATAAATGCGATGTGCATTGCCTCTAATCTTGCATGCAACATTTTAAATAAACTAAGTTATAGAAATCAAGCTGCTTAGCTGCTCTCCATGCCGCTGGAATCAAGCTATCCAGGCTGATGAGGGCTGAAAGCCCGAAACCGGTCCTAGGATGCTTGTTTCCAGTCCAGGGAGGACCTGGCTTGGCAGTTCGGGCTGGACTGTTCCCATAGGGCACAGGATCAAGACTGATTTACATATGGCTGGGTTCAAACTGGAAAGGCATGGTGAGCAAAAAAACGATGGATTTAGGCACATATCTCTGTACTGGGGTGAATGTATGACATTGTTCTGCATTCGGTCCATCACCTGTTGTTTTTGCATTTGTCACCCCCGAGTGGGACGGGTATGCTCAGATGTGAGTCCCGTGCTCTCCACGCCACTGGAATCAAGCTATCAAGGATGATGAGGGCTGAAAGCCCGAAACCGGTCCTTGGATGCTTGTTTCCAGGCCAGGGAGGACCTGGCTTAGCAGTTCGGGCTGGACTGTTCCCATAGGGCACAGGGTCAAGACTGATTTGCATATGGCTGGGTTCAAACTGGAAAGGCATGGTGAGCAAAAAAAACATGGATTTAGGCCGAGATCTCTGTACTGGGGTGAATGTATGGCATTGTTCTGCATTCTGTCCATCACCGGTTGTTTTTGCATTTGTCACCCCGAGTGGGACGGGTATGCTCAGACGTGGGTCCCGTGCTCTCCATGCCACTGGAATCAAGGGGACGGGTATGCTCAGACGTGAGTCCCGTGCTCTCCATGCCACTGGAATCAAGCTATCCAGGCTGATGAGGGCTGAAAGCCCGAAACCGGTCCTTGGATGCTTGTTTCCAGTGCAGGGAGGACCTGGCTTGGCAGTTCCGGCTGGACTGTTCCCATAGGGCACAGGGTCAAGACTGATTTGCATATGGCTGAGTTCAAACTGGAAAGACATGGTGAGCAAAAAAACGATGGATTTAGTCCCAGATCTCTGTACTGGGGTAAATGTATGACATTGTTCTGCATTCTGTCCATCACCTGTTGTATTTGTAGCCGCAAAAATATCCATATCACGTAGCCTCCCTCAAACACACAGCAAACAAGCTACCAAACATACCCCTCTACAGGAACATTAAATACTGTTCCAGATCAAATGTGCATTTGTGTCAAGTTGTCAAATTCAGCAGCTGTCAAAGCCTATGTTTTTTGATTCGCTCTTCTCTTGCTGGCTTACCCTTTTCTCCCGGTCATTCTCCTTCCCATCAGCATAGTAACTACATTTTTTTACAGTGCTTCCATCCCTGCATGCGAGGACGAACTACACAACAAAATATATAAAAACTTATAAATAATACTGGTGAAGGATTTTTCATTTTTTGAAGTTTCACTTACTTTACGAGGCAAGAGTGTTATTACCTTTATCACACTGAAAGAATCCCCTGTGTAACTCATTCATATGAGACTCAAACTGGGTTTGCACAATTCCAACTAGTCTCATCTTTGGAAATTGTGAGCGAGTGCAATTGCAATGATTTGTCTCTAGGTAGGCACTGCTGGTTTGTGCAGTTTGTGGCTGACTGAGCTTCTAGTAAACTTGGGGCCTCATTCATTGTTCGGTCTGCTGACTTCCGTGTGCCTAGAGGGGCAACGCCTTCACCAGTGCAGCCTTGGTTGGACTGATAAATCTAACCTGCCCTGTTGTGCAGGTACTTTCCCTAAACTTCTCTCAGGGTCCAGGTTGGGGGCCTTTTTAGGAGACAAGGTGGACATGCGGTTTTTCTGAAGAAAGGATCCTAAAGCAGGGGGTCCATCTTTGGAAAAAAACACAGGTAAGATCTACCACATGCAGGTAATTGTCTCCCAATGCTTTAGGCAAATGTCAGACTCTTTTCTGCCTGGAAATGACATGGCTCACATGCGGAGTCAGACAGAATGGACGCTAGTGCTTAGGACGTCGGATGGCCCAGTGCGTAGGAAATCAGATGGCCCGAAGTCGGGATGACGGACCTTCTGGCACCATTCCTGCTGGTCAGTGGCATAACAAAATTTGAGGGGGCCCCACTGCAAAATGCAAGGAAGGGCCCGCTCTGAATTTTATCAGGAACTCTTGGGCAAAAGTACTGTGCTGAGGGGGCCCCATGCAGCTCACCCCCCCACCTCACCACGGGGCTGCGGCGGCCTGTGGTATGCCCCTGTGTCTCTACCCAGCCATGGACTAGGTGGAGCACACACACCGGGGGGTGTAACAAGGAGGCTGCGGGGTACATGGCAAACAGACATCGTTTAGACGTATGGGTAAGTCCCAGGACAGTAGACAGCCCTTGGTCTGTCTCTCTACAGTCAGCGCATTTAGTAGATGGACTGACCATCGATGGGTCCACTTCACCTTCAAAACACCCACTATCCACAGACACCAGCACCTGCTTCCACAAAGAAACTGGACCAGAATCACCGATGACCAGCTAACCTCATCACTCAGCAACTCCACCCCAACCATCATTGAAAACGACGACGCCAACACCGCAGCCCGAACCCTGCACAGATGGATCTCCGACAGCGCCAACACCATAGCCCCCTCAAGTAAAACAACAACACCCACGCCAAGAAAGCTAGATGGTTCACCACCGAACTTCGAGAGTCCAGACGCCCTTAATGCCGCCTCAAAAAGGCCTGGAGGAACACCAAATCCACAGAAGCCCACAACAACTTCAGAGCTGCCTTCAACGCCCACCACCAACTCATCAGAAAAATGAGGAAAAAAGCGATTGAAGACAGAATCGCCACTCATGGACACAACAGCAAAGAACTCTTCAACATCATCAAGGAGTCCACCAACATCCCTCCCTCACAAGACCTCTGCGGCAAACTAGGCACCTTTTTCCACCACAAAATCAAGAGCAAATACGACAACTTCGACGAAGACAACCAACACACTGAACCCTCACCAACCACCCCTGACACCCTGAAGCCAGCGATCGACAACTGTACACTCCTCACCACCGAAGACACACTGAAGACGATGAAGTCAATCCACTCTGGGGCCCCCACGGACCCCTGCCCCCACCACATTTTCAACGGAGCCGCCGACACCATCGCACCCATGCTCTGTCACATCATCAACCGCTCCCTGGCAACTGCCTCGTTCCCTGACGACTGGAAACACGCTGAGATACACCCCCGCCTGAAGGAACCCTTGGCTGACCCCACTGACCTCAAAAACTACAGACCCATCTCCCTGCTTCCGTTCCCAGGGAAAGTCATCGAGAAAGCCATCAACAGCCAACTCGCCGCATTCATTGAAGAGCACAACATCCTCGACTCCTCCCAATCCGGCTTCAGAAAAAAACACAATATGGAAACTGCCTTCCTTGCCACAACAGACAACATCCGTACCTTACTGGACAAAGGAAAAACATCAGCCCTCATCCACCTCGACCTCTCAGCGGCGTTCGACACAGTCTCTCACCGTACCCTAATACGCAGACTCCATGACGCAGGGATCCAAGACAAGGCCCTCGACTGGATCGACTCCTTCCTCTCCGGCAGAATGCAGCCAGTCAGACTCCCCCCTTTCCTCTCAGACTCTACACCTACCACCTGCAGAGTCCTCCAAGGGTCCGCCCTACGCTCTTCAATGTCTACATGGCTCCGCTCGCCCCCATCATCAGAACCTATGGACTCAACATTGTGTCTTACTCAGACAACACCCAATTCATCCTCTCCCTATCCAATGAACCCAACACCCCCAGACACAACTTTCGAGAAGGCATGAAAGCCATCACCAAATGGATGAAAAACAGCTGCCTACAACTAAATACAAACAAAACTGAAATACTCATCATGGGCCCAAACCCAGACGCCTGGAACAACACCTGGTGGGCCCTCACCCTCGGAAGCCCACCCACCCCCTCGGACCACGCATGCAACTGGGAATCCTCCTGGACTCAGAGCTCAAAATGGACCTCCAGATCAACTCTGTCTCGTTCTCCTGCTTCCACACCCTCTGCCTCCAAAGTAAGACCTACAAATGGATTCCCCTTGAACACAGAAAGACCGTCACTCACGCCCTGGTCACCAGCAGGCTCGACTACGGCAACGCACTCTATGCCAGAATAAACAAAAACCTCACCCGCAAGCTACCGAACATCCAAAACGCCACCGCAACACTGGTCCTCAACCTGCCAAGCCACTGCCACATCTCCCAGCACCTGCGCACACTCCACTTGCTCCATATCGAAGCATGAGCCACTTTCAAGATGCTAACCCACGCTCCCAAGGCCCTCCACGACACCGGACTAGCATACCTGAACAGCCGACTTAAATTCCACGCACCTCAAAGGACCCCACGATCAGCCCAGCTCCCCTACCCCATGGTCCCTTGCACCAAAAAGACTAGATCGAGAGGCCGCTCCTTCTCCTTCCGTGCGGCCAGCGCCTGGAACGACCTTCCGCTCCACCTCAGACAGATAATATCGCTCCCCATCTTCGCAAGAAACCTCAAAACCTGGCTTTTTGACAGACCCCCTTCTTGATGAACAGGAACCTGCGACCCCCCCCACACCCCCAGCGGGTGAGTAGTAGCGCTTAACAAACACCTGATTTGATTTGAAACACCTATGTCTTTCAGTCTGGTAATAACCAGCCGATATACCTCTGTGTGTGAGCCTCGGCCCTGCCATGCCTGGTACCCCCTTGCTTCCTATATCCTCAGTACCCGATGTCTAACTTTGTACTCAGTACCCATGTCTTCTTGTGTCCTCGGTACCAGTCTTCCTGTGTCCTTTGTACATGTGTCTCCATGTGTCCTCAGTACCTGTGTCTCTCTGTGTCCTCAGTACCCGTGTCTTCCTGTGTCCTCGGTACCCGTGTCTTCCTGTGTCCTCGGTACCCGTGTCTTCCTGTGTCTTTGCTACTTGTCTTCCTGTATGCTCAGTACCTGTGTCCGCTCTACCCTTGTCTCTCTGTGTCCACAGCACCCCATGTCTTCCTGTGTCCTCGGTATCTGTGTATTCCTGTGTCCTCGGTATCTGTGTCTCCCTGTGTCATCAGTACCTATGTCTCTATGTGTCCTCACTACATGTGTCGCCACGTGTCCTCAATACCTGTGTCACTCTGTGTCCTCAGTACCTGTGTTTTCCTGTGTCCTCTGTACCTGTCTTCCTGTATGCTCAGACCTGTGTCCGCTTTACCCGTGTCTCCCTGTGTCCACAGTACCCCATGTCTTCCTGTGTCCTCGGTATCTGTGTCTCCCTGTGCATCAGTACCTGTGCCTTCCTGTGTCTTCAGTACCCGTGTCTTCCTGTGTCCTCGGTACCAGTCTTCCTGTGTCCTCAGTACACGTGTCTCTCTGTGTCCTCAGTACCCGTGTCTTCCAGTGTCCTCGGTACCCGTGTCTTCCTGTGACCTCAGTACCTGTCTTCCTGTATGCTCAGTACCTGTGTCCGGTGTACCCATGTCTCCCTGTGTCCACAGTACCCCGTGTCTTCCTGTGTCCTTGGTATCTGTGTCTCCCTGTGTCATCAGTACCTGTGTCTTGCTGTGTCCTCAGTACATGTGTCTCCACATGTCCTCGGTACCAGTCTTCCTGTGTCCTCAGTTCCTGAGTAAATGAGCGTGCCTCACTACGGGTACATCAGTGGAGCAAGAAATAGTTCTGCTGTCTGTGGCCAAGTGAGGGATATCTCTCCTGTCTGCAGCGAGTGAGGGTTCCATCACCTGAAAAGGTGATGCGCTTTTGTCTCAAAAGTGAGGGATCGCTCTGCTCTCTGGAACGAGCTAGGGTTAAGTCAGTTGAAGAAGAGGTCTGTCTTTCACAAGGGAGGGATAGCTCTGCTTTCTGCGGTGATCGAGGGTTCAATGAGCTGAAGGAGGGTTAACTCTTGTCTTTCTGAAGGTAGAGATAGCTCTGCGCTCTTGAATGGACAAGGGTTCAACCAGCTGACCGATAGATCTTGTCTTTTACCAGCGAGGGACAGCTGTGCTCTTTGCATTGAGTGAGAGCCCCATCAGCTGAAGAGGGGGATAACTCTGTTGTCTAACAAGGGAGGGATAGCTCTGCTGTCTGCATTGAGTGAGAGCCCCACCAGCTAAAGAAGGGATAACTATGTTGCCTGACAAGAGAGGGATAGCTCTGCTCTCTGCAGAGAGCGCGGGTTGAGTCAGCTGAAGGAGGGATAACTTGTCTCACAAGGGAGGAATAGCTCTGGTCTCTGCAGCTAGCTAGGGTCCAGTCAGCTGAAGGAGGGATAACTCTGTTGTCTGATAAGGGAAGGATACTTATGCTCTCTGCAGCGAGAGATGGTCCAGTCAGCTGAAGGAGGGATAACTCTGTTGTCTGACAAGGGGGGATTGCTCCGCTCTCTGCAGCAATTGAGGGTCCAGTCAGCTGAAGGAGGGATAAAACTGTTGTCTGACAAGGGAGGGATTGCTCTGCTCTCTGCAGCGAGTGAGGGTTCAGTCAGCTGAAGGAGAGATAACTCTGTTGTCTGACAAGGGAGGGATAGCTCTGCCCTCTGCAGCGAGTGCGGGTCCAGTCAGCTGAAGGAGGGATAACTCTCTTGTCTGACAAGGGAGGGATTGCTCCGCTCTCTGCAGTGAGCGAGGGTTCAGTCAGCTGAAGGAGGGATAACTCTGTTGTCTGACAAGGGAGGGATTGCTCCGCCCTCTGCTGCGAGCGAGGGTCCAATCAGCTGAAGTAGGGATAACTCCGTTGTCTGACAAGGGAGGGATTGCTCCGCCCTCTGCAGCGAGCGAGGGTCCAGTCAGCTGAAGGAGGGATAACTCTGTTGTCTGAAAAGGGAGGGATGGCTCCGCTGTCTGAAACGAGCGAGGGTCCAGTCAGCTAAAGGAGGTATAACTCTCTTGTCTGACAATGGAGGGATTGCTGCTCTCTCTGCAGCGAGCGAGGGTCAAGTCAGCTGAAGGAGGTATAACTCTGTTGTCTGGCAAGGGAGGGATAGCTGTGCTCTCTGCAGCGAGGGAGGGTCCAGTCAGCTTAAAGAGGGATAACTCTGTTGTCTGACAGGAGAAGGATCGCTCCGCTCTCTGCAGTGAGCGAGGGTCCAGTCAGCAGAAGGAGGGATAACTCTGTTATCTGACAAGAGGGATCGCTCCGCTTTCTGCAGCGAAAGAGCGTTCAGTCATCTGAAGGAGGGATAACTCTGTTGTCTGACAAGGGACAGAATGCTCCGCTCTCTGCAGCGAGCAAGGGTCCAGTCTGCTGAAGAAGGGATAACTCTGTTGTCTGGCAAAGGAGGATTAGCTCAGCTCTCTGCAGCGAACGAGGTTCCAGTCTGCTGAAGGAGGGATAACTCTGTTGTCTGGCAAGGGAGGGATAGCTCCGCCCTCTGCAGCGAGCGAGGGTCCAGTCAGCTGAAGGAGGGATAACTCTGTTGTCTGACAAGGGAGGGATAGCTCCGTCCTCCGCAGTGAGCGAGGGTCCAGGCAGCTGCAGGAGGGATAACTCTGTTGTCTGACAAGGGAGGGATTGCTCCGCTCTCTGCAGTGAGCGAGGGTCCAGTCAGCTGAAAGAGGTAGAACTCTCTTGTCTGACAATGGAGGGATTGCTCCTCTCTCTGCGCCGAGCGAGGGTCCAGTCAGCTGAAGGAAGTATCACTCTGTTGTCTGACAAGGGAGGGATAGCTCTGCTCTGTGCAGCGAGCGAGGGTCCAGTCAGCTGAATGGGATAACTATGTTGTCTGGCCAGGGAGGGATAGCTCTGCTCTCTGCAGCGAGGGAGGGTCCAGTCTTCTGAAAGAGGGATAACTCTGTTGTCTGACAAGGGAGGGATCACTTCGCTCTCTGCAGCGAGCGGGGGTCCAGTCAGCTGAAGGAGGGATAACTCTCTTGTCTGACAAGGGAGGGATTGCTCCGCTCTCTGCAGTGAGCGAGGGTTCAGTCAGCTGAAGGAGGGATAACTCTGTTGTCTGACAAGGGAGGGATTGCTCCGCCCTCTGCTGCGAGCGAGGGTCCAATCAGCTGAAGTAGGGATAACTCCGTTGTCTGACAAGGGAGGGATTGCTCCGCCCTCTGCAGCGAGCGAGGGTCCAGTCAGCTGAAGGAGGGATAACTCTGTTGTCTGAAAAGGGAGGGATGGCTCCCCTGTCTGAAACGAGCGAGGGTCCAGTCAGCTAAAGGAGGTATAACTCTCTTGTCTGACAATGGAGGGATTGCTGCTCTCTCTGCAGCGAGCGAGGGTCAAGTCAGCTGAAGGAGGTATAACTCTGTTGTCTGGCAAGGGAGGGATAGCTGTGCTCTCTGCAGCGAGGGAGGGTCCAGTCAGCTTAAAGAGGGATAACTCTGTTGTCTGACAGGAGAAGGATCGCTCCGCTCTCTGCAGTGAGCGAGGGTCCAGTCAGCAGAAGGAGGGATAACTCTGTTATCTGACAAGAGGGATCGCTCCGCTTTCTGCAGCGAAAGAGCGTTCAGTCATCTGAAGGAGGGATAACTCTGTTGTCTGACAAGGGACAGAATGCTCCGCTCTCTGCAGCGAGCAAGGGTCCAGTCTGCTGAAGAAGGGATAACTCTGTTGTCTGGCAAAGGAGGATTAGCTCAGCTCTCTGCAGCGAACGAGGTTCCAGTCTGCTGAAGGAGGGATAACTCTGTTGTCTGGCAAGGGAGGGATAGCTCCGCCCTCTGCAGCGAGCGAGGGTCCAGTCAGCTGAAGGAGGGATAACTCTGTTGTCTGACAAGGGAGGGATAGCTCCGTCCTCCGCAGTGAGCGAGGGTCCAGGCAGCTGCAGGAGGGATAACTCTGTTGTCTGACAAGGGAGGGATTGCTCCGCTCTCTGCAGTGAGCGAGGGTCCAGTCAGCTGAAAGAGGTAGAACTCTCTTGTCTGACAATGGAGGGATTGCTCCTCTCTCTGCGCCGAGCGAGGGTCCAGTCAGCTGAAGGAAGTATCACTCTGTTGTCTGACAAGGGAGGGATAGCTCTGCTCTGTGCAGCGAGCGAGGGTCCAGTCAGCTGAATGGGATAACTATGTTGTCTGGCCAGGGAGGGATAGCTCTGCTCTCTGCAGCGAGGGAGGGTCCAGTCTTCTGAAAGAGGGATAACTCTGTTGTCTGACAAGGGAGGGATCACTTCGCTCTCTGCAGCGAGCGGGGGTCCAGTCAGCTGAAGGAGGGATAACTCTGTTGTCTGACAAGGGGGGGATAGCGCCGCCCGCTGCAGCGAGCGAGGGTCCAGTCATCTGAAGGAGGGATAACTCTGTTGTCTGACAAGGGGGATCGCTCCGCTCTCTGCAGTGGGAGAGCATTCAGTCAGCTGAAGGAGGGATAACTCTGTTGTCTGACAAGGGAGGGATCATTTCGCTCTCTGCAGCGAGCAGGGGTCCAGTCAGCTGAAGGAGGGATAACTCTGTTGTCTGACAAGGGAGGGATAGCGCCGCCCGCTGCAGCAAGCGAGGGTCAATTCAGCTGAAGGAGGGATAACTCTGTTGTCTGACAGGGGGGATCGCTCCGCTCTCTGCAGCGGGAGAGCATTCAGTCACCTGAAGGAGGGATGACTCTGTTGTCTGACAAGGGAGGGATCGCTCCGCTCTCTGCAGTAAGCATGGGCGGATTTTGCGGATCCACGATTCGCGGATTTGCGTATTCACGGATCGTGGATCCGCAAAATCCGTGGATTCTGCGGATTTGCGGATCCGCGGATTTGGGGCGGGGCTTCCATGCGAGTGCACATGCCTCTTGTGTGTATAAAAGGTCAGAGACCGATCAGAGCAGCAGATGAAGATACAGAAGCTCCTGGCCACAGGAACAGCACGAGGATTGCGCTCGTGAAAGTCAAGGATGCAAAGGCCTCTGTCCAGCATCACAGCTGATTTTCGATGGTATATTTGGGAAGAACAGCCTTGACAACGCACACGATTGTTTTTTGGGCCGATGAATGAGTCACTGAATTTAAGCTTCAACTAGGGCACATGCTTAATTGATATCTGTAAGTGCTTCCGGTTGAGGTTTAATTTTTGTGCCAGGACCATCGTGCCAGAATGAACCCTGCCCTTCATATTTATTCAAGAAGACACCACCATTTTGTGCCAAACCTCTACTCAACTGGAGTACTTTCTACTGGATAATCAGTAAGTGCTACCTCGTTGGGTAAATGTATAGTGCTTTTACTACACTACAGCTGCCTAAAGTGCCAGAGAGTTGTCTACAGCGACCAGGTGTGTGTTACTATGAAATCGCGCCGAAGGGCGCAGGGGTACCTTGAGTGAGCTATCATAGTGGGTAAATGGCGGGAAGACGGTGCACACCGCAAATGTGTGTGGGTGGGGCCAAACGGACGGGGCTTCCATGCGAGTGCACATGCCTCTTGTGAGTATAAAAGGTCAGAGACCGATCAGAGCAGCAGATGAAGATACAGAAGCTCCTGGCCACAGGAACAGCACGAGGATTGCGCTCGTGAAAGTCAAGGATGCAAAGGCCTCTGTCCAGCATCACAGCTGATTTTCGATGGTATATTTGGGAAGAAGGCACACCTGCCTGGCCTGTTGAAACTATTTTACGATGGCGCCGGCAAGCTGCCAGCGCCATCCTAAAATAGTTACTAAATTAGCTTCAACAGGAAGCTCTAATAGATAAAATAAAGCAGGTGCTCGAGCACCTGCTTTATTTTATCTATTAGAGCTTCCTGTTGAAGCTAACTTAGTAACTATTTTAAGATGGCGCTGGCAGCTTGCCGGCGCCATCGTAAAATAGTTACAACAGGCCAGCAAGGCTTGAACTTTTGCCCCCGGAATCCGCCGCTCGCGGATTTGCGAATTCGCGGTAAATTCGCGGGAGTTCACGGATCGCGAATTTACTGAAAATTCGCAAAATCCGCGAGCATAACGGATTTTGCGCTCATGCTTACTCTGCAGCGAACGAGGTTCCAGTCTGCCGAAGGAGGGATAACTCTGTTGTCTGGCATGGGAGGTGATAGCTCCGCCCTCTGCAGCGAGCAAGGGTCCAGTCAGCTGAAGGAGGGATAACTCTGTTGTCTGACAAGGGAGGGATCACTTCGCTCTCTGCAGCAAGCGGGGGTCTAGTCAGCTGAAGGAAGTATAACTCTGTTGTCTGACAAGGGAGGAATAGCTCCGCCCTCTGCAGTGAGCGAGGGTCCAGTCAGCCGAAGGAGGGATAACTCTGTTGTCTGACAAGGGAGGGATAGCGCCGCCCGCTGCAGCGAGCGAGGGTCCAGTCAGCTGAAGGAGGGATAACTCTGTTGTCTGACAAGGGAGGGATTGCTCCGTTCTCTGCAGCGAGCAAGGGTTCAGTCAGCTAAAAGAGGGCTAACTCTGTTGTCTAACAAGGGGGGGATTGCTCCGCTCTCTGCAGCGAGCGAGGGTCCAGTCAGCTGAAGGAGGGATAACTCTGTTGTCTGACAAGGGAGGGATAGCTCCGCTCTCTGCAGCGAGCGAGGGTCAAGTCAGCTGAAGGAGGGATAACTCTGTTGTCTGGCAAGGGAGGGATAGCTCCTCCCTCTGCAGCCGGCAAGGGTCCAGTCAGCTGGAGGAGGGATAACTCTGTTGTCTGACAAGCCAGGGAAAGCTCTGCTCTCTGCAGCGAGCGAGGGTTCGGTCAGCTGAAGGAGGGATAACTCTGTTGTCTGGCATGGGAGGTGATAGCTCCGCCCTCTGCAGCGAGCAAGGGTCCAGTCAGCTGAAGGAGGGATAACTCTGTTGTCTGACAAGGGAGGGATCACTTCGCTCTCTGCAGCAAGCGGGGGTCCAGTCAGCTGAAGGAAGTATAACTCTGTTGTCTGACAAGGGAGGAATAGCTCCGCCCTCTGCAGCGAGCGAGGGTCCAGTCAGCCGAAGGAGGGATAACTCTGTTGTCTGACAAGGGAGGGATAGCGCCGCCCGCTGCAGCGAGCGAGGGTCCAGTCAGCTGAAGGAGGGATAACTCTGTTGTCTGACAAGGGAGGGATTGCTCAGTTCTCTGCAGCGAGCAAGGGTTCAGTCAGCTAAAAGAGGGCTAACTCTGTTGTCTAACAAGGGGGGGATTGCTCCGCTCTCTGCAGCGAGCGAGGGTCCAGTCAGCTGAAGGAGGGATAACTCTGTTGTCTGACAAGGGAGGGATAGCTCCGCTCTCTGCAGCGAGCGAGGGTCAAGTCAGCTGAAGGAGGGATAACTCTGTTGTCTGGCAAGGGAGGGATAGCTCCTCCCTCTGCAGCCGGCAAGGGTCCAGTCAGCTGGAGGAGGGATAACTCTGTTGTCTGACAAGCCAGGGAAAGCTCTGCTCTCTGCAGCGAGCGAGGGTTCAGTCAGCTGAAGGAGGGATAACTCTGTTGTCTGACAAGTGAGGGATAGCTCTGCTCTCTGCAGCGAACGAGGGTTCAATCAGCTGAAGGAGGGATAACTCTGTTGTCTGACAAGGGAGGGATAGTTCTGCTGTCTGCATTAAGTCAGAGCCCCATCAGCTGAAGAAGGGTGACTCTGTTGTCTGACAAGGGAGGGATAGCTCTGCTCTCTGCAGTGAGCGAGGGTCCAGTCAGCTGAATGGGATAACTATGTTGTCTGGCAAGGGAGGGATAGCTCTGCTCTCTGCAGCGAGGGAGGGTCCAGTCTTCTGAAAGAGGGATAACTCTGTTGTCTGACAAGGGAGGGATCACTTCGCTCTCTGCAGCGAGTGGGGGTCCAGTCAGCTGAAGGAGGGATAACTCTGTTGTCTGACAAGGGGGGGATAGCGCCGCCCGCTGCAGCGAACGAGGGTCCAGTCAGCTGAAGGAGGGATAACTCTGTTGTCTGACAAGGGGGATCACTCCGCTCTCTGCAGCGGGAGAGCATTCAGTCAGCTGAAGGAGGGATAACTCTGTTGTCTGACAAGGGAGGGATCATTTCGCTCTCTGCAGCGAGCGGGGGTCCAGTCAGCTGAAGGAAGTATAACTCTGTTGTCTGACAAGGGAGGAATAGCTCCGCCCTCTGCAGCGAGCGAGGGTCCAGTCAGCCGAAGGAGGGATAACTCTGTTGTCTGACAAGGGAGGGATAGCGCCGCCCGCTGCAGCGAGCGAGGGTCCAGTCAGCTGAAGGAGGGATAACTCTGTTGTCTGACAAGGGAGGGATTGCTCCGTTCTCTGCAGCGAGCAAGGGTTCAGTCAGCTAAAAGAGGGCTAACTCTGTTGTCTAACAAGGGGGGGATTGCTCCGCTCTCTGCAGCGAGCGAGGGTCCAGTCAGCTGGAGGAGGGATAACTCTGTTGTCTGACAAGCCAGGGAAAGCTCTGCTCTCTGCAGCGAGCGAGGGTTCAGTCAGCTGAAGGAGGGATAACTCTGTTGTCTGGCAAGGGAGGGATAGCTCCTCCCTCTGCAGCCGGCAAGGGTCCAGTCAGCTGGAGGAGGGATAACTCTGTTGTCTGACAAGCCAGGGAAAGCTCTGCTCTCTGCAGCGAGCGAGGGTTCGGTCAGCTGAAGGAGGGATAACTCTGTTGTCTGGCATGGGAGGTGATAGCTCCGCCCTCTGCAGCGAGCAAGGGTCCAGTCAGCTGAAGGAGGGATAACTCTGTTGTCTGACAAGGGAGGGATCACTTCGCTCTCTGCAGCAAGCGGGGGTCCAGTCAGCTGAAGGAAGTATAACTCTGTTGTCTGACAAGGGAGGAATAGCTCCGCCCTCTGCAGCGAGCGAGGGTCCAGTCAGCCGAAGGAGGGATAACTCTGTTGTCTGACAAGGGAGGGATAGCGCCGCCCGCTGCAGCGAGCGAGGGTCCAGTCAGCTGAAGGAGGGATAACTCTGTTGTCTGACAAGGGAGGGATTGCTCAGTTCTCTGCAGCGAGCAAGGGTTCAGTCAGCTAAAAGAGGGCTAACTCTGTTGTCTAACAAGGGGGGGATTGCTCCGCTCTCTGCAGCGAGCGAGGGTCCAGTCAGCTGAAGGAGGGATAACTCTGTTGTCTGACAAGGGAGGGATAGCTCTGCTCTCTGCAGCGAGCGAGGGTCAAGTCAGCTGAAGGAGGGATAACTCTGTTGTCTGGCAAGGGAGGGATAGCTCCTCCCTCTGCAGCCGGCAAGGGTCCAGTCAGCTGGAGGAGGGATAACTCTGTTGTCTGACAAGCCAGGGAAAGCTCTGCTCTCTGCAGCGAGCGAGGGTTCAGTCAGCTGAAGGAGGGATAACTCTGTTGTCTGACAAGTGAGGGATAGCTCTGCTCTCTGCAGCGAACGAGGGTTCAATCAGCTGAAGGAGGGATAACTCTGTTGTCTGACAAGGGAGGGATAGTTCTGCTGTCTGCATTAAGTCAGAGCCCCATCAGCTGAAGAAGGGTGACTCTGTTGTCTGACAAGGGAGGGATAGCTCTGCTCTCTGCAGTGAGCGAGGGTCCAGTCAGCTGAATGGGATAACTATGTTGTCTGGCAAGGGAGGGATAGCTCTGCTCTCTGCAGCGAGGGAGGGTCCAGTCTTCTGAAAGAGGGATAACTCTGTTGTCTGACAAGGGAGGGATCACTTCGCTCTCTGCAGCGAGTGGGGGTCCAGTCAGCTGAAGGAGGGATAACTCTGTTGTCTGACAAGGGGGGGATAGCGCCGCCCGCTGCAGCGAACGAGGGTCCAGTCAGCTGAAGGAGGGATAACTCTGTTGTCTGACAAGGGGGATCACTCCGCTCTCTGCAGCGGGAGAGCATTCAGTCAGCTGAAGGAGGGATAACTCTGTTGTCTGACAAGGGAGGGATCATTTCGCTCTCTGCAGCGAGCGGGGGTCCAGTCAGCTGAAGGAAGTATAACTCTGTTGTCTGACAAGGGAGGAATAGCTCCGCCCTCTGCAGCGAGCGAGGGTCCAGTCAGCCGAAGGAGGGATAACTCTGTTGTCTGACAAGGGAGGGATAGCGCCGCCCGCTGCAGCGAGCGAGGGTCCAGTCAGCTGAAGGAGGGATAACTCTGTTGTCTGACAAGGGAGGGATTGCTCCGTTCTCTGCAGCGAGCAAGGGTTCAGTCAGCTAAAAGAGGGCTAACTCTGTTGTCTAACAAGGGGGGGATTGCTCCGCTCTCTGCAGCGAGCGAGGGTCCAGTCAGCTGGAGGAGGGATAACTCTGTTGTCTGACAAGCCAGGGAAAGCTCTGCTCTCTGCAGCGAGCGAGGGTTCAGTCAGCTGAAGGAGGGATAACTCTGTTGTCTGGCAAGGGAGGGATAGCTCCTCCCTCTGCAGCCGGCAAGGGTCCAGTCAGCTGGAGGAGGGATAACTCTGTTGTCTGACAAGCCAGGGAAAGCTCTGCTCTCTGCAGCGAGCGAGGGTTCAGTCAGCTGAAGGAGGGATAACTCTGTTGTCTGACAAGTGAGGGATAGCTCTGCTCTCTGCAGCGAACGAGGGTTCAATCAGCTGAAGGAGGGATAACTCTGTTGTCTGACAAGGGAGGGATAGTTCTGCCGTCTGCATTAAGTCAGAACCCCATCAGCTGAAGAAGGGATAACTCTGTTGTCTGACAAGGGAGGGATAGCTCTGCTCTCTGCAGCGAGCGAGGGTCCAGTCAGCTGAATGGGATAACTATGTTGTCTGGCAAGGGAGGGATAGCTCTGCTCTCTGCAGCGAGGGAGGGTCCAGTCTTCTGAAAGAGGGATAACTCTGTTGTCTGACAAGGGAGGGATCACTTCGCTCTCTGCAGCGAGCGGGGGTCCAGTCAGCTGAAGGAGGAATAACTCTGTTGTCTCACAAGGGGGGATAGCGCCGCCCGCTGCAGCGAACGAGGGTCCAGTCAGCTGAAGGAGGGATAACTCTGTTGTCTGTCAAGGGGGATCGCTCCGCTCTCTGCAGCGGGAGAGCATTCAGTCAGCTGAAGGAGGGATAACTCTGTTGTCTGACAAGGGAGGGATCATTTCGCTCTCTGCAGCGAGCGGGGGTCCAGTCAGCTGAAGGAGGGATAACTCTGTTGTCTGACAAGGGAGGGATAGCGCCGCCCGCTGCAGCAAGCGAGGGTCAATTCAGCTGAAGGAGGGATAACTCTGTTGTCTGACAAGGGGGATCGCTCCGCTCTCTGCAGCGGGAGAGCATTCAGTCAGCTGAAGGAGGGATGACTCTGTTGTCTGACAAGGGAGGGATCGCTCCGCTCTCTGCAGCGAACGAGGTTCCAGTCTGCCAAAGGAGGTTTAACTCTGTTGTCTGGCATGGGAGGTGATAGCTCCGCCCTCTGCAGCGAGCAAGGGTCCAGTCAGCTGAAGGAGGGATAACTCTGTTGTCTGACAAGGGAGGGATCACTTCGCTCTCTGCAGCGAGCGGGGGTCCAGTCAGCTGAAGGAAGTATAACTCTGTTGTCTGACAAGGGAGGAATAGCTCCGCCCTCTGCAGCGAGCGAGGGTCCAGTCAGCCGAAGGAGGGATAACTCTGTTGTCTGACAAGGGAGGGATAGCGCCGCCCGCTGCAGCGAGCGAGGGTCCAGTCAGCTGAAGGAGGGATAACTTTGTTGTCTGACAAGGGAGGGATTGCTCCGCTCTCTGCAGCGAGCAAGGGTTCAGTCAGCTAAAAGAGAACTAACTCTGTTGTCTGACAAGGGGGGGATTGCTTCGCTCTCTGCAGCGAGCGAGGGTCCAGTCAGCTGAAGGAGGGATAACTCTGTTGTCTGACAAGGGAGGGATTGCTCCGCTCTCTGCAGCGAGCAAGGGTTCAGTCAGCTAAAAGAGAACTAACTCTGTTGTCTGACAAGGGGGGGATTGCTTCGCTCTCTGCAGCGAGCGAGGGTCCAGTCAGCTGAAGGAGGGATAACTCTGTTGTCTGACAAGGGAGGGATTGCTCCGCTCTCTGCAGCGAGCAAGGGTTCAGTCAGCTAAAAGAGGGCTAACTCTGTTGTCTGACAAGGGGGGGATTGCTCCGCTCTCTGCAGCGAGCGAGGGTCCAGTCAGCTGAAGGAGGGATAACTCTGTTGTCTGACAAGGGAGGGATAGCTCCACTCTCTGCAGCGAGCGAGGGTCCAGTCAGCTGAAGGAGGGATAACTCTGTTGTCTGGCAAGGGAGGGATAGCTCCTCCCTCTGCAGCCGGCAAGGGTCCAGTCAGCTGGAGGAGGGATAACTCTGTTGTCTGACAAGCCAGGGAAAGCTCTGCTCTCTGCAGCGAGCGAGGGTTCAGTCAGCTGAAGGAGGGATAACTCTGTTGTCTGACAAGTGAGGGATAGCTCTGCTCTCTGAAACGAACGAGGGTTCAATCAGCTGAAGGAGGGATAACTCTGTTGTCTGACAAGGGAGGGATAGTTCTGCTGTCTGCATTAAGTCAGAGCCCCATCAGCTGAAGAAGGGATAACTCTGTTGTCTGACAAGGGAGGGATAGCTCTGCTCTCTGCAGCGAGTGAGGGTCCAGTCAGCTGAATGGGATAACTATGTTGTCTGGCAAGGGAGGGATAGCTCTGCTCTCTGCAGCGAGGGAGGGTCCAGTCTTCTGAAAGAGGGATAACTCTGTTGTCTGACAAGGGAGGGATCACTTCGCTCTCTGCAGCGAGTGGGGGTCCATTCAGGTAAGCAATGGATAACTGATGTCTTTCCCAAGCGAGTGATGAATGACGGAAAGCTCTGCTGTCGAGGCAAGTGAGGGAGCAGCTCACTGTGCCAGACTCTGGGAGTGGAGAGTGTATTCTCTGTCCCAGGGCCAGTGTGCAGACACCTAGGCAGACTGCAGGGGCAGGGAGCCCCGCCCCTGTCGAGGGCATCTCCAAGTCCCTCGTGGGAGCTGTAGGTTGGGTGGGTATCCACAGCCTGCTGCTTTGGGCAGCCACCAGGGTTTTAATACATTTGTAGGAGGAGGGATACAGCTCCAAGCATGATCCCCCTCCCCCTCCAGTATGCCCCATCATTGCTGCTGCTGGGCACACCTCCTCGCTCAGCTCTACTCCCCTCCAAATCTGAGGTGTACCACACCTCTCCCTTAACTTACACTCTTGTCTCACTGCAGGACTGGCTGCACCCCTAATCAAGGTCCTGGCACCTCTGACTGAAAATAAACAATGTAAGTTGTTAATTTGTTTCTCCTTAGTCCTGGGTCAGCGTGAGGAGCTCAGAGCAGGCTGCAGCTGCTTTAGAGCAAACCTCTCACAGCTCTCTACAGATGAGCTTAGGGGGCCCCTTCACACACTGAAGACTGCAGGCCCCCCTGCACCACGGGGGCTGCGGGGGTGTTTATTACCGCCCTATTGTAAATTGGGCCCTTTGTATAGAAATGTCGAACTGGCAGACATGATTTGAAGTTGCTCAAAGTCTAGAGCTCATCACATTATAAAATAATAGAAATTAAAGTGACCTGACGAGTTTTGGCAGTATTTCTTCATGCTTTATACTACTAATATATTATGCACATAGGGAATATCATGTGTGCTTTGCTGAATTACGAGATACCGGCAGAGATGCCAGCCGAGTGAAAATCCAAACCACAAACTCTAAAATGTTTATCCTAAAAAAAAAATGTAAATAATGAGAATCAACCAAATGTATATGTAGATGTGCATTTCAGCGCATGCGGAAACACAGAGTTCTGCAGTCTGCCCCTTTGTCTATAGGGGCCATCAACTTCGCAAGAACAGAGCGGGAGCTTTCCTCAGCCAATCCATATCAGAAGATGGCTGACGCGTTGTGAACTGCCTATGGGCATGATATGCAGCCTGAAGGAAGCTCTAAGTTAGCAAGTGCTCCAGGAGGCATGTGCTAGCAAACCCAACATTACCACAAACAGGAGGGAATATTATATTTAAAAAATAGCTAAATTATACTTTTGACTTTATTTATATACATGCTAACATGATGTGCCTTAAGGGCCATGATAAGTGACGGCATATTTGTAAAGGAAATCAGAAGCTGTCTAAGGCTCGAATGATGAATAGCAAATGATGTGTTGTCAAGTGTCTTTTAGCAAAATAAGCATGACATTTTAAATTGTTTTAGAGACCTATTTACTAATTATTTTAAGAGTTATTATGCATTGCCATACTTTGTGTGCTTAAATAGGTTAAAAATATTTACTGTTACCGAGCAACAGAAATCAGAAAGTACTCACAGCAGGATCTGGAAAAAATAAATGGTAGGTGAAATGAAGTAGGAGAGAAACTCAGGGGCATATTATCAAGGGAGTTTATCTCCGCTTTTTTGGCTTTAAAAGCCAAAAAAGCGGAGATAAAATTATCTCCCTATTACCTAGCTGTCGCTAACACCAGTTAGCGACAGCTAGTAGGAGATAGTGACCATCTTGGGCCCCACTTTGCATGTCAGTGATATTTATCACTAATGACATGCAAAGTGGGCGTGCCAAGATGTTAGCAACTGGAAACAGTTGCTAACATCGCTATCTCCTATTACCAACTTATGGAGATATTTGCGCTAAGCGCGAATATCTCCAAAAGCTAACACCTGCCCTGAGCAGTTCTTAGCCATGTTATCCAATGGGAGGTGGATAACATGCCTAAGAGCATTAGCTCGGTAATGCATGAATATCGCTAACTTTTCAGCGATATTCATGCATTGCGGCCGATTTTTATCGCATTTGAGATAAACCTTGGTAATACCAAGGTTTATTTGCGATAAAAATCGCCGCAGCTCAGCGGTAAATTTTTATCTCTAACCAAGCAATAGCGATAATTATCGCTATTGCTTGGTAATATGTCCCTGAGTTCTTAAACAAAAATAAATACAAAAATGGTGAACATTTTTTTTAAATAACATACACTCTCATTTTTTTTTTGTATTACATTTTTACAGGGAAACTGTACATATCTTGAAAAGAAAATGAGGTACATAGAAGAGGTTGGTGAAGCTAGTACTCAGTATCTCCAGCCTCGTGTTCCAAATTGTTGTCTTTATTCAGTAGAGAGGAGAGAGACCAACAATGGTGACAATGCTTTTACTTAAGTAAGTGTTACCATACACTGTATTTATCAAAATGCATCTGAGCAAACTGAGTGCTGCAATGTGTGGCCACATTTGTTACATAAGGTTATACTTATGAAAATGTTACAGAATGTGCATAAAAGCACCAATCAAGTCTCTAATTCAATGAGTTATTTGGAAAACCAAGGCTAAAATATTAATTTAATTTTTTTAATGTCTATTTTTAAACAGAACCCCATAGAGGATCCAAATAGGTATGGGGGAAATGTTTATTAAATAGGTGTAATCTTGCATGACATTTGGCGATTCACTTTATGCCGGTGCTGCAAAAGTCTCCAAATTATACCTTTATTCCAGTTTATGTGAAGCAGTTTGTTTGGGAAGAACAAATATTGTAACAACTTCCACTTCATGTCCTCCAGACTAGTCCCTGAATTTGTTCACTCATTAGTGATTTTGGATTTGGAAACTGTAGGTAGCGTGTCACGCATCCTTTTCCTGTAATTTCTGCTGCATCATCCACTCTTGACTTCTTGGGAAATTGAAGTAAGTTCAGTACAGGTCTTTGGGAGATATTTCCTTTCGATTACCAGATCTTTTATGGAGGTTAGGTGTTAGAAATGGGGATCTCTAGTTGGCAAAGGTAGGTACCTTTGTCCGAATAGGGACCCTTACTTCTAGTCAGGGTAAGGGGGACACAGCTTATCTCAGAAGCAGTGTGTAAAGCATTTGTGAACACATACAGTAATACAGTGAAAACACTACAATTGGACACCACATGAGTTTAGAAAAATAAATGATCTTTATCTAAACCAGAACAAGACCAAACCACAAAAAATCCACAGTACAGGTATCCTGATATCCTCAAAAATAATTTCATCACTAAAATAAAGCTTGTTGCAACACATAACTCCACTTGGAGTTATTCTGACGTCGTAACAGGTGGAAATTCCAAAGTATGGCGCCGACTGCGAGGTGCGAAGCATCGGCCGGAGTCAAGCAGACCCACAAACAACAGTACCTTGGAAGTGATGGAAGCAAAGACAGTTCACAGCGTCAAGGAGGTGCAGCTTCGTAGGCGCTGCGCTGCATCGGCTCCATTTTGACCCCAGGGGAGGTGCAACCTCTGTTCCTTACTGCAGCGCAGGGGAGGAGAGATAACGGTTCCTTACTGCGCCGGGGAGATGGTGTCACAATGGTGCCAAAACCACTGTTCCTTATGATGGCGGAATGTCGATGGATTTGGGGATCACCCATGTTGAGGATCGGCACAGCGATGATGAAGAAGGCTTCAGAGTCGATGCGGTACGACAGCAGGCATCGGGCCTACGTCACAAGTTGTAGGCCCGAAGCAGCATTCACGGCTTCGGTGCAGGTTGGGCGTTGCTCGCCAGCGTCGGTGTGGCAATTTCCTTCTTTAGCAGCTGAAACAGCAGTTCCAGATGCAGAGAGACAGAAGGGGTGAAGTCTTGGTGCACCTAAGACTTCAGAACAGGAGGCAAGCTCCGTTTCAAGCCCTTGGAGATCTTTTCTTCAAGCAGGTGACAAAGCAAACAGCAAAGACCTTTTTCTCCTTTTCTTCGTAGCAAGCAGCCACTGCAGGCCAACCCCAGACATCAAACAGCACAGGGGCAGTATTCCTCCTCAGCTTCTCCGGCTCTTCGCCTAGGCAAAGGTTTTCTCTTGATTCTAAGAAGTGATCTAAACGTCTGGGGTCTTGGCCCCACTTTTTAAACACAAAAATCCTTTGTTCTCTGAAGGCAGAGAGTGTCGGTACCCAGCAAAAACCAGTTCTGGCCTCACTGGGACAGCTTCCTAGCAGGAGATGGAGACAGCATTGTTGAAGGCAGACCAGGCCCAGGCAGGTGAAAGGAAATCGCCTACCCTACTCTAAATGCAACCCAGGCCCATTCAGCCCAGCCCTGATTCATCTGACTTCTGAAGCCACAGGCTTTTTCCAGCCCCAGTCATCCAAAAACCAGATATGCAATACACAACTCTAGACGAGGCACACTGGATGGTTAGGCAAGATAATACCCACTTTATAAAAGTGGTATTTTCAAACACAGAATGTAAAAATCATCCTCACTAAAAGATACACCTTAACTAAATGTATTTTCCCATTTTGTTTCCAGGGTCAGTTATGTGTATAAGATGTTATAAACAAACTACCCATTCTGGCCTATGGGAACGGGTTGCCATGCAATAGTGAAAAACGAAACTGGCAATATTTCACTATCAGGACATGCCACACACATCAGGGCATGTCCTACCTTTCACATACAATGCACCCTGCCCAAGGGGTACCTTGGGCCTACCTTAGGGGTGACTAACGTGGATAAAAGGGAAAATTTGGGGACTGGCAAGTGAGTGCACTCGCCAAGTCGACATGGCAGTCCCACACTGCACACAGGCTCTGCAATGGCAGGCCTGAGTCACATTTTACAAGCTGCGTCTGTGGGTGGCACAATCAGTGCTGCAAGCCTCCCAGCAGCATTTGATTTACAGGCCCTCGGCACACATAGTGCACTGTACTAGGGTCTGACAAGTAAATCAAATAGCCAATCATGGAATCACTAATCCATAACACAATTTACAAAAGAGAGCATATGCACTTTAGCACTGATCAGCAGTGGTAAAGTACCCAGAGTCATAAAACGACCAACAACAGGTCAGAAGAAATACAGGAGGAAGGCAAAAACTTCTGGGATGACCCTGCAAAAAGGGCCAAGTTCAACAGTAGGCAAAATTAATTTGTTTTCTTCTTTTTGTATTTAATTAGTTTGGTGCATTTCTTGCTGAAGGTCCTAAATATTGGGTGTAAGGCAGACCCATATTCTGAGCAATCGGCAAGAGTGTAGGGGCAGTGAACCTCTTGGGTGCAGGAGTCTAGGTCATACATTTCTTTCCTACCTTTTTTATCTAGATATGTTGTTATTGTTCCTTGATGTGCTGCTACATCGTCACCTGCTTTACTCTGCTGTTGGTTATACACATCTTTTCGGTTGTATTCAATTTATCACATTCTCACTGCTTTTTGCTGCATTGTGGTGTGGAGGGAGCTCCATGCTCAAGGCGGAAGCATTCCTGTTTGATCTCCACTGCCTTCTTCCTTCCTTGTGCTTATTTCTCAAGTGTAAGATTGTTACTCAGATATGAATTTACCTTAAGTAAATGAAAAGACATGAGGAATTTGGCAAAACAGGAATATGTTGGTTTAATGAAATGCTGCAGCTGGAAGAGCCTTGACAGAGTGCGTCTGCTCAAAATGTCCCGCTGTACAAAGTTTTGGTCATCAATTTATACAATTTAAGAGGTACAATAACATCTTCTCTATATTCCTAAAGAGCATCTTAGTCATAAATCAATCAAATGTGTCCATCTAATATAGACACAGATGGCTCTCGACTTCGGGGAAAGCTAATCTAGGCCAGTGTGTATGTGTTCAGATGACCGGCATGAGGAGCGAGTGCTCACTATGTGTGGTGTGAGCCTGTTGTGTGCTGATTGGTTGAGTGTACCTGTCTACATGTGTTATCTAGCACTGTGGTATTTTTAGGGAATGTGAGCATTTGGCCAAACATGTTTTATTGGGGCCAATTTCCTTGGAAGTGTTTGTGGTGCAACTATCTATCTGTGAAATTGATCAGGGTTTTCCCTGTATGCGTGTTTGCCTTTAGTTTATGGAGTATTTACAACAAGGGGTGGTGATGGACAGAGTCTCTGAATTAAGCAGAATAATCTCACCCAGTCAAGAGATCAGGGCTAGATCCAACACCGTTTTTTAGCTCATTGCACCATCCCAGTTTCAGAACCTGGCTGTATGCAAATTAGTCTGTCCCTGGCCCAGTGCATCATGGGAACAGGGCAGACCAGACTACAAAAGCCAATTCTTACACTGGGAAGGAAACAAGCTTCCGGGGACCGGTTTCTGGCATTTCAGCCGTCTTCGGCCCGGCTTGCTTGAATCCTGATGGTGCAATGAGCAAGGGACTCACATCTGAGTATACCCTTCCACGCTTAGGGTGGACAAAAATATTTACAACAAGGGGTGGTGATGGACAGAGTCTCTGAATTAAGCAGAATACTCTCACCCAGTCAAGAGATCAGGGCTAGATCCAACACCGTTTTTTAGCTCATTGCACCATCCCAGTTTCAGAACCTGGCTGTATGCAAATTAGTCTGTCCCTGGCCCAGTGCATCATGGGAACAGGGCAGACCAGACTACAAAAGCCAATTCTTACACTGGGAAGGAAACAAGCTTCCGGGGACCGGTTTCTGGCATTTCAGCCGTCTTCGGCCCGGCTTGCTTGAATCCTGATGGTGCAATGAGCAAGGGACTCACATCTGAGTATACCCTTCCACGCTTAGGGTGGACAAAAATATTTACAACAAGGGGTGGTGATGGACAGAGTCTCTGAATTAAGCAGAATACTCTCACCCAGTCAAGAGATCAGGGCTAGATCCAACACCGTTTTTTAGCTCATTGCACCATCCCAGTTTCAGAACCTGGCTGTATGCAAATTAGTCTGTCCCTGGCCCAGTGCATCATGGGAACAGGGCAGACCAGACTACAAAAGCCAATTCTTACACTGGGAAGGAAACAAGCTTCCGGGGACCGGTTTCTGGCATTTCAGCCGTCTTCGGCCCGGCTTGCTTGAATCCTGATGGTGCAATGAGCAAGGGACTCACATCTTAGTATACCCTTCCACGCTTAGGGTGGACAAAAATATTTACAACAAGGGGTGGTGATGGACAGAGTCTCTGAATTAAGCAGAATACTCTCACCCAGTCAAGAGATCAGGGCTAGATCCAACACTGTTTTTTAGCTCATTGCACCATCCCAGTTTCAGAACCTGGCTGTATGCAAATTAGTCTGTCCCTGGCCCAGTGCATCATGGGAACAGGGCAGACCAGACTACAAAAGCCAATTCTTACACTGGGAAGGAAACAAGCTTCCGGGGACCGGTTTCTGGCATTTCAGCCGTCTTCGGCCCGGTGTGGTAAATAAATAAATAATACCCTATTTTTGACTAGGCTTATAGCATAACAGATAGCTCAATAAATAAGAGTCAAGATTCGAGGTAGTAGGAGTTTCTGCAGGTTTATTACAGCATAAGGACAGGATCAGGACAACCTGCATAGGAATAGAGGTAACAGGGCCCAGCAGGACAACTGGGGCCCAGCAGGGGAAAAGAGGCCCAGCAGCTGCTGGGGCTTGGTCTGGGATGAGCGCGCTAACATTCAATAACAAAACACAGGCATATATACATAGCGCGAACACATAGCATTACATTGCAGTAGGCGTAGCAGTGGGTGGAGCAGAAGGTGTGACGTGTAGCAGTCGCGAAAGATAACAGTAAAAAGAGGTGTAACTGGGAGTATACATAGACATGTGATGCAAACGTAACAGAATATGTCATGAATGGGCGGAAACATAGGAGGGGGCTACCTAAGGAGCCGGGACCTCTAACCTAATGGTGCGCGAAAACTGGCAATGACGTGTTACTAGGAGAAGCTGGGGGCTACGAACTCTGTGCTAGGAGCAGAGACTAGAGTCTGGAGGGTCGGAGCGACATGTACCTAAACCCTATCTGGTATCTGATGTTTAGGGAACATGTTGATATAAACTAGACGTCATGAGGGGAAAAGCTAACTGACTCTAAGACTGGAGCATGCATTTATTCTACATGTAGTGCGTGATGAAGAATATTAAATGACCATTAAATACAGTATTTCTCTTAATATGGAGACGAGAAGGCTAGACAATGACGGAAACTATTGATGCAGTTCAGTAGCTTAGGAATGCAGAGGAGGAGGACTGAACTGATAGCTGGAACTATAACATACTTTTGGCAGACTCAGAGGCAGAGCCAAGCTGCACCGGGCACTGCGAGGCAGGAAGTAAGTGAAGGGTCGAGGATACAGGTGGGGGCTGTATCGCTCCTCAGCGAGGCTTTCAGGAGACAGGAGCTGAATCTGTGGTCCGGGCCCTTTTGAGGCCTGGAAACGGGGACTTTATAATGGAATAACGTGCACACTGAGAAACGTGGCAACATTACTTTACATAGGCCTGATATTCGTAGTATTCACGAGGACTGGAAAATGACATACCAGAGGTGGACACAACTGGAATTGCGCCTTTAATCGGACATGGGGAATAACATATGCATATTGGTCATGCACACATAACATATGATGGATGAGGCGTAGGGACACAGAACATGGCAAAATTTACTTTTCCACATTCCCTCCTTGTCACTACGTTTCCATCAGGAAACATCAATTTTCATGATACCATCTATCATTTCATACAGTACCATTTGCTCGTCTCGAATTGTCTGGGAACGGGATTTAGAACGGGGCTTGGGACTAGGAATACAAGAGGTAGCACACATGCTGCAAATCGCAGGGCCACATTGTATACAGAGGCAGCAGCTGAATATGATCGCTACTGCAATACCTAGAAAGGACAGGACTTTCCATCCCCATGCGGAAATTATATTCCAGAACCAACCGGACCATGTCCAGGTGCCTGGATCTTGGTGTAACAGATGGGCAATTTTATGGAGTCTGGTTATAGCTGAATAAACGGACGGCGCGTTATTTGGAATGAAAATGCAGCAACTAGATCCGATGACTCTACAGGCCCCGCCCCTATCGGCCAGTATGACGTCAAGGACGAGACGATTTTGCAAAACGACAAATCTCATAGCAGATTGTTCTTCGGTTAGGTTACCTAGAGCAGAGGCAGTCTCATTTACTACAGCTTCAAGGGTTCTTGTTAACCTACGGATCAGTTTACTATTCTGGACAGGTCCTACAAAGAAGAAGAAACCTTTATTGAAATCTGTATACTGTTCTAGAGTAGTTTCAGTATAATCGACAATTGGGGACTCCCTTCTATGTCTAATGTGTACTAGATGTGTGTTTCTGTGATAATCAGATGGGGCTAGAAAAACAGGTGGCAGTAGGAAGGCAATGTAACAGGTTCCCTCCCAATCGAGGGGCAGACGGACATATGCAGTTTGACCACAAATAAAATAAGAATGACGTGAAGCTTTGAAAATAGATTTCCCACTGTCACTATACTTGATAACAGTAGTACATTCACTATGACCTATGTGTACAGAACCATAACTACGGACACATAATTCGCCTTTGACAGGTAGTACTGAAATAGCAGGTAAGTCTGGAGTAGTATCAGACTGAACATTCAGGACCATGAAATTCGACGAATAATTACCTAAATTATATACTTCGTTTTCTAGATCTAAACCTGTTCTGTGGGGAAGACCTTGCTTGTCTGGAAAACATGTACCGTTAAGAAAAGACATATCTGTTGAGGATGACGTTAACGTGGACCATGCTCCACACGAACCATTATGTGAGAATGGATAAGGAAAAAGTGGCAGAACTCCCTTCGGTGTCTGGAAAGGGGGGAGTCGACCACACACCCAACAATTAGTGGCATTGCTGGTCTGGTGTGAGTAATGTAACATACGGATGAATGTGTTGTTGCGCATAGCGAGGCGGTAAGAATATTCGTGAGGAGGCAGATCACTAAACGTGTGCTCTACTGTAGCATTAGTAGACATATTTACATGAGGAACTGGTTAATACAGGAAAAATGCGTAGCTGGTGCAGGAAATCATTATGCTGAGAAATAATATGAGACTCAGAAAAACGATACATTGAAGTGAACTTCGACTGACTCTCTCACTATGGGGGTCTATTTTATACATGTCAGAAACAGTCTAACCGTTTCACCTAGGGGAGGACTTATACAATCAAACTGACTGACTTATTTTACTAGACCTGAGCTTTAACTTATACTCCTGTTGCGGAGTTTTCTCTAACAAGGGAGGGGTTGTAATAATGTCTTGTGCGGGACAGTCCTTTAAAACAATGTTCTGGCAGTCCTTTGAATCCTGGAAATCCTTGGAAATGTTTTTGGCGACTGATTTCAATGGATTGAAAAGTTTTACATGAGAAAGGTGGACCCACCCCTTCCTGCCTTCCAACTTGACGGCAGTACGGGTGGTCAAGAGGACCTGGCGTGGCTCTTTCCAACGTGGTTCCAGCGGACTTGATCTGTCGAAATTTCTGATCATCACAAGGGAGCCTGGAACGATCTCGTGCGGTGCCACCTCGGTATTGTCTGGAAATGCGGCGGCAACCTGTGAACGACATGAGTTGAGGGCAGACATCAAGGAAGCTAGGTAATCTGTCAGCATATTACATGAAACATCGGTAATACTTCGGGGTCTAGGAGTACCCCACATGTTAGGGGGGCGGCCGAATACGACCTCATACGGGGACAGACCTGATCTGGAATGTGCGACCATACGCATATAAAATAAAGCGACTGGCAGAGCTATTAACCAGTCCACACCTTTGTCCTTACAGACTTTTGCAATGCGGATTTTCAGAGTCTGATTATGCCTTTCGACTAGTCCAGCTGCTTCTGGATGGCGTACACAATGAAACTTCCACTGGTACCCTAACAACAGGGAAACGTGTTTCATGAGTTCAGATGAGAATGGCTGGCCGTTATCAGAATATACGACTCTAGGGAGTCCGTATCTAGGGAAAAATTCACGAACCAACTGCTTGGCAGTGGTCGCGGCTGTGTAATCTGGGACTGGATATGCTTCTGTCCACCTGGACAAAGCGCATACAACTACAAGGACATACTTGAAACCTCGACATCGCTCCATCTGAATATAATCCATCTGGAGGACCTCAAAAGGGTGGTCAGGGGGCTGGAAACCACCTTGTTCCACCGGGACACTTTTACCTGGATTAAACTGACAACATATCATACAGGTACGGACTTTCTGCTTGGCTGCAGCTCGTAAATGCTTGTTGAACCAAATGTTCTGGATACATATAACAACGAAAAGTGTAAAAGGCTTACTGTAGTTCGGTGTAGCTAGAACTGGAGCTTGACATAAGGCTTTCTTTAACTCGTTGAAACTAAGTGTATGGTCAGATGTCCAATGGAGGACAGTCGATACGGCTGCCTCCTGTGTCGTTAACTGTATCAGTGGCTTGGCTAGAAATGCATACTGGGGAATCCATTGTCTACAATAAGAAGTAAGGCCGATAAAGGCACGTACCTCCTTCTGGGTTCTGGGCTGGGGAAGACTCGCTATTAACTGGATACGGTCTGGTGTCAACTGCCTACCCCTCTTGGACAGCAAGTGTCCTAAGTATACCACTTGCTGGACACAGAATTGAAGCTTCGAAGGTGACACCTTGTGCCCCATCTCGGCTAGAAAATACAGAACTGTAAGTGATGCTCGCTCGCAAGCACGTTCAGAACGGGCTGTGATCAGTAGATCATCAACATACTGGAGCAGGGCAGTGTCAGTTGGCATGTGAATGTTGTCTAGTTGTCTCTTGAGTGCTTGACTGTAAATACTAGGGCTTTCTGTGAAACCTTGAGGAGCGCGTGTAAACATATAGCTCCTTCCATTTAAACAAAATCCGAAAAGAAACTGGCTGTCTGGATGAATTGGAACACTGAAAAATGCATTCTTGAGGTCAATGACAGTGAAAAACATGGCTTCGGAATCAATGGCTGTTAACAGGGAAGAAATATCTGGGACAACTGGGTACTGAGGAATAATACATTTATTAAGCTCTCGTAAATCAATCACTAATCGATATACTGGGGGTGCATTCGGATCAGTACGTTTCATGACTGGAATGATCGGAGAATTACATACATTGGAGTCAGTTTCTACAACTACTCCTTGAGCCATGAGGTCGTCAATAATTTTGGATAAGGCTGCTACAGCCTCAGGTGGCAATCTGTACTGCCTGATTCGTGGTAACACTACACCTGGCTTGAGAGTCACACGATGGGGTGTGATTTGCATGTAACCTACATCAGTTGGACCTTGCGCCCATAAATGCTGCGGAACATTAGACAATCTTGAATCAAAATCTCGTAATACATAGTGACCCTTAAAGTCACGTAGGAACAGACGTATTCCCTCTGGGGAACAGCAAATAACTGCACCTAATTCTTTCAGTGTCTTAATGCCTAACAGATTTTCTGGACATGACTTAGTAAGTAACAGATCAGTAGTACGGGACAATGGACCTACTTCTAGAGTGACTGGCTTAGATATCTCATTAACTATTGGTTGTCCTGAAAATCCAAGGGAAACATTTCTTGAGCCTGAGAGCGGAGCCCCTGGAACTTCGGCATGACTAATTGTGGTCCTACTTGCCCCTGTATCGATCAAAAACTTTCTGTCTTTCCCTAATACTTGACTGTGAACATAGGGACCTTCTTGATCTACAGGTATCTCGATGAGAGGCAAGCCTACCTCCCTCTCTAGGCTGTTTCATGAATATGACTGATACTCTGGATACTCAGACTGTGCATACTGGTACATCTGTGATGTAACGTGCTGTGTTGCAGCAATAGGCTGCGGTACTGTAACTGTCTGTTGTGCATTCTGTGGCTGAGGAATCTGTGAAACTTGTTCTTGTCTAGGCGGACGTGGTCTTTCTTTAGTCTTACCAGTAGCTATATTGTGTTTCAGAACTGCACACTCGTTTATAAAATGACCTGGCTGTTTACAATAATTGCAGTTCCCTCTAACGGGAGCTGCAGGATGACTGGCTTGATTCGGACCCCTCTTCTGACTGTCTTGAGGAACAGATTGTGCAACTAGCACTTTCATTTTCGTGTCTTTCATACGTTTTCTCTCGTGTTCTTGCTCTTCTCTGATTCTATTCTGGTGGTACTGGAGCATCTGGAGCATCTGGGACGGAGTATTTGCTTGCCAGGTGCTTTCGACTTTCAAAACTCGATTTTTAATTTGTGGGCTTGAATTCTCGACTAATTTGGTAACAAAAAGATGAGGGTATGACTCACTACTTGTCTTGAGACCACTATTAATACTGAAACATTTCTCAAATCTAGAATAAAAATCACTAATATCTTCATCTTGTTTCTGTTTACAGGCTGAGATTGCATCCCAGTCTTCTTTTCTCGTTGTCAATAATCTGGGTAAAACTTGAATCAGTAATTCTGGTAATTCTTTACATTTATCTCCAAGACCGGTACCTGGTACTCGTGCCTTGTCTTCAGCTTCTAGAGCTGTCCAATCGATCTTTTTCTCTCCCACCTCCCATTCTTTTTCCTTTAACTTTTCATACACCCCTGCGGGTAACAGGACCTTTAACATTTTAATGATATCTGGGTAAGTGTATTCTCCCATACGGAGCATGTCTTTTAATTCTCTATGGAACCCTGCTGGATCTTTGTCATGACAGGGAATTAATTTCTTCATTTCAAGAAGTTCCATCTTTGAAATTGGAGTGTATACAAACACTCGTTGCATTACGCCACCCGCCCCTTGGACTGGGTGGACTTCTCGTAACGGATTCTGTCTGTCTATGTAGAATGGCTTACTTTCTGGGGGTGAGACATGAACAAAATGCGGGTTCAGAAACGTTCTATATTTGTGGCGCTGTTCTAGAATGACACTAATTAAATCGGTACCTAGACCTCTCCATCTATACTGGAGTAACTTGTTCAGGATATCATGTAACGGGCCTGGATCAGAGTGTTGACCCTCATACAGAGTGATGAGGTACTGGATCATATACATACCCACCAGTCGTTGCTCGGCTGGGGGCAGTTTCAGAAACATTTGTGCCACTATTTCGTCTGGAAAAGTGGTAGAATCAGTAATCCATCGGACTGCTGATCGGGCTAGTTCTTGTTCATGCATGGTACTTAATTCACTGTAACCGACTCGTGATTTCAGAATGTGATCGGTAGCTTGAAATACTTGTTCTAGAGAACCTTGTTCTGGTGCTAGATGAAAAATAGACTTGGGTTCTAGACGTAAATGGCGATCTGGAAATCTGGATTTTCCTACATACGCTATTCTGGCGGGATTCTCGTTCTCTTCCTCTTCAGGATCAGAGATACTTTCTTTCTCGCTTACTTGTGCTGCTTTACGCTGGTCGTGTAACCTTATTATTTCTTTACGAATTTTCTTGTACATACTCTCCATGGCACTGACGGTCTTGTGCTTACCCTCGGCTATATTATCACTCCACCTTGTCAGGATTCTCATTTCGGCGGGATCTTTAGACGGGTAATCTTGTTCTCTTATTAGACAATTGATCAGGAACTTTAATATCATGAGCTGGATCTCGGCTTTCCTTTGAGACATAATCTCGCCAATACTTTCTGGATCATCCCCTGTACGGACGAAACGATATATTCTGTCTAGATCTTCTTTCATATTCGGTAAGGTGACTAGATACTCGGTCACTCTCCTTACACGTAAGGAATATAAAACCATAGTATATTCGCCTGGAACTGGATCATAAACACATTCGTTAAGGGCTTGCCTGATTTCTGTGACAGACTTATTACTTTTAGGAGTACGCTGTGATGCTTGAGCATGTAATTCGAGTGCTGATAAACGCTTGTGTGGCGGCGGGGTTTGAGGAGTAGCTCCTCCTGCGGCCCCTAGACTGGAGTCGTCTACTGAGACTCTACGTCCTGGCAGAGTCGGTAATTGTAACGTGGGCTGGACCGGGGGTACTGTAACAGGTACTCCGGTGTCTGGAGGAGCGTGAATTACCTGGTTTACAGGGACTGGCGGAGCGCGAACAGGATTTGCATATTCGGGGACTGTGTCGTCCAGATAGGACGAAATAAAAATATCAGCTGCGGTCGGTTTATGACGTAGCTTGGTCGGAATTAATGGTGGCGGGAAATTACTAGATGCCTCTGGGGTCGCTTTTGGCAAGCCCTCGGCAAGGAGAGGATACATACCCTTAATAAGGGCATGCCTCTGTCTGTCTGACTGTTCTGCTTTGACTTGTTCACCTATCTCGATTAATTCTCTTTCTTGGGCTCGTTCCTGGGATTCTCTACTTAACTCTGACTTTCTGACTTCCTTTTCCGTTCTTCTATGAGCTTCTTTACGCCATAACTCGATGGCATCTTTCTGTGACTGTCTGGCTTTCTTTTTCCATAATGCTTCTTCTACTCGCATGATACATTCGGCATCCCATGTACCCGATACGGGCCATCTATACTTTTCTTCTAACTGTTTGGTATACTCTACCCATAAATCTAGATACATTATGGCGCTTATGCCATGTTTCTGATACATAAAGTGACCTGGACTGTCCCTAGGCGGGACAGGAACCGCTTCCTCTAACAGACCCTTTCTAGTTTTTATCTGACGTAACTTGGAAAAGAGCGGCATGACTGAACTGTAATCTAGACACAATACAATATACAATGAAAACACGAAATCACGTCACACTCATACCACAACATTAAAATACATAAAGAACATTTATAAATAACAGTTCGAACAGAATATTACCTGAAAATACTGAGAACAGAAACAGAACAGAATTTCTCGAGAACGGAACAGACTAGAATTACTGGATGCACTGCTGTAACAGTACGGAACATACCGGTCCCATAAAGGGACGCATCAAGACCCGTATCCACCTAGGTGAACACTTCGTTTGTGAGTCTGGGCACCACCAACCCACAGACCAGGAGTCAATTTAGATTGGTCCTGTCTAGATACTACCCCAGCAATGGTACTCACCGGGCAGCACGGAACGGAAGGCCTCGGACGGGACTGGACTGCTACGACGACGGACTTCGGACTTCGGACTTCAGTTACGGGTGGGCCTCCGGATACCTCGGACCTTGGACTCTCGGCTTGGGCTCTGGTCGGGACTCGCCGCGTTCCTCCACCGTCTCGTTCGGATGCTGGACCGCCTCCTCCGTCTCCTCCGTGGGCCTGAGGGATACTTGAGCAGAAATATCTGCCACTGCGCAGAAGAGTTCCGTCACGACTGCAGAGGGTCAGGGGGTCGGCGTGGCTTCACCGACGCGTGGGGAAAGGGCAAGTCCCTATTCGGGCGCCATTATGTGGTAAATAAATAAATAATACCCTATTTTTGACTAGGCTTATAGCATAACAGATAGCTCAATAAATAAGAGTCAAGATTCGAGGTAGTAGGAGTTTCTGCAGGTTTATTACAGCATAAGGACAGGATCAGGACAACCTGCATAGGAATAGAGGTAACAGGGCCCAGCAGGACAACTGGGGCCCAGCAGGGGAAAAGAGGCCCAGCAGCTGCTGGGGCTTGGTCTGGGATGAGCGCGCTAACATTCAATAACAAAACACAGGCATATATACATAGCGCGAACACATAGCATTACATTGCAGTAGGCGTAGCAGTGGGTGGAGCAGAAGGTGTGACGTGTAGCAGTCGCGAAAGATAACAGTAAAAAGAGGTGTAACTGGGAGTATACATAGACATGTGATGCAAACGTAACAGAATATGTCATGAATGGGCGGAAACATAGGAGGGGGCTACCTAAGGAGCCGGGACCTCTAACCTAATGGTGCGCGAAAACTGGCAATGACGTGTTACTAGGAGAAGCTGGGGGCTACGAACTCTGTGCTAGGAGCAGAGACTAGAGTCTGGAGGGTCGGAGCGACATGTACCTAAACCCTATCTGGTATCTGATGTTTAGGGAACATGTTGATATAAACTAGACGTCATGAGGGGAAAAGCTAACTGACTCTAAGACTGGAGCATGCATTTATTCTACATGTAGTGCGTGATGAAGAATATTAAATGACCATTAAATACAGTATTTCTCTTAATATGGAGACGAGAAGGCTAGACAATGACGGAAACTATTGATGCAGTTCAGTAGCTTAGGAATGCAGAGGAGGAGGACTGAACTGATAGCTGGAACTATAACATACTTTTGGCAGACTCAGAGGCAGAGCCAAGCTGCACCGGGCACTGCGAGGCAGGAAGTAAGTGAAGGGTCGAGGATACAGGTGGGGGCTGTATCGCTCCTCAGCGAGGCTTTCAGGAGACAGGAGCTGAATCTGTGGTCCGGGCCCTTTTGAGGCCTGGAAACGGGGACTTTATAATGGAATAACGTGCACACTGAGAAACGTGGCAACATTACTTTACATAGGCCTGATATTCGTAGTATTCACGAGGACTGGAAAATGACATACCAGAGGTGGACACAACTGGAATTGCGCCTTTAATCGGACATGGGGAATAACATATGCATATTGGTCATGCACACATAACATATGATGGATGAGGCGTAGGGACACAGAACATGGCAAAATTTACTTTTCCACACCGGCTTGCTTGAATCCTGATGGTGCAATGAGCAAGGGACTCACATCTGAGTATACCCTTCCACGCTTAGGGTGGACAAAAATATTTACAACAAGGGGTGGTGATGGACAGAGTCTCTGAATTAAGCAGAATACTCTCACCCAGTCAAGAGATCAGGGCTAGATCCAACACCGTTTTTTAGCTCATTGCACCATCCCAGTTTCAGAACCTGGCTGTATGCAAATTAGTCTGTCCCTGGCCCAGTGCATCATGGGAACAGGGCAGACCAGACTACAAAAGCCAATTCTTACACTGGGAAGGAAACAAGCTTCCGGGGACCGGTTTCTGGCATTTCAGCCGTCTTCGGCCCGGCTTGCTTGAATCCTGATGGTGCAATGAGCAAGGGACTCACATCTGAGTATACCCTTCCACGCTTAGGGTGGACAAAAATATTTACAACAAGGGGTGGTGATGGACAGAGTCTCTGAATTAAGCAGAATACTCTCTACCAGTCAAGAGATCAGGGCTAGATCCAACACCGTTTTTTAGCTCATTGCACCATCCCAGTTTCAGAACCTGGCTGTATGCAAATTAGTCTGTCCCTGGCCCAGTGCATCATGGGAACAGGGCAGACCAGACTACAAAAGCCAATTCTTACACTGGGAAGGAAACAAGCTTCCGGGGACCGGTTTCTGGCATTTCAGCCGTCTTCGGCCCGGCTTGCTTGAATCCTGATGGTGCAATGAGCAAGGGACTCACATCTGAGTATACCCTTCCACGCTTAGGGTGGACAAAAATATTTACAACAAGGGGTGGTGATGGACAGAGTCTCTGAATTAAGCAGAATACTCTCACCCAGTCAAGAGATCAGGGCTAGATCCAACACCGTTTTTTAGCTCATTGCACCATCCCAGTTTCAGAACCTGGCTGTATGCAAATTAGTCTGTCCCTGGCCCAGTGCATCATGGGAACAGGGCAGACCAGACTACAAAAGCCAATTCTTACACTGGGAAGGAAACAAGCTTCCGGGGACCGGTTTCTGGCATTTCAGCCGTCTTCGGCCCGGCTTGCTTGAATCCTGATGGTGCAATGAGCAAGGGACTCACATCTGAGTATACCCTTCCACGCTTAGGGTGGACAAAAATATTTACAACAAGGGGTGGTGATGGACAGAGTCTCTGAATTAAGCAGAATACTCTCACCCAGTCAAGAGATCAGGGCTAGATCCAACAGCGTTTTTTAGCTCATTGCACCATCCCAGTTTCAGAACCTGGCTGTATGCAAATTAGTCTGTCCCTGGCCCAGTGCATCATGGGAACAGGGCAGACCAGACTACAAAAGCCAATTCTTACACTGGGAAGGAAACAAGCTTCCGGGGACCGGTTTCTGGCATTTCAGCCGTTTTCGGCCCGGCTTGCTTGAATCCTGATGGTGCAATGAGCAAGGGACTCACATCTGAGTATACCCTTCCACGCTTAGGGTGGACAAAAATATTTACAACAAGGAGTGGTGATGGACAGAGTCTCTGAATTAAGCAGAATACTCTCACCCAGTCAAGAGATCAGGGCTAGATCCAACACCGTTTTTTAGCTCATTGCACCATCCCAGTTTCAGAACCTGGCTGTATGCAAATTAGTCTGTCCCTGGCCCAGTGCATCATGGGAACAGGGCAGACCAGACTACAAAAGCCAATTCTTACACTGGGAAGGAAACAAGCTTCCGGGGACCGGTTTCTGGCATTTCAGCCGTCTTCGGCCCGGCTTGCTTGAATCCTGATGGTGCAATGAGCAAGGGACTCACATCTGAGTATACCCTTCCACGCTTAGGGTGGACAAAAATATTTACAACAAGGGGTGGTGATGGACAGAGTCTCTGAATTAAGCAGAATACTCTCACCCAGTCAAGAGATCAGGGCTAGATCCAACACCGTTTTTTAGCTCATTGCACCATCCCAGTTTCAGAACCTGGCTGTATGCAAATTAGTCTGTCCCTGGCCCAGTGCATCATGGGAACAGGACAGACCAGACTACAAAAGCCAATTCTTACACTGGGAAGGAAACAAGCTTCCGGGGACCGGTTTCTGGCATTTCAGCCGTCTTCGGCCCGGCTTGCTTGAATCCTGATGGTGCAATGAGCAAGGGACTCACATCTGAGTATACCCTTCCACGCTTAGGGTGGACAAAAATATTTACAACAAGGGGTGGTGATGGACAGAGTCTCTGAATTAAGCAGAATACTCTCACCCAGTCAAGAGATCAGGGCTAGATCCAACACCGTTTTTTAGCTCATTGCACCATCCCAGTTTCAGAACCTGGCTGTATGCAAATTAGTCTGTCCCTGGCCCAGTGCATCATGGGAACAGGGCAGACCAGACTACAAAAGCCAATTCTTACACTGGGAAGGAAACAAGCTTCCGGGGACCGGTTTCTGGCATTTCAGCCGTCTTCGGCCCGGCTTGCTTGAATCCTGATGGTGCAATGAGCAAGGGACTCACATCTGAGTATACCCTTCCACGCTTAGGGTGGACAAAAATATTTACAACAAGGGGTGGTGATGGACAGAGTCTCTGAATTAAGCAGAATACTCTCACCCAGTCAAGAGATCAGGGCTAGATCCAACACCGTTTTTTAGCTCATTGCACCATCCCAGTTTCAGAACCTGGCTGTATGCAAATTAGTCTGTCCCTGGCCCAGTGCATCATGGGAACAGGGCAGACCAGACTACAAAAGCCAATTCTTACACTGGGAAGGAAACAAGCTTCCGGGGACCGGTTTCTGGCATTTCAGCCGTCTTCGGCCCGGCTTGCTTGAATCCTGATGGTGCAATGAGCAAGGGACTCACATCTGAGTATACCCTTCCACGCTTAGGGTGGACAAAAATATTTACAACAAGGGGTGGTGATGGACAGAGTCTCTGAATTAAGCAGAATACTCTCACCCAGTCAAGAGATCAGGGCTAGATCCAACACCGTTTTTTAGCTCATTGCACCATCCCAGTTTCAGAACCTGGCTGTATGCAAATTAGTCTGTCCCTGGCCCAGTGCATCATGGGAACAGGGCAGACCAGACTACAAAAGCCAATTCTTACACTGGGAAGGAAACAAGCTTCCGGGGACACTCTGTTCATCACCACCCCCTTTTCTGTATCGTTTTTGGCCACTATAGGTGTGGCAGGGTATACTCAGACATGAGTCCCTTTCTCACTGCTCCATCAGGATTCAAGCAAGCCGGGCCGAAGAGGCTGAAATGCCAGAAACCGGTCCCCGGTAGCTTGTCTCCTTTCTGGTGAAGAATTGGCTTGGTAGTTTGGTCTGCCCTGTTCCCATGATGCACTGGGCCAGGGACAGACTAATTTGCATATAGCCAGGTTCTGAGCTGGGATGGGGCAGTGAGATAAATAACGTTGATGGATCAAGCCCTGATCTTTGGACTGGGTAAGAGTGGTCTGCTTAATTCAGACACTCTGTTCATCACCACCCCCTTTTCTATATCGTTTTTGGCCACTATAGGTGTGGCAGGGTATACTCAGACATGAGTCCCTTTCTCACTGCTCCATCAGGATTCAAGCAAGCCGGGCCGAAGAGGCTGAAATGCCAGAAACCGGTCCCCGGTAGCTTGTCTCCTTTCTGGTGAAGAATTGGCTTGGTAGTTTGGTCTGCCCTGTTCCCATGATGCACTGGGCCAGGGACAGACTAATTTGCATATAGCCAGGTTCTGAGCTGGGATGGGGCAGTGAGATAAATAACGGTGATGGATCAAGCCCTGATCTTTGGACTGGGTAAGAGTGGTCTGCTTAATTCAGACACTCTGTTCATCACCTCCCCCTTTTCTGTATCGTTTTTGGCCACTATAGGTGTGGCAGGGTATACTCAGACATGAGTCCCTTTCTCACTGCTCCATCAGGATTCAAGCAAGCCGGGCCGAAGAGGCTGAAATGCCAGAAACCGGTCCCCGGTAGCTTGTCTCCTTTCTGGTGAAGAATTGGCTTGGTAGTTTGGTCTGCCCTGTTCCCATGATGCACTGGGCCAGGGACAGACTAATTTGCATATAGCCAGGTTCTGAGCTGGGATGGGGCAGTGAGATAAATAACGGTGATGGATCAAGCCCTGATCTTTGGACTGGGTAAGAGTGGTCTGCTTAATTCAGACACTCTGTTCATCACCACCCCCTTTTCTGTATCGTTTTTGGCCACTATAGGTGTGGCAGGGTATACTCAGACATGAGTCCCTTTCTCACTGCTCCATCAGGATTCAAGCAAGCCGGGCCGAAGAGGCTGAAATGCCAGAAACCGGTCCCCGGTAGCTTGTCTCCTTTCTGGTGAAGAATTGACTTGGTAGTTTGGTCTGCCCTGTTCCCATGATGCACTGGGCCAGGGACAGACTAATTTGCATATAGCCAGGTTCTGAGCTGGGATGGGGCAGTGAGATAAATAACGGTGATGGATCGAGCCCTGATCTTTGGACTGGGTAAGAGTGGTCTGCTTAATTCAGACACTCTGTTCATCACCACCCCCTTTTCTGTATCGTTTTTGGCCACTATAGGTGTGGCAGGGTATACTCAGACATGAGTCCCTTTCTCACTGCTCCATCAGGATTCAAGCAAGCCGGGCCGAAGAGGCTGAAATGCCAGAAACCGGTCCCCGGTAGCTTGTCTCCTTTCTGGTGAAGAATTGGCTTGGTAGTTTGGTCTGCCCTGTTCCCATGATGCACTGGGCCAGGGACAGACTAATTTGCATATAGCCAGGTTCTGAGCTGGGATGGGGCAGTGAGATAAATAACGGTGATGGATCAAGCCCTGATCTTTGGACTGGGTAAGAGTGGTCTGCTTAATTCAGACACTCTGTTCATCACCACCCCCTTTTCTGTATCGTTTTTGGCCACTATAGGTGTGGCAGGGTATACTCAGACATGAGTCCCTTTCTCACTGCTCCATCAGGATTCAAGCAAGCCGGGCTGAAGAGGCTGAAATGCCAGAAACCGGTCCCCGGTCGCTTGTCTCCTTTCTGGTGAAGAATTGGCTTGGTAGTTTGGTCTGCCCTGTTCCCATGATGCACTGGGCCAGGGACAGACTAATTTGCATATAGCCAGGTTCTGAGCTGGGATGGGGCAGTGAGATAAATAACGGTGATGGATCAAGCCCTGATCTTTGGACTGGGTAAGAGTGGTCTGCTTAATTCAGACACTCTGTTCATCACCACCCCCTTTTCTGTATCGTTTAGTTTATGGAGGACTCCACCTGTGCCCTGTTACTTGATAGATGTGGGTCGCAGGACCTGCCTGACCATGTATCTCTGACTCTGGATTGATGGGGAGGTCACCTTGGGTGAACCTGACAGCAGTGATGTAAGTTCATTGGAACTCCTAAGAATGATATGACAGCCACTGGTATCATTTGTATCGATATTATCAACAATATGCATACTACTGTCATCTTGTACATTAACATTGTTCTTACTGGTTTTGAAAAAGTTACGTCTTGTTCTTATTGGCAACACTAATAATATCATACAAGCATGGATTATATCATATATTGGTGTCATTATTGGTGATGTCACCGTTGCTGTGAGGGCACAAGATACAGTATACTTTGACATTCATTAACAGGCATTGAAGTGATTATGTGGGCACAGGCTATGGCATACGTTCACATTGCATTTACTGATATTGCCGTTGTCGGGCCTGCCCATATCAGGACATTCATTAGCATCTTGTTTACCGATTCCAACAAGACAGTTGAGTAGTGTCCATTTTCCACAACTTCTAAAAGCTTATGGCTGGTGTTTTTGACAAAGGGTGCTCTTATTGGTGTCTTTTAAATTTAAATCTGTTTTACTAGTCGCCATAGGACATATTTACAAGCCCCTTGCACCGCCGGGGGATCACTTTGTTTGACGTACCAGTGACACTGTGTAGTGCTCCATATTTACCAAGCCACGTAAAACCACCTTGCTTGGCTTTTTGTGGCCTTGTCAATATGACCCCTTTTCACTAAACACTTTGAATGAAAGGAGAGTGCCATGGGTGCTGCTGTGGGCATTCCTATACAACACCCATGAATTCTGGCCACAAAGTTCTTCCAAAGTCCACCGCATTGAAGACCTGCTGAGGGCCATTGGTAGAGTGAGGGCAGAAGCCCCTCAAGTGAATATCCTGGAGGCCAAAAATCTCCCAGGCTAAGTGTAAGGTATATGGGTAGCTACTATAGTTGGGCTTGAAAGGACCCTGGGAGCAAGGGTTACAGATCACCCAGTTGTGTGAATAAGAAAGACCACATTTACATATTGAAGTCGAGCCAGAAAGAAGACCAGTCTGTGAATTTTGGGTGGGGTGCTTTTAAGACAAATTGAACCCGGTGGTGGCCCTTCCACATTTAGACCCCCTGTCCCATTTCACTTGGAGGTAATTGCTACAAAGAATGTGCTGAGACCAGGTGGCAAGCTCAACCCAACTAAGCAGACTGGAAAATATCTTGGGGGGAGAAGGGGGGGAGAATGAAATCCCTGTTGAAAAGAAGTTAATTGGATGACTGACTACAGAAATATTAGATGAAATTCTGAGAGATCAGTGTGAGAACACACATCCATCATTAAAAAGCATTAAGGAATACATCAGACAACTGAGAGAGGATACCCAATGGCTCTATGTAAGGGCAGAGGATGAAGGGGGTCGCTCGCTTAAAAATGTCATCTGCCTTTTTGGGGTGCCTGAGAAAGCAGAGGATCTATCAGCTGAACTCTTTTTGGAATTGCTTATTCTGAGTACCATTCAAACAAAGATAGTGCCAAAATTATTCTCTATTGAGAGGGTTAATTCGGCCTAGGTAACACAGCTGAAAACCAATGTGCAGCCTCGGGTGTTAATAGCACTTGTCCTTAACTACAAGGACAAGGATGAGATAATCCAATCAGCCAGATCAAGGAGCCCTATTCAATTTGAAAAGCAACAGGTTTTTCAGTTCCTCAGCTGCACTCAGGCAGTGTAGGCAACTCAAGCTCTCATTAGATGACAAAAGCGGAACACAGAAAGAGAAGAGGGAAGTATTTAATGCTATTCAAAACTATGAATCCTTGCAAAAGGGAGGTCTTGACACCTCGCATCCCGTGAGGAGGACACAGAAGTGACTTGATGGCTGGCCCAAAGTTGGAAGGAAATAATCCCCAGCAGCACATGGACTGATAGAAGCAGCAGACAACCAACAAAAGATAAGATGGAAAACAGATCTGGCATTAAAGATGGAGAAGCTTTGACTTCTGGGGCCTCCGAAAGGTAGGGGTTAGGGCCACTAGTTGAGGCATATTCTGTTCAGGTACTGTCGACCAAGGTAAATGAGCGCAGTTGAGAACCAGTTGAAGTTGACATGACTTGGCCAGGCGAATGGATGCTATATTTTGATCCCTGTACACTTATGCTAATTGAAGAAAGAGGGGAGCGTATGTCATATATTGAACAATGGGGTGTGGTGGTGTTTCTATTTCCAACAAAACTTTAATGTGGGGTGAGATGCTCAATTAAGCCAAGGAGGAGCTGGGGTGGTGTAGCCGTTTATGTTTCTCTCCTTTCTGTGGGAGGTGGGAGCTGTGGCTAGTTAATAATGACACACCATAGCAGTTCTCTTTAATTATTCACATGGAACTGATAACTTGTTAATGTGTTGTAACTGGAGCCTGGAGTATTGGGGAGATGGCTCAAGACCTGCAACACAAGGAAGTGGAGAGGTGGGAGTTTAAGTAGGGGGAATGTGTGGTTGATGGGTCGGGATTAAGGCCACCCACTCAGGACACTGCAGGTTAGGTTATAGAGAAATAGAGGTCTGTTACTGGGGATATGATACATGACATTCGGCTTTTAAATAAGTTAAGTTCATGGTAATGACCTGGAATGTAAATAGCCTACAGCACAAACTGAAGTGAGGGTTTATACCATAGTCCGTTAATGCTGTAATAAACAACAAGGCGATGTAACGGTAATTTCTTCTAGTAATTTCTCAATGCAAAACCCTCATGCTACCTCTATTTACCGCTCCAAAGGTGTTGGGCCCTTGACACCATGTATTACCTTCAGTAGATTTAAATAATCATGAACAGTCAAAAACGCAATTATTATTTAAGCCAATGAAGAGAATTGTTGAGTATTTTAAAGGTTTTTCTTTTCTAGTCAAAAGTTAAGGTTTTCTCTAACCCTTTATTCATTAGTAAAATATCAATCAGTTTACAGAATTTGGAAAACAGGAAAATTGCATTAATACAGAACATATTACAGTCTGCATATAAGCATCACATGTAGAAAAGAAAATGTGGAGCAAAATGTCAGTCAAAACTCTTAAAGAGTTCTAAGAAAAATAGTCTTGTATGGCTAATCAATAATTAAATAGTTTGCAAAAATCCTCCATAAAGAGAAATAATTGCATAAGACAAATAAATCCTTTCACACCTAATTAATTAGTCAAAGCATAAACTTAGAATTTTAGCATCTAAATCTAAAAATGCTATCTGTTGCTGCTCTCTGCATCCATGTGTCTAAAAGAGCAAGCAGCCCCTCCTTCACCAGACCTCAAAGGAATGTGACCTGCTGTGCCACAAATATGACGTGCAAGGACTCTCTGAAAAAAACATGAGCAAGGGAACACCCCCAGCTGACTCTCCTCAGAAGCAATCTCACCCCAATCTCTCCACTGACGTTTCTCGTACCTAACCCATATGAATGAAGCAGAGCCTAAAGAGCCTAAGCCTCAGCCAAAGCCAAAATGAGCCTGAAAGCCAAAATGAGCCTTAAAAAAGCCAACCACGCCTCCAAAGAGGTCATTATTCATACACTAATTCTTGGCAGACTACACAAAAATGTTTCATATTAGGAAAAGCTTGTACCTGATTGGTCTGCCACGATGGCAAGAGGTTTCATCATCCTGATCGCATTCTAAATTCTAGAGCATACCAGTTTTAACAAAAGAAGTACAAATGATTAAATACATTTATACAGGTTTGATACTTTAACTAACACTGGTACATTGACCAAGAATGTATAGTTCACAGTGGCCTTGACTCCTTCGTGTCTTGAGGCAAGCTGGCACAATCTGCGCATGCTCTCTTCTCTTTAATGCAAGTCATGACATTTCTGGATTCACAGGCAGCCATTTAATTCTAAGCCCAAAAAATAAAACAAACACAAAAGAGTATTAATTTCATGTAAATCAGCCATTATGTTTCCCTCCCTTATAGGAATACCCCTTATAAAGATTTCCTAGCAAGCTAGTAGTTGAAAGCAGCTTTTCCTTTTATTTATGCAGAACATGCAAAAAATGTGCAATGTACAACATAGCATTATTATGCTTTAGTGCAAATTTTAAATGTGCACACAGTTAATACATTCATGCTTTAATGTTTTAGATAGCTTTTAATGCAAAAAAGTGTTTAGCACCATTTGTAGTGTTTGGTGCATTATTAATTCACACACATTATAAAAAGAGGTGTTATAAACTGAAATATATATGTATTTTTTTCTAAATATGCAACAAGCCAAAGTCTCTTAAGACAGGGACAGGGGTGTAAATTACTAGGAAATGAGCTGGGAAAAGAGAACACATTCTATGGTTATTCTTCACAACTAAAAAGGCCATTTATATCACAAGTTTTCTATATACCGCAAAAACACGTTAATTCAGCACAGACATTTCAGACTGACTAGGCCTCACTTTCATATTTTCATGTGCCAAGTTTTTAACTTGCACCAAAATGTGCATGTCAATTTTAAATGCAGTCTGTCTGAAGCACAAAAATAAAACAATGTCTGACTCTAGGTGGAATCTGCTTCATCAAAGGTGATGGAAAGAATGCTTGAACCAATCTCAACCACTGACGATCGATTGTGAGTGTATTCAGGACTATTGTTTTTCACCCACTGCGCCACTCTAAAACTCAACCCTTCAAAACAATGGCCAAAGGATTCCTGACTACTATGCCTCACCCATATCCTTGTAGAAAGAACTGGTGCAGTGTGACACTGAACTGCAAGAACATGTTTTCCCAGGTGTCCCTCAGGATTGCCATTATCTTTGGTATCCTTGAGTGGCAGGCAGTGGGGAAAACATTTGGTAAATTTAGCATGCTATGCGCACCTTTCCCATTGCAGCTAGTGCTCTTGACATTGCTCTGGCAGCAGAGAAATAGTGAAGCACACTGCGCATCAGATATATTGGGTTCCACAGGCAGTCTGTGGGCTGCAGCTGCCAAGTAGTATTCCTATGGTCCTGTGGTTTCTTTTTTGCTGCACTAACACAGCCATCAAACGTTTTAAAAAAAGAAATTGAGAAAACAGCTGTTGCCATGCTCCTAATATCGAGCGTTTTAATGAATTACTCACAAAGGGGATATGTTTCCTAAAGGACCGAAGCCCTCACCCACTCAGGGATTGCGTGTTTCCTCATTGGGTCCTTCCTCACACTGATGAGAAAAGACACCAGTTTGGACTTCTACCATGATGAGTTGGGGGAACTATTGGGGATGATATATGAAAAAAGGAATCCAGTCGCCTTGTGTAGGTGAGTAATGATTGGTGGGGAGAGGGAAAAGAGAAGGGAAGGTAAAACTACCTCCTTATGAACCAGATTTCCTTAATTAAAGAGATCTCCAGTGAGCAGGGTTTAAAAAAATATTGCGCAATTATTCTAACCTATTTTTAGGAAGGTAAACATGTTTCAGCCCTATTCATATGTCCAGGTCAGTGCAATGCACTTTCATTAGGACCATCCCTCTCTTACCTAGCAGCAATGTGGATGTAATTTGTGCTCTGACACCCTTATGCATGCACAAATGAGTACTCAGTATTGCTTGATGGAGAATTGCACTCATTGAGCTCACCATGGAACATATGAAGACCAGTAGGTTGACATGTGTTCATGTGTATCCTATTTGGGAAAATCGTCTGACTTTACTTCTGCCCCTAGTAGGGGAGCAATCTAGAATAGTAAATAGTGTACCCGGTAAAAAGTGGGTATTCAAGTAGCATAGTCATTACTTATGTAGAAATGTGGAAGAAATTCCCATTCTTAAACTATATATAACGGCTATATGGTTCCTTAGCCTGACAAAAACCATACTGATTTCCAAACTGGAAATAATGTGGGTCCATGAAGTAATTATATGAAGAAGGATACTGTGTAAGGCAGACAATATTAAAGAAATGTGCCACTACCTGCTGTAAACACATGTGTAGGACTCACTATTGATGGGCAATGTAGTTACAGAAGGTATTCTGGATCCATGGAGTGCATTATCAAAGATCTATTGAAAAGCTGCATGATGTAAATCAGCAGACACTGCGGAAAAACGCGTGGAGTCTGGAGCAATAATACAGTTGTCTCGTAAAGGTAGACCATGGTTTTAAACAGTATGCATTTGAGGTTGTGGTTCCTTTTGAAGGGAAATCAGGGTTTTTCAACTGACATTTGTACAGTGTTTGCATGTGCCAATTTCTCTTGATTAAACGCTTTATTTGATTAGACAAGCTGTTGCATGTGCTCACACAGGCAAGGTGATTGTCTTTAGACTTTTTCTTGTCCTTTAATAGGGTGGAGCGATTGTTGTTTCTGGCTGTCATTATGGCTTTCTTAATAATCTGTCTGAGATGTCCTCTGTGTAAGAGTTGGTTGCTCAGGACATCTGCAAGGATATCATTAGTCTTGTGGTCTGAACAGTTTTTTTTCTGCACTGGTAAATTGGCCGACAGGAAGGTTTTCTCTTAATGCTCGTAGGTGGAAGCTTTTGTAATCTAGTTGAATATTCCTACTCGTGGGTTTACGGTAAACTTCAGAACGTAATCCCATTTCTTTTGTTAATATCCAGAGGACCAGAAAGGCCAGGTTCCTTAGAAACTTTAAATGTGATCCAGATGGTTGAGCCAGGCAATGAGATATTTGGCCTTTGCTTAATCATCATGCCAAATTATGAAAATGTCATCAATATATCATTTCCACATCACAATCGGATCATGGAAAGGGTTGCTTGCTGATAAAATATAACTCCTTTTGAAGTGATGGGCATAAAGGTTTGCCATACGTGGTGCAAAGGTGCATTCCAAGGATAGGTCAGCTACTAGTAGGAAAAGTTTATCCTCTAATTGAAAGTAAATTTCGGTAAGAGTCAAGGTACCAAACTCCATGAATACATTAACTGGAGTAATGGAATCCAGGGGCGTCTGTAGTAAAATATGTTTAATGGTCATCAAAGTGTTCCTTTGTGGAATACTGGTTTACAGAGCCTCCATATCTAAGCTCATTAGACTGTTAACTGTTGGATCAAAAAGGATATCATTAATAAGATTGAAAACATCTTTTTTTGTCTTTGAGAAAAGAATGGCTATATAGTATTCCAACACTTTTATTGTTAAACAGTACAGAGATCTGGGCCTAAATCCAGCATTGTATTGCTCCCCATGCCATTCCAGGTTGGACCCAGCCATATGGAAATCAGTCTTGACCCTGCCCCCGATGGGAACAGTCCAGCCCAAACTACCAGGGCTGGTCCTCCCTGGACCGGAAACTAGCATCCCAGGATTGGTTTCAGGGTTTCACCCCTTATCAGCCTGGCTAGCTTGACTCCACTGGCATGGTGAGCACATAACCTATGTCTGGGCATACTCATCCCACTCGGGGTGACAAATGCAGAAAGAACAGATGATAGACGGCATGCCTAAATCCATAGTTTTTTTTGCTCACCATTCCATTCCAATTTAGACCAGGCCATAGCCAAATCAGTCTAGACCATGGGTACTCACAAACTTTCTCATGGGGGTCAAATTTACAGTGTGGTTTGTGGTCGAGGGCTGCACCGGTGGGGGCGGGGTCAGTAGAGGAGGCGGGCGAGGCTAGAGCAAAAAAACCTGTGACCATGAGGTTGAACACAGGCCACTGCAGCGGACACCTTCGTCCACTGAGCCACCAGAACCGGCATACACACATCTTTCTCTCTCTATCTCTATCTCTATCTCTAGCTCTAACTCTATCTCTATCTCTGTCTCCTTCCCTATCTTGATCTCTCCCTCTCTCTGTCTCCCTTCCTCTCTCTTCTCTCTCTCCTCTCTCTCTCTCTCTCTCTCTCTCTCTCCCTCTCTCTCTCTCTCTCCCTCTCTCTGTCTCTCTCCCTCTCATTGTCTCACCCTCTGTCTCCCCCCTCTGTCTGTCTCCCACTGTCTGTCTCCCTCGGTCTGTCTCCCTTCCTCTATCTGTCTCCCTCCCTCTGTCTCCCTCCTTCTGTCGCCCTCCTCCTTCTGTCTTTCTCCCTCTGTCTGTCTCCCTCCCTCTATCTCCCTCTGTCTGTTGCCTTCCTTCTCCCTCTGTCTGTCGCCTTCTGTCTCCCTCTGTCGCCCTCTGTCTCACTCCCTCTGTCTCCCTCTCTCTGTCTCCCTCTGTCTCCGCCCCTCTGTTTCCCTCCCTCTGGTGCCCCCTCTCTCTCTCTCTCTTTTCCTCTCTCTCTCTCTCTTCCTCTGTCTGTCTCACTCAGTCTCCCTCCCTCCATCTCCCTCCTTCCCTGTCTCCCTCTCTCTCTGTCTCGCTCTGTCTTTCTCCCTCTGTCTCTCTCCCTCTGTCTTCCTTCGTCTCTCTATCTCCCTCCGTCTATCTCCCTCCCTCTGTCTCCCTCTATCTCCCTCCCTCTGTCTCCCTCCGTCTGTCACTCACTGACTCCTTCCCTCTGTCTTCCTCCCTCTCCCTCTCTCTGTCTTTCTCTATCTGTCTCCCTCCCTCTGTCTGTCGACCTCTGTCTCCCTCTCTGTCTCCGTCCCTCTGTCTCTGTCCCTCTGTCTCCCTCCCTCTGTCTCCCTCTGTCTCTCTCCCTCTGTCTCTCTCCCTCCCTCCCTCTCTCTCCCTCTCCCTCCCTCTGTATCCCTTCCGTCTGTCTCCTTCTCCCTCCCTTGGTCTCCCCCTGACTCACTCCTTTTGTCTCCCCCTGACTCCCTCCATCTGTCTCCCCCTGACTCCTCATTCTGCCTCCCTCTGTCTCCACCTCTCTCTCTCTCTCTCTCTCTCTCTCTGTCTTCCTCTCTCTCTTTCTCCCTCTCTCTCCCTCTCTCTGTCTCCCTCTCTCTATCTGTCTTTGTCTCCCTCCCTCTGTCGGTCTCACTCTGTCTGTCACCCTCTGGCACCTCACCCGTGTGTGTGGTATCCTGGGCTGAGACAGCTTCCTGGGCACACACACAGCCGCACCTGATTACTTCACGAGTCTTTAAAAGACCATTTACTTGTTAATGAAGCCTCTTTTTAGTGCCCCTGCATCTCCACTCTGACTATCGCTGGAATCAACCTGCCCCCATAGAGCAGAGTGTCTTGGAGTCCGTGCTGCTGGTGGTGTTTGCTGACACTCTTTTAAAAAGACAATTTTAAAAACACAGGTACAATGTCTGCAAGGTCCGCGGGCCGCCAAGAAAGGCTTGCTGGGCTGCAGGCAGCCTGCGGGCCGTACTATGAGTACCCGTGGTCTAGACCCTGCTTCCCGAAACCAGTGCCAGGAAGCTAGTTTCTGGTCCAGGAAGGACCTGGCCTTGCGGTCCAGGCTAGACTGTTCCCATGAGGAGCAGGGTTGAGACTAGTTTGAATATGGATGGGTCCAAATTGGGGTGGTGTGGTGAGCAAAATAAAACAATGGATTAAACCTTGATCTGTTACTGGGGGTGAATGTTTGATTTGTTCAGCATTACATCCATCATCATAGGTACTTTTAGTTATTATAAAAAAAGGTAAAATCCATAAAAAGTAAAACATCTCAAACAACAGCAACTATCAGTTAGGAGTCCAACGGTAAGTGCCACTCACAAGTCAAAATGGAGGCCTACCACACGGCGTGTAACAAATTATTTTGTTGCGTTTCCCAGAAAAGCTCACAGCACTATAAGAAAGACTGTTCACTGGTTCAATAATCCATTACCTATATAGTTTGTGCATTAGAGTTGTCACATATGTACAGTGAAACAACAGCTTCACACTGTCACACATTCAAAATCTTAATGTGTTCTCACAGCTTCATTTAAGTACTTCTTGTTGAATTGGGACAAGGTGAGTGAAAGCATCACGCAGGCTTGTCTCGAGACACTGATGAACTGCGGCACTTTGTCGCATCTGTTTTATGAAATTGTAAATGCTGAGAATGTGACATTGTAGCAGACTTCTCTGGACGTTTGTTAATGCTCATAAACATTCCGCGGATCCAAGACAATTTTGCACTAATACTTATCCAACCAACTGAAGCCTAAACTGAATAAGCGCCGATTGATCGAATTAAAAGAGACTTTGGGGCATATTATCAAGGGGGTTTATCTCCGCTTTTTTGGCTTTGAAAGCCAAGAAAGCGGAGATAAAATTATCTCCCTATTACCTAGCTGTCGTTAACACCAGTTAGCGACAGCTAGTAGGAGATAGCGACCATCTTGGGCCCCACTTTGCATGTCAGTGATATTTATCACTAATGACATGCAAAGTCGGCGTGCCAAGATGTTAGCGACTGGAAACAGTTGCTAACATCGCTATCTCCTATTACCAACTTATGGAGATATTCGCGCTAATTAGGTGATGCTATGCTTTCGCACACCTCATTCACACATTAAACAACGGTTTTTGACACGAGTTTGGATTGTCGAGGCTGATAACTGGAGTGGAGATAGCCGTTCAAAGATGGCGCTCGCATAGTTGGCGTCAGGAATAGTGAAGTCCGTCTTTAGTGGCATTGATAGTTGTTGACCGGCGGGTTAATATATCAACGAACCGGGAACGCGACTAGCGAAATCGTTTTTCCTGGGAGTAACAGCGAGTCGGAGTAAGGCGGCGTGGATGATTTTTGTATTAGGTAAGCTGGCAGTTTAGTGGAGTGGAGAGTAATACAGAGTTGCACGTGTTACTGACGGCAAGGCAAGATACTGAGAATGGTTCTCTTTTGTCTATTCCCCATAGAGAGAGCGGGAGAGTTGAACTGCAGAGGTATGTGGATACTTAATACCGAAGAAGGGAATATTTGATTAGCTGCTCATAAGGTTTGGATTTTTAAAACCGAATATGCGGTATTGTCCGTTTTTGTTTTACAGAAAGCGAAAGTTTTTGGAGAATCAGGTAGGCATTTCACCATGCGCTCTTGTAGCGTTTGCAGTATAGCATTGTTACAAACAACAAGCAGGACACTAATTATGATCCATGTCTATTGTTTATTACTCAGGTAGTTGTTGCAGCAACAATATAAGCGGTAAGCTGATTGATTTTAGATTTTTATTAGTTGGACTTGATATTGGTACGGATTATTGATCAATGATTAGATGGCAAACAGTTTTTCATAAATATTATAATTTTGTTTACGCAGGCTAGAGCATTGAGTACATCATACCAAGGTAAAACAATTACAATACACACTCAATAACACACATGGGCACCCAATAACAACATTTACAAGGTTACTTTGTTTATTTTTACAGGCTCGCCCCTGATGAAGGCACTTTGGTAGTGCCGAAATGCATTGGGCTCTCTCATAAAATGTACATCATATGGCATTGTAAATTATAACATGAATGAGAAATGTTAAGATTATTTTTGCTGTTACTTTTGACTGTTAATGAAAATTGAAACATTGTTAATATCAATATGTGGTGAAGCGCATATATGACAAAACGATACAAAAGAAGTTAATAAATAAAAAAAGAAGAAATTGAAATCACAACAGGTTTATGTTTTGTTGAACAAGTATAATAAGTTTAGGTGCATAGCACCAAGTGAATAGTGCATGGTTCGTTGGGCCAACGCACCCAACATAAACAAGCTGTAATCTCAAGGGACTGACAAACCCAGTAACCACAGCACCACAGACAAGTATAGAACAACAGAGTGTACGGAGTGCTCCCTCATCCAATAAAATATCATTTATCGTCTGTCAAATCCAGGGAGGCACCCAAGCTAAAAATCAAGATGCAATTTGAGAATATTGCTGGTATAACGGAAAACAGGGCCACAGTTATGGCTTACACTGCCGATCAAGCAGATGAAATATATTCTTTAATCAAGGAAGTACGGAATATGGATGCCCATGGTGGCTCAATCAGCCAACAGTTGAAACAATTAGAATATTTAACGCGAAGACAATTAAATCAAAGGATGCACGCGTCAACGTTGATCCAGTACCATAAAGCTAAAAGAATACCGAGGGGACTACGTTTAGCGATAAAACCAATGCTTTTCCGCTTCAATCTGAACGCAAAGTTCATGGAAAAATGGTATAGCATTTTGAATAAGTGCTCGCTAGACCTTATATTGCTTATTATTGAAGAACTGGAAAAGACAATCCGTGAACTAGAGGAGGAAATTTTCAATCTAAAAGCAGAATTAGAAATGAGACTTGAGGCGGATACTTGGAGAATCAATTTAGAAGGAATCAATCAAAAACTGGATAGGTATGAAAAGGAATTACAAGAAGGAAAATTGCGCAAGTATAAACGGGACACCATAGATTACAAGCTAAACGAGGTTTATACTTGGGCCGACATCTATGCTCGCAGACAATTTGTCCCTAAAAAAACCACACTAGCAACACACTCATCTGAAGAGAGCATTGTTACAGACAAGGAAACATCAATACGTAGGGGTCCAGTCCGGGTCTCAACAGAAGGAGCATCAGTAACTCTGGAAATAGCGGAACAATCCACAAGCAGTGACAATACACCTTTTTTGTCACAGGTACCACAACAAGACCGACCACCCACGCAGCCCTTAATATCAGCAAATGCAAAACCAGGAGAGGAAGAGGCGGGAAAAGCCTTACGGAGCGGAAGGAAAGTGATTTAATTATCAATATATCATCAATGGAGTTGACAAATCAACAAATAGCAGTGCTGAATAAGGGGCTTACATATGTACCTACAACACAAACTAACGAAATGGAAACCGAGGCAGCCTTTTTTAGGTTCATGAGGACACTCAGGTTACGACATTATTTCACCAACGTAGTGGAACCGCTAGAGTTGACAGACACGGCTTCAACCAGTCAATTAGAGAAATTTAAACCAAAAAGTGTGTTTCAACCACCCATCACACACAAGATGTTAGATACATTTGAAGTAACTGGAAGAAGGTGACTGAACGCATAAAGCTGGAATCCAATCCACTACCCTTACCCCCCATAATCTCTGGAAATGTTGAAATTGATTCCTGCAATTTTCACGTCTGGATGAACCAAATTGTCTCGGCCAATACCGAGCCCAAAAACAACCAGGGAAAAGGTCCAAAGAAAAAAAAACCAAACGCCCCTTGGTTCACCCAGACCTTAGCCGATAGTCACCTGCGATGTCGGAAATTAGAAAGACATTGGAGGCAAACATATGATACAGTCTCCAGAGCAGGTTACGCACAACAGAGGAAACTATACCTTGCAGATATAAAATCAGCAAAAAAGGAATATTTCTCCAAACTTATAGCTGAAGCTCATCAAAATAAAAAAAACATCTTCACTATAGTCAAGTCCTTCACACATCCCAAAGCTCTTACCATTGAAATACCTCCCTCAGGTAACTTATGCAACCAAATCGCAGACTTCTTTGTCGACAAAATTGTCAACATTCAAAAAGACTTCCCCCCCCCCTGACAAAGCCCCCAGAGGTAATAGTTAATTATCCTCCTCTTTCTCGTTTTAAATCTGTATCCATGCAACAAACCAGTAAGGCAATTCAGGCCTGTAAATCTGGAGCGCCCACCGACTCCTGTCCCCCTATAATTTTGCATCACCTGATAGAGGAAGTTAATCCACTCATCAATGCCATCATCAACGAATCCCTTGATTCTGGACTCGTCCCTGATGACTGGAAGAAGGCCACCGTAAAACCCTTGCTGAAAAAGCAGAATAAATCACCAACAGACTTGACTAACATGCGCCCCATCTCCCTACTCCCTGTCCTAGGCAAAATCACGGAGTATCTAGTTCATGAGGAGCTTAAAACATTTGTAGAGTCCCACAACATCCTGCACCCTCAACAATCGGGTTTTCGCTCTGGGCACTCCACCGAAACTGCCTTGATCGAACTCACTGATTCCATTAGATTTCTGCAGGATGAGGGTAAGCAGGCTGTCCTCATCCTACTAGACCTCACAGCGGCGTTCGACACCATCTCGCATGCCATCTTAATAAACAGAATGCGAGAGATCGGTGTGTCAGACACAGCTTTAGCCTGGATTTCATCTTTCTTAGTCAACAGGTCCCAGACCGTGTCCCTTGGCCCCTTCTTATCCGACAAAAAACCCATTTCATCTGGAGTACCCCAGGGGCCCATTTTAAGTCCTCTATTTTTTAACATTTACATGGCACCCCTTTTAGCTGTGATAGAGTCACATGGGATCCTTGTCACATCCTACGCTGACGACACTCAATTAGTTGTCACCATCGACAAACACTGCACTGACGAAAACCTTCAGTTTAAAAATTGTCTCTCTGATGTTTTCAAATGGCTAAATACCAACCACTTAAAATGCAACAGCGCAAAGACGGAAATTATCCCATTGGGTAAAAACCTGTCGCCTTTTTGCCCAAAACACTGGTGGCCCTTAGGTTCAGAAGCCCCTCCCAGCTCAGTCTCATCAGCCCGGAACCTAGGCATACAATTTGACTCATCTCTCTCCTTTGATGACCATGTCAGGATCACGGCCGGCCGTTGCTTTGGACAAATAAAATCTCTAAAGAAATTCTTCGACTTTCTCCCAATAGCAGCTAGAAAGTCAGTCGTAGTAGCCCTCATCCTTTCCCGACTCGACTACTGCAATGGTCTTATGGCCGGAGTAAAAAAATCCACCCTCAGAAAGCTGCAGAGCATACAACATGCTGCAGCTAGGCTAGTTCTTCACCTCCCTAGGAGGTCTTCTGCGTCCGCAGCACTTCATTTGTTGCATTGGCTGCCGCTGCATAAAAGAATCCTTTTTAAATTGCTTCTAACCGTTTTTAAAACCATCCGAAATACAGGTCCCCACTACTTTGCAAACCGCTTCGTGCGCTATAACCCCCCACGCTGCTTGAGATCCTCTGGGACTAACCTTGTTATTATCCCCAAGCACAAATACAAGACCAAAGGTGGGAAATCTTTTACTGTTCTGGCAGCTAAGGCCTGGAACAACCTGCCTGTCAATCTTAGACTTGTCGAAAACGAGAACAGTTTCAGGAAACTTCTCAAGACATGGGTCTATCAACAATCTGACCCCTCTGTTTTAGCTTCCATTTAATTCCCTCCCATTGAATCCCTCTCTGCTCATTATATTAGCCTTCATCTTATTCCCTGCAGCTTGCTCAGCGCCAAGATGCTCCCTTGGGAGCGAACGCTCGCGCTTTACAAATACACACAAATATCAAATATCAAATATCAAAGTAATGGTTCAAAAGGACTTGCAAAAACTGGATTACAACAAACCCAAACACAGCAACATGACTAAAAAAGAACGAATCACTCTGCAGAATTTATCCAATAACAGAGAAATAATGATCCAACCAGCGGATAAATGGGGTGCACTAGTGGTGATGGATGCGCAGTTTTATGATTCTAAAGTAGACCAACATGTCTCTGACCAAGGTACATACTTACGCTTGCCATCTGACCCTATTATCAAACTGCAAGAAATGTTGGATGAAATACTACAAACAGCAGAGGATAATCATTGGATTGACCAAAAAGTGAGAGCATACTTGACAACCAAATACCCTAGAACACCGAGGTTATATATGATCCCTAAAGTGCATAAACATCTCACTAACCCACCGTTTAGACCAATCGTGTCGGGTGTGGGTCATTATTTGATCCCCTCGGCCGATTCCTTGATCATTTCCTACAACAATTCGTACAGAATTGGGGCTCATACATACGTGACACCATGGACTTCCTAAATAAACTAACTTGGACAGAACAAGACTTTCAGTCAGAGTGGATCTTATGTACCATTGACGTAGTGGCTCTCTACACGTCGATTCCCCATGAAGCGGGACTGGAAGCAATTGAATGGGCCTTTTTGAAGATGGGAGAATTAGCAACACACAAGGTATTTTTGTTACAATTATTAAAGTTCTGTTTAAACAACAGTTATTTCTTGTGGAATGACCATCATTATGCCCAGTTGACTGGCACGTCTATGGGATTTGTGGGAGCGCCCGCTTATGCTAATATTTTTATGGCCCACTTCGAATCTGAGAACATCATGTGCAAAGCGGATTGGAAACATGTGAAAATGTACTGCCGTTTTATTGACGATATTTTTCTGATTTGGGATAGCACTAAGGAACACTTGGAAACTCTAATTCAGATGATGAATTCTATTAATCCAAGAATCAAGTTCACACACAAGATGGACTCACAGATGATAGATTTCTTGGATGTCAGAATTATCAAGGAAGCATCAGGCTTTTCAACTCAATTGTACACAAAACCCACAGATAAAAACAATGCTTTGGGATATACCAGCTTTCATCCTAGGAGTTTGATCAGAAACTTACCTAAATCCCAATTCATAAGAATCAAGAGAATATGCTCAGACAACCAAGTTTCCAAAAGCACAATTCAGCAACATGCCAGTAAATACGAAGCCAGAGGGTACCCTCGTGAAGAACTAGAGGATAGCATGGCAAAAGTGATGGAACTGGACAGAAAGGCACTATTACAACCCAAAAAGAGAACCCCTAAAGAAAAAATGGTTTTCGTAACAAAGTATACCACCCAATCAAGAGAGATTAAAAGGATAATTAACACCAGGTGGGAACTTCTAATGAATGAACCAGATTTTAAAGGACTATTCAAGGACTTACCGGTTCATGCATACACCAGAGGGCAAAATTTGCGGGAAAGATTGAAGCAGAAACCATCAATATCCCCAACAGTAACTTACAAAGGGATGAGCAAATGTTTAAATTGCACGCATTGTAATAATGTGATAACGGGCAACACCATCACCCATCCAACTACAGGAAAAATCATAAACTTGAGACATAGCAGTGACTGCAACACAGCGAACGTAGTGTATGGTATAAAGTGTCCGTGCGGCAAACTTTATGTGGGCAAGACAGAACGTAAAATAAAGGTTAGAATCACAGAACACAAGAGCAGAATTCGAAACTGGAATATGACATCACCCCTAGCAGTTCATTGGAAGGACAATCAGCATACTATCTCCCAGTTACGATTTACCATCATTGAACAAGTACAGATGAAGCAAGGAATAAACAACAAACAGAGACTATTGCAACGGGAATTATTCTGGATTAAACATCTATAGACATTAAATCCAAGTGGTCTTAACGATAAATACGACCTATCATGTTACTTATAAGTATACAACAAAAAATATACACTAAAGAGATGACATCACGGCACCAACTCATTTAACAATTCAACCACATAATAATTAACACTGCATCTAACCGGATGTGTATGGAGGAATAAGAAACTAGGCATAGGAGATCCTTTAACGCACCAATGTAACTAGATGGTAAAATTATGGTATTAGGTAATCTGTCCATAGTACACAGAACAAATAATAGACACCAAGTATAAGTGATAATAAAAATCAATATCAATAAATAATGGGATAATATAGAATTGATAATGATAATAAAGCATTCTAGCTGTTGAGGAAGATGTAACCACGAAACAAGGTAAATTAGCTGAGTATGACAATGCAAGATTGTATTACTTATTATTTATTCTTTTCTATGTTTACAACGGGGATATAACAAAACAAAAGGTTGTATTACAACTCTTAACATGTATTATTGATGCTATGCTTTCGCACACCTCATTCACACATTAAACAACGGTTTTTGACACGAGTTTGGATTGTCGAGGCTGATAACTGGAGTGGAGATAGCCGTTCAAAGATGGCGCTCGCATAGTTGGCGTCAGGAATAGTGAAGTCCGTCTTTAGTGGCATTGATAGTTGTTGACCGGCGGGTTGATATATCAACGAACCGGGAACGCGACTAGCGAAATCGTTTTTCCTGGGAGTAACAGCGAGTCGGAGTAAGGCGGCGTGGATGATTTTTGTATTAGGTAAGCTGGCAGTTTAGTGGAGTGGAGAGTAATACAGCGTTGCACGTGTTACTGACGGCAAGGCAAGATACTGAGAATGGTTCTCTTTTGTCTATTCCCCATAGAGAGAGCGGGAGAGTTGAACTGCAGAGGTATGTGGATACTTAATACCGAAGAAGGGAATATTTGATTAGCTGCTCATAAGGTTTGGATTTTTAAAACCGAATATGCGGTATTGTCCGTTTTTGTTTTACAGAAAGCGAAAGTTTTTGGAGAATCAGGTAGGCATTTCACCATGCGCTCTTGTAGCGTTTGCAGTATAGCATTGTTACAAACAACAAGCAGGACACTAATTATGATCCATGTCTATTGTTTATTACTCAGGTAGTTGTTGCAGCAACAATATAAGCGGAAAGCTGATTGATTTTAGATTTTTATTAGTTGGACTTGATATTGGTACGGATTATTGATCAATGATTAGATGGCAAACAGTTTTTCATAAATATTATAATTTTGTTTACGCAGGCTAGAGCATTGAGTACATCATACCAAGGTAAAACAATTACAATACACACTCAATAACACACATGGGCACCCAATAACAACATTTACAAGGTTACTTTGTTTATTTTTACAGGCTCGCCCCTGATGAAGGCACTTTGGTAGTGCCGAAATGCATTGGGCTCTCTCATAAAATGTACATCATATGGCATTGTAAATTATAACATGAATGAGAAATGTTAAGATTATTTTTGCTGTTACTTTTGACTGTTAATGAAAATTGAAACATTGTTAATATCAATATGTGGTGAAGCGCATATATGACAAAACGATACAAAAGAAGTTAATAAATAAAAAAAGAAGAAATTGAAATCACAACAGGTTTATGTTTTGTTGAACAAGTATAATAAGTTTAGGTGCATAGCACCAAGTGAATAGTGCATGGTTTGTTGGGCCAACGCACCCAACATAAACAAGCTGTAATCTCAAGGGACTGACAAACCCAGTAACCATAGCACCACAGACAAGTATAGAACAACAGAGTGTACGGAGTGCTCCCTCATCCAATAAAATATCACTGAGCAGTTCTTAGCCATGTTATCCAATGGGAGGTGGATAACATGGCTAAGAGCATTAGCTCGGTAATGCATGAATATCGCTGACTTTTTAGCGATATTCATGCATTGCGGCCGATTTTTATCGCATTTGCGATAAACCTTGGTAATACCAAGGTTTATTTGCGATAAAAATCGCCGCAGCTCAGCGGTAAATTTTGGTCTCTAACCAAGCAATAGCGATAATTATCGCTATTGCTTGGTAATATGCCCCTTCATGCTTAGTTTGGGCAATTGTTAATTTTGTAATAATATGCACACTTTTTACACTTAGCGAAGATGTGGACCCTGTTCAATTCCCACAACCTAACTTGAAGTCTAATTTTTTGTTGGAAAATATTATTTCGCATAAGGGATGTTTAGCCAACACATTATGGAAATTACGTTTTTTTCGCTCTATACTAGCTGGGCGGTGCAAATGGTTTTTGCAAAATTAGCGAACAGAATGATAACAAGGAGTGTACGAATATGTTTGGTCTTTTTGATTAAATGCATTAGTTATGTTTATTGGCAAAAGTTAGGGGATCTGATGCTAACGTCACTGCGATAGTTTGATAATAACTTGAAATAGAATTACATCGATTGTGCCTTGTGAGGCTAGTTCTGTTTCCAGCGCTAGATGCCCAAGAAGTGGCGTTTGTCCCGTTTGTAGGTTATTACGGACATTACGTACAAGACCTCAGCCAATTAGAACGTGTCTGCTTGGTGCACAAATGGCAGAAATTTACCAGCAAATCTTGAGTACGTATTAATCAGGTATAATACTCAGGGCCGGCTACAGCAGGGTGCGACCAGTGCAGCCGCTGACCTCTGGGAGCGATGTGTTTGGAAATAATAAAAATAACTTACAGGTTTAGTTTCTCGAGTGTTTAGCAGTTTTCAGGCAACAATAAAAACGCTAAGATAACTGTGGTGAATAATGTTCCTGGTGGAGAGAGATGTGACAGTTTTGACTCATCATAAAGTAGAAAAGAGGGTTAATGGGCCTTCTGCAAGCCAACGTGTACCATGCAGATCACAACAGAATTTTATGTGGGTAGTTCAATGGATGGTCTGCTGAAGACTGTGGCATGAGCTTGCTCAGCAGTCCCTCAAAGTGCTTCACTCATCTTCATTGTTGACCAGGTTTTTTTGGCCTGCTGTGTCTGCCAGAGAGTTACCTTGTTATGCCTTGGCATTCTTTCTTCCTGTTTCCATGGCATGCTGTTTCCTGGGCTTCTGTGGCAAAACCATTGATGTATCTTTTGCTTGAGCTTTCACGTTTCTGCTCTTGTTTGGCTGACATTTGCCGCAGCTTTCTTTTCCTTTCTTGCTTATATTTTCCAGAGTCTCAGTGGAGATTCTTTCTTTATGACAGTGTTTTTGGGACCCAGTACCTCCTGGCAGGTTGGTGTCACTGATTCTTTGACCTTCTCCCATTGTCTTTCTACTGGTTCTCTGTCGTCCTCTTCTTCTTACAGGACTTGAAACTTGTTACTGAACGTGACTGAATATTCACTCCGTTTGTGTGCCTCTTTGAGAAGGGTGGTGCTGGTTTGTCAGTTCCAACCATGCTTTTTTCAGCTTTAGCTTTAGAATGGCCACAACAAGTTGTCGGTCTGATGCCACGTCCACTCCTTTTATCACTCTCACATCCTGCAAGGACTATCAGAACAACTTAGCAATGGAGGCATGGTCAATCGGATTTGCTGTTGAGTGGTCTGGTGACACCCACGCTGCCTTGTGCATTCTTTTGTGTGGTAATACATTACCACCTTTCACCAGCCTGTTCAGGGCACAGAGCTTTGCAAGCCTTTCACCATTTTCGTTCATGTCACCCTGGCCATTGTTGCTCATGTCTTTTTCATACCCAGTACCGTTGCTTCCAGTGTTGCTATTCAGATCCCCATCAGTATGGTGATGTTGCTCTCAAGGCAACTGGAGAAAGTTGTAAAACGGTTGTTTTTCCTCCTCTTTGCTGTCATTTGTAGGTACATAGCACTGGGTAACATTCACATTGATCCTCTTTTTCTTTGTGTGGAAGGTCTCTGTGATGATTCTGGGAATGTGGGCTTCCCATCCAATCAGAGTTCTGTGTGCATTAGCCTCAGTGCTACTTACTGAGTAGGTGGGACGTTCTGTTCCTCGTGTCCAAAATGCAGCAGCATTCCTCCTGGAGCTAGTCTTTTCTCTCTGGACTGTGTCCATGTGGTCTCGATGATGCCAAATGCAAGGGTTGTATTTTTAATCACCTCTGCCACTTGGGCTGTTTCGTCTGTCTCGTACATGGTCCTCACAATCCATGTCCCAATGGTGATGGCCTTGGTCAAAACCAGGCATGTGAGATTTGTGGCTTCCAGTGATCTCTGACTTTCACCACAAGACATCATAGTTCTCCATGAAGGAGATTCCTCTCCCCCCATGGCTGGTATGGCTTTTCTTCATTTGGTTGATGTTTCTGTAGCAAGGATATTTTTACATGGTAGAATAGCTAGCCTCATGCATAACCCTCCTCTTTTCAGAGCTGGACCTGAGACTGCCCATGGCAGAGTTAGGCCAGTTTGTCACACCAGTTTATTTTTTATAGTGCCTGGTTTATTTTATGGGTATCCACTCAGTTTTATTTTCTATGTCTTTTCATCAACAGCTGCCAAATGTGCCCATTTGCTAATGCAGTTTGTTGAAGTGTTGTGTTGCTTTCACCTTGTCAACATTTTTATACACAGCTGCTTGTTCTTTTATGTGCATGGTTGTTAGGAGAAAGCGTAGTTGAAGTGAATTGAAAATCTTAAATCTTTGTATGTTTTTGATTTATTCCTTTGTCTTATGTATTCCCTAATAAGGTAATAAATAATCTGAAGAAAGAAACTATTTCTGCAGATTTACGTGGAAAATAAATGCTTCTTTGTCTTTTGTCTTGTTCCTTTATTTAAGCTTGCCCGCACACTGTGAAGCAGTCACTCATGTACAAATCTAGAGCAATATGAATCGCTAAATTCCTCCTTAGGTGATACTTTGTTTTTTGTACATTTCTTTGGAATTCAGAGAATAATCTTTATAACCTTTGTGTTGCCTCATCAAATTAGTGTAAATGGCAGCCCCTTTAACTATTCAGTTGTCTTTCTATGCTATTTTACATACCATATATGGATTAATAACATTTCAGTTCCTTCAGCAAATGGACTAGCTTTTGACCTAAGGTTGTTTCAAAATAGGTAAAGTTTTGTGAAGATGGCTCTAAGAATGTCAGAAGCACTCATCATCCCCACTCCCTGCTGCCACTGTCTGCACAGCATGCATATGGTCTACAGCTTGACCCTCGCAATTTCCAAAAGGTTACTGCTTTCACATTTAGGATGTTTTTAAAGAAGACTTTCCTTAGTTGTTTTCCTTCTTTTAATGTCTCTCCAAAATGTCTCCCTTCACTTTCATAATACTATCCCCTTACCTCACCATTTTGCAGTACTCCTTTCCATGTGATTCTTTCACTCTTTCAAGCAGACCTTTCCACTGACCCTCATCTGCAGTGTCATAACTTGAGATAATATATAGAGCAGCATTTACTGCCCTGTGTTTCAAAGCAGTGGTGTAACAAAATGTTAGACGGCTCCCCTGCAAGATATGCTGAAAGGGCCCTCACACTCACATCAGTAGGAGCTGAAGGGGCCCCCTCCAGTATGAGTAAACCGTGGGCCCTCCCCGCACCGCATTGGCTGCGGGGGGCCTTTGTTACGCCCCTGTTTGCAAGTTCTACTGTCAGCAAAACATGGATCAACTTTTAGATTTTTTAAGTTAATGAATGAATCGAAGATGCTAAAAAGAAGAGCACAGACCCCTTATGTGTTGGTGCAATTCTGAAACACACATAGAAAAAGGAAATCGCCTCTTAAGCTTGTGTCTGTGTAAGAAGGTACCCCTTCCTGCACAAAAATAATCCTTCCTACAACACAGATACCCTGGCACCATGGTGCAACAGTGCCTGTGTTGGTCTAAGGCTGCCGAAACGACACTAGCACAGGGGGAAAAGATAGGAATGCACTGTGTTGCATGAATACAGTGCATTCCTACAATTTCACTTTGTCGCTCTATTCGAAATCCCCATATCCCCCAATGAAGGCCTTGTTGTCTAAATTGCATTTCATGATGTTTGTGGCAAAATTTAAAGAAATTCAATTCTCATTTTTTTTTAAAATAATCTGTGTGGTATACAAGATAGTAACACGATATATAAACAGCAATTTAAACATTCCAATCAATCAATTGAACAAAACGTTATTTTGCCGTTGCAAAAACGGCAGAAAAAGTATTCTACATACAATTAGGCATACAATGGTGTACAAAAAACATATTAGATTAAAAACACATGGCTTTTACAGTTCATAAACATTATGGTTAAAATTTGAAGACTAGAACAAATCATCTCTAAAAGAAAAGAATTCATGTATATGTATGCAGAGGTAGGCCCCCTAGCCCCTTTGTTTCCTTAAATCCCAAAACGACAGATGCCATCTCCTCCATTCAATGGCAGACCAAAGGAACGAAGCTAGGCAAAAACATGTGAAAGGGTCAGCTAAAAGTTGAAGGAATTAAAGAACTGAGCGACATTGCCTAAAATAAACCTATGCATAAGCGGAAGAATGTATATTTTCCATTCTTCGATGTACAGCTTACAGAAGAATATCAAATGCAAATCACATTGGGAGGATCGTACATCACATGGGCAAACAGGGAGGGCATCGATAGAATAGCTGTTGGAAGGGTAGCCTGGCATAAGTGGGATATATTCAAATCGAAACCTCAATAATGCTTATCCGTGTGAAGGTTCTTGACAAAAGATAGATACAAAGTTACAATTTTGTTTACTCTAGGGGCTAAGTGATATTGTTTGACCATGCACTTACTACAGTTGAGCTCCCACTTATCTCTACCCAGCTTAGCTTGTAATAGTTGCTTCAGTTCGGTCCTGGACAGTCATACATGTAGTCATACATGTAGTCGTTTATATAGGCCAATCGACTGCAAGTTGCTCTTAATAAATTTGAGCCAGTTTATCTTCCCTATGCCATCTAGCTTTAGGCAATCCTTCAGGATATCTTGGATTATGTTTAAATATTCCCTTCTCCAAACTGAATGCCACAAAAGAATTGGCGTCATGTGGACACGGTCAGTGATGTAAGGTACATTGAACTCAGAGTGGCAATTATAGGGGGAGCAGGATTTCGGGTCACATGCCAATCTTTTCAGGAAGCCGTTCTTTATTCATTGTAGGGTTCACATATCAGTCATTCCCCATATGGCTACCTCTCACACAGCAACAGATATCATTTTTACCTCATAAATCTTTTTTATTATGTCCATTAGTTTAGATCCTAGGGGGCAGATTTATGATAACTGGCGCATCCCCAGGGATGCACCAGTTATTTTGCGCCACTGCTCCGCTACCCATGGTGCGCCACATTTACAATGCGGCGCACCATGGGGCAAAAACGGCACAGATGCGTGACGCATCTGTGCCGTAAAGGTGGCGCATTGCTGGAGTTGCGTCGGAAGCGCGACGCAGCTCCAGCAAGGCTCGGGGGTGCCCCATCTATACAATGCTGCATCAAGACCTACGCCTGCTTCAAGCAGGCGCAGGGTTTTGACGCAGCGATGGCCTGAAAGTGACTGAGTGAAATCTTATAGAACGCCCACCCTGCGCCGGAACGCCCACAAGTGGCGCAGGGCTTTACAACGTGACGCATCTGCCTAGATGCGTCACGTTGTAAATGGGTCGTAGGGATGCGCCACGTTCACGCCGCAGTTGTGTGACGCAAACGTGGCGCATTCCCATCATAAATCTGCCCCTAGCTTTTTTGTAAAACAAAAAAGGGACCAATGCTCTTTTTCATTAGAAGCCATCTATTGGCCACCATATTTTCCCAGGTATTTTTGCTATCCAACAGGACCCCTAGATAGGAGAAGGTGTCCACAACTTCCAACGTTCTCCCTTCTATAAACATTCTTGGCTGTTTCTTCAATCTCTCTCCTCACACAAGTACAAAAGACTTGGACTCATTTACCTGCAGGTGCAGGTTATTCATAAATGTTGTGTACTCCTCTATGAGCCTCTGCAGTGCATTGCCAGTCCGTGCAAACAATACTGCATCATCTGCATAGAGGAGTATTAGGGCAGGGGACTAGTTAACAGAAAGGACACCTATGGTAGGCCCAAGCTGATCCACTTCCATGGTATTAGTATATATTGAGAATAGAAATGGAGCAAGTACGCAACCCTGTCTAAAACCTTGGGAAATTCCAAAGTGTCTTGTACATTCCCCCTCTCTCATGAGCAGATATAAGCAGTACCATAAGAGTACATCTCACAAATGAATTTTATTATTGCCGCCACTATTCCCATGCCTTCAATAATTGCCCATAGCTTTGAAAGGACCACACAATCAAAAGCAGCTGATAAATCCATGAAGACCATATAAAGATGGCCTATCTTGGCCACTTGACAGTGAGCAAATTTAAATTAAGGCAATGATCGACTGTCCCTTTTTCTTTCCTGAAACCGTACCGCGTAGGGATTAATATATTACTTTCTTAAGCCCAAACCTCTAGCCTATTCAGGAGTAATCGACCCATTAATTTGGCTGTACTATCTAGTAGTGATATGGGTCTATAATTTTTAGGCATGGGCTTGTCCTCTTTTTTGTAGATTGGTATTATGACCGTCTTTTTCCAGGAGGGGGAAACCTGTTTTGACTATGAAATTAAAAACATCAATAAGTAATGGGGCCCACAGCTCCTGATTGTCTAAAAAGAACTCAACAGGGACCAAATCAGGACCAGGTGCCTTAGATCTGCTACACTCATTCAGAGCCCATCTCATTTCTTCGAAACAGAAGAGCATAATATCATCAAGAGTGATCGCGGGGGAGCCAGATGGAGAACGGTTTTCCTACCCTGGCTTCCAAAATACCTCTTCCAAGTGCACCACCCATGTCTCCTCCATCACATGCAATTCTGAACTAACCTCTATATCATCTTTAAGGCTTGGGGCATTCATTATGCCTTTAAAGTCCCTACTGTTCCTTGATGCTGCCGCCTCTTGTAAATTATCCCAGGCCTCCTCGTTCAAAGCCCTCATCCTAGCTGCTCTCTTTGTACGAGAGGCGCAACGATATTACCTGATCAGGGTCTCTCAGTTTGGCCCTGCATGGAGATTTTTTAACACCTTTGCACGCACAGGCATCATAATACCAACGTGCAACTTTAGGGCCAGTTTAGGTCAGTATGGTTAGAGCAGATTGCATTGGATTTCAGTTAAGATACGCTCAAGGGGGGGCATGGCTGAGTGGGGTGTGGCTGACTGGTAACCGCGATTGCAGCGCTCGTGTAGAGCTCTGCAGTCTGCCGGCCTAAAACCCTGTGTAAATCTGTCAAATATCCTGACAGAGACCCGGATTGCTGTGTCCCTCTATTTTCAGTGACCCTGAGCAGGAAGCAGTGTGCCAGCGTCCGATCGAGATGAGAACTCAGCGTTGGGGTGGTGCCAGCGGAGAGAGCCCTTTGAAGCCGGGGCCTCATGTGGAGTGGCACCGCGGTGAGCCCTAGAAGTTCATTTGGAATTGGAGCAACTGAGAGGTACTTGCAGCATTCTCTGTTTGACCGCTCCCTGGCAGACTCGGGCAGCGACACTGAGGGCCCCAGGGGGCCTCCAGCGTAGGATCGGCGGTGGTGCAGGGAGCCGAGGAGGCCATGACTGTGGATGAGCGATTGCCAGTACCCGGGAAAGGATCTCCGACTGCAGGTTTGTGGTATTTCCTCTGCCACCCCCCTCACTCTCCTGACTTGACCCAGCTAGACTGTGGGAAGAGTGCCTGATCTGTGTCGGCAGACGTCGGTGAGTTATCTGGATTTATCCTCTTTGAAGGTGATCAGCGCACAGTGGTATGAGGGGGCCATTTTGAACTGGTGGTAGAGGCTGCGGTGTGTTTGTCTGAGACATGGACTGCTCTTGCTGCAGAGGGCTCTCACATGTACTCTGAAAAAACAGTTTTGCTCAGTGCTGCATTGGTCTCAGAGGAAGAGGTCTCACATGGGCCATCATTTTCGCTGTTAAAGTTGTTGCGTTTGGTGACCTTTTTTCCCCTTACCGGTACCTGGTTGGCTCCCCCCCTGGTTCCCACACCTTGATGCAGAGCCCACACCAGGCTTAACTCAACGCGCAGGAGTTACTCCCTAAGGCCGGCAACGTTTTCGCCAATTGCCATGTGAAGAATATAGTAGTCTACAAACTCTACTGGCCCCAACTCTGGATGTAAACAAGGGCCCATTGAACTCTGGATCTGGTATACATGGGTGAGGTGGTCTCCCTCCGTGCAGGTACGGCAAAACTAAGACCTCCATATCAGTAAAGCTCTGGTGGAAGACTGCCCGAAGGGGATAACGGGATGGCCAATCTTGGCGATGGCAACATGGCAACGGCCAAGGGATCTTGGCAGACGAACCAGACGCAGCTGGATAAGTTTGCACTATCCAAAGCAGAGTGCCTAGAGGAACAGGACCACAAAGGCAGGCTGATGGGGGTGTCCCTTACCCTCCAGGATATAATTGAAGCCATACAAGGAGTTTGTACTGCTTTGGAGTTCAAAATAGACTCAGTTATTTCAGAGGTGACCCTAATACACGCAGACCTACGAAAGCTGGGGGAGAGGATGAACATTGCCGAAACCTCTGTGTTGGATCTGCAATCCTCCACCAAAATGTTTGAACAGGAGGTTAAGAAACTTCAGGTTGTGACAAAGTAGATGGAAGACTGGCTGGAAGACCACAAAGGGAGGGCATGCAGGAACATTATATGCATCTTGGGTAAGATTGAATGGGCAGAGGGTTCAACGGCGGACATTTTTGTTGAAGACCTAATACAGAATCACCTTCAACCTGCTCACTCTCCCGTTATTTCTCTGTGGAGAGGGCCCCCAGGGTGCCTGGTGGTTCCGCTAGACCTGACGCTCCTCCGCACCCTATACTAGCCAGAATATTCAACGACAGGGGCAGAGACATGATTCTGCAAACTGCACATTCCTCCCACCCTACGAAATTCGAAAACTCCACAATTACCTTTTTCCCGGACCTTACAGTCAAGGTCCAGAAAATGAGAAGATCCTTTCTGGAAGTAAAAAGGGCGCACCAGGAAAAGAACGCTAAGTACGCCATGATATTTCCGGCAAAACACAGAGTAATGATGGACGGAAAGTCTGGTTCTTTTCGTCTCCAGAGGACGTGTGGGACTGGTTCGAATGATGGCAAGCGGATGGCTCCTTGCAACATGACTCATGACGGCGGGAGCATGGACCTGATAGTCAACGTGAGGCCCTCAAATCCAGAGAAGGCCCCCGATAGGGCTTCTGGCATGCTCATTTATTTGTCTAGGTGGTGAAGTATTCGTTGATTGTTGTATCCCTAGGCTGTGATTGGGAGCTGTTCGGAATCGATGAGGACTCGCCGAGGAAGCAGCTCTTTACCAAGTAACTCTATTTTGGGGAAGGGAGTACATTGTTGACTGCTGGGCATGTACACATTCTTGCTGTTATTTTGTTATTTTGTTATTGTTATCTTCCCTCACCATGGGATGTAGTCCGCTTCTCGCAGGGGGGGTCACAGGGGAGTCTGAGTTTGAACTGGGGTGTGATAAGATCTGGGGCTGGGGTTGGCGGGGTCACATTCCCTCTATACAAGTTTTACAAGTTTTATGGGATTGGGTGAACAGGCACTCTGCACATTTGGGGGGTGGACAGTTTGGACTCCATGTTGCAGGGAGGCAGGGTGGGAGAGGGGTTGGGTGGTTTCCCAGGGGTTTGTTGTTTTGTTGTTCTATGGTTATTTGCATTCGCAATATTGTTCTCTGACAGTGCAAGAGAAGTCCCTATGTTGACAATAGAATGTCTGATATCATACCATGTGATTTATTTAACCAAGTTGCTGATCCTTTCACTGGGTCCGGGACCATAGCCCCCCGCTACATCACAAAAATGGCCAGTAAACAGGAACAACCTTTGCAAATAGACCAACTTAAATTGCTTTCATGGAATGTTAATGGGCTTGGGGATAGAATAAAGAGAGTGCTCATACTACAATATTTAAAGAGACAGGCCCCCGATGTGGTCCTGTTGCAGGAAACTCATATACTAGGTTCCACTTTCTGTGGGGGTACAAACTGGTGCCTCATGCCGGGTATACTAAAGGCTCTAGATGGGTGTGGATCCTTCTCTGTAAATCTTCCCCCTTTCAGATCCAAGCTGTTTCATGTGACCACTTGGGTAGATTTGTGACGCTGACTGGTACCTGGGAGGGTAGGCTGTTTAACATTACTTCATTGTACATACCACCCAGACTTCACCTCCCGACCCTTACTGATCTGGGGGCGCATCTGCTCAACTTGCCGGAGGGTGAGTTGTTGCTTGGTGGTGATTGTAACGCGGCATTAAGTGGTGAATGCATCAGGTGGCCAGCGAGGCCGGAAGAGACAACTGGGAAAGCGCTTGGGAAATTTTTATCGGCAATGGGTCTGTTGGACCTCTGGAGAGCACACAATCCATCCTCCCTCCAATACACCTTTCAATCGGGATTGCACAGGAGTTTGTCCCGTATAGATTATATCTTTTGCAGAACTGAGCAGCTTTCCCTGTTTAGTGAGGTAGGTCACCTCCCTAGAGGCATCTCAGAGCATTCCCCAGTGATAGCTACATATGGTGATAGTCCCTCAGAGGGTTCCATGATGAAATATCGATTACTAAAACATCGACCTACAAAAATATCGCCACAAATACATCGTCTACAAAAATATCGTCACCATATACTTAAACAAGAAATTACACAAATATCGATATTTTTTTATCGACTACTCTAATATCGTTAACAATTATATCGACTACATAAATATCGACTACTACATTATCGACTATCTTTAAAATAACATTACCTTCTACACTAATATCGACTACACAAATATCGACTACCTTTCTACTTATATTAATATACAAAAAATATCGTCATTTTCTTTATAACCTTATATACACATTACCTTTCTATTATTCACTTTTTCATAATAATTAAAAATCAAAATAAGCTTTTCTAACATATATGTATATACACTATGTATGTTTTATTTATATATAATAATAAAAAGATACATTAGTAATATAAAGGATGTATGATGTTACAACGCATACTTTTACAACACATACCTTTGCAACGAAATTTTAACAACACAAATACTAATACAACGCATGAATTTACAACGCATGTTTTTACAACACAGGTACCTTTACATCGCATACCATTACAACGTAAGTATTGGTAAGTATATATTAATTTTGTTAATATAAATTAATTGAAAAAATAAATTGTAAATTAATTTAATATAAAATCATTTCATTTAATTTTTTTTAATTTATATATAATTTTATTTTTTTCTATCCTGTACCCCTGTACCCCAAAAACTCAAAACTGACCCTGAACCCTAAAAATACCCCTTTCCCCAAAAACTGAAAACTGACCCTAAACCCTAAAAATACCCCTTTACCCAAAAACTGAAAACTGACCCTGAACCCTAAAAATACCCCTTTACCCAAAAACTGAAAACTGACCCTGAACCCTAAAAATACCCCTTTACCCAAAAACTGAAAACTGACCCTGAACACTAAAAATACCCCTTTACCCAAAAACTAAAAACTGACCCTGAACCCTAAAAATACCCCTTTACCCAAAAACTGAAAACTGACCCTGAACCCTAAAAATACCCCTTTACCCAAAAACTGAAAACTGACCCTGAACACTAAAAATACCCCTTTACCCAAAAACTAAAAACTGACCCTGAACCCTAAAAATACCCCTTTACCCAAAAACTGAAAACTGACCCTGAACCCTAAAAATACCCCTTTACCCAAAAACTGAAAACTGACCCTGAACACTAAAAATACCCCTTTACCCAAAAACTGAAAACTGACCCTGAACCCTAAAAATACCCCTTTACCTAAAAACTGAAAACTGACCCTGAAGCCTAAAAATACCCCTTTACCCAAAAACTGAAAACTGACCCTGAAGCCTAAAAATACCCCTTTACCCAAAAACTGAAAACTGACCCTGAACCCTAAAAATACCCCTTTACCCAAAAACTGAAAACTGACCCTGAACACCAAAAATACCCCTTTACCCAAAAAATAAAAACTAACCCTGAACCCTAAAAATACCCCTTCACCCAAAAACGCTAAACTGACCCTGAACCCTAAATATACCCCTTAAAAAAAAAAACATTTTACATTTTAAATATAATTATATACTTACAAATACTTACGTTATAATGGTATGCGTTGTAAAGGTACCTACGTTGTAAAAACATGCGTTGTAAATACATACGTTGTAATGGTTTTAGCGTTGTAAAAGTTAAGTTGTAAAGGTGGTAAACCAATATAAACATTACCAAACACTATCATACACTCTTATCGGATTACTTTAAATAACATTTCACTAATTTTAACATTGTAATAAATATTTACATTTAAAATAAAACACATATAATACATTTTGTAATTAAAATCGAAAACAATTATTGATGCTACAAACTCTTTACAAATTGACGGCTTTCAAATTCAAACTAATGTTCTCAGCCAATGAATTTAAAATATATGTAATTGAACCAATCAAATATAACAATTAATTAACTCACTACTATAAAGACAATTACAGACTTAACGTAATTTACCATTTTTTGGCCAAACTTGGATGAAAACGGTTACTTTGCTGAAAACAAGAGAATACACACCTACTACAACGACTACAACACAGCATACTAAAAATCAAGTAAGTGAAGTCCCATTTCATTTATCATACAAACCTGTCGATAACTAGCTAAACTCCCTAAACTAAAAAGATGGTCTTTTTATTTGTTTAAATATAACTACAACATCCTATCAACAACTACCACAAGATAATAATTAAATGAAATTATGAACTGCCTTATCCATGTGTACTTAGAAAGCTTTAAAATAAATGTAAAAAGTCACAAAGTAAACTTGCTAAAGACTTGATATGTTATTACCTACTAATAGATCCTAATACAATAAATAACACAATTTAACTTTCTTTTACAGATTATAGAAAATTCATCTACCAATCTACAACTAAACTAACAATATCTTCTACTACATTAAGTATGTATACCCACTGTGTCTATTAATAATCAGAAAGTAAAAACAAACAACTATAAAACTAAATCATTTTTTTGTATTATTCTTTACCACAACTACAGGACATTAAAGAGTGAAAATCTACATATAAGAACAGAAAACATATAATTAGCAGGAAAACAACATTGGAAGTAAGTTTTTGCAGTTTTTCCTTTTAACGTACACATGTCAAAAAATGTTTATCACTTTTACTAAAAAAAATATATATGTCTTCACAGATCTACCTTAGACATGGCAACAGGAGCTACTTTTATTACTTCTCAAAAAGGGAAAATTATGCTGAGCTACATGGGTTACACCTACACCCAAGAAAGAATCAAAGGGAATAAAACTTATTGGAAATGTAGTAAATATTACTCAACTGCATGCTATGGTAGAGCACAGACTGTTGATAACAATGTTGTAAATGTACATGAGCATAACCACCCACCCAATGTAACAGAAGTCGAAGTAAGAGAAGCACTAGAGACATTGAGAGAAGCTAGTACAGGCTCACAAGAAACAAGCACCACTATTTTGAAAAATGTTTTAAGCAAGGTGCCAGAACATGTCACAGGACAGTTACCTTCAATACCCAACTTGAAAAGATTAATTGCAAAAACAAAACGAGCTTCTGATCCAACTCCACCAGCACCTAAAACTTTTCAAGACATTATAATTTATCCTGAATATACTATTACACACAATGAAGATAAATTCTTAATGTATGATAACCACAGTCATGATAAAAGAATTTTACTTTTTGCAACAAATAGCAATTTGCAAAAACTAAAATCGTGTGAAACCTGGATGATGGACGGAACTTTTAAAGTATGTCCCAAACCTTTCTATCAACTTTACACCATCCATGGTGAGTACCAAGAAACAAATATCCCTTTAATTTATACACTGCTGCCAAATAAAACAAATGCTACCTACGTAGAAATTTTAACAACTATCAAAGAATTTACTGATAATTACTATCCACAAAGAATAATAATAGACTTTGAAATAGCCATGATTCAAGCTATACTTAAAATATATCCTCACACATCAATACAAGGGTGTTATTATCACTACAACCAAAGTATATGGAGGCACTTACAAAAATCTACTTTAAGCATTGAATATTCAACAAACAGTAACTTTGCTTATCAGATTAAAAAGTTAATAGCATTGGCATTTGTACCAACAACAGAAGTTGCTAACTATTACAATTTACTACTTGACAGCCCTTTCTACCGCACCAATGAGACAAAATTAACTCCCTTCTTAGACTATTTTGAAGATACCTGGGTGGGAAGATTACATCGTTCGGGCCACCGCAGACAACCTAAATTCCAAATTCCATGGTGGAATGTGTATGCTAGTACTATGGCACAGAAAGCCAAAACCAACAACGCGGTCGAAGGATGGCATAATGCCTTCCAAGCCACAATAGGAAGAACACAACCCACACTTCATAAACTAATCCAAAGCATCAAAAAAGAGCAAAGCTACCAAGAACTAAGAATAGAGCAATCTCTATCTAAAATCGGCCCTAAACTAAGTAAACAAACATTAAATATGTACGAATACCTACAGCAAAAAGTCAGAATGTACCCAAGTATTGAAGGTATTGAATACTTAGAACTAATAGCAAAATCTATCCTTTAACAAGCAACACATAAAAACATTTCAAACAATAAATAAAACAAACCTTTTTATTTAATGTAGTTACATTATGTCATGTAAAAATAAATGTAATCTATTATTACAAGACATAATAAAACGACATTAAACAAAATTGCACAATATAGCTCAATCCACCCCAATCTAAAATATAATAATAACTTAAGTGTTGTGCAGCTGTAGAATGTGTTCCAAAAAGATGGTTTCAAGACGAATAGAACATAAATAAATCCACATGGTTTACAAAAATCCCCACAAAATGGAAAAAAACAACTGTTTTATAAGGGTCCCACGTAGCAATCCTCTCGAGAACGGAACCATAAAAAACGAGAAAAATAATGACGATAAAAACGCTCCAAAACCCTGAAAAATCAAGAAATGTAGTTAAACATTTAGCTGTATTTAACCAAAATTACGCGATAAAATCCCTCAGCTCACCAAAACGAACACCTGTAAATAAATACAAACAAAACTCACCCACAATAAATACGAAAGCCACTAAGCCTAAACATAACATATAAAACATAGGAAAACCCCTAAATTAATTCATTTACACAATACATAAACCTTAATTTCATAATAAATATCTTACAAAGTATGTTATCAATAAAGACCTTAAATAACACGTATTTTTCACATAAACTGTAAAGTACAACACATACCAACACTTACACAATACAACTAGCTCTATAATGTCTTAAAATGTAGTTAAAAATAATGTAAAATAAACTTACATTCACCAACACGAAGCAGCTCCCAACCGTGAGGTTCCGTTTTCTGAATTGACCCAAACAACGATGTAGATAGACAAAAAAGTGAAGTTCAAAAATTAAAATGGCAGCACAATAAAAACTAAAATAGGACTAAATCCCCATAATTTAAACAAAAATAGAGATGAATAGCATTATTTTTTCCATGTATTGTAATAAATGTATTATTGTTTGTAAAGAACCTTTTGAATAATGTAAAATATACAATAATATTTTTAATATAATTATATATTAAATAATTATAGTATATTAAAAATATGTTTTTGATTGTTAATTTTTTTATATGTATAACACTGAACACAATTTTATGTACATACTGTAGAAAAATACAATTACATGTAAATTAATTAACATATTAAATTTTAATTTAAAATTTTTACATTTAATATAGTAATTAATGTAATATAACAATGTATATATGATAAAAATTGCAATGTAGAATGTAAACAAATATTTGAAAAAAGTGTATTAAAAAATATGAAAATGTTTGCATCAACAACTGAAAAGTATGAATAAAAAAAGTGTCCAAAACTATATTACCATTGTACTTAATAAATGTTGACACTTGTGATATATATGTAAAAATGTACAAAAGAATCATATTTGTTTATTATTAAAAAAAATATAGCAAAATTAGATATCATAATAATTGTAAAATATAAAAAAATAAATAAATTTAATTTCTTTTTTATAAAATATAAAATATAAAACATAACACATAGAAAATACTTAACAGTAAGCAAAAATAAATCACAATTTTAACTCCAATCCTACATAAGTCAGGTAAAGTGCTGGACAAGAAACCATAATAAAGAATTATTCTAACTCCAATCCTACATAAGTCAGGTAAAGTGCTGGACAGGAAACAATAATATTTGTGATATTATAACACATAAACATCACTATATATATTAATAACCACTCTTATCTATTATACTACAAAATAGACTATTAAATTACAATCACACAATATTTTATTTTGAACATAACAATACCAAATTTTTTAACCAAAATTTAAAATTTCAAAAATCTACATTTTTTAACAATTTTAAAAAAGTTTTACATTTTTTAAAAATGTAACCCAAACTTTGTATATTTGTATTTTGACTCATTCTTAGCATATATTATAACAAATACACAAACATAAAATATTACACACTTGACTTATAATAATATAATGTAAAAAATAAATGTAAAATTTCAAATTTCAAATTTGAAATAAAAAATTTAAAATTTCAAATTTCAATTTAGAAATTTAAATATTGAAATTTCTAATTTCGTATTATTTATAGAATTTTTTTATTAAACACTATATAAAAAATATAACACTTAATTACCAAATTATTATATAATACATTCAATTTCAAATAAATTAAATACATTTTTGTATTTCATTTTATAATTTATTTTAATTTAATTTAAATTTTATTAAACATATTTTAATATACTACCCACCCTTATCCCCTATATCACCAACAACCCGCTACTAAATCTTTAAAAAATAACAATTCAATCAATAATTCAGTAATTTAAATTAAATTTAAAATTTCGCCATTGAAAAAAATTTTAATTTCAATTTTTCAAATTTTTTACCATTATATACATATTATTTACACTACTTTTTTAAATTACTACCCACCCTTATCCCCTATAATACCAATAACCCGCTCCTAAAATATTTACTAATATTAAAAAAAAATTACATTTGTATCCCTATAATAATAAAAATAAACATTTAATAAATAATATTTAAACATAAAACACATTTTTCTACAATTATATTACACATTCAATTATTTTGTCTATATTATATTCAACAATATTTCTCTAAACGATATTCTATTCAACGATATTTTATTTTGACGATATTTTTGTCATTCTACAAAAACGATATTTACAACAACGATATTTACTACAACGATATTTTTTACAGTCGATATTCTTACCTCGCTATTTATGCTAGTCGATATTATCCCATCGATATTCCTGCTTTATACCCCTCAGAGCATCATGGTGAAATGCGGCTCAACCCCTGGTATCTGCGGCTCCATAAGATTCAGGAAAGACTCATTGACATGGCAGACAACTATTTTAAAGAAAATGTGGGCTCCGTGGATTCAGACTCCACATTGTGGGAGGTGTAAAAATCATTTGTCAGGAGACAAGGTGTATCTATGGTTGGTGGGCATAAAAAAGAAAACCAGAAACAATTACCTGCACTAGAAGACAAAATAGCCCAACTAGAAAAAGACCTGGTTACTGCAATGTCCCCCGACCTTAAACATAAGTTGTGAGTCAAGCAGAAAAATTATAGAAATATTGCCGAAGAGGCGGCTAAGGCTTATTACTGAGTCACGCAGTGTTGGGTCTATGAAATAGGTGACAAAGCGAGAAAGCTTCTGGCATGGCTGGACCGAAAAGAGCAGACCTCCAGGTGTGTTTCAGAGATTGTCACAAAGGGTGGAGATTGCCTCAAAGACAGGGAGAGTATTGCAGGGGCCTTTGTGGAACACTTTCAAGCAGTGTACACCTCTGCGTCTTTGTCTTCAGGAAATGAGGCAGGAGAACTGGTGTCCACCATAAGACTCCCTGTGTAGAAGACACAGAGGGGGAGGAGCTTGAGTCGGATTTAACTAGGGAAGAGGTTACCAATGCAATTTATGCCTTACAGTCAGAAAAAGCGATGTTACTGTGTTGCCTCCCAATTGAGTTGTTTAAAATTAACGCACCTACCATTGACCCTTATTTAATAGATATGTAGAAGAGAGTGTGGTTGCGGTGTGCCTTCCTGAGGCACAACGTTTGGCGAATGTGCTAGTGATTCATAAACAGGGCAAACCCCCAGACCGGTGTGGGTTGTATCGGCCAATATTGTTATTGAATCCAGAAGTGAAAATATTGGCAAATATTTTGGCTACTCGTTTGTCACCCCTGCTCCGTAAATTGATTCTTCCCAACCAGTCGGGATTCATGCCAGGCAGAAACACGGCGCTCAACTTGCGGAGCTTCAAGGAGTCCTGGGTAGAGCCCAGACTATACAGGAAGACACTGTAATTATGTAACTAGATGCAAAAATGGCGTTTGATCTGATAGAATGGCCCTATCTCTTTGAGGCATTAGAATGCTACGGATTTGGCCTGAAATTTCTGTCTTGGGAGCGGTTGCTGTACTCAGAACCCATTGCAAGAGTGATGGTGAATGGGGGTCGGTCGGCACCCTTTGCCCTGCATACGGGAACGAGGTAGGGACAACCGCTCTCACCTTTGATATTTGCCTTGGTCCTCGCACCGTTGGCGCTCTGGATCAGGGGGGACCCCCTCAACAGAGGATTGAATTGGGCACTGGCGTGGGAAGATAGAATCTCCCTTTCGGCAGATGATATCTTATTGTATCTGGCCCGGCCCTATCACTCCATCCATAGAATACTGCACATATTCACTCTGTTCCAGACTCATTCCAGTTACACAATACATTGGGATAAGTCCTAAAGCTACATTCTGTCCAGGAGGGAGATTAAACTACTGGCATATTGTGGAGCCAAAACAACCACGGAGGGCTTTCGCTATTTAGGAATTTATGTTATGACGAACCCAGCCGCCTTTATGATAATAATTTGGCCCCGCCTTTACGCCGTCTACATGCCGATGTACAACACTGGAGGTCGCTGCCCCTTACATTATTGGCAGTGCGGCTCTACATAAGATGATGGCTCTGCCTCGATTTATCTAGGCATTACAGAATACGCCCTTCCCAGTTCCGCCTAAATACTTTCAGGCCATAGAAGCAGAGGTTAGGACCCTCCTTTGGGACCCTGGAAACCTCGTTTCTCCCTGACTAAGCTAACGAAGAGCTGGTACGATGGTGAGATTGCTCTTCTGGCGCTCAAGAGCTTCTACTGGGATTCAGAACTAGCAGTCACTTACCATTGGGTACATTGGCCGGTCGATGAACCTGCTTATGGGATGGATAGGCACAACATGAAGAAGGGTTCTTACCAGCACGCACTCTATGGAGGTCGGAAGAATGCCCCGGTATACACCCCGACTACGACCACGGTGGCACTATGGCACGCTGCGATCTCTGCTCTGGGTTGGAAGAACAAGATTACCCTTGCCACCTCCCTCTTTGATGCTGATCGGCCGGGGCTCCTGGCTCATAGCCCCGTGTTTTGTAAGTGGGATCTCATTGGGCTCTCAACAGTCGGTGACCTATGGGCGAAGGGCAAGGTCATCCCCTTCAGTGAGCTGCAACGTCCTCATGATCTCAAACCCGGGGAGGCCTTCTGATACTTGCAGGTGTGTAGCGCATTGTATAAGGCCATCCCCATGGGCACCGACATCCTGGCAGCCTCGCCATTAGAAGATAAGCTACTTGAGGATTATCTGATGGAGACTGTGATTTCATTGACCTATAAGAAGATTTAAATGTCTCCCCAGATGCTCTCGCGAAGATCCTTTCCAAATGGGTGGAGGATGTGGGAGATTTGGATGATGAAGAATGGCAGGAAGCACTGGCATCTCCTCGAGAGATCGAGAGGTTGGGGTATGCTCTAGATTTAACCTGATGCAGCTTAAGCTCCTCCACAGACTTTACTATACAGGCGTAACGCTATCTAAGATGGGCATCTTGGGTTCCCTGCAGTGTCCCCAAGGTTGTGGGCAAGTGGGCACATACTCAGACAAAGTTGTGGGAATGTCCAAGCATGCGACAGTATTGGAGGAAAGTGACCTCAAATATGTGGTGCGTTTGTGGGAAGATTGCAGAGGTCACCCCTTACTTTGCCTTCTGAATATATGGGAAGTGACCGACCTGACAGCTAAATAAAGTACTTGGGTCTCCCTTCGTAATGTAGTTGCGAATCACAATATATGACACACAAAGTCCGTGACTGGGAAACGGATATGGACTGGTGTATGCAGACGGAGAGGGTGGTCTCCGAAGGGAGGGGTTGCCCCCAGAAGGGGACCAAGATTTGGGGTGACTGGAACAAAGCAAAGGGAATGTTGGGTGAACCGTTTCTGGATCCCTCCATAATAAATGGTATGACTCGTGATAACATTGGTCAAGAAGTGTAAATTGATGTTCGGTAATGACACGGAGATGTTGAGCTCCAAAGATAAATCCTTGCTGGTTTTCGTACTTATGCACTATGTCACTTTATTCTATGCTGTCATATGTTTGTTTTTCTTGTCAATGAAAAGATTTATATAAAAAAAAGATCCACTCAAAATATATTAGTATTTCCTTCCTAGTAGGGTTTGGGTCTAGACATATAAATATTGCCTGATTCATTTTAGCAATGATTCTGGGAGCAAAATATAGAGTATCAATCTTTCCCCATTTCATGGTGATCCCCTTCTTTCTAACAATAGAGGGCTTTGGTATTAGTTCCATAGGAGAAGTTTGCCTTTGTCTCCAAACCATTTGATGTAGTGGCTGCATGATCACTAAAGGCATAAAATTGGTCTTAACATGGGAAAATTGACCTCTAACAGATTCTGAGACCAGGAATAATCAATGGTCAAATGATGGCACTGAGAATCTAAGTGACCCATTTTGGGGTCATTTGAGTTGATTATCTCAAGATTATTAACTATTAATAGTCTGTTGAGCGCATTACGACTAAAATGGGGGATAGGATCCCAATGTCCATCAATCAGACCGCACACTGTGGAGACAGTCCTATTGCAACTATGGACGTTAAAGTCACCTATTCATAATATATCAAGGCATTTATGGTGGGGTTATATGAGGTATCCAATATTCTTCTCCAATGATTCCGCTACCATTCCCATATTGCCTTCAAATGTATTATTATAAAAGTGAATCCAGTCCCTCTTTTGTGACATTCACATAGGAGAATATGATAACAGGGTGGAACATTTCGAAATGTAGCTACCTAAAGCCTAACTGTATTGGCTATTAGCGTTATTATTTCCCCACTAGGGCGGCCATCTCTAGAAGGCAAAGCATCTTTCTGGGAGGAGCAATTTCTATCTATATAGATCTGATCAATTTCCCAGATTTCTTGGAAACATAAGATGTCAAAGTTCATCACCAGAGCTGGCAAGTTCGGGTTGCTTTTGTTCTGTCTGTAACCCGCTGTGTTCCAGGAGATTATTTTTTAACTTTCCATGTCTTCTCCTGCTTGATCAATTTCCTCTGGTGAGGGAGCTATGCTATTATTTCCCTAAAGGTTAGTCAGAGATTTAGGCAATCAGTCAGAAGCTTCAAGCTCTCCCAAAGGGGCATATCTATTGCTGACAGGTATGATTGCACTCATTGGGTCAGGCTAAGGAATGGGAACATGAAAGGGGTTAGCATTCCTGTCCCTAGTCTCTACAGTTGGAATGGGCCTTAAAGGTTTATAAAAGAAGCCTAATGGGAGTGCAAACATCTGGGTGTCAGGTAAGGAAGCATTGGGCAATGTATTTAATAAATCCCATACCAGTCGTGGACTGTTAAAGTTCACAACTTTGTAGTCCCTCCTAATGTTTTAGGTGCATGTCCCACCCAGTTTACTCTCCTGGCCATAATATTATGGTTATATAGCTTAATTCTGTCCATATGAAATGTGGTCAGCCAATGAAAGACCTTGTCCATTAATTGTTCTGTGGATTCCTGCTGGGTAGATTTCAATTTGGGAGTATTAGCTAAGATGATGACAAATGGGTATGCTGCTGGGAGGAGATCTAATCTCCCTCTTTGTTTGGATCTCTGGGCCCTCTGAGTGTTCATAGGCTCCCGGTCATCTTCAGCAGAAATCTCCCCACCTTTACAAGCGCTGTTCCCATTGGGGGTGTTATAAGGCCGAGTTCTCCCTTTTTGCTGCCCCTCTTCAAGTGCAGTAAAATTACCCTGTGGAGCCTGGTGGGCTATTGAGGATTTCCCTTGAGTGTCCACAACCAGGGAGTGTTGACTTTGGATATTAGAGGATCCATCCTGTGTCTCGTTTGCGCTTGTTCGTGTTATTTCCAGTGGCAACAAGGTAGGATCAGTAACATGACCCGGACACCCAGATAATGATTGAAGTTGGGCATGCCTTTCCTCATGGTCCCTCCAGCTCCAGATCCTGAGTTGGAGAGGAAGGTTAAGCTCTGCTCTTTGTTCTCCAGTCTACTCAGAACTGGTTGTAGGAGTAACGTGAGTGCCTGCTTCAGTTTTTTGCATAAGTCATCACCTGAAGGTAATAGGTATGTTCTAGCTGCAACGTCCAAGTGTGTCCCCAAATGGTGTGTGTCCAAATAAGTGATTTTGATAGATTTCGATGGCTTAGTTGTTGCAGAGTTTTCAGCCCTTCCCCTTTTTCTTTTGCCCTGGAGTTCCACTATGGGGCTACCATCAGCTTCAGGGGCCTTTAAGCTATTATCCGGGGCAAGAGTGTTAGTCACAGTATTATGACTTATCTGGTCTGCTAAGATACCCGTTCCATTTAAATCTGGAATCATTCTTACCTCTTCTACTGAGAGGCGATGTTACGTGAGTTCAATATCTTTAGAGAGCACTTCTGCTGCTCTCGTCAGAAAGGAATCCAATGTGTTGATGATTTCTCCCCCTGGCTCTGAGGCTTTAGCCTTTCGCTTGCCCATTCTTTGAGTGTAAGTACGTCAGTGAAGATGCTCCAAAACTAGGGGGGTGGCCCAGCCCAGCCTTTTCCGGGCAATGATGGACGTAGATGGGCCTGCCATTGTCCCGGGCTTTGCCCGGGCGTGTCAATGCATGCGTACTGCACTGCGGGCCGATGTCACGCTTTTATGTGCATTGACAAGCACATGGGTTGGTGGAATTTGGAGGCCCCAGTGATGCGCCTGAGGTTAGGGCACAGCTTCTCCCTCTTTCCAGCGAGTACACAGCATGAATGCATTAATCAGTGGCTACCAGGACATGTAAAACATAAAAATGCAATTCCAACTTTTTTAAATGTACTATACCCTGCCCTCTGGGCTGTATAGGGCCAACCCTAGTGGTGAATGATATATATTAAAAAGGAAGATTTAGGCCTGGCAAAAAGGTTCATTTCCCCAGGTTGAAATGGCAGTTTAAGACTGCACACACAGGCTGCAATGGCAGGCCTGACACATATTTAAAAGGGTTACTTAAGTGAGTGGCACAATACGTGCTGCAGGCCCACTAGTAGCTTTTAATTTACAGGCCCAGTACACATGTAGTACCACTTTACCAGGGTCTTACAAGTAAATTTAATGTATCAACTTGGTGTAAGTCAAATTTACAATGTTTAAAGGAGAGATCATATGCACTATAGCCATGGTTAGCAGTGGTAACGTGCATAGTCCTGAGGCCAACGTAAGGGATATCAGCAGAAATGGAGGAGGAAGGCAAAAGGTTTGGGGGGAAGACTACCGGAAGGCTGACAGGTCTAACAGTTTATTATGTTATGGTATGCAAATTTTTGGAGTGCACTATCACCCACAAGGGTATCCTGGTGCTGAGCTGGTCTGTGTTTTGCTAAACCTAAATGGGACTACTTGAAACGCCAGGCCTTCAGCTTCTTGCAGAATTCAAGAACTGAGGAAAAGAATCTTATGGGCAGTGGCAGGTTGCTCCAAGCTTTAGATGCGACATGGGATAAGGCTCTACCACTTGATCTGGTTTTGCATGTGCATGGGATGTGTGCAGGTATGAGTTTTGAGGAAGGGAGGTGACTGGAAGATTTGTGGTGAAAGCAGATGTGATTGTTAAGGTATGCTGGGGCAGTGTTATGTGGAGCATTAGAAATGTGAATGATGACTTTCTGTTGTGCTCGTTTGTGTATGGGGGCCAATGGAGCACCTTCAGGCCTGATGTCTTGTGAGTACGACGTGAAAGGTTGAGAGTAATTCTGACGGCTTAGCTTTCGGTGGGTTTTTGGTTGATCCCTGCATAGAGGGTGTGCGCGTAGTCCAGCTTTATTGTGGTAAGAGGTGCATGTGATTTTATTTTGGTTTCTGATTGGGGAGCCAAATGAAAATCTTTCTCAGCATTGTCAGGTAAGGAAGAATGAATTGACAATGGCAATGACCTAGGCAGTCATGCCATGCTTGCTGTTGTGGATGCTCCTGATGTTTTAGGCATTGTCAATTGTAGCTCTGTTGAGCATCAGGTGGGGTCCCACAGCGAAGTGCTCTTCCAGAAGATCACAATTTCAATCTTATCTGTGTTCAGTTCAGACAGTTTGGGCCAGATTTAGGTAATCCCAGATTACCGATTCTTAAATACCGAATCATACCGATTCGGTATTTAAGAACAGGAAAATGGCATGTAGGTAATTTTTCTTAAAAAATTACCGAATTGTTAAGTTTCGGTAATTACCAAATCGGTATTTACTGATTCTGTAATTGCCATTCATTCCTATGGGCCTCGAGGCCCATAGGAATGAATGTCAATTACCGAATCGTTAAATACCGATTCGGTAATTGGGGGAAACATTGAAGGGTGGCAGGGTGTCACTTTGACACCCTTTTGCACCCCTCAATTGTGTATGGGTGCACATGTTGCAGACATACATGCCCTAAGGGCATGTATGTCTGCAACATGGCACTGTTGGAAAAGCAAAAAAAAGCAAAAAAGCAAAAAAAATGCTTTTTTAAAGGTTTTCATTATTTACCACCAACTTGTAGTTGGTGGTAAATAACGAATCCTAAAATGGGAAAATCACTCATTTGAGTGCTCCCTACATATCAGGATTCGGTAATTTACCGAATCGGTATTTAAGAATTCGGTAATTTACTGATTCCTTAAATTACGGATTTGTTAAATTACCGAATCCTTCTTTTTTAGCCTCTTACATCTGGAAAGCCTATTACCGGTCGGTAACTGTCGATTTCGGCCGTTACCGACCGGTAATAGCCTACCTACATCTGGCCCTTAGTCTTTAGCTAGTTGGCGATTTCAGTCAAGCAGACTTGAACTTGAGCCCGGCAGTGGGCGTTTTTTCGATTAGGGAGAGAATGAGGTGGGTGTCATCAGCATAGGAGAGGAATTTGATGTTATAAGAGATAATGATGCTGGATGAAGAGATATTGTGTGTGTTATAGAGGGCTCAGTTCAGCGAGCAGCCCTGTGGGCACAGGGAGGCTTCTTAGGAAACTCAATAAATGAATGATAACAATTTGGACCCATAAAGAACTCCTGCCAAGTGTTCTATCCAGTGGTTTTAATGAGAAGCTGGAAAGGCACACTAAGCTAAAATCCTACTAAGACATGTGGGTGTCTTTTAATAAGTAGATAAGGTCACCTTGGCTTTACAGATTTGATCAGCCCATTGTCCTTTGTTCAATGATAGTCCCTCAAATCAAAATTGACAACTACTTGAAATCCAACCTCCCTGTGGTCTAGGTCCTGTTTATGTTCTAACTAATGGCATTCAACATCAGTGTAATGGAGAGCTAGGCACTGGAGTATGTATTTAGTATCTAGTTCTATCATATGCCCTCAGTCGTATTGTTTATAGGACAGGAGTTACGTGTTACAGGCCCTCATTACGATAATACTGATCATTTGTTAACCTGAGTTACTTGGAAAATTAGAATTACTACAAGTATCTGTTGTTTTTCACAAGCACACAAACCCTGCTTAAGCAGGTGAAGTCTCACGTGAAATACCAGGGGAAATTAGGAAAACCTAGGGGAAAAGTGAGCGGGAGTTACAGTTTGCCCTAGGATTTCTTCATTTGTCAAAGTGCATAGTGAGCTCAGAAACCCGACTCACACACCCAATCTGCCCCAAGGGCACTTTGTGTAAGGCAGGCCCAGGTGTTGGACCATTTACTAACTGATGATTGAAGAACTGTTCCCACTGGATTAAGTGTCTTTCTTGCCCCATGCTCACTCCTTTTGTAGCACTTCCTCTTCTCTGTACTATAAACATTCCAAGAAGCCCCTTATATCCAAAAATGCTAACCCCTGCTTGCATCTGGAGGGAATCTAGCTCTCCCTTAGTCACTCCCCTATTTAGATGAGCTAACTTCCCCTCTGTTAGCTTAAAAAAAGTGGTTGCCCCACTGCGAGAGTTAGGGCCTGAAAGTCTAGGGGGCTCATAGAATTAATGGGAGCAGATGTGATGAGCCCTATTTCATATTTGAAAGTTGTTTGAAAATTGCCCATCTGCAGGGTCACCCCCAACCTCTTTGCCTCCCCTCCCATTTTTTATGACCTCATTTCTGTTGGCCTTAGGACTCTGAGCACTTGATTACTGCTAACCAGTGTGATGGCTCTTATGCTTTCTCTTTAACATGGTGATATTGGCTCATGCCCAAGTGGCATATTTAATTTACTTAGAAGTCCCTAGTTAAATGGTACTAGTGGGTCTGGAGCACTGATTGTGTCACCCACTTAAGTAGATATTTAACCAGGTCTCAAACTTACAATCAGACAAATTAGAGTTGCAGATTGATCGAATGAATCTGATAGCAGTACACATAGTGACAAAAAACTAAAAACTGAACTAAATAACAGCTCAAATCAAAAAAGGAAATAATAAAAATGCACAAGGTAGTGGACATTTATCACCATCAACTGTTTATGTGGACAAATAATAGACAAACTGGCTTAGCTTCCAGAAATCCTCACAGTAATTTTATGTGTTGGACAACCAATCAAAAGTACGGACCCCATAACCACAAAACAGCCAAACAATGAAAATCAAGGCATAGTGGGGACTACCAAAATGACATTTAATCCCGTGCAATCTGGCAAAGAAAACAACAAGCAAGCAGAGAATATGATATGTACAAGCAATAACCAGAACACCGCTCAATAAATGCCCATTCACAGCTCACCGAGTGGGGTTTTGACAAAAAGAAAATGAAAGCGAGCCCGGAGGGCGAGGCATCATTTTAGTAAACAAATCTCTCAGGGAGGAAGACAACATTATCTAATATTCATCCAAAAGTCCACAGCTAACTTAAAAAATAAAAGTAAAACAGAAACAACAATGGACACACTCAGTCCAGGGTTAAAAATACAAGACCGCAAGGTTACCTCAAATAAATCATTACAAAGTAAAGTCTTCTCATCTGATCAAGTAAATATTAATGAACAGAGAATACAGAACGTAGAAACCAATATAAAAATATTTCAAACATCAGGGAAAGCAAAGCTTGAAACCCCAATATCAAGGTCAGAGAAACGAAACATAAACACAAAATATGCGGGTGAACCTTGCAACGCAAGGGAACTCTCAGTTCCAGTCCTAACTGGATATAGTGAAACAATTCAAGAGGAAGTGGTACCAAGCACAAACAAAAAAATGATCAGTCAACAAAACAAGATGTAGAGGTAGTAACACCAACAGTAAAAACGCCAGGAAATCAAACAAAAATAGAACACGGTAAAAGAAACCAAATAAGAGTCATTATCAATAAACAGGGCTGGGTCTGTCAATTGCCCACTGAAGAACAAATAAGTCAAGAGCACCAATGGGCAGGAACCAGACACAAAGCAGGAAGCCTGGCTTGCGAAACCCCGAAAGAGGGTAAATTCAACATCCCTATCCAACATAGGCCCTCCAAAGAGAAAACAAGCCAAACAAGTTATACAGATCACGAAAAGCCTAAGAATTTATTAAGGGCAAACCAAGCAACACATCGTCCAAGTTACATAGCAGAGACCTCATCAAAATTGATATTTGTTCCAGAGTATGCAATGAAGTGAAGATTGGATACATTAAACAGGGGCCACTTACTAATATTATTTCAAGAGAGACCGGAATTAAGGAATATCAGCAGATCATCTAGCTGTAGAATTCCAGCAAACAGAAAATAGACCGGAACTAGAGGGAACCCTAACAAGCTGGACATCTAACGGAGTGGTGGACCAGGTCTACTCAACAAGACCTGTCTTCGAATCCTGGGGCATAGCTTTAAATTATCACAAATGCCCTAAATACCTGCATCTTTTACTACAAAAAACAGAGTCATCTAAGAGGGCACAATCTACATTAGAGGGTTCAAAATCTTTCCTGAAGGGAGCCAGAAACACCACACCTAACGCACTGTAAAACCCAGTCCAAAACCAGAGAGAATGTGGTCCAAGCTTATCGCGATCTAAACAACAGATAGAAGACAATCAGGACTGGGCATGGGGGTGCAAGATTCTGAACCAACAAAGGACCTGATGAAAGCATGGGGGCCGAAGGGCTGAAACTAAAGGGGCTTGTCCCAGCTTCTATAAAGAGTATGGCATTAAGATCGGTTCATGGAACATTCACGTATTTAGAGAAATGGGCCAAGACCAGGAGACTTTATGCCTCTTACAAAGCTTCGATTTAATTTTATTACAAGACCCATGAACATAACATCAAATTTAAATATAGGTTATGAAGAACATCATGTATTGGTGGAAAGATTTTCCAACCACTGGGATCCAAGAGGGGGGTGGGGAGTGGGGCTGTCAATATATGCAACCATAAAATCCGATTGGATATTAGAAGAACTAAATGTGGGAAAAAAATAGTTGCACATTTTGAATATTGAGTGCATATGTCTTACTTATACAAGGTCCTGCCAGTTAACGATTATAAATGTATACTTCCACCCAGAGAAAAAATGGAAGAAGGAAAAATCGATTAGCCTGGTAAACCTAATAAAGGTGCTGCAAACCACCCAGCAACACTGACATAATAATCGCAGGGGACTTCAATATCAACCTCATGAGAAGTAACCAGAAAAGGAGAAAGAATTAACACAAACCCAAGGCCCAGGAAAAGAGCTGGAAGCAATAGGCCTAACAATTCTGAATGTAAAGATAAAGAGAGACAGACCGGCAGCCATTACCTTTATGAGCGGCAAAAGGCAATTGACCATAGACTACACTTTTGTCAGCAAGGAACTTCTCCACACGGTCAATGCATTTCATATCAGCCCCCGCACAGAAAGTGACCACCATCTGCAAGATTTGGTAATAAACATCAATTTGCTTCAGAAAATAAACACAGTGGCCCTAACTGAAATGCCAGTAATATACAATATACAATATAAGAAAACTAAAGTGTCGTGGACAAAACACAAAACAAATCATGGAAGCCATTTATAAATATGCAAAAAACACAGGGTTGCGGAGCGAGCAACAACTTGAACAAAAGTGAACTTTGCAAAAATCAAAAAAAAAAAATTCCCAGCAAATCTAGCATGCCAGAGTAACCTAGGAACAAGAAATGACCCATGGTATGACATTCTGCTGCATGACCAGAAATGAAAAATTGCAAGAGAGGTGAGTACCCAGGTCGCGGCAGCAAGGAAAGGAATAACCATGAACAAAAGCAAAATCATAGAAATGAGGAAGAAATACAAGGACAAATGCAGGGAGGCAAAAAAGGAGCATAAAGAAAACCTCTGGGGGAAATTACTCTGGGTAAGCAAACTGCCAAATGGCAGTGAATTGTGGGGAGTAATACACAATCTAACAAAGGGACAGAGACAGCATCAAATCGCAGGTATTTGTGAAGACATATTGTATAACACCCTAAACAACAATAACATGATGAAGATCAATGAAGTGAAAGTTCCTAAAGAGGAAAGGACCAGCATATTAACCTCTAGCCCCCATTTGCAGGAAAGTATGCAATCAGAAGGAGACTCAAAATTCCTTAGCGTCTATTAATTCAACACGCTAACTAACAAAAAACAACTAAAAGGAGTAATTAAAAAACTAAAAGCAGAACAGGCAGCAGGGCCAAATGGCCTTCCAAACACCCTATTTAAGCAAGCACCAGACTTCTGGGTTGACTATGTCACACCTTTTTTTAATCACTTATAAAGTAAAAACAAGATATCGAATTCCTGGAAAGGGAATATATTTCATCCAATTTACAAAAACGAAAGCTGCATCCAGCCATAAAACTACAGAATTATCGCCCTGATCGATGTAGAGGCAACACTGTTTGCATCCTATTACACCTAAATGCATGGATGGAGGAAAATTGCGTAATCCTGAAATTTCAAACAGGATTTAGGCCTGGCATGGGTGCAACTTGGCAATTTTGACAGAAAAAGCCATAGGCAGGAAATCTCGATTATTCACATGCTTCATAGACTTAAAATTGGCATTTGACAGAGTTCTAAGAGATTGACTCTGGGAAAAACTGAAAGCATGAGGTTTACCACAACAACTAGTCAATGATATTGTAGCCTTACATAGTGACATTTGGGCCAGGGTGAAGCTTGGAGATGGCAGCAGAGTGTCAGCCAAGATAAACACTAAACACGGCCTGAAACAGGACTGTGTCTTGGCACCGAGTTTATTTAATTTGTACCTTGCAGACCTAAACAGTTACCTGTCAAAAGCCAATCAATCAATCAATCAATCATGCCATTTGTATAGCGTACTACTCACCCGGGAGGGTCTCAAGGCGCTTGGGGGGAGGGGTATGCTACTGCTCGAACAGCCAGGTCTTGAGTTGTTTCCTGAAGGCGAGATGGTCCTGGGTCAGCCGAAGGTGGATGGGGAGGGAGTTCCAAGTCTTGGCAGCCAGGTAAGAGAAGGATCTTCCTCCGGCGGTGGCTCTTCGGATGCGTGGTACGGCTGCGAGGGCGAGGCTGGTGGACCGTAGCTGGCGGGTGGGCGTGTAGAAGGTCAGGCGGTCGTTGAGGTACTTGGGGCCCAGGTCGTGGAGAGACTTGTGTGCGTGGGTGAGGAGCCGGAACGTGATCCTCTTGTCGACGGGGAGCCAGTGCAGGTTCCTCAGGTGGCTGGAGATGTGGCTGCGTCGGGGGACATCCAGGATGAGTCGGGCGGAGGCGTTCTGGATGCGCTGGAGTCTTTTCTGTAGCTTGGCTGTGGTTCCGGCGTAGAGGGCGTTTCCGTAGTCCAGTCGGCTGGTGACGAGTGCCTGGATGACAGTCTTCCTGGTCTCGGTCGGGATCCAGCGGAAGATCTTGCGAAGCATACGCAGGGTGTTGAAGCACGATGAGGAGACGGCGTTGACTTGTCTGGTCATCTAGAGGGAGGGGTCCAGGATGAAGCCCAGGTTGCGTGCGTGGTCGGTTGGCTTGGGTGCGGTGCCCAGGGCTGGGGGCCACCAGGAGTCGTCCCAGGCGGAGGGCAAAGATCCCAGGATGAGGACTTCCGTCTTGTCCGAGTTCAGTTTCAGGCGGCTGTCCTTCATCCACTCGGCGACGTCTTTCATCCCTTCGTGTAGGCAGGCCAACATCCATCCACCTATTTTGGCTAATAGCGTACCTTCAATATGCAGACAACATAGTGGTTCTGAGTCAACCTCCGATCGGCCTGCAAAGAGTCATCAACAATCTGACAAACCACCTTGACTAGCAACGGTTGGAGCTAAACAAGAAGAAAGAAAAGGTGTTTTTTTTAGAGGACACCCTGTCAAGCAAATGTAAATGGTATGCAAATGGCGAACCAGGAAAAGAGATCACCTCATACAAATACATGGTAATCAGGCTGGTCTAACACATGTCATTCAGGGATCAGAAAAGGGAAATGAGAGCAAAAGCCCAAACATTAATCTTTGCGTATATACTGCTGGGAAAAAAACTGAGCTGTCCCTCCTATAGCCATCTGTAGAAAGTGATGGCAGCACAAATATTACCCACCTTGACACATGGTTTGGAAATATGGTGAGGCGGGGAGACTGAAATACACGAAAAAACCAAAGAAATTCAAAGAAAAGGTATAAATAAAGTACCGGTTCAAACAAAAAATAAATTGTTTGTCCAAGCGTGAATTAAAAGACGCCTATTGAAATAAAACAGGTTCAGGCCTTTCCCCTTGTTTGACATATAAATACGGCCCTGCCAGAACCTGGCTCTTGGGCCTAACTCCCTTTGCTATCAAAACTCTTAGAAAGTTGGCATCTTCTTCCTTTAGCATTTTGGCGCCTGCTGGGTGTCTCTCATCACATGTCTGGGGTCGGTGACAGTTGAGCTTTTACCTTATATACAGCCTTGTGTGTGACTTGATGGGCAATCCCGGCAGGATGGGAGGGAGGAGCTGCACCCAGGTTCACTAACACACAAACATGCTGTGTCCTGTCCCCACACAAAGGTTTACATACCCCCAAGTAGTGAGCCAGGGCTCTTCACAAACTCTAATGGGCCTGTTAAGTCTGGAGCAATGCTGTTCGCACAGAGAATAAGTGCAAGCTGCTGCAATTTTGTATCTTCGCACAGCAAACAATGACCACTGGCATGGGTCATCATCGTGAGGCCCCAGCCATTCAGTCCGCAATGCCCGTCCTTCTCTTTGTACCTGTCCAATGTTGCTGTGTCCTCGGGATTGGAGTGATGCTAGAAGTGGTTCACCTCTCAATAGCTTTAAATCTGATTGCTCTATCAGCACAGACTGTTAAAGTGATTAAGCGGATGAGGGAAAGGTAGGGTACAGCAGGGAGGGAGATCTGTAAAAGAAGAAACACAATTACTAGCTACTCTTTCCACTCTCTCTTACTGTTCCCCTCCTCCCTCATACCATTTACTCACATACAGCCTTATGACAATACCAGCAAAGGACAATACAGGCACTTTTGTTTGCACTGTATGGGTCAGATGAGAAGACAACTCTTATCATAAAAGGCCGTGTTGCATGTGTACACTAATGAATATAAAATCCATAAACACCACCAGGTTCTGATTAAATGGAGGTCGAGACTGCTACATACCCAAATATCTGTGTTGTCATGAATCACAGGGGGAGTGAGGAATGTCCAACCTGGGTTCTGACTCCAAGCCCCTGTTATATGCACAAAGAGACAAGCAATACACCATAAGAGCTATTCATTTCATAGCCTTTTAAAACATGGGCATAACAGATATTCCAATAGTAGCATTCCTTCCACTTTTGTCTCACACAAACAAACAAACACATTTCTGAGTAAGGTCACTGCCTGGATAATGAATACCAGAATAAATAGATAACCCCTGTCATCCGGGTTAAAAAGGTAGTTACTGCACTTCCTTCGGTGTGAGCAGAAAAGAGAAAAACAAAAAACAGGCTTAATCATGCCCCTTCTGCTGGGCCATTCCTCATTACCTTTCTGCAGGAGTTTTCCTTGAAAGACAAAAGAAAAAACTCATCAACGGAAAGGCAGGAGCAAAGTGTTGGAAAGTCACAACATGTAAAACCACATCCTCGCGTTTTGAACTCCAGAAAACAATGAGTCACGAGGCTCCAGAAACAAAGTGTGCAGTGCTAGGGGCACCCTTACCGGACCGTGCCACCTCCAGTAATCACTGCCAGTAATCCACTGAATAATCGTCAGCGTCTCTTGACCCCGACATGATTATATCAAGATTTACATCGAGGGAACGTGAACCTGCGTGCATGTCATATCCTGCATGCCGGTAAATGTAGTCCTGCCTCAATGACGTGTCAGTGTTCCCCTCGGGCTCCAAAGAGACCTGACAGTACATCCGTCCCCAGGAAAACACTGACATAGACAGGCTTTTTGTGAGTGTTGCTGATGAAACAACTTTGTCAACCTGGGAGCATGCAGTCCAGAGGCAGGTTCCCAGGAACTTTCCTCCGGGCCATATCCCTTCCATGCAACCAGGTACCAAAGCTGTTTCTTGCTTATTTCAGAATCAATTATTCCTTTCACCACATATTCTAGTTCAGAGTTGACCCAGACTGGGCTAGGCTTCTTCTTGATAGATGTGTGAGAGGGTTTCAGCAAAGACACATGAAATACCGGATAAATGCGGAGGTTGGAAGGCAAAGCCAAACGAACCGCCTCTGGGTTTATGTGTTTAACGACTGGATAAGGGCCTATGTATTTGGGATTGAAAATTCTGTGTTTCCTGAACCGGATGGTTTTTGTGGATAACCATACTTGGTCTCCTTTTTTGTGGGTTTGGCCTTCTGTGTTCATCAGCTTGCGTTTTATAGTTTGTTTTGGCAAGCTCCAACTGCTTTTGTGTCCTGTAAAGTATGTTCTGAATGTGAGTGACCCTTTCCTGGACATCCAGAACCTTTTGTGCTGATGCTGGGTGTATGAAAGGATGAAACGGGATGAAAGTAATATGTGCAATAAGGGGGGGAGTTGTGAAGAGATGCGTGTGCTGTGCTGTATAAGCCACTTCCGCCAACCATAGCCACTCCACCCATCCTCTGTATTCTTGTTGACATAACGCCTGACTTATTGCTTTAATGTTTGGTTTAAGAGCTCGGTTTGGCCATCTGTTGGGGGATGAAAACTATTGGTCAGGGCTGCTGACATATGTAAAGCTGCACACCATACCTTCCAAAAGTTGGCCGAGAACTGTGCCTTTCTGTCTGACACAATGACTGTCTGGAGACCATTTAACCTCACAACATGAATTAATAACAACTGGGCCAGTTGACTAGCGGTTGGAATACGTTTGCATGCCACAAAGTGACCCATTTTTGTTAAATAATCTACCATCACCAAGATAACAATATGTCCAGGATCTGAGGGTAAACCAACTATGAAGTCCAGGGATGTGTTATCCCAGGGTTTTCCGGCTGTACGGAGGGGATGCAACAATCCTTGTTGTTTCATGGTATTGGTTTTATTTTGTGTACATATATCACACTGCTTGACCCATAAAACAACATCTGCTTGTACGCTAGGCCACCAGAATTGGCATATACTATGTCTTTGGTTTTTGCGATACCATTATGTCCCATTCGTGACACTATTGAAACACTTGTAGCCATAGCTTATCCGTGGTTACTAAAACTTGTTGTCCTTGTATGGGTATTTCTTGCCTGACATGCCATTATGGATGTCTCTTCAGCCATGCCCTCCAAGTGAATGTTTGAACTCCCCTAGCCACCTAGTTTAACAAGCATTGGAAATACAATAGGTCTCGCATTAGGAAAGTTTGAGCTATTGGTCTTATAAATGACTTTTTTTAATTATTGTGTTGTTTTTTGAAATATCTAAATTAATAGCTTTGTCATTTACAATGCCAATAGTTATAACTTTCGCAAATGTGACACCTATAGCATTTGTAATGCAACATGTTTTGTATTTACGTGACTTAGATGTATTGCTATTACAAATAACAATGGCTTTTAATTTTTTTAAATAATTAATACTTAAATAATTTATTTAATTTGTAATGGCCCATAGCTTAAACTTTTGTAAATAACTTTTGTGAAGATTATGTTCAGTGTTTTTTATTGTGACAAAAATCCAAGAACTTAAGTGAAATATTAACATCTTTTTGTGATTTGTAATAAAGCTTGAAAGCTTGAAAACAGCTTGAAACATTGAAAGAACATATTTGAACCAGTGATGCTCTGGTGCTGCTGAGTGATGCTGTGGTTGCGCTGAGTGATGCTGTGGTTGCGCTGAGTGATGCTGTGGTTGCGCTGAGTGATGCTGTGGTTGCGCTGAGTGATGCTGTGGTGGTGCTGAGTGATGCTGGGATGGCACTGAGTGATGCTGGGGTGGCGCTGAGTGATAATGTGGTGGTGCTGAGTGATAATGTGGTGTTGCTGAGTGATGCTGGGGTAGTGCTGAGTGATGATGTGGTGATGATGAGTGGTGCTGTGGTGGTGCTGAGTGATGCTGGGGTGATGCTGAGTGATGATGTGGTGATGGTGAGTGGTGCTGAGGGATGCTGGGGTGATGCTGAGTGATGATGTGGTGATGGTGAGTGGTGCTGAGTGATGCTGGGGTGGTGCTGAGTGATGCTGTGGTGGTGCTGAGTGATGCTGTGGTGGTGCTGAGTGGTGCTGTGGTGGTGCTGAGGTGGTGCTGAGTGATGCTGAGGTGGTGCTGAGTGATGCTGGGGTGGTGTTGAGACATTAAATAGAATATCCGTAGCATTAACAGTTATTAAAAAAGTACAACTGTCAGACGTTAGAGTGCTTTGGTCAGAGTTAAAACATTGCGTAACAGGCGTGCATGGGCACGAACAGAGTGTTGTGTCACAGAGACCCGCTGCATGATTACACTACACAAACTGTGGGCAGGACGGGGTTGGCAGGCACAGGGATCAAAAACTTTCAAACAACCAGCCCGATGACTCTGCGGGTCAATGTGCCAGCTGCGGAGATGTGTGCTGCCTGCAGCTTACAGGCTGGATCCAAGAATGGACCGCTCCACCTTTCATCTTTCACGAGATGACGCCATGACTACTGGGGATTGAGGAAACAGCAGTGACAAGGGGTGTGTAAAAAAACACGCTGCATTCACAGCTCCTGCACTTAACACAGAGATGCAGGCAGGCTAGGTTCATTTGATTAAGAACACTGACAAATATGCGACATATAAAGTGCATCGACGCCCTCTTGAGCTTGTCTGCGCTATATAACACTACTACATGTAAGTAAATAAAAGGTGAGCATGTCCAGCAGGTGAAATGCTTCTTTCTGCACAAAGGCAGAGTGAGGGCGGTGTAAAAAACAAAAAGAGCGATTCCAAGAAATAAACACAACACCAAGATGGACATAAAAAAGCAGAAATATATAGAACCGGCAGTATAAAACCACAAAGACAACACATGACACGAGACAAATGCCACAAGAGGATGTCTCAGCCTTTCAATCCCCTTTTCAAAAACATTTTAAAATTAATTCCACCTGGTAAGTTTCTTGGCGCTTAGATTGAAGGAAACCTCGAAATAGCAGAATGTCAGCCTCGGGCAGCAGTAAATTTAATACCAGCATGCCACAAATAAATGACAATACAGTTAACATAGACATTAAATAGAATATCCGTAGCATTAACAGTTATTAAAAAAGTACACAGAACAGAGCACAACTGTCAGACGTTAGAGTGCTTCGGCCAGAGTTAAAACATTGCGTAACAGGCGTGCATGGGCACGAACAGAGTGTTGTGTCACAGAGACCCGCTGCATGATTACACTACGCAAACTGTGGGCCTTATGGCCCGATGAGGGAGAGACACGGCCTGGCGGCCGTGAATAGTGTGATGCAGCATGGGCCTTTGAAGTGAAGCTAAGCTTCACTTCAAAGGTGTGGGAGGAGTGAGGAGTGAAACAAGTTTAAAAAAAAATGTGGCTGAGGCAGAGCGCACGCTGGGGGAAGCTTGTGGGAGGGAGGCTGCACCGACAAATATGCGACATGTAAAGCGCATCGACGCCCTCTTGAGCTACTACATGTAAGTAAATAAAAGGTGAGCCCAAGATGAACATAAAAAAACAGAAATATATAGAACTGGCAGTATAAAACCACAAAGACAACACATGACACGAGACAAATGCCACAAGAGGATGTCTCAGCCTTTCAATCCCCTTTTCAAAAACACTTTAAAATTAATTCCACCTGGTAAGTTTCTTGGCGCTTAGATTGAAGGAAACCTCAAAATAGCAGAATGTCAGCCTCGGGAAGCAGTAAATTTAATACCAACATGCCACAAATAAATGACAATACAGATAACATAGACATTAAATAGAATATCCGTAGCATTAACAGTTATTAAAAAAGTACAACAGAACAGAGCACAACTGTCAGACGTTAGAGTGCTTCGGCCAGAGTTAAAACATTCATATCAGGCGTGCATGGGCACGAACAGAGTGTTGTGTCACAGAGACCCACTGCATGATTACATTACGCAAACTGTGGGCCTTATGGCCCGATGAGGGCTAGACACGGCCTGGCGGCCGTGAATAGTGTGAAGCAGCAGGGGCCTTTGAAGTGAAGCTAAGCTGCACTTCTAAGGTGTGGGAGGAGTGAGGAGTGAAACAAGTTTAAAAAAAATGCGGATGAGGCAGAGCGCACGCTGGGGGAAGCTTGTGGGGCGGAGCGGGAAGAGCTGCTGGCGACACCAAGCTGGGGAACAGATGGCTGGTGATTTGATGCTGTGCATGCGCATTTTAACTCATTGCGCTTGCGCATTGACCTAAAAGCGCACGTGCACTGCATCAAATTGCCGCTTTGGTTAAACTCTGGATAAGCCCCTATATCTCTCGCCAGCTTGAATGCGCAAGCGCATCAGCAGGCGAGACCTAAAAAGCGATCCCAATGGGAAAAACATATCACCATTTGGGGATCGATGATGGCTTGTGCTGGTCTCTCTTCTGGTTCTTTCGTGTTGTCTTGACGGGTAAGTGCATCTGCTTTTTTATTGTCACTCCCTGGTCTGTACGTTACTACAAATTATATCCTATGAAAAACAACATCCATCTGAGTTGTCTAGGAGTCGGGTGCAGGGCATCACGCATAAACTGTAGATGGCGAGGGTCAGAAAAAAAATAATGAGGTGTTTTGCCCCCATTAGCCAGTGTTTCCATTCTCTGAAGGCATCATTAATCTCTAGTAGCTCTTTTTCGGCGGTGTTATAATTCCTTTCGGCATCGTTTAACTTGCAAGACATATATGGCACTAGATGCATTTGTCCTGTTGTTGTGTTCCATTGTGATAACACCACTCCCACAGCCCCCTCTGAGGCTAAGGCTTCAACAATAAAGGGCCTTTCGGGGTCAGCATGGGCTAGCACCAGTGCCGAGGTAAATTCGAGTTTGAGATCATTGAAAGCATTTTGAGCTTCTTCAGTCCATGAAAACACAGTATTCTTGCAGAGCAATTTAGTTATGGGAGCTACCATATGAGAGAACCATTTGATGAAGCGTCTGTAAAAGTTGGTGAACCCCAAGAAGCACTAAACATCACGAATGGATTGTGGGCACGCCCACTCCTTCACAGCTATCCCCTCCTCTCTGCAATTTCCTGGCAATGAGGAGAAAATATCACTCCCAAAAATTCCACGGAGGAGACATGGAACTTACATTTTGTCAATTTGCAGAACAACCAATGTTACTGTAAAGTGTGTAATACGGAAGGTACATGTTGTATATGATTATTTACGCTTTCCAAGTAGATAAGGATATATTCCATGTATACCACCATATTTTATCTAGATACTCCTTCAAGACATCATTCAGGAAAAATTGTAAAGCAGCAGGAGTGTTACACAATCCAGATGGCATGACCAAATACTTGAATAAGCCATAACGAGTTTTGAAGCTGTTTTCCATTTGTCTCCCTCTCTCATTCATACTAAATGGTAGGCCTCCTTCAGATGCACTTTGGTATACACCACCGCCTTTGTTACTTGTTCCAATAACACAGGAATCAAAGGTAGAGGGTATTGATTCCAAATGGTGATGGCATTCAATGCACGAAAGTCAATGCAAGTTCTAAGCTCCCAATTAGCTTTGCGTATGAAGAACAAAGGAGAGGCCGCAGGGGACTTTGAAGGACATATGAATCCAAGCGCCACGTTCTTCTCCAGATATGACCGTAGGTGCTCATTCTCAGGTTCAGTTAGAGCGTATACTCTACCACAGGGTAGAGCAGTACCAGGTACAAGATCGATTTGACAGTCATACTGTCTGTGAGGTGGTAATAATTCCGATATCTTGTGGCTGAAGACGTCCACAATGTCATGGTATGGTGTGGGTAATATGGTCTCCATTTTGGCTGCGGTCGCAATGAACCGTGATGTAGCTAGCACGCTTGCTGGTTGCTGCAACGGAAAAACACAGTGGTCCTGACACTAACTGGAATTGAATCTCAAGCTTTCTTCAATCCAATTTATGTCTGTATTGTGTTTATGCAACCAAGGTAATAACAATATGATACCGTATTGAGGTGCTTGAATGATGCTGAAGGTTACCTTTTCCAAATGAGTGGTGTCACATAAAACCGATAGGTCTTCAGTAACATAGCTGAAGGGTCCAGACTCCAATAGCTTTCCATCCACTACAAATACTTGTTCAGGTTTTTCTCTCTCCAAAAGGGCAATACCCAATTTTAGCCTCAGTTTGGTCCGTAAAGCATCCTGTAGCCCGAGAGACAATCATGGCTTGTGCTAAACATCACTGGAACCGAAAGTCTATCTGAATGTGGATATATAGATGTTCATTGCTGGGTTTGATAACCTTTGTTATAGAGGGGATGCTAATTCTGCTCAACAGTGATCCCTCTTCCAGACTCAAGCTCTTCAGTTTCCCGCCTTCTTCTCTCCTGTTGATGATTCATGTCCGGAACGTGGGCCTCTGGGTTTCAATAAGCAGTTGCTGATAAAATGTCCCTTCTTTCTGCAGTACATGCATAACCCGTACATGCGTCTTGATTCCCTTTCCTCAGAAGACAGGGACCCACCACACACCCCTATCCCAATGGGTTCCTGATGTGGTACAGAATCTGTTTGTTTGGCCTGGTCAAATCAAGGATAAGTCTGTTCTTTTCTCTTGTTGTCCCCCTTTCTCTCATTGAGAGGATGATCTAGACGTAGAGTTAAATCGATTAAATCCTTGCATGACGTGGGTTGTGGATTGATTTGAGCTATAACATCCTTTATCTCATCTTTACATCCCTGGTAAAAAATACAGCTGCTTGTTTTGCTCTAGGCCAGTTGGTTTCCGCCACAAGCCTACAAAATATATTCAACTAAACCACCAAGTCCCTATTACCTTGTTTGAGTTCAAGTAAGTATTAGTCGGCTGACAAAGACATTGATCTTCTATTAAACACTTTTTTAAAGTTGTTTTGAACGCATCCCAATCGTTCCAATGGAACTGCCAAATGTGCCGCCTCTCCTGCCAAATATTAAATCAGAAAGGCTACTTTGGCTTGGTTGGTGGCAAAAGCTTTCGGTTTGCAGGAGAAATTTAACATAACCTGTGTGAAGAACACCAGCACATTATGGGAGGCACCATGAACCCTTCCGGGAGGAGAAAATTGAATAGGTGTAGGTACTTCTACTACTAAGGGATTCGTAGAAGCCTGTGACCGACCTCCAAATTCTAAAGGGTTGCATTGCATGCCATCTACTCTGGCTTGTATGGCTGCTCTCCCATGACGAGATGCCGCAATCTCTAACTGCACAGCAGCGAGAGCTGCAATTTCATCATCAAGGGTGGCCATTCCACACCAAACCTACCAGAAGGACACACATTTGTGGGACGATTATTCTGTCCAATGTTGCTGTGTCCTCTGGATTGGAGTGATGGTAGAAGTGGTTCACCTCTCAATAGCTTTAAATCTGATTGCTCTATCAGCAAAAACTGTTGAAGTGATTAACTGGGGGAAGGAAAGGTAGGGTACAACATAGAGGGAGATCTGTAAAAGAAGGAACACAATTACTAGCTACTCTTGTCCCTCTCTCTTACTGTTCCCCTCCTCCCTCATACCCTATACACACATATAACCTTATAACAATACCTGCAAAGGATGACTTGTTTATCATAAAAGGCTGTGTTGCATGTGTACACTAATGGGAAAGGAGAATACACCAATCAGTATAGAATCCGTAAACACCACCAGGTTCCAAATAAATGCAGGTTGAGACTTCGACATACCCAAATATCTGTGTTGTCATGAATCACAGGGGGAGTGAGAAATGTCAATCCTGGGTTCTGACTTCAAGCCCCTGTTATATGTACGAAGAGACGAGCAATACACCATACGAGCTATTCATTTCATAGCCTTTTAAAACATGGGCATAACAGATATTCCAATAGTAGCATTCCTTCCGCTTTTCTCTCACACAAACAAACAAACAAAGTTCTGAGTGAGATCACTGCCTGGATCATGAATATCAGAACAAATGGGTAACCCCAGTCATCGGGTCAAAAAGGAAGTTACCACACTTCTTTCAGTGCAAGCAGAAAAGAGAAAAAAAAAACAGGCTGGAATGGCCCTTCTCCTGGGCCATTCCTCAATACCTTTCTGCATGAGTTTTCCTTCAAACACAAAAGCTAAAACTCGCCAACAGAAAGGCAGGAGCAAAGTGTTGGAAAAGCCAAAAAAAGTAAAACCACATCCTCGCGGTTTACGATCCAGAAAATGATGAGCCACGAGGCTCCAGAAACAAAGTGTGCGGTGCTAGGAGCACCCTTACCGGACCATGGGCCATATGTATCAACATACCCTTTAGCGATTTCTTAATAGCGATTTTTAAGGAATCGCTATTTTGAAATCGCAAAATGGTATGTATGTAGAAAATCTAAATTTTTTAGCGATTTCTAAAAATTCCTTAGCAATTAAGGAATAATTTCCCATTCATTCCTATGGGCCAGGAGACCCATAGGAATGAACGTGAAATTATTCTCAATTTGCGATTCGCAATTTGCTAATCGCAAATTGAGAATAATTTCAAGGGTGCAGGGGTGTCCAAAGGACACCCTGTTGCACCCCTGAAAATGACATGTGTGCGCATATGGCGCACATACATGCCCTAAGGGCATGTATGAGCGTCACATGGCACCTTTGGTTTTTTAAAAACATGCTTTTTTAAAGGAATTCGCAATTAACCACCAACTAGAAGTTGGTGATAATTTGCGTTTCCTTGGGGCATTTTGGAATTCCTTTTTTCCTTGATACATTGCTTTTAAGGAATCGCAAAATTTGCGATTCCTTAAATGCAATCGCAAAATAAGGAATGGCAAATTTTGCGATTCCTTATTTTGCACACAAATTGTTTCATACATACCATTTTGCGAATATGGGTTCGCAAACTCCGAAATTCTACGAATTTCGGCGTTTGCGAACCCATTTGGTCTTGATACATATGTCCCTAAGTCACCGCTAGTAATCCACTGAATAATCGGCTGTGTCTATTGACCCCGACATGATTATACCAGTATTCACCTCGAGGGAAGGTGAACGTGCGTGTCATTTCCTGCAAGCGCTGCATGCCGGGGAAATGTAGTCTTGCCTCGATGACATGTCAGTGCTCACCTCGAGACATGATAGTACCCTGTCGACCATCGACACCTCTTATTAATAGCTGCTCACTGGCAATATTCCCAGACGCTTGCGCTTGCTTAAAGGCTTAATTTGTGGGGAAGAATATTGCTGAGAACCTTTGCCCTCACCCGCATGGCTTAATTTATGCTACATTAATACCAGAACCAGCTCTCTTTTTAGCCCCAATGCTGTGCTTTACCACATGCAGGCCTTATTAACTGTTAATTGCCATGGCATCCTTGTTCTTTTTTCCACTGAAACTCACATGAGTACTCAATTCCAGCGATTCTAGATAATTTACTTATAATTTGTTTTTCTTAAGCTTTTAATACCTTCATTCAGTTACAGGCAAGCTTGTTCACTTTTTTCCCCTTCACAGCCTTTGGGCAGCCGATGTCTCATTCTTATTAGGCCCTGCAACCCATTGCTGGGCTTCCTCTACACGGCCACATATCCAGGTAGCATTCCCACCCTTATCCTCAGTTGGTAAACTGCGGTGCCCATCTACAGATGCATGGGACCCACCTATGCCTAGTCCTAGTAATGCATCCCTTCAGTCTTGATGGATTAGGGTATTACCTACCGCCACTGGTTGGCAACTAATTGTCTTCTTTCTTCCTCCCTTCCCTTCCCCTTTTCCTATCTTTCCTTTCTAGTATATGTTTGTTTTGCATTGTGTAACCAATCATGGGGCATGTGTTCTCTAAAGTCCCGATGATGATTCTATGACATTGTAAGGATCAAAACGTCTTTGACTCCTGTATTTTGACCCTACAGTAATGTAGATGGTAATGTACATAAGGGTAGTATAACTGTTGAATTGTGACTTACCCATTTTGTTATTTTTGTCTCGTGCAAGTGCTTGAGTCTATTAAGTAATTTTGACAGTTTTTTTGTTTATGCTTTTTCACCCACCTATTTGTCTGATATGTATGCAAATACATGATTTAAAACTGTCTATTGGACAACATATATAGGCATCATCTTATCCATGTTGTAATATTATTGTTGTATGTCTTGATCAGCGACCAGGACCACTCTTCCTTTATAATACAACGTCCCGTTTGTCCCTTGATACCCATGGGTCAGTGACACTATCCTTGCTCCCGGCAAACATTTCTCCCGTGAAAGTGACCCTTGGCACAAAACATGACAAGGTAAATCTTACAGTGGGATTTATCTGGAATTGTATCCAACCCCACTCCATTGCATTTGGCCTGAACGTTTGAATTTGATTTAGTCCAGCTTGACATGATATCTCCTGTTGGTGCATTATGCTTTTAAGCAATATTTTACAGTTTATTCTTCAAAAATTAATAACTCCAGTTCTGCCTATTGGATCCTTGTCATTTTGGTCTTGTTTTATTTATAAAATTAAGCTCTATTTCTATAATCTAGTGTGGCATGATTTTGGGTGGTGTTTTACTGTTTGCAGTACTTTATATATTGCCTTCAAAGTTAAGCCTGGTTGCTCTGTGCCAAGCTACCAGAGGGTGAGCACAGGTTAATTTAGGGTGTGCCTTACCCGGACTAGAATTGTGTTTACCGCTTGACCAAGGCTTATACCCAAGTCAACCAGTAACCCAGGGCCTCATTTATGAGAAGTGTTGCCTCACTGCGACAAAGCAGCGATGCAACACTTCTTAGTGCACTTTCCTTTCAACATCAAATATGCACTGTATTTATAGTATGGTGCTTCCTGTCGCAAGGAGGTACAGATACGTCAGTATTCTTTACGTATCTGTATGCGCAAAAGTGGCAAATTGCTGGGGTGTGTCTGAAAACAGATGCAACTCCAACAATGTGTGCTTTCACATGGGGAAAGCCTCATGTGAAAGAGCCTGCATCACGCTTACGCCTACCATAAGGCAGGCGTAAGGTTTTCATGCAATGGCATCCTAGAAGCGGCGCACTGAAATCTTATAGATTTCAATGCGCAGCTTCTACGAGTCGTTGATGTGGGGGAACGCCCACCCTACATACATTATACCTGACGCAGGTATAATGCAACACAGGGGTTTACAAAGTGACTCATCTGCCTTGATGCGTCACTTTGTAAATAGGGCACAACATGGCACACTTTTTACGCCGCCGGTGCTTCACAAAAAGTGATGCACGGGCAGCCCAAAAGTGTTGCAAGGACTCATAAATAGGCCCCCCAATTTCTATCAAAAGTGAAACAATAAGTGTGAATGCTGTCTTTGTTGTGTAAACTGTTCCAGCCCCCTTTCCAGGTGGCTACTGCAACTGATCACTTGTTGACAACATCCTTGCCTTTTTAAGCCTACATGTCAAGCCATTGTCCTCTAGCAGCGGGGTTGTTAACTTTCAGACGGGAATGTGTGTTGGACGTTTGGAGTGGTACTGACTGACAACCTGTTTCTAAACTAGTTTTGGCTCAGGCAGCAGAAAGTTCCCTTTTTTTGAAACTGCTTTGCTATTGAAGCTGGCAAAAGTATTTCACCATTAAACTAGATTTTTGAAATTGAGTGGAAAATAGCTATAACTTATTTTGCTAGCATTTTCCCAATGATACCTACCTTATTAAAGAAAGTCAAAGGCACTAATTAAAAAGCCTCAAAAGGATGAAAGACTAAATTCTCCTCAACATGATTTTTACTTATGCCAACAGATTTAAAGTAGTTGTGTATGTACTTAGTAAATAGAATGCCTTTTTGTTAGTAGAAACCTCTTCTCAGTGAGCACATGTATAAATAACCCAGGTTTTTCAAATCTATGAAATTTGGCAGCACAATATTCTTTCGGTCTGTGGGCAGCACAACTGTAATGACGCAGTGCAAAAAATGGAGTCATGGAGCCCTCAGTATGTCTGCAATATGATTTTTTCAATTGTGAAGAACTCCTGCTGTTTGACAAATGCAAGGTGAGGCTCCCAATGACAGGTACCGAATTAGAACGGCTGATCGTTGCTTCAGACTGTGGACATTTGTATTTCTACTGATGCAGTATGGCCAGACACTACATCATAATGATACACATTTCACAGCTGAACTAGCATTACTACTTTGAACATGTTCTTTTATAGAAAGCAAGGCTTGGGAAATGTGCTGGAATAAAACAGTTGCTGTGTTACTTAAAGATACAAATTCAGTGTAAGATGTGAAATTAAAGAAAGGTTATATGTTAAACAGGTTTCCTCTTAAAGCTTAAATAGATGATGCAGAATGTTGCACTATTACATAGTGCTTAATTTGAAAAACACTTAAGTGCAGGTGCCAATATTTTTTCTTGAAATACCATTGCCCAATCTATGGCTCACACTGCTCACTTCTTACATTGGCTCTGCCCACTACACCACTGGCACCTTGAAACCTGTTTTGCAAGCAAGGAATTTGGAGAATTCTTCTCAAAAATATTTTTAAGAAGTGAGAAAAAATATGAAAATAGGCCTCTTTTGAATATTATAGGGCAAACACAATTATCATGCAATGGGCAACTCACACCTGTTGGTACCAGTGCTACTGCATCTGCCTCATTTAAAAAAGCCATGCCCCTCAAACTGAGTGTTAGAGAATCTTGTAATACAATATGAAGGGTTGTACCTGCTCTGTGTTTAAGGAACATTTGCACTGTTTCTGCCTGTTAAAAAGTTATTTACAACATATCGGGAAGCCTATGTTACCCTTAACAATATAGGGAGCATGAATAAAATAGATTCCTTGACAACATTATACCATCAAGGATCGACTGATTCATTTGTAATACAGTCACAGGGCCCAATTCACAGAACTAACGTAAGACAAAATCCTAAACTTATTACTGTTTACTCATTTTGATATTCACAGACGGCACTTACTCATTTTGGTATTCACTGAAGGCACTTATTCATTAATGAGTAAGTGCCTTCTGTGAATACCGAAATTAGTAAGTGCACTTTTTGGTATTCACAGAAGTCATTTAAGAGTGCCTTCTGTGAATTCCAAAATGATAGTAAATTTAAGATTTTGTCTTAAGTTAGTTCTGTGAATCGGGCCCACAGTGATGTGAGATGAGACTTAGCAGAGTCAGTGAGCTGCTGACACTTTTCTGAAAGTTGAAAGAAGTAGAGTAGTGGGCAAAAGACATTGGAGTTTACTGTTCTGAATGTTATGTTTTTGATATAGGGTTCTAAATTAACCCTGGGCCATTAAAGTAAGTGCTGGGATTGGTGGCAGGCTGGTTCCAAATACCCCCACTGAGGAATGTTAGCCTTTTTGCATTTAATCTAGCTCACAGTGCCACTAGTGTCTCCTCTTATCGGGGAGAGATTACTTTATGGTAACCTTAAAACATGACAACCCTGACCCCTCAAGATCGTGGAAACAATGTACTACTTTTCGCTCATTCACTCGTGCTCATTTAGTTTATCTCAGAGATACACAGAATAAACAGTCTGGGCGTTTCAATAAGGGTTTATTGAACAGTTGTTATTCTTGTGTAAAATATTTGAGCTGCATCAACCATTAGACAGTAGCAGAGATATATGAATAGCAGCACTGTGAATATAAAAGGATAGTACAGTTCTACCATCTTGCAATAAGCATGAATAAATACATAAATACAAAAATGCATGATAAAAGTGTGCATACTCCTACGATGCCTATCTAGATGTACCTCAGTGTACCTAGCATGTAAGTAGGTGTGAAGCCAAGAATCCCTCTATGAGTTAGTCGAACCCCGTTACCTGAAGTGTGAGAATGTCGGAGCCCTTCTTGGTCTCGAGTTGGACACCCCGCAGGGGATGTTTAGACCACTGTCAGCTGGAGCGTCTGCATGCAGGAGCATCAGCATCTCTGGGAAGTCTCGGTTCCCTCTGCTTAACACTAGCAAGTGGTGCTGTATTCATATCAAAAGTATGTAAGGTCCCTTTGTCCCTCGTTACTTGTATTAACCATTATTGGGTTTGAGGATGACGTGCGGGATGAACCGTGTACGTAGATATGGGGCGGGAGGTGGTGTAGCCCCAGCCTGGTTTCCAAGAACCCTTATGAATATTCATGCCTACTGTGAGAGTCTAAAGATAAAGTCATAGAACAGCATTGTTCAGGGAAACCCTCCTTCTGCGCCCAGGACTAGAACTAGGTAAAGGTTCAATCCTAAAAGGCTTGTTACTGTGTAGTGTAGGGGAGATGATGTAGGTGAAAGGGTATGATGTTACCTGGGCCTATATTAGGGTACCTATATGAAGCATAACAAAAGTAATGCAACTCAATGCAAAAATCGATTTGAGGGGCTTTGTTAAAGTCGCTTAGGCACTTGTGTTGTCTTGCATCGACTTGCATGTTGCAAGGGCAATGTAAGTGCTTAATAAATCTGGGCCATAGAGAGTACAGCATATACCTGCAGGAAAACAACATGAGCATAAGTTGTAATTATAAAGAATCTGGGGTCTGGAATGCGTGAACCATAGAGATTTGAACAGCATCATATCTACTATGATATGAAGTTTTTCAGCACTGTACTTGCTCTGGCTCAATTGATGTCTGTTTTACGAGCAGGATTGTTTTTGTGCAGGAAGTTATACCTTTCTGCACAAAAACAATCCCAAGAGGCAATTTCCTCTTTCTATTCGTGATGCACACTAAGGAACTACAGCCGTAAGGAATTTGCCTTACTTCAGAAAGTGTGGGCTCCCTGAAAGAAACAGGTTAAAAGAGCTCTACTTGCATCATCTCCTGCAAAAAGAACCTAGTTGGTATAAAGATATGGCCAGGTGCATTGTGGGAATGGTAGTCCGAACTTCCGAGAAGCAATTCACTGACTCTGGCACCTTGAATGTGTGTTGTGTACACTTTGAAGCCCCAAAAGAGACTTTAGGAAGAAGTTCCAGATGTTTAGAGAAGTTTGGAGCAACTTTTGGAAACGCTTCATAAGGTGACTGACCAGACACTGAACGTCAAATCGGCTAGGTCACACTGAAACCTGGTCTGAATTTTAGGTTTGTCCAGTTGAAAGCATTTAGAGCCCAAGACTTCCAAAAGTTGATTGGGGATCCCTCTGAACCAATTCGATGAAGCCACTGCGAATCCAGCCTGCTCGAGAGGCTCACTCAACGGTGTGAGAAAATCCTCCAGAAACGTTTCTAGGTGCAACTGTAAAATTTTGGACGAGGCCTTCGGCTTAGTAAATCTAACCAGGGCTCCATCACGGTGGGCCTCAAACTTTGACTTTGTTCCAGTTCAGCGTGACCTGATGTCAAAATTTGGCACCATTGTTTTTTAAGCACTAGAAAGTGTTTATTCCTAAAAAAAAATCATATCTCTGGTACCCTACATTGGATTGTTGCCATTTTGGTGTTATTTGAAAGATACAAATACTTCCTATTTCTATAAATTGGTGTTGGATTTTTATTGTTTGGCGTGTCTTACTTATTGAGTGTGTTGGTGTTTTAGAATGCTTTACACATCTGTCTCCTATGTCAATTCGGCTTGCTCTTTGCCAGCTACACATGGTTGAGGAAGGGAACAATTTATTGAGGTAAGAGAAGAAGGTAGACACAAGCAGCAGATGAAGGTCCATTACCCGTGCTCCAAAGATTTTATCAATTCAACAGGGGTGGCACCATTCCTATTGAAAAAGAAGACTAGGTTTCAGATAGGACACTGAGGGCATTCCTCAGGATTGTCTCTTATTGACCTCACACACCCCTAGGGATGTCATGGTTCATCATCAGGAGGGTGGTCCTAACTGGGTCGATACTGTGATGCCCTACAGGAACCACGAAGGGTAACTTTGGCAGTGATCATTTGTTGTTTAGGCCTTCTGATGAGTGGGAGGGTGTCCAATAAGTGGGGTGGCAGATATTATGAAAAAAGGTGAATTAAAACTGTCTAAGGTATATCAAATCACTCTTTAATATAAAGGCTCTATTGACAAAACAAAAAAACAGATCGTTAAGGCTACCATGAGGATCTGATGTACCTGAGAAGCTCAATATGTGTAGGTGAGGTAAAATCAGATCAACATGTTTCGCACCCCTTTGGTCTGAAAATGATCTGTTGCGCTTCTTCAGGACCAGAAAGGGAATGGGCCTACCTAATATAATATGTTACAAGATGGCCCCCTCTTGGAGGGAGTTACCTACTTTTTCAAAATTAAAATGATCGTCCAACTGTGTGGATCGATCAATTAATGCCCCATATCTATGCTGCCCGGGCAAGTAGAGGAGGATAGATCTTCTGCACTTTTCACATGAAAGCAACATAGCAGCTGTACGCTAACCTCTTCCCTAACTGTTGGGGCATTAATTGACTCAATGAGGCATTGACAGACTCACCGATCTATGCTATAGATAGAATAGAATGCTCAAAGAGGGGTTGCTCTTGGCTTTGGCTAATGGAGCGGAATGGAGAACAGTCATGAGAAGGTTAGTATGTTCTTATCACACCCCACCCCACCTTGTGATTGGTGAGTCACCTGTTGAAGTGATGAGATGTCACAAATCACATCTATTATTGTGGAAAGGGTCAAAGGAGAAGAGAGTAGTCCTGGAGAATGTGAATGATGGATATGGTGTTGAAGATTGAGTTTGAGTGTTGAGGGTGAGCAAAGCAAGAGTAAATCAAAATGTTTGCATTTCCTTCAAGTTAGGAGGTTGATTAAATGTACCATTTTGCTCAGTGATGGAAATGTTTGTAATCCCATGAAAGTGGTGAGGATTCTGGATTTGTTTAAATATGAGTAGGGGATTCCTGATTCCAATGGGAAGGGTTCGATTCAAGGAGACCATAATTCGAGAGGAAATGGTAATACAAAGACCCTTCATAATGTTATGGGGCTTAAGGTTGCAGGAAAATGTAATTTAATGAGTTAATATTTCCTTGGAAGTGCAAGTATATCATGATTTGAATGTTTCACTGTCATTATGCATTTAATTTGCAGACAAATATTTATTTAGTTTTATGTTTTGTTTTATGGTAAGATTTTCATCGTAATTAGTGTGTTTTCTTATCATGCAGAACAATATATTTAGTTGTTAGATGTTTTACATCATACTATGATTCGAAATTGGATTGTATTTAAGTGGGAAGAAGTGCTGCATATAGTGTAATTTGGAACATCGAGGTTGAGTTCTAGACTGGAATGTGAGGAGCAGCAGTTTTAATAATGCCTTCTTCCCGTTAGATGTATTAGAATACAACTCTTACCTGTTTTGAGCCATCGGCATGATTCCATCTTCTTTTCAGACCTGACTTGCTTATTTTGAAGCAAACATTTAAAGACGTAGGCCATGAAAGATTATGGCCTACTACTAAAGGCACTAGCTACATGAGCATAATTTAGTCTGACTGGATGAAGTGTGTAAAAAATCTCAATGTATCCAAAGAGAGTAACTGGTTAAAACTAGACCAACATGTGGAAATATCAAATGAGCTGTTTGAAAAGTAGGCTTCTGCCTCCAAACCACCTCTGGTCTCAGGCCCCAAAGGTGTTTAAATCAATGTGTTCAAATACAACTTTTCCTTGGTGCCACTCAGCGTACCTATTTTTTTAAATCATGCTTAGGATCAGGATTAAGCACAGACATAGGGGCAAGCTCCATCTTTATCCTCTCTATAAAAATGAGACCCATCATCCTACTTGAGCTACCGTTCTTGGCACTGCTTGACAGTGAGTCCAAGCTTGGTTTAAAACTCCTGCATGGACAACTAGAAGAGACGGTTCCAGATCATTTTCAAGTCCTGTTCCTTTAGACTTACTTCAAGAGTCCACAAAAGTGTATTTTCCTTCAGAGCAAGCCTTCTCTCCTCCGGGGCTCTCTATGCCTCAGCCATATCCTCGACTCTTTCGGCTTCAGCCCTGGCTGCTTATGTAGGTAGTTCCAGATAGGCCAGCAGCAGCCTGAATCCCTTCCAGCTTTCTTGACCTCCTGCTCCCAGGCTCAGAGGGCTGTCTCATATTGACTTTGGAGAACCTTCGGCTGGCTTCAGCCCCCTCTCCCTCCACAGAATTTTCATCTGAGCTTACAAGGTTGTTGAGATCTTTGCAGGCACATAAACAGGACTAAAGTGAAAAACCAAAACAAGAAATATCCTAAACCAATTTAGGAAATCAGAGTAAATTTAATACATACAATTTGACCACAAGTTAAATCAAATGTATACATTTGTAAAGTATTTGGTAGATATAGCACCTATAAGCACAAAGCACCAAATTGCTGGTGATCGGTTCAGCTTAAGAAGTCGGTTTCACTGGAACTTTGCATTGGCAGTCGTCACTGGTGGCTGAGTCCTGGCGTGAACCAGCCTGTTCACAGTCAAGAAGAGGCCAAAAGTAACATTTTCTACCTTAACTTATTGAGGAGAGCACTCTGATGCCAAATAAGTGTCCAGCACCTGGGTGGCACCTAAGGGGATCAGGCACTCACTCTAGCAGGGGCCAACCAGGCACAGGCAGGACCAGTTGCAGGTCCAGCCAGCTACAGCATACCAGCAGGCCAGTTGAAGGAAAGCCTCTAGAGCTGAATATGTCCCTTTAGCTCAGAACAGGTCAGCCAACTGACCCTGGGAGTCACTCAGGTTAGCCTGGGATTGAGGGAGGAGGTCCAGTCTTCTAAACAAGCAGAGCAGGCCTCAAGCACCATAGCAGCCATCTGGGGAATGAAGCAGGCCTCAAGCAGAAGGGCAATCCTTTGGAAAACAAGAAAGGCCTCAAGCAGCAGGACAGTCTTCTTGGGGACAAGGTAGTCTGTCTCATTTTGCTCCCATAGTTCCAGTGTACTGAAGAGGCGTGCTCAGGGTTCAATATTTATAGCTGGTGCCAGCCTTTAGAGTAGAGGGAATCCCTAAACTACCCCCACATTTGATCCGGTAAAGTTCTTCCCTTTTTCCCTTCTCCTGCCAAGACTCCACGAAATCTGTAATGATAAAAGACTGGTGTTCTGGTTCCTTTGCGTGTGCTGGAAACACGCTGTTTGAAGTGTAAGTGAGTCAGGGAATGGCTCCATCCCATCCATGCACGCAGGATGGCCCATCCTGTCGAAATACAGTTACCTTTGTCTCACTGTCTTGCAGGAATACACAAACTCAAATAGAAAAGACATTCACAGTCATCTAACCCAGGACACTGGCAATATGCACAAAATGGTGAGGTCAAGAAAATGCCAACTTCAATAAACTGCCCTATTTAGAATTGTGAACTAATATCTGGCTTTACCATGACAAAGGATTAGATTTCAATTAATTTGAGTGTAAACGCCATTTATCTATCTGCTCCCAATCAAAAGTTAACACTTACTAAATGTAATAAAGATTCCCAGTGTTAGTCAATGGGAGTCTAAGACTGGGTGAAACAGTACAATGATCAAAAACTGATTTAGGAGTTTTTCACTGCTAGGACATGTAAAACTTAAACCCACGTTTCCTACTTTTTCAATACAATGCACCCTGCCCTATGAGCTTCTGGGGCATACCTTAGGAGTGACATATGTATTAAAAAGGAAGGTGTAGGCCTGGCAAAAGGTTTGATTTTTCCAGACCAAAATAACAGTTTAAAACTGTACTACAGGTTACAGTGACAGTCCTGAGATGTTTTAAAAGGCTACGTTATTGTGTGGCCTTCAGTCACAACAAAAGTGCCCCAATGGCTACTAGTACATTAACCATACAATGCTTGCATACTACCTCACACCAGTATCGAGAGAATGGACATAAAGGATGTGATCCACAGATATCTGCACTAGAAATGACAATCAATTTTATTAAAATATATGTATCAAATACATTTCAATTGAATAAGACTAAAAACATAGTACATAGGTAAAAAAAAAAAATCAAAGTTAAAAGCCAAAATATTGGTTGCAAAGAACGGTAACATTCATTGTAAATTGGGAGCAAAAAGGAAAAGAACAATAGTTACTGATTCTAGAGGGAACTACTAAATCAAAAGTCAGTATTCAATTGTGTCCACAATTGGTGAAAGTTAATTTTAATCATACAATACAATTGTTCCAACAGATTTTAGATAGTATCCTCTTCACAAAGCATCGATGCGTTTCGGTGGGCCTATAAATGAGCGGCCGTCACCTTCTTCAGGAAATTACATATGTCCCAATCACAGTATTAATAATCTTATGGTGTGCAGTGTACAATGCCAGTTATATACCGAGTAGTGCACAACACTCGCATTAAGGTCAAGATGTAAGTGATATAAAGTTGTCAAGTAGATCACGAGTTCATGACCTTACTTGTAAAAGTTCCAAGTATAGGAAAGCTCTCCAGTTGGCATGCACGTTATATACCTGGCGTTGTACCCTGCACATCATAAGGGAAGATGGAGAAGAATATGCTAATGTAATCAACAAGTATACATCCAAGTACAGGAGGACAGCACATCCTGAAGAAGTAAAGGGTCTTGAGACTTTATTACACTGATTTCATTCCGAACTTTTGATGGATGTCAGACTGCAGACTGCCATCTCACCTATTGTGAAGATTACGAAACTGTTACATTTCTGTGCAACGGCTCCTTCCAGTATACAGTTAGCATCTCCAATGGGATTAGGCCTTCGCAAAATTTGGTTATGCCTGAGTAATCAGAGTTTTTTTGGTCATTGTGTGTTACTCTTATGACCCAAATTATCAAAAAGTTTGCAATGATGCCCATTCACATAATTATGAGTAATTTGTCCCAAGCATCCTTCCACAGAATGACAGGAGCAACAAACTTTGCGAGCAGCGGCTGCTGTTCATGTTCACATTTTGTCTTCTTTAGCACTATTTTCGGGTCCATTTTGAACATGAGGGTGCATTTTGCATTTTGGACATGAGGCTGCCATTATCTTACATATAACAATGATCACGCTATTTGAGAATTTTCTTCACAGCTGGTTATGTTTCATTCTGATTGAATTATAAATAATTATATGAAGTTAGTTTCATATATATTAAGATTCCTCTTTCATCCTTCCCAGGTCATGTCATTCTGTCATCTGATGGGCCACTAGTAAGCTATAAGTGTGTACTTTAGAGTGATACACAGACACTTGTTATCATGAGATCTGCAAAACAGCTTGTCTAATCGTTGCTGAAAAGTTTTTTGAAGAAAGTGTGGTAGAGGTTCTTCAAGTCAATGAGTGATACCAATATTTTGGTGATTTCATATAAGGTATCTGACACATGATTTGTGTGTGTGTGTTAAAAAGACTAAACTCAGACTTGATGATGTAACCTGTAGCATATCTGTTTAAATGTTACACTCTATAGCCGCATCTGAGCAAATTGTCTGTATACAACAAGAGGACAGCCCAATGTGTGGCTAAAGACTACAATTTGCGTTATTAAATTATTCGGGGGAGCGGTTGCTAACAAATGTATCACTGATGCTGTATCTTCACAGTAGGTAGAATCATTGTATATATTGAATTCGAAAGGTCATACTTTCTTTGTCATTATCCCTCCGAACATTTTTTTATTTGCTTTGCTACTTTTTAATGCTGTGTCTTCTTAGCATGGTTTCTATGAAGACAAATGTTTGTTTACATTGTTAATGTATCCTTTTCCCTTGCTGGGCTTTGAAGTGTATAACACTTTTACATTAAAATCACAAAAGATACTGCAGCAGACCAAGGTCAAGCACATTAATTCTGTCTTGTTTCAAATATATGATGGTGCAGCTACTCCTAAACATCCGCTGCTAGAAGGTGTATAAGAAACCAAATCGTTCATAGAAAAAGGTGCACTCCAATGAAGTCAGTTGGGCAAAAAGTTTTTTTTGGAAGTTCTTTTCTTTATTCACAAATCGTCTTTTCATAAAAAAGGCACAGCCAAAGCGTTTCGTTCCCCCAGTGCCACAGGAACTTCGTCAGGGCTTACGCAGAGAGCACCCTAGATATAGTGGTCCAAATCAGTTAGGTGAGAGTCCTCAATGTGCTGAACCGCCAGGGTAAGGTCGTCCCGGGTATTCACAGTCTCAAACTGGTAATACAGTATGTCTCGGTGGAAGCTTCAAAAGTAGGTATCCTCATATGTTTAAAATGTAATCAATGTAAAACACATAGTTCTCGCCGTATCCCAAACTGGTCATATGATCTGTATTGGCAAGTGTTTCAAAGATAAATATCCTCCTATGTTTTGAAAAATAGTCAAAAGAAGTCACATAGTTCTCGCCGTATCTTGTACAAAACTGCAATCAAAAGTTGAAAACCGGATTGTTGAAGATATATTTCAATATTAGTAATAGCCCGTATCTCAAGGTATTAGCCCAGAGGTACCGAAAAGTTGCAAAGGCGCAACGCCTCCAAACGTTCATAGGAGTGGCACTAACACCTCTTGATTGCCTTAAATATGGCACCGATGCGAGAACATGGATCTGGAACAGTGGGTGGGAAGAAGATATTACCCCCACATTGTAAAAGTGGCGTGCATCAAGTTAATTTCACGTCCGAAATTTTAAGAAACAAGCCCCCAGCACCTGTAATAGGGTGCGTGACTAGTCAGCACCCGACTAGTCACGCACTCTATTACAAGTGCTGGGGGCTCGTTTCCTAACATTTCGGACGTGACATTAACTTGGTGCACAGCGCTTTTACAATGTGGGAGTAATATCTTCTTCCCACCCACTGTTCCGGATCCATGTTCTCGCATCAGTGCCATATTTAAGGCAATCAAGAGGTGTTAGTGCCTCTCCTATCAACTTTTGGAGGGGGTGCGTCTTTGCAACTTTTCGGTACCTCTGGGCTAATACCTTGAGGCACGGGCTATTATTATTATTGAAATATATCTTCAACAATCCGGTTTTCATCTTTTGATTGCGTTTTGTACAAGATATGGCGAGAACTAGGTGACTTGCTTTGACTATTTTTCAAAACATGGGAGAATATTTATCTTTGAAACATTCGCCGATACAGATCATTTGACCAGTTTGAGATACGGCGAGAACTATGGCCGCCTGGTCGGAGCTTCACTCGGGAGCTCCAGGGTTAGGGATAACCGTTCACTTAAAATCCCAGTTAAACCCCGCCACCCACCTCCCACCTACGGACCACCAGAAACATATAGTGATTAGGGACAGGGAGAAGAAGAAAAGAAAAAAAAAGAAAGGAGCGGCTTACCGAACCGAGAAACGGTCATCACCAACGACTGGCTAGCCAAGAACCCCAAGATTGTGGACGGCAGGATCATGTGGGGGAATCGAGGAGTGCGAGGCATGGGAGGACTTTGTCGGGCTGCCTGGGAACTTCGGGGGAGCTACGCAGAGGCCACGCTTCCCATAACGGAGGTGAGCACAGCAAGGGCGGGCAGCGGTATTGGGGAGAGCAGATGAGCCAAGTGAGGGGACACAAGGCTCGCTAAGACGTCGGAACACTCCAGCCGGTGGCGTCAGCTGCGTCTCAGAGAGCGGAGGAGAGGCAATGCCAGGAAGCTGAGGTGAGGATTGCAGCTGGAGCTCGCAGACCGCACGGCAGAGCAAAGAGATAAAAAGCCGATAGCTCCGCCCGTGGCATCACCAGGAAGTAGAACGGCTTCCCAAATGGAAACTCGCCTACAGGTCGAGAATGCCACTTTTCTTCTGCCGCAGGCTCCATAACACGAGAGCTAGCTGTGGAAGAGCAAATAAACAGGCTTCAGCGTTAAAAGGAGGAATCAGAGTTCTCGAACCGGCCTGCCTGACCTCAAAATGGCGGCCGCAGAAGACATGTAATGATAAAGAAGAAACACAGGCAATCTTAAACCACATGATACCCCTATGGAGGAAAATAACATAGGTAAACACCCAAAATGGCAGAAAAGAATCAAGGCAAAGGAAAGAAGACAAACTGAAAAATAGAAATGAAGGAAGGACAAGCAGAAAAATAGAAATGGAAAAAGGAACCATGCAACAGGACATACAAAGGCAAGGGAAAGAGGACAATCAATACAACAGAAAGAGAGGTTACCTCAGTTCACAGAAAGACTGCTAATCTGCCGGACATCTTTGAAAGTTCTTCTATACATATACTAAAAAAGCTTAATTAATCCTCCATCACTAGAAACAATAAGAAGAGGACATTCCATATAAAGCTCTTCTACAAAACACAAATATGAAGTTCATAGAAAGACTGCTAACCTGGCGGACATCTTGAAAGTTCTTCTATACATATACTAACAAAGCTTAATTAATCCTCCATCACTAGAAACAATAAGAAGAGGACACTCCATATAAAGCTCTTCTACAAAACACAAATATGGAGGACAACTACCTAGAACTAATAAGTAGGAACGCCCATATCATAAAATACCCAGCCAAGCTCTCCAAAAATGCAGCCAAAAAATTCAAACACAATATTATGAGGAAAAACTCCGACACATTGATTTCCGACACTGCCTTCTGCGCAGTCAATGGCATAATCGCGAAAGACATGATATTCTTCACCAGAAAAATGGCGAGGTGGCGCAATGCCATTACAAAGATGCTTAACATAAAATCTATAGCTAATATCCCACATGGTACGAAATTCATGACAATAGCATCACTAAGACTCAGAGCGGACCTTTGCATAACGATTTTCAAGAACGGAATCGTGATGATTCAAGCCTCTAACTACGAACTGGGAAACTTCGACAACATGTTCTTAACATTGAAAAGAATTGTTGAAAACTCAAATCCACTACAACATCAAAGACCTCCAGTAGAAAACATAATCTCAGCGGACATCATCAACACAACTAGCACACCCACGAGAGACCGCAAGGAACAGGAAAAAAATATGAAAAGATCTGCTGAAACCTCTAATCCACTACACCATCAAAGACATCTAGTAGACATCTCAATCTCAGCGGACATCATCAACACAACTAGCACACCAACGAGAGACCGACAGGAACAGGAACTAAATGGGCAACTAAGAGACATAAGCCACATACAAAATCAGAGACACCAAGAAGACAGCCCTGACCCACATGATTCTACCACCACAATTAGCACACCAACTAGAAACTTCTTGGAACCTGAACAATCTACGCAGCTAGGAGTATCAAGCAGAACAGAAATCTCGGCGTCTGGGAGGGACTGCGAAAGAACAGGAAATGCACACATCAACATAGAGCCTCATCAGAGGGAAAAATTGATCGCAGACAACATACTAACTAAAGTACATAAGGAACCAAAACAGTCACAACAACAAGGAGACCCAAGCGAAACAGGAGGCCCGTCGTCTGAGATGATTATTGAGAGAAATGAGATGTCCACACGCCACGCGTACAACACATCAGATACCCTCCAGTGGGAAGAACAGATACCTTCCTTCAATGGCAAAACATCCCCAACCAACAATTTACAAAATGAAAATCTGAGAACAGCCATCTTGGAAAGAGCCGCCCTTCCCATACCCCTAAATATGTCTACACAAGGCTCACCTAGAACAATATACTACACATACAAGAATCAAGGAAAACAAAACAAAGACAGCACTTCAAACACAGCAAACAATGGCAGAAGTGACGACCGATCTAAGGGGAAACAGAAGAAGATACAGATGAAAAACTCAGAACGAAAACTCAGGATCAAAAATAGTGAAATTCGAAAAAAAAGGATGAGCAATCCCAGTGGATCACCTAGGATCTTGAGAAGAATCAGAGAGCTCCAAACACAAATGAACAACCTATCACAGGACTTACTAGGCACCCTTAATGGAATAGAAAAACTACAGGATATCATGGAACACACTCTCACAGAAGTCGAGCTCATTAGAGATCTAGTTAATACATCCCAAGGCAAGAGCAATAAGAAGGCAATGCCACTGTCAAACAGACAAAATAGACCAGACAGGAACCAGAAATACCTAACTGAAGAAGAAATTCAATCCATACTCCGGGAGTATGAGCTCACTGACCGTTGTATAGGGGAGGAAATCAAAATAGCACCGATAGACGCCAACAGAATACCTAAGCTGAATGAGAGAAAACCCAATCTCAACAACCTTCAACAAGTACATCTAATCCCCGAAACGCAAAATATGAAACCACGTAGAACAGAAAAGTCTCTAAAATGCCTACTGCTCAACTGTCGATCAGCAGCTAAACATGCATCTGACATAGCCGACATCATTATTAACCAGGAAATAGACATAACAATCCTCACGGAAACATGGCTAACTGAATCATCGTCCCCAGTCATGGACCTTCTGGTGCCCCCTCTATTGTTAGACTTGATAGGCAAGGAAAGACTGGAGGTGGTATAGCCTGTATACACAAATCGGACTTAGAAATTAGCCAAATACAATCCGACCCTCTTGAGACATGCGAATACCTAGGTCTCAATATAAGATCAGCGAACATACAAAGTTGCAACCTACATGCCTTATATCACCCACCGGGAAATAATATGAACTTCATTGACCAGCTAATGGAGATCATCACAGCCAATGCTAACACTGGCGCTATTAATATATTTTTGTGCGATTTTAATCTACACTGAAATGACAACAACGACAAACAAGTCCACACGCTGAAAGACTTTTTAACCAAACTAAACTTATCCTAAGCATGTTTACAACTAACACATTCAAAAGGAGCAACATTGGACTGGATAATCTCTAAAAATGAAAATATCTCAATCCTCGCAGTAGAACCACGCGATTGGTCCGATCATCATGCCATAACCTTCCTGATACCCACATGGATGAAGATACAAACCACACAGCCTATTAAAATCAAAAGATGGATGCGGGATACAAGAGACTCAGCAATGGAACTACTAATGTAAAACGTCAAGAAAGGCCTAATCCTACCTCACAACGGCCAGAATGCGACTGATTTAATGAACCATTACACTACCTCAGTAACAAATATAGTCAACGCCACTATACCCCAAAAATTGAAAAGAGTCACAGAGAAGGTTAAAAATCCTTGGTTCAATGGGATATTGAATGAAGACAGGCGAAAATTAAGACGGGCGAAAAGAAAATGGAGACAACACCCATCATCCCCGGAGTTGAAATCCCTCAGAAAAATCTGAAATTAATATAACAAAAAGATCCTCAATTCTAAAAAGGGATTTATTAGAACAGAGCTGGACAACGCCAAAAACAGACCATGGAAACTATTTGAGATCATAAAACATCAATCGGACAAGCAGGCCAAATCTGCCCTAGTAGTCACAAAAAAACAGCGCTAAGCTGCGAAGAGTTCTCAAACTTTTTCACCGACAAAGCCAACAAGCTGGATAGAGAACTCAAGATTGCTGCAGACAACCCTGACTACCACACACCATCATGGGTCAACACTTCATCAAAAGAAGGGGATATGTTGATAAAAAACAAAGCACACTGGGACACCTTCAAATCACTGAACCAGTATGACATTGCTAAAACGCTATCTGACATCAAATCTACCAATCACTATAATGACCCACTACCATCAAAATGTCTGAAAGAAGTCAGGCATATCTTGATTCCTATATGGACAGAAATAGTAAACACCTCTCTCACCCAGGGGATCCTTCCAGAATGCCTAAAAACAGGTCAAGTAATACCCATCATCAAAAAACCTACAGTGGACCCAGCCGACCCAAATAACTATCGCCCAGTGACCAACATCCCACTCCTTGCCAAACTAATAGAGAAGTGTGTTCAGAAACAGCTGAGCCAACACATCGACAATTTCTCCCTATTAGGTGACTGTCAATCGGGATTTAGAACAGGTCACAGCACAGAAACAGCAATCCTACACATTGTCGATGATGCACTGCAAGCACTAGATCAAAACCGATCTTGCCTACTCATCCTCCTAGACCTATCATCTGCATTTGATACAGTTAACCATGAAAAATTACTGAACAGACTCCAAGACAGAATGGGAATATCCGGCACAGTGCTGAAATGGTTCGAATCCTTCCTACATAATTGAACTCAGAGATTCCTGATCAACCAATCTCTTTCATCTGCTTGTCCAAATACAATAGAAGTACCTCAAGGATCAACATTATCTCCATCACTGTTTAACTTGTACATCGAACCCCTCACAGAAATTCTGCGAAATTCCAAAATTTCCTACCACATGTATGCGGATGACACGCAGATATACATCAAGAGCGCGTCCCTGGAAGACATCATCTTAATGAATGAAGCCCTCAAAATGACACTAAAATGGCTATCAATCATGTGAAGCTAAACGCACTTAAAACTGAATTCTTACTTATATCACCTCAAAAGAACCAAGCAGAAGTAAAGGAATGGTCAAAAATGATCACAGCGTTAAACTGCACCCCAACTCTAGTAGACTCTGCAAAATCACTTGGAATCACACTGGATGAGAACCAAGACATGAAAGCCAACATCAAAGCAACTGCAAAAAACGCCCGTTTTCATCTGAACTACTTAAGAAAAATGAAATCATTTTTAACTGAATCGGATCTAAAACTAGAAGCGCAATCTCTGGTTATCTCGAGGATCGAATACGGATGTACAACGTTAGCAGGTCTGCCAAAAATTTCAACAGCACCATTGAAAGCATGCAGCAGCAAGACTTATCACTGGAACAAGGACATTTGACCGTATTTCCCCGCTCCTGAAGGCGTTAAATTGTCTACCCTACGAAGCTAGAATACAACTAAAAATGGCATGTATTACCCACAAAGCTATTTATCACAACACACCTAGATACCGTGCCCAGAAAATTGAAATATCGGGAGGAAACAGACCTGCCAGGAGTGCCAAGGATCTGTTGCTAAGACCACCAATCTTCAAGAAGAAAAAAACCTATGATAGAGCGTTCTCAGGAGCAGCCCCTAGAATGTGGAACTCTCTCCCTCCGAGCATTAGAAAAATTACAAACACTGCAACATTCAAGAGGGAAACTAAGATCTTTCTCATGAGTAAGTTCCTTCCATAGACAAGACAATCCATCACCTAAACCCTAACTTAAAGGGTACTAAATGGATAACTGTTTTGGAAGTCTATAGGAAAGCACCAACTCTATGCTGATACCAGAAGCTGACACGATACTGACTCTGGATATGAATAGTTTAGAGGACAGATCATTGTATACTATCGTATCGTACACTATAGAAGATGTGTCTGTAATTTTATTTCTTGTTGTGTTAAGCGCTCTGATACCTATGGGTCTTGTTAGCGCTATAGAAAACTTTAACAAATAAATAAATAAATAAATAAGTAAATAAATACGAGGATACCTACCTTTGAAGCTTCCAACGATACAGACTGTATTACCAGTTTGAGACTGCAAATACCCGGGACAACCTTACCCTGGCGGTACACAGCAGTGAGGATTCTCACCTAACTGATTGAGACCACTATAACTAAGGTGCTCTCTGAGTAAGCCCTGATGAAGTTCCTGTGGCACTAGGGGAACGAAACGCGTTCCCCGAGTGCCACTTTCAGTAGAACTTTCCCCAAAAACTTTTTGCCCAACTGACTTCATTGGAGTGCACCTTTCTTTTTCTATGAACAACAGTTTTACATTAAACTGCAAATGTAGCAAGCCAGTAAAGTTGTAGTTGATCGTACTGAGATGACAGAAATTAAACGTGTTATGATGAAATATGTGTGTATAATAAATGGCTGACAAATGTGTGTAATCGCTAGTGAAGTATGTATATATTTGCCAACACATCAAAGTCATTCTTCAACATTGCTCTCTACCTTTTTCACTCAGTCCTTACTGCCTTGAGGCCCTTTAAGTCTCAGCCCTTTTACACTTAGTTTGTTTCTTGCCCTTTCAAGTGCTGTATGATCTCTTCTCCTTTCTTAGTCCTTCTCTTTTGCTCTCCTTCGCGCCCTTCTCATCCTGCAGTGGACTTTCCTCCCTCCTCTCCGGCACTCCCTTCCCACTGCTTGCTTAGCTCCTCCCACTGCCTGCAGCTCCTCCCATTTCCCGCCCCTACTTCACAGATGCAGCACTGGCCATGCCGATGGCTTGCTAAAGGAAAGCCCCCTTCCTTTCCCACCTCCTCTCCTTCAATATGCTCACTTACGGTTTCCCATCCAATTGCTTAGCCCCACCCACCACCCAGAAGCGTCCCTGTCTTGCTCCTTTTCTATGGTGCTGGTCCATTGACCAACAATTAAGCAAGCTTTGCCTGGTCCCTGCCTTGCACCTGAACTCTTACCTGAGCCTTGTTCTCTGACCAGGCCAAGCTCCCGAGCTGTCAAGAAGCTTCATGCCTTGAACTACTCTCTATTTTTCTCTCTTTTCGACCTTCTGATTCTCTCTCTTATTTTACTGCTCTCTCTCTCTCTTTCAAGACTTTATCTGCCCCTTTGCACTTTTACCTCCTTTGCCTTTTATTGGACTTTTATCCTCCTTTCTTTTTTATTCTTTCTAACGTTTTTGGGCATTTCTTACCCTTTCCTTGCTGGTTTATTTGCATTTCTCGCGCTCTCATTCATTCCTTGCCACTTTTTTTGTGTGTATTTCTTAGTCTTTCATTGTTGCTTCTGTGCACATTTCTCATTCTTTCTCATTCACCCTTTGCCATTTCTTGTGCATTTCTCAATCTCTCTGTGCTATTTTTCTGTGCCGTTTAATATTTTCTTACTAATTCTTCCTCAATTTTTGAGCATTTCTCAATCAACCTCTGCAGCTTTTCTGGGCATCTACCATTTTTTCTCATTCATTCTTCATTTCTCTTCTATACTTTTGCCTTCCATTCTTTAACATTTCTATCTGCCTTTTTTACTCAAAACTCGTATCCTTTGTGCCTATTTTAGTTGCTATCTGTTTGCCTTTTGAGCTTTTGGGTAATGGTCCACATTCACCTCCACAACTGTGAGAGCCCCTGTGAACTACCATAAGTGTACTATATCTTGGGGTACAACCACACGTTGTCATTTTATCAACTTTACAGACTACAACATTTGACCTATTAAGCATGCGTACACTACTGGTTACCATGGGGAAGGACTATTGGCACACTAACATTCCGTTACGACTTTCTAGCCATTCCGTACCCCTGCCTACTCCCTGAAGACTATCCATTGCCCAGGTCATTACGCCTTGCATGGTGCCACCAGTCTTGATCCCAGTAATACCAGGGGCTTAGCCTACTAACAAGCACCCCACCGCACAGGACACCGTCCACTAGATGCAATCACTTAGGCACTATCCTATTCAGTTAGAACAACAGGACTCAGCGGATTGGGCTACTATGGGTTGTCTAAATAAGGATCAGTTTTAAAAAACAGGCACAGTAGCGTGCCCCTGGGTCTACTAGTTTACAGACCCTCCAGGGACGACATCCCCGCTTAATAGTGGCTCATTTTCTTACAGCCGTATACCGCGGCAGACACGCCATTCACATGGTGGAGGGTGCAGTACCTTTACCCTCATTATTCTTGTATAGATCTCCCTTTGTTGTACTCCACTCCAAGATGGCCGCCACAGTCATAGGGCTCCCAGTCACTCCGGCCACATTACATGCTAAAATGACACTGCGCATGTGCGGCTAGGGTTACGGTAGCCACGCCCACGGGCGGGGTGCCACGCTGCGGCGACCAGACCAAACAGCTCTTAATCCCGAGAGCGGCTTTGAGACGGGACCAGCGGTTCTGCGCCACCGGCTGGGGCGCCTCGCGTGTTGGGTAGGTTTCCACCCAGGCTGTCCACTGCTGCAGGTAAGCTCTTTTGGCGGTAATCCCGGTTGTACAGCAGCCCCCCACGACGATGTTATGATGGGGTCCTCCTTGCGGGCTCCTCTACGTGTTCCCCTCCAACCCGGTTCCATCAGGTATGCCCGCTTCGGTCGGGTGCCCTGCGGCGATTGGTGGTACGATGGGGCCGTGTATTGTCTCTCCGCCCAGGCACTTGTGCCGGTGTACGGGCGGGTGTGATCCTGGCGGACCCGCTTGGCCGCCGAGGCTCTGGACATTGTGCGCGGTGTACAGCGCGGTCTTCTCGATACCCGCTCAGGACTCACGACTGAGAGGGACGTATCATGGGACGGGGGGAGAGGGGGGACTGTCATGGCTCTCCCTGGTCTCCCCACTCACTTACTTTCGTTGGTCGCTGCGAGGCTTGGTGTTCACATCTCCACCTTGCCTCGCCATGACCAGTTTAATCCACCTGACATGATTATATACCCCCTGGGTGCCTGTGTTTGTGTCTCTCTATGACAGGTATCTTACCTTTCTGGACAGTCCCACGAGAACAGTCTGCGGGGCCCTTTAGGGTTTTTGTTAGGGTAAGCATTAGACCAGTCACCTTGTAATGTTGTTTTAACCTCCTTGTCTCATTATTCTCATTATTTTTGCTATTGAATATAATTGTTCTGACATATTGCAGTTCATAATTTCAGCAAACCTGCAGCACACTGCTAAAATGTTATGATTAGAAGTTCTATCAGCCAATTGTCTTCCTGTGTGTGATTCAAGGAAAGCTTTTGATGTATGCTAGGTATTAGCTGTATGGAGTACTTGACGGAACCTAGTTATAGGATGCATTGCCATTATTCATGTTAAATTGGCTATCCTTTACATGCTTTTTCTAGGTTCCCTTCTAGAGTAGGACCGGACGGCCCACTCCCTGATTGACCCAGTGAGGTTGTATCCTTATAAATATACTCTTCATTTAATTTTTTCACTGTGTAGTACTAAACATTTGAGGTCCTGAAGAATTGCCAGATAGGCATGAAACATGTCGACCTTCTAGAGGGTTGAGTTAGCACACTGTAATTTAGGCAGTTCCCTTTCTCCCCTCTCACCCCTTTTAAATAGGGAGTCAGCCACTCGAATAAAAGTCCTGTGTGGACTGACTTACCCTTTTTAACCTCACTCCTTACCTTCACGACTACACTCCACCAGACCCCTCACACGCACTCAAACTATTGGCTGGAACAAAAGATCTCCAACAAAGAGCGCCTTTTGGCGCCCTTCGGACATTACAGCGCCAGTCTGACGAGGAGCAGGAGACCGATGATGAAGCCTGACACCTAGGTTTCTGGGTGTGTGAGGTCTCCTAGTTCCAATAAGGGAACACCTTGTTCCCTGCGTTTGTTCCCTCTCCATTTTTCTTATACCTCCATACCTTTCTTTTCTTTTCCCTGGGGAACTCAGTACTCCTTTGCCTTTCAGTTGTCTGGACACGTACTGTGGACCCCGTTAAATATTGTCCACTATTGGTTCCCAATTTTGTATTACAAGTATAGTGTGCCCTGGCTGCATAGCAGATATTATGGCTGTGGCTGTCGTAGGAGGCTTGACAGGGGTGGTTACGGCTGTGGTAGGAGTGGAGCCACAAAGGACTTATGGGGACAATGATGTTCACAATGGGGAAAGTACTCTTCTGGAAGTATTAGTTCTCGTGTCCTCAGGGAGAGGTGTAGGGTGCTGCCCACACAAACCTGATGAGATAGGCTGCTCTTGAAAGACGGTGTATTACTTCCACTGAAGGATTGTGCCCCTTGTTCCCCAAGAAGAGAGGGCAACACAGCTGAGGCTGATTGAGATCTTGCTGCTTCACCTTAAAAATATAACTGTTTCGATAATGTGGTTTATGCAAAGTTTAAGCAACTTTTGTTTTTATTAATGTGTTTAATGTCAAACCGGTTTTCAATGTTTTGTTACACTACTGATCAAATTTAGTACCCATCATTTTTTCACTCATATTAAATACCAAGTGTTTGGAAAGATTGATACAGAATGAAGAGAATGTATTTGTGGTTTCTCAATTCAAGGCACGGCTACTGTGTGTGAGCTGTCAAACGTAGGGTTGTTTGTCTCTCCTGTCCCAGGGTTCATCGCACTATTCCTTACCAACATTGTTTGAAGTATAGTCTTTCAAACATTAGAATGTCTATATGTGTAACGCTGAACAATCCTATTCTTTTTATGGAGGTTAGTGAGGACATACAGCACAATATGATTTCAAGATTGAAGGCATAGGCATTTTAAATATATACATTCATAAGGAGTCCTTTTGATTTCTAGGACAAAATGATGTTACATTAGTATTTAAAACATTGAAAAAGAAAACATTTCTGTGGCTGGAAATTGCAGTCCTGGTATCATGTTCAAACTTGTATCATAACAAATATTTAGTTTATATTGTATCAGACCAAGAGAGATAGTATGTGTTATGGGATTCTGAAAAGATTCTTTAGAGTTCAATTGTGCGGAGTAACTTGATCAATGCTGTCTATATTTATGTGATGTATGATTTGTTGTCCAAATATAAAATCACATCTGCTTGATTGCATTTCCTGTATAAGTTGTGCTAATGAGAATGTTGAATAGAGTAGTGAATTTGAGAGATAATGAATGCAATCTATGTCGCTGTAACAGTCAGTTAGCATATTTGTGTGAACAATATTGTCGTTAGGGTAGAGATTTGTGTTCAGAAATAGAAGTGTTAGAGGAGGAAGTAATTATCTCGTGAGAGGTAGTGTTGGTACTTTTAAGTCTCCATGCCACCTGGAATTCCCATGATGCCTTCATGGGCAGCATGGACAACAGCTTCTCCTCCTAGGGGATGGTCATTGGACTATCCACAGCCTGGTGCCATGGCCCGAATGACTGGAGCTCTACCCTAATGATATTATCCACTACGACTTTTAACACATTTTCAGAGAACCTGGGTTGTCATCTTCAAGACATTTTCCTAAAACAAAATATTTGTGTTGGGCGTAGTAAATGGTTAGTGTGGTTAGAGGAGTGACTATTGTAGTGAGTGTTGCAGGTCTCTTTTCAAGTAGAATTTGATCAGGTGGGTGTTGATGAACATGTCCATTAATGCCATTGCTGTCCTACAGAATCCATTTTGGGTTTAGTTTGCATGGCCTGTTAAAGAATCATAATATACTTGGTCCACTTGTGCCTCCATTGGACCCGTGCTGCCTTGATTATAGCAAAGAATACTGAATGCCATTCATTCATCACAACTACTTTTATAATGCTGAATTGTATGTGTTTAGGAACAAAGAAATAGTTGTTGAAAGATCTATCTATACCAGTTGGCTGGCGTATGTGTTATGTTGTACTAGGACTGAACTTGTCAACTGGGCTAGAATAGACGACATGCTTAGCTCTAGCATAAAGTAACAGGTAAGCCAGCCGACTGGTATAAAAAGAACTTTCAATAACTATGTTTTTTCCCCATTCGTATCACCAGTGTTATGATGCCCAATGATGATTAAAGAGCTTTCTAACCCCAGCGCCAGCTCCAACGACATCACGCCTACACAAGAACTCTGCAACTCCCTCGCCTCGTTCTTCCACCGAAAGATCGCAGATCTACACGACAGCTTCGGACCACAACCCCCGCCTCCAACCACTACCGAACCAGAAGCCCTCACCACCACCCTAAGCTCTTGGACCCCTATCAGCTCCGAAGAGACCATAAGCATTATGAACTCCATCCACTCCGGCTCCCCCTCTGACCCTTGCCCCCATCACATCATCAACAAAGCCGATACCATCATCTCACCCCATCTCCGGAACATCATCAACAGCTCATTCGCATCAGCCACCTTCCCTGAGAGCTGGAAACACGCATAAATCAACGCCCTCCTGAAAAAACCCACAGCAGACCCCAACAACCTGAAGAACCTTCGCCCCATCTCTCTTCTTCCCTTCCCGGCCAAGGTCATCGAGAAGACCGTCAACAAACAGCTGACCGCTTTCCTCGAGGCTAACAACTCGCTCGACCCATCCCAGTCTGGATTTCGAGCCAACCACAGCACAGAAAGCGCCCTCATCGCAATCACCCACGACATCAGGACCCTGATGGACAATGGAGAAACAACCACCCTCATCCTCTTGGACCCCTTCGATACCGTGTGCCACTGCACCCTTATAACCCGCCTCTGCTCCACTGGAATCCTTGGAAAAGCCCGGGACTGGATCATCTCGTTCCTCTCCGACAGAACCCAGAGAGTCCACCTCCCTCCCTTCTGCTCAGAACCCACCGAGATCATCTGCGGCGTTCCCCAAGGCTCCTCACTCAGCCCAACCCTCTTCAATATCTACATGAGCCCCCTCGCAGCCTTCGCACGCAAACACATTATCAACATCATCTCCTACGCCAACGACACCCAGCTAATACTCTCCCTCACCAAAGACCCAGCCACGGCCAAACCAACCTACAGGAAGGCATGAAAGACGTCGCGGAATGGATGAAGCTCAGCCGCCTTAAACTGAACTCAGACAAGACGGAGGTCCTCATCCTCAGACAATCCCCTTCAGCCTGGGACGACTCGTGGTGGCCCACGGCACTGGGCACCGCACCGACCGCCTCAGACCACACACACAACCACGGATTCATCCTTGACTCCCTCCTCACGATGACCAAGCAAGTCAACGCCGTCTCGTCCTCATGCTTCAACATTCTACGCATGCTTCGTAAGATCTTCCAGAGGATCCCCGCCGAAACCAGAAAGACGGTCACCCATTCCCTCGTCACTAGTCGACTGGATTACGGCAACACCCTATACACAGGAACTACCACCACTGCCGGAGGAAGATCGTTCTCCTACTTGGCGGCCAAGACATGGAACTCCCTCCCCACACACCTCAGAACTACCCAGGACCACCTCGCCTTCAGGAAGAGCCTCAAGACCTGGCTCTTCGAGCAGCAGTAGCACCCCCCTTCCTCCAGTGCCTGGAGACCCTCACGGGTGAGTAGCGCGCTCTACAAATGACCTGATTGATTGAAGAACACAGTCAGGTAAGTGTTATTTGAAGTTCATTAGATTTTATCTACACAAAAAGAAAACAGCAATGAACACCTCCAACTCCCTGCTCCAGCTGTCATCCTGGAATCTCTTCCACACAGCATTCCAGGATAACAAGTTCTCGCATGGAATGGTTAACATCTCATCTATTCTAGCACATATGCCATATTCAGTCCTTTTGTAATAAAACACATATTCCTTCCTTAACCCCCCAAAATGAAAGTTTTAGAATAAAAGAACATGGATTGTAAAAATCAATGCAATAAGGAGAGAAAAATATATACAGTGTAATATAATCCGTCTAATAAAAGAAAACTGAGAAAACAACTTAAATCATACTAAATGGTCAAATGCCTATAAAACATTAAGAAAGTATAATGGTACCCAATACAAATGAGTTGAGGAAAAATCTGTAGCTTTTGATCCTAAGACATTGTAAAATAGTTAAGACACAACTGTATTCTTTATTAGTTACATGAACGAGGCTTGCAGTCATTGACTGTGACAATCCATCTTATTGCTCATTTAGTGTTGAAGACCTTAGTAAAAAAGTGCTTACTATCAATTTTATGCAATTACTATATGTTGAGAAATCGCAAGACAGTAAATGCATTTCCGCACACTGTGGTATCACCACATGGTTTTTTAACTCTCGATTCTGAGTTATTGAGGTGGGAATGACAAATTACTTGCAGATAAGGCTTTACCATGCTTGAAATCCACATATGTTACTCTATATCTCTTTTCTTCAGACAAATTTCTCTTGGTAGCAGATGGACAAAATCTGATCACAGAGCACCAGTAATGCCCTAACAGAATCATCGGTGGCTCCTCTACAATGGTGGAGGGGTGTTGCCCCATTGAGAATGAAAAATAAAATGATGATAAAACAATTTGAGTATCATTTCATTTCTCACTGGCAGCAGATGTTTCTAAGTCTAGGATGGGGCCAGGCAATCCTCTCAACACAAGCCAGGGACTGGGAGGAGGAGGAATGGAGGGCACATGTAAGTGCGCATGTCAGTTGGGCTGTCTGTCCTCAGCCAGGTAAAATGACATGCACAATTATAATTTCTCCACCCTGCTGTATTGCACAGCTTACTGGGGAAATGGCACAAGCTCCCAGTCCCTTCGTGAGTGGTCTAACCAGGCTGCTCAGACCAATCCAGTTGCTGCTCTCACAGCATGAGAGTAGTGTCTGGATTGGGTGGATAGTCTGGGAGCCTGTGCTGGCACAAGGAAGACCTAGTCGTCCGGCAGATGGAGTTGCAGCGGAATAAGCAGGTAAGTGTGATTTTTTTAAATTATTTGCCCCGTGGTACCCCATTATTTTCTTTTGAAAACAGCCACTGCTGAGCAGACTCTCATGAGCATGGCTCTGGATCCCTAGTACCGCTGGACTGCTCACAACACCGCTGTGCTGACAGAGGAGGTAGTAGTTGTTATTCTCCCAGCTTCTCTCTGGATCACAGGGGCCCAAGTGTAAAAGAGAAAATGCAGACCATGTCCAGCCATTTCACCAATTTCCTTGGGTTTCCTGAGACCCGGGAGAGGAGGCAGATCAGCGTCCCTGGGGCACTGCTTGGATCTAGACCTAGGGGACTGGGTCATGCTACATTAAGGGGAAGGGGGTTGCATGCCCCTTCTCTGAATTTGTAATATGGACCTGGGGGATAGGATCCTCGGGGACTCTTGCAGGCTCGGGGATGATGGTTGCATGCTTCCTCCTCATAATTTGAAATATAGCCTGAGGGATAGGTCCATGGGACCTCAAAGCAGCTTAGTGAGGGGGTCGCAGGGCTCCCCTTCCTTTTTAAAGGTATTGGCCCCAGAGGATGATGTTCCCATGGCCGAAGGAGGCTTAGGGAGGGGGCCACATGACTCAAACCTAATAAATAAATGCCCCCACCTCGTCCCAGACCCACCGTATTTTTTCTAAAATGTATGGGAACCTGTCTTTTTTATGTATTTAGCCACAGATCCTCCAGGCATTTGCAGCAACATTTTGTTTTTAATTCTAGTTTTGGCCCAGGGGTCATCTCTCTGGGAACTCCTGGACCAGGCATAAGGGGGCAATGTATCCCTACCCTCATACCTTATACATCTTTTCCTTTTTCTCAGGACAGGATAATGAGTACCCAAGTCCAGAGGTGGCTGCAGTCACATCTTTGTTGATGTGGTGGTAGTGAATCAGATATTTTCTCAATATCTGATGATTCCACCAATCCTTTGCAGCGTAAAATATGTATATTCTTTCAACCTTAAATTCTCAAAAATGTACTGAATGGAACTATGCAAAAAGTAAAATTTTGGGTTAAATGTCAAATTTTCCTATGGAAAAATAAATAGGAAAACAGCAGTTTTTGATCCTGTTTTTTCTCTTGTTTCTCAACCCCCCTTTGATGGATCACTCGTTTTGTGCAGATTTGTCAAACAACAGAAAAGGTATCAGCAAACTAAAAAAAATGCTTTTTTTATTCAAAGGTGGTTCTAACTATTACTAACCAGGGTACTGTAATATATATAGGAAACTACTTTCCTTCCTCCTCTGTCCTCTTCATAAAGACCTCTGATGGTCAAATTGCATTATTTTCTCTGCTAAGAGTAATCAAATATTGAAGCAGCTGTCATTCTGGAGTGGCTTATGTGGATGGGATTCGAATGAGGAGCAAGGAATGTAGGTGCATATTACCAAGCCTGGGGATATTAGATTATCGCCGCTTTCTTTAGCAGCCGTTTTCGGCTGCTAAGCGGCGATAATTATATCGCCCTATTAGCAAGCTGTCGCTAACTGATGTTAGTGACAGCTTTGAGGAGATAGCGAGCGGTTGGGGGCCCGCTTTGCATGTCAGCAATATTTATCGCTAATGACATGCAAAGTGGGCGTACCCAACCTGTCAGCGACTAAAAACAGTTGCTAACATCGCTATCGCCTACTATCAACGCAGGTGTAGCGATGGAAATATTCGCGCTAAGCGCGAATATCTCCAAAAGCTAACGCCTGCTCAGACCAGTTCTTAGCCATTATATCCAATGGGAGGTGGATATTATGGCTAAGACCCTATTGGCGTTAATGCGTGAATATCACTGTATTCTCAGCGATATTCACGCATTCCGTCGCTATCGCCGGATATTTTATCGCTTTAGAGATAAATGTTGCTAATAGCTCGTTATCTCTTCGATAATATCCGGCGATGTTTGGCGATATAAAAAGCCCATTTAGCGATAAATATCGCTATTTGTTGGTAATATGTCCCGTAGTTTCCTATATGTATGCGGAGTACCATGATGTTCGCACAAGAACCACTACCTCACAGATGGGAGGATGGGAGTCCCCACTCTATGCCTGAAAGGGTATTGTTTTAACTTATACTGGGTGCTCCCTTGTGTTTGGACAAAACTATACCTTGCTGAAGAGCTCTAATGAGAGCAAAACACGTGTCATGGGTTGCTTGTATTCCTTTCAGGTTGGCTTGGATGGTATTTTACCAATCCAAAGCTGTCCTACAGTGCCTGGAGTGGTAAAAGGCTTTGGTCATTTTACAGCTTGGCATGACTTTGCTGTGGAAATGCCAGAATACTTTGGCCCTTTCTATCTTAGCATGGATAGCACTATGCTTCTCTTTTTGTGTTCAAACCAATAAGAAAGTTAAAGCTTCTAAAATACCACCTTATTAAACCAGCAAGTACTGCTAAAAATACAGACACATTGCCTTCGCTCAGCATTTCTCCTTCAATCTATGGATTAACTGACGAAGATATGCCACTCTTCAATGACATGCAAGCACTGGCATCCTCTTTCGCAGAAAGTGGGCATATAACAACAAAGGCAACAAGCATTGTCGATATAAATGTAGACGCTAAGTTCAAATCACGCTCAACCTCTGTCCCAGTCATGCCTAGAGATGCTATAGACGCATATCATGAACAAATCATTGTTGGACTCAAGGAGTTAAACATCAAAGTCAACAAAACGAAAAAAGAGACCCAGAGAACGAGAAGGACCAAGCAGAGAATCCAATACCAACAACTAATGAAAAAACTGTTATTTAATAATGATATCATTATAAGGAACGCCAATAAAGGTGGAAATTTAGTAATTTGGGCAAAGGAAGATTACCATAAAGAAGCAATCAGCCAGCTCACAGACCAGCAATGTTACTGTAGAAGCGAACACCTTATGCTACGGGCAACATACAACAGCTATTATAGCAAACTTATGGCCTGGAGAAATCTGGGATTAATTAATAAATATGAATATGGATTCCTAAGGAACAATACACCTACTATCCCAGTTATCTATTTTATACCTAAATTGCATAAAAACCCCACCAATCTACCTGGTCGTCCAATCATTTCTGCCATCAATAGCTTGACAGAAAATACATCGCAGTATATGGATTACTTTATCCAGGAATATGCTCAAACATTGCCATCATACCTGAGAGATACTGGTGACTTTCTAACAAAGATACAGAACTTTCAATGGCAACAAGGGTACCCACTGATAACCATGGACATCTCTGCTTTGTACACAAGCATCAACCATAAAGATTGTCTGCGGGCAATAAAATAAAACCTGGGAAAAAGAGATGCCAAGCATGAACCACACAATCGCATGCTACTAGATATGATTGACTTTTGCCTCCACAATAATTTGTTCTTGTATCAGAACACAGTTTCCCAACAACTGCGGGGTGTAGCTATGGTGGCCAGTTTCTCCCTCAGTTATGCATGTCTCCATATGGGATGGTGGGAGGAACTGGTCCTCCATAGAAACTTTGCTGACACCCTAGAACAGAAGGTAAAATGTTGGTGGTGATACATCGACGGCCTGTTTGTAATATGGGATGGTTCAGAAACAGAGACAAAACAATTAATTGATGAACTAAATGAGATCAATTTGAACTTTACATCAGATATCATTGCTGAAAAAGTGAAATTTTTAGATGTAGAAGTGTACATTGAGAATGAGCAAATAGAAACTAAAATCCATGGAAAACCCACAGCAGTAAATTTGGTGCTACATGCAACAAGTCAGCACCCCAAACATCTGATACAGAGTATCCCGTATGGGAAGATGATTAGATAAAAAAAAATATGTAGTACAGAAACCGAACTAGTCAAGGCTCAACAGACTAGTCGGTCACGATTTATCCAACGTGGATACACTTTGAAATGTATAGATGCTGCAATTTTGAAAAGTGGGACAGTGGATGGGAACAATCTTTTAAAAGTCAAAACCACAGAACCATCTACGACACTATCCGAAATCAAATGATCTATTTTGGATGATAATCGGGTATAGTAAACAAAGTAGGGAAGTTAACCGCATTTTACAAAAGAATTGGCCCTTAGTCAAAAGCGATTTGATTTTGGGTCCTACTTTGCCGACCCGACTATCCATTACAAATAGCAGAGCTCCTAATATGCGTGATAAACTGGTACAAAATAATCCGGTTCACAAACCAAAAGGCAATTGGTTAAGCCAAAGAAAGGGTTTCTTTAAATGCAGGACGTGTAAAGCATGCCAATTTGGCATCAACACATCAACTTACAAAACTGCATTATTGATCAAGAACACACTATCGAGAAATCCCTCTCATGCAAAACTGAATATGTGGTGGACGTCCTCTTGTGTTCCTGCGGGCTCAAGTACGTGAGAAGGACTAAGCTGCAGGGACATAAGAGGATTTTGCAACACATAAGAGCTATAACCAATAAAGACCCTGCATATCCTGTGGCAAGGCATTTCATGGAACACCACCAATCAGACCCAAAACATCTCAAATATTTTATTATAGATTGTGTTCCAGTTAACAGGTGTGGCGGCAACAGAGAAAAGACACTTAGACAGTTAGAAACCCTCTACAAACTAGAATTTGATTCTAAAAGCCCTAACGGTCTGAACGTCACAGAAGACCTGTATACTTACCTATGAAATTCCTGAACTAGCACAAACAATAGGTTCTGACCTTTATAATTATTCACATGATCATTTTGATACAGGCTCTTCCACACTCCCTGTTCTTCTGTCTTCTCTCTTTTTCTCATTGCTTTGACGGCTAAAATAGAATTTATTTCAATTTGAAAGGAATGTTTTATCCTTTTAATGAAATTTATCTAGCGACATATCTGGGCTATTAACTGTTACTTAGCAGTAAAATATGAACCTCACAATATATAGAAGGCATACAGGATATTAGCTATATCTTTTTGTGTTTTTTTAAACTTTTCACAGATATTTTAGAATATCTAACTGACAGAGGCTTTTGTCAATAAAGGTTCGTTTTGGATGATTTGCACATATTGCACCATTTTGCACAAAAATGCTGGTCGGGTCAGATGCTTGATAGATAGATCATGGATACCTATGCAAAATACAATTAGGACAGGAACCCAGGCATATTAAAGTCTTTTGAAGCGGATAGTTTTAGATGAGATAAATTAACATCTATCTAAATAGTGCAACAGTCAAAAGAGTCAAGCAGTAACAAGATGGGACCGACTAGGTATTCATACCAGGATTATTTTCAACAGATCGAGTCTCATGTTATCTTGCCTCTATTTATGGATTTTAGGAATGTTAAAAAAATCTATATATAATAACATACATTTTTATCATAAGATGTTCTATTCATAGATAAATTATAATGTTTGTATTTATTTATATATTTATTTATTTATGCATTTAGTAAATGGTTGTACTGTTTGCACTATTTTGCACAATTAACTACAAACCATCAGATAAAACAAGCTATCCATGCCTTGAAATATATATAGACAAAGATAGAGATAACTATACATGCCCAGGTATTCATACCAATATACAAACAATCGCATACTGATCAAAGTGTTTTTGTAAATACACATTACAGAGCAATTTTGAGCACTGTCACTTTAACCATTCACGGTGAAAGGAAAAAAGAAAAAGAAAAAAAAACACACAAAATGGTATTTAAACAGTCATGTGATCTTTAAGCACACCATGTGATCAAGGCTCTACGGAGTTGAAACGCATAATGGTTGACCTACCTTAAAAGAAAAATTGAATGTGTAGAGTTGTGGTCCGTGCTCCTTCCTTCTTGTCATTGAAGCGCCGAAGCAGTAGCAACGGCAGAGGAGTATTCCGATATATATATATATACCTCAACAGTAAACATCCGGGGGGATTGAACATAGGGGAAGACCTTCGTAATTTTTTATAATTACCATTATGTTTATAGCTTATTTTTTGGTATCCATAGGAGTGATGGCTTCTGTATAAGTAGCTAATGCTAACTATTGTGTTGATTTAGAATTTTGCACTTTGTGCCTATGGATATGCATAACTAGATCGTATGGTCTTCAAATCCAATAGTCTACATCTTTTTCCTCCTCCTCTGTTAGTTGCAACAGTATTGTCTAGCTCAATTACAATAAGATCCTTAAAGTCAGAAGATGAATGAAGTAAATTTGGGCACACAGAGTTCTTCATACACACACAGTATATATTCACACTTTAGCACTTTATGTTTCACATATCACATTTTTACGGCTCTCATGATATTTGTATGAGAAGTTCAGTTTTTAAGCCTTCACTGTTTATTAGGAGTGTCAAATTAATAATACTCTACCATCCACTGTTTCAATCAGGTTTAGTTGGGCTTTTTTTTTTTTTTGGTCAACACATGACAATTAATATAGTGTGGGGTGAGATGGTTGGTGTGCCTAAATTCCTTTGGCCATACCACCATGTCCATCCGACATGATATGATCACGTTCGAGTTATTTTAAATAACATTCCATACTAGGTACCATGGGGTACAGTATATCTATGGAATCAACCCGGACGATGATCATACACAAATTGTGTTTTGACATTCCCCATACAGTAAACTTAACAAGTTGTCAATAGGGGAATTTAAACTTTATTTGTGTTGTCTGACGTATTTGTACGATTATTTGCCCACCAACCACAAAACAATATGTATCAACATCTTTTCTTATACACAGATTGCATCAAGCGCATTAGTGACAGGAAAATGTATTTATTTCCACTTTCCGTGCTCACATCGCCATATACCGAAATATAATATTGTACTCTGCATTTATGCATTAAATAAGTATATTGTGCATACTTTCTTAAATCATTGTTCAGATGTTAATTGTATGCATATGTACACTGTTGCAAACGCTATAATTATGTTTGTAAATTTGGTGAAAAAATTTCGTTTGTTTAAAATCATGGCATTAAGATTTACGGTTTGATGTGATTCAATTTGTTGTTGTAAAGCTTTTATTCGACACTTTGTCATAAAGCCAACATACATACATACATAAACATGATTAAAAAATTGTTCACGGTTAGCAAAGTATTCATAATATACAAAAGTGCAACAGAAGTAGGTCCAGGACCATCATTACAAGGTTTGTGATTTTTGACTAGTACATTTACACATTTACTAATAGAATATCTATGATCGAGCCATCTTACAAGACCAAATATAAAAACGGTTTAATGCAATTATAAATAATTAAAAAATGCCAGCGATTAAAACACTTTAAATCCTATATTGTCAATCCAAGTCTCTTTCTAATCAAGCAGACACCAAGCAGATACCTGCTCACACCAAATGTTATCAACCTAATGGTTGAGGATCTAAGTAATCTCTCTGCCTCTTTGTACGAACGTGTGCCCAAGTTTTTGCAAAGAGGTATGATCCATTTTTTACGTTGCAATTCGTATGACGGGCAAAAAAAGAGTATGTGAGCCTCGTCCTCCCCTTGTTTTAAATCACACAACTTACAATTTGGATCATTATTTGCTCCTCCCCATCAACAAGTATTCGCATTAATCTGTAAGACCCCATATCTATATTGGAGGAAAACAGTTTTAGCCAGGGGTGGCTCAATTTCATCCATAAAATGTTCAAATATAGGGTAGTCCTTAAATTGCAAGAACTTATGCGTTAGTGAGCCAGTAGCATGTTCATATACATGGATATTCACATAATTCCAATAGGCAGATTTTACTTGTTCTTTACAAATATTTAATGAAGTGATTGACATTGCTGGTGTTTTCCAGAAGTGTGAAAGGCCTATTTTTGAAAGCCAATGGGATACATGTCTCAGCCACTTGATCGAGTTAAAAGAGTCCAGCTCCCTGATTTCCAATAATCCTGCTCTATAGTCAGCGAGTTCTGGGGTAGACCATAATCTTACCCAATAGATCAATGGCCTCAACCAGCACAAATAGTCCGTTCGTTTTAAACCAATATCAAGGTAAACTGGTGCTAGGGGCGTTCTTCCTGGTAGTCTTAATAGATGTCTAAAGAACACGTTTTCCACGGTGTCAAATGTTTTTTTTGAGTGTGGCCCCCAGATCTCGGCCCCATACAGTGCGGCAGATTGTGCTTTGGCTTTAAACACTTCAATTGCAGGAGTTATAGCTTTTGAAGTACTCCCACCGTGAATTTTTAGAATTGGGAGGGAGTTTTGCTTAAATGTTATCCTGCTTTTTTCTAATTGGTTTGTCCAGGACATTCTGCTATCTAGCCTGATACCAAGATAATCAAAAGAGTCCACGTACTCAAGTTTAGTATTGTTTAAGGCCAAGTTCTTCTTGAAAGATTTAGGGGGATTAATGGCCATATACTTGGTTTTTAGTGAATTAATTTCTAACCCCTTTAATTCGCAATAGCTATTGAATTTATTTATTAGATTTTGCAAGCCTTTTGGTGTTTGGGATATTAAGATGGTGTCATCAGCGAATAGCAATGCTGTGACTGCTTCATTACACAATTTAGGGGAATCATGATTACATTCTGCAAGGTAGGAGGGAATATCATTTACAAATAAAGAAAAAAGGGTTGGGGCCAACACGCACCCTTGTCTAACCCCCCTTTTTACCGGTATGGCTTGGGTCAATTCGCCGTTTCTTCCCCACCTTACTTTAGCAAAGTTATCAGTGTGAAGCTTGATAAGATTAGCCAACAGTTCGTCCGGGACACCCATCTTCCTCAAAGTTTCCCACAATAAGTAACGGGGAACAAGATCAAACGCTGAGCGTAGATCCACAAATGCAACGTATATACTACACTTCTTTATTTGAATGTATTTCCAGCAAATACACATGAATCTGTACACCTGGTCAACAGTGCTTGTCTTAGTTCTAAATCCTGCTTGATATTTACAAAGGACTTTGGATTCCTCTATCCAAGTTAAAAGTCTATTTAAAATGTGTCTGGCAAAGATTTTCTGTAAAATGTCAATTAAACTAATTGGTCTGTAATTGCCTGGGTCATAGCGGTCCCCTTTTTTATAAATAGTTACTATTTCTGCCCCTTTCCAGGTTTCTGGTATCGGGGTTCCCAACATGATGGAATTACACAGAAAATTTATATAAGGGCACCATACTTCAATGTTGTGAGTGAACAAGTCACCGGGTAATTTATCCGGGCCTGGTGCCTTACCCGCCTTAATTGCTTTTATTGCACACAGAGTTTCTGCCATACTAAATTTCGCTGTGTTGGTGCACCGGGGAGGAGATCCAGAATAGTTATACTCAGGAGGTGACCCAGCCAAATCATATAAAGTTACAAAATGATCAAACCAGATTTTTTCGTCCAGGAAAAAGTCCCTATTGGAGCTACCTTTTTTATTATTCTTGGCTATCAGGTTCCAAAAGGTACATTGGTCATGCTTCCTAGCAGCATTCAATAGGTCTTCCCAGATTAGATCATCCCATTCCCTTTTAGCATTATACAAGAGCTTTTTATATTGTTGTCTGCATTCTCTAACCCTCTTCTGATCTTTAGATTTCACGGCAATGATTAAATTAGTTTTAGCTAGATGGCACCGTTTATTATACCATGGTGTCTCCAGTTCCAATTGCCTCCTTATATTACCTTGTTTATTATTACAGGTTTTGCTCAAGAGGGGAGTTAGTGAATCTACTAAGTGGTAATGCATTTTTAGGACATCATCAGATCCTGGCCTTAAATTATCATATAGGGGGATGATTTCTGAGAAAGTATTATAAATGCCCAAAAGCGTGTCTTCCTTTGCTAGGATGTATGGCCATTTAATTGCTTTCCTGTTGTTAGAAACAGCAACCTCAGCTACCTCCCTCTCACATTCAGACTCGCTATCAGTTTTCAAGAAAGGATCCGGTAGTAACCCCAGTTGCAATGGAAAATGGTCACTTTCTAATCTATTCACGACTTTAAAGGCCAACAATAGGTACCAAAGATTGGTTGAAATCAACATAAAGTCGATCAAAGATTTAGACAAACCTTTACTATATGTATTGTTGGCTGGCTTGCCTGGGTCTAACCGCCCATTACATGCTCTTAGATCGTAAGATACAGTCAGTTCATATATCTGCATGGCTGCCACTGTGCATTTTACTGGCTTTGCACTATCTAGGGGGGGGATATCATGTGCTCTATCTGAATTTTCTAATACGTTTTCGAGCCCCATTATCGGCTCGAATCGGCAATTAAGATCCCCACCTATGATTATTTTAGCGTCTGGCTCTAGATTACACAAATAGCTGCTCAGTTGTTCTATGACCTTTGATTGTTTGTTTTGTGGGTTTGGTCTATTATAAACCTTTATCATATAGACATCACCCAGATCTTTCGTGACTAATTTAACACCAAGCAAATCATTGGAAGCAATATACAAGGGTGATACAACAACGTCCAAGGATATACTTATCCAAATTATTAAACCCCCCGAAGGTCTGCCTCTTACTGATGCAATAGCCCCACAAAAAAATGCTTTATAGCCAAGTCTATGTATAATGTTAGTTGCCCATGTTTCCTGTAGGAATATAATGTCATGCTCCTCCAAGAAGGAACTCCAATTTCTATCACAGAGGTTTCTTGACAACCCTGCGATGTTCCATGACATGATTTTTAGATCATGTTTAGGCTTTCCTTGTACTAGGTTGACTGGGTACCTATTGCATGTGTTCGATGTTTCCCCTTCATTGGGTTCCTCAGTGATCGCTATTCCACATGCCTGATCCCAGGATTCTTTGTTTAACGCTGGTAATATATCTTGAGCCTGGATACTACAAGGATCAATCAAATCCCTCTCTTGAAAGCCATCCAGTTTTCTTCCAGACAGGTGACCTACCCGTGTTGTTTCAGCTGACTCTGTTATGGAGGACGATGCACCAGTACCTGTTATTGGTGGTGTGCTTGATTCCCACTGATGCACACAAACCCTATGAAGAGATGATCCATTGAGTTCGTAGCCTTCTATTGTTTGTCAGTGACCCCACCATGACCAATTTTTATCCATTTCCATGTTTGGTGGGCATATTCTGTCAGCCGGGGTTGGGGGATCAAAGAATGAATATCTATTATCCCTCAGACCTAGTTGTTGAGGGACTCTGCTGACTTGCTTACATTGCATTGGATAAAAATAGCTGAGGTCGCAGGTTCCAATTCCTCGGTTATCCGTTCGTGGTTGTTGGCTATACACAAGTTGTGCTACAGAGGAGTCTTTAAAATTAACCAGAATACAGTCCCCTTCAATGTCTTTCTGCCTGGAGCCCAGCCAGCTATCTCTTCGAACTTGAATTACTTGGCAATTAACAGTATAGGGAAGAGGTCTATTTTCCCTTAGCCAGTATAAGGTCTTGTTTTTTAGTTCATCATAGGACTCTCTTTTATTAGGTTTCAATGGGGGAACTCCAGTAAGTACTACCACGTAAGGTTGACACCCTGGTGGGAGGTGTGCATTTGGAACCTTCCTTGGCGCTTGAGTTCCTGTGCTACAGTCAGGTGTTTGAATGTTATTGTTGTTACCACAAATATAGGGATTGTAGGACCCACCCCATCCATGGCTTTCGTAGAAGTATTATTTGGCATTTGTTTGGATTTACGCGGTGCAGGCTTTGGACAAGCAGCCTGTTGTAGACCACCATTGTGTGGTTGTCCTTTGGGGGACTCCGCTCTTGATCCTCCTAGTGCAGCATTGGTCCCAGTTGGAGCTACCACCTTGTCTTTCCTAAGTGGGCGAGCTGGTTGCACTGGTTTAGGTGACGTTGGGCTCTTCTCCATCCTTACGGTGTCTTGACCTATCTTAGAATGGAGTTTAACCAATGATTTTAGGGCAAAAAAATTGTCCAAGGATGTCTGCTCAAATTTGTCCAAACGGTCCGTGAGTCCTTTCAGTCTATCAGATACTGGTTGCAATAAGGAGCTCATGATGGATTGGATCCGTTCCATCAACAAGTCTGGTACCGGTAGTTCTTCAAGATTATTTACTTGATCTGTTGCCACAACGGAACCAGCAGAGACATTTGGTAGATCACACTGTGGAGGTTCACCTCCTTCTCTCCCATTGGTCACAGAGTCAATTTCTAGTGGTTTACTATGAGCTCCCCCAAGCATGTAGTTTTTACGAATTCTTTTTAAAGCCTTTAGTCTATAGGCTTTACGCGGGGTAACTAGCCTTTTCCGCTTTACGGCAGCCCTTCTTGTTTTCTGAGGTGGGGATTGTAGCATTTGTTCTGTTGGAGTATCGTGAATCATTATTAAGGGCGAGACCGGTGGGGCAGGTTCCGTAATATCAGTGGAATTTCTTGTTTCAAGATTTGCTGATGTTATGCTTACAGGTGCTGGATCAGGTCCAATTACAAGAAGGTCACTATCCGATCTCAGATCGATGACGCAAGGTTGTGGTTCGCTTGAGATTAGGGGGGTGGTTGATTCCAATGGAATAATATTTGACGGAGACTTGGCCTGTGCAAGTGACCCCATCGAGGATCGCTTATGCGCAAAGAATTCTCGTGATAGTCTACGTTCAGCTAATATAATTTCTTTCTCTACAACAGAGACCGCCCGAGTAATAAAATTATCCATGGTCCCTAGCGTAGAGTTTCCCCCTCTCCGTGAGCTTCTACCTGAGCGAGTAGCCATTGGTGAATATACAGACATGTAAGTCGAGTAACACAGTTAGAAATGTTATTTAAATCTGAACACTAATCCTCTATTTTACCTTAGTTGTTAGAGGGCTGGCCCGTCACGGCCCCCGCTGGCCACGGACGGCCACAGACTGCCCGCCCTTTGCCCGGGCTTCGCTCCGGGCGTCCCGCTCGCGTCCCGCTATGCGGACCCTTCTCACTGATGTAGATGTAGGGTGGTGGTGGGCGGGGCACGCAGGGGGGCGCTGACCAGGTGTTGCGTGGTCAAGCAGGGACTCCTGGGATAGCGAGTCCCTGCCGCGCTCCTCCCCTGCAGCCTCTTCAGCCCCACAGGTGTTCAGCAAACGCGGCGGTCAGGCAGGCAGCAACGGCGTTGGTGGGTCCTCCCACGAAGCGGCTCCCGCGGAGCGGGAGCGGCGAGCAGTGTCAAGTAAGAAGGGGGGCAGAACAGCACACAGTTCCCCGCAGCGTCCCAGCAGCGTCTCCGTGGCACAAAGGGTCTCGACTGCCCGCGCTCTTGCTTTCCCTTTTCAGCCGGCTTGTTGATGTGGGCGGGGCACGCAGGGGGGCGCTGACCAGGTGTTGCGTGGTCAAGCAGGGACTCCTGGGATAGCGAGTCCCTGCCGCGCTCCTCCCCTGCAGCCTCTTCAGCCCCACAGGTGTTCAGCAAACGCGGCGGTCAGGCAGGCAGCAACGGCGTTGGTGGGTCCTCCCACGAAGCGGCTCCTGCGGAGCGGGAGCGGCGAGCAGTGTCAAGTAAGGAGGGGGGCAGAACAGCACACAGTTCCCCGCAGCGTCCCAGCAGCGTCTCCGTGGCACAAAGGGTCTCGACTGCCCGCGCTCTTGCTTTCCCTTTTCAGCCGGCTTGTTGATGTGGGCGGGGCACGCAGGGGGGCGCTGACCAGGTGTTGCGTGGTCAAGCAGGGACTCCTGGGATAGCGAGTCCCTGCCGCGCTCCTCCCCTGCAGCCGCTTCAGCCCCACAGGTGTTCAGCAAACGCGGCGGTCAGGCAGGCAGCAACGGCGTTGGTGGGTCCTCCCACGAAGCGGCTCCCGCGGAGTGGGAGCGGCGAGCAGTGTCAAGTAAGAAGGGGGGCAGAACAGCACACAGTTCCCCGCAGCGTCCCAGCAGCGTCTCCGTGGCACAAAGGGTCTCGACTGCCCGCGCTCTTGCTTTCCCTTTTCAGCCGGCTTGTTGATGTGGGCGGGGCACGCAGGGGGGCGCTGACCAGGTGTTGCGTGGTCAAGCAGGGACTCCTGGGATAGCGAGTCCCTGCCGCGCTCCTCCCCTGCAGCCTCTTCAGCCCCACAGGTGTTCAGCAAACGCGGCGGTCAGGCAGGCAGCAACGGCGTTGGTGGGTCCTCCCACGAAGCGGCTCCTGCAGAGCGGGAGCGGCGAGCAGTGTCAAGTAAGGAGGGGGGCAGAACAGCACACAGTTCCCCGCAGCGTCCCAGCAGCGTCTCCGTGGCACAAAGGGTCTCGACTGCCCGCGCTCTTGCTTTCCCTTTTCAGCCGGCTTGTTGATGTGGGCGGGGCACGCAGGGGGGCGCTGACCAGGTGTTGCGTGGTCAAGCAGGGACTCCTGGGATAGCGAGTCCCTGCCGCGCTCCTCCCCTGCAGCCTCTTCAGCCCCACAGGTGTTCAGCAAACGCGGCGGTCAGGCAGGCAGCAACGGCGTTGGTGGGTCCTCCCACGAAGCGGCTCCCGCGGAGCGGGAGCGGCGAGCAGTGTCAAGTAAGAAGGGGGGCAGAACAGCACACAGTTCCCCGCAGCGTCCCAGCAGCGTCTCCGTGGCACAAAGGGATTCAATTTGATTTTACTTGATGCAATGTTTTTGACTCACATGTGAGATGGTTATGGTACACATTCATATTCCACCTTTTTACCATTACAAAATGGCACCCGTATATTGGGTTTGGGATGTGACTTACTATGTTAGTCCACCATCGATGTCTAGCTTTTGTTTAGGCGCGAAATTCAAATGTGTACTTACTGTGTGTATATATACGTGACCTCCATTTCACTCGCTCATCAGTGAGCAAGGACGTAAGTCCGAAACGCGTCTGATGAATGGCACCACCATCACCATTTGTTGGAAATAAATTTTTCGAAATGAAGTCTGGCTTGCGGTAATTATTAAGGAGTCTGTGTACTTGTTTGCTGGCTGACGGCTGCCGCCGGCAACGCGTTGGATTTCATTTATTCGGGACGAGGTCGGTTCCCCGAAGACACAGACCCCTCCACCAAGAAGTGAGCTGACCTGACACGGACTGTCTTGGATTTTATGTTCCAGTGAGGAGCAATTTGGTCAGCCCCCTGCACGACACGGTAATAAGCGACAAGAATCACTGGGATACAGCTGAGGGAGACGTCGGAGGACATCAACCGGAAGAGGTATCTAAGGTGAAACCACATCGCATGAGGTACAGTGCAGGTTGTGGAGGTACCGCGTTAAGCCAGCAGTCTGAGTGCTGAGATGTTGTAGCACTTGGTAATTTGGGAAGTAATTTAAATTTGGTGGCGCCATGTCGGAGGAGCGAGAGAGAAAGAAGGCATTTGAAGAACTCTTTTTAAATTTGCCTAAAGTTAAACAAAATGCAAGAGCTGGAGAAAACAAAACAACTGAAAGTGACACGGAAGTGAAGAAATTAATGCGAGAACTTGAAAAGAACCGGAGGGGAGAGCTCACCAAGTGGTGGGAGATTCGTTCCCTTGAAAAATATTGTGAAGTCGGAAGGGTGCCCCGTGGCCTCAGAATTATGCTAGTTCCCAGCTTTGAGAATCCGAACCCTGGTTTATTGAAGGACTGGGCTGAGAGCAATCTGGAGGCGTCGATGTGCCTGTTAATTTTTCTGGTCAAGTATGCAAAGATAGACCGGCAGCAGAATCTGGACGAAATAGCAAAAATCAACGAAGAATTGAAAAAAGACATTTACGATACGGACAGAGCCTATATTGAAAAAACCACCAACGAAATAACGGAACGCCTGAGAAAACAAGAGGCAACAATTAAAACGAGAAATGCTTATAAATTTGCCCGGGATGAGCAGGACTACGCTCTGGGGCAAATTTATACCTTTGCTAGGAAATATGACCAGTTACGAAAACAAAGTAAGATGGCACCAAACAAAGGGGCAACCCTAATCCGACAAACGATCATACCAACGATGGGTTCCACCCTTTCAGGGTCAGATTTTAGCCTGGTTGCAAGCAGTGATGGCTCCGATGATGGCGCACTAAATACCCGTGACAATGAAGACTTGGGCCAACTAACATTGGCGGAGGAGATGGAATACGTGAGACTCCAGAGAAAACAGACACTACGAGCACGTATTCCAAACCCCGCGCAGTCCAAAGGCGCAACAGGAGATGCAAACAACACCGCAAGTGCACCAATGCCAAGAGGGAGACCATCAAAGAAGAAACAGTGGCAGAACAAGAATCAATAAACGAAAATACCATTATTAATTTATCCACGGTCCAGTTGGATGAGGCTGAGAAACAACTGCTTTCATTAGGCCTCTCGTTTTGTCCTGAGAGCAACTTTAATTATTGTAACACCAGGGTAGATATCATTAAATATATCAGAAAAATCAAGCTTAAAAAATACTATGCCATAAAACAGAACACTAGCATCAAGATGGGCCAAGAGAAAAAGAGAGGTTCTATTGCTAGTGGATTGGCTGCTAAAGACATCACCCTTATGAAGACAATGCACCAACTGCACATGGATATGGATGATACTATGGACACACAAGATATGGCTGAATATGAACAAATTGATGTGGCACAGTCAATTAGCACTCCTTTTAGACCCCCATCTACGTTCGTTCCCAATATGCCCAGGGATGCTATTGACATTTATCAAGATAGACTGGTGGCTGAACTTAAAAAACTACAAATCAAAACAATGAAACAACATAAGAAACAAGACCACAGAATGAGAGCATATCACACCCTTATGGATAAATTACAAAAGGAGACTAAGATTGTTGTCAACCAATCTGATAAGGGGGGGTAACATAGTTCTCTGGGCAAAAGAGGATTACATACATGAGGCATATCGTCAACTCAATGACCTTACTTGCTATAGTAAGATTGACATCAGAGTTGTGAAAACTATAGAAGATGTATATGCAAAGAAACTACAACAATGGAAGAGGGAAGGTTTAATTTCTATAGACGAATTGAAATTTTTGCACAAACAACATCCAGTGATTCCTAACATTTATTTTATTCTGAAAGTGCATAAACAGACCACTCCAGTGCCAGGAAGGCCGATAGTATCCGCCATAAATGGCATTTTTGAAAATACATCAAAATACATCGACTTTTACTTACAAGATTTTGTTCTAAAACTACCTGCATATCTCAAAGACTCCACGGATTTCTTACATAAACTTAATCAATGCATTTGGTCTGCTGATCGTCTTCTCATCACCATGGACATCGCCTCGCTTTATACAAGCATTGATCATAAGGATGGCATCAGAGCGGTAAAACATTTTCTTGACCAGAGACCTATAGAATTTCATTGCCACAACATGATGCTGTTATCCATGATAGAAGTATGCTTGAATAACAATGTATTTTTATTTAACAACGAGGTGTTCAAACAGCAAAGAGGGGTGGCGATGGGGGCATGTTTTTCCCCCACTTATGCGGGTCTCCACGTAGGGTGGTGGGAGGAGCATGTCCTCAAAGTTGCCCATAAACCATGGTGGGAAAGGAATATCATCGAATACTGGAGGTATATAGATGATATTTTCATCATATGGCAGGGTAGCGTGTTGGAAGCTGAAACGTTTGTTGAGAACATTAACAATAACCGTTTGAATCTTCAATTCTCAGCAGAAATCAGCAAGGATGTGGTTACATTCCTTGAGGTGCATGTAAAAATTATCGATGGTAAAATTACCACAGGTTTGTTTAGGAAAACTACCTCAGGGAATACCATCCTCCATGCCCACAGCTTCCACCCCAAACATACCATAGCTGCCATCCCATATGGTGAATTTTTAAGAATTCATCGATCATGTAGTACCACGGAAATAAGAGACTATCATCAAGAGGAATGTAGACGACGACTCCTAGTTAGGGGTTATGATGACAAAAAATTACTTTCTAGTATGAAAAAAGCTAACAGAATGGATAGACGAATACTCCTTGATCCCCTTAGATCTAGCACTAATGTCTCCCTTCCAGAGGCTCAGGACTGTAACACTATACGTCTGATAACGGGATATAGCCGCCAGGCCAAAGCAATAAACAAACTGATTAAGCGCGAATGGCCTATTATCCTGACTGATAATGTCCTTAGAGACATTATGCCACAATCCCCCACTGTTACCTTTAGAAGGGCATATTCCATGCGTAACAATTTGGTTAGGAATAGCCCTGAAACACCCGCTGACAATTGGCTATCTCCTCGTAAAGGATTTTTCCGCTGTATTAGCTGCAGAGCATGTAAATTCGGTGTAAACACTAGATCTTACCCGACACCGTTTGACATCCAACCTATCATGCTCAAATCCCACTACACTTGCCGCACTGAGCTAGCAGTATATGTATTACAATGCAGCTGTAACCTCATGTACGTGGGTAGTACAAAAGGGGCGGTATATTTACGCATTCTCCAGCATTTACGGGCCATAGTCAATGCGGATTTCGCCTATCCAGTTGCTAGGCACTTTCAATCTGTTCAAAATCAGAATTTAAACCATCTAAAATATTTTGTGATAGATGCTATTATCCCTAATAAGAAAGGTGGAGATAATGAAAAACGTCTACGTCAGCTGGAATCAAAGTATATTGTCATGCCCAACAGTAAACATCCGGGGGGATTGAACATAGGGGAAGACCTTCGTAATTTTTTATAATTACCATTATGTTTATAGCTTATTTTTTGGTATCCATAGGAGTGATGGCTTCTGTATAAGTAGCTAATGCTAACTATTGTGTTGATTTAGAATTTTGCACTTTGTGCCTATGGATATGCATAACTAGATCGTATGGTCTTCAAATCAAATAGTCTACATGTTTTTCCTCCTCCTCTGTTAGTTGCAACAGTATTGTCTAGCTCAATTACAATAAGATCCTTAAAGTCAGAAGATGAATGAAGTAAATTTGGGCACACAGAGTTCTTCATACACACACAGTATATATTCACACTTTAGCACTTTATGTTTCACATATCACATTTTTACGGCTCTCATGATATTTGTATGAGAAGTTCCGTTTTTAAGCCTTCACTGTTTATTAGGAGTGTCAAATTAATAATACTCTACCATCCACTGTTTCAATCAGGTTTAGTTGGGCTTTTTTTTTTTTTTTGGTCAACACATGACAATTAATATAGTGTGGGGTGAGATGGTTGGTGTGCCTAAATTCCTTTGGCCATACCACCATGTCCATCCGACATGATATGATCACGTTCGAGTTATTTTAAATAACATTCCATACTAGGTACCATGGGGTACAGTATATCTATGGAATCAACCCGGACGATGATCATACACAAATTGTGTTTTGACATTCCCCATACAGTAAACTTAACAAGTTGTCAATAGGGGAATTTAAACTTTATTTGTGTTGTCTGACGTATTTGTACGATTATTTGCCCACCAACCACAAAACAATATGTATCAACATCTTTTCTTATACACAGATTGCATCAAGCGCATTAGTGACAGGAAAATGTATTTATTTCCACTTTCCGTGCTCACATCGCCATGTACCGAAATATAATATTGTACTCTGCATTTCTGCATTAAATAAGTATATTGTGCATACTTTCTTAAATCATTGTTCAGATGTTAATTGTATGCATATGTACACTGTTGCAAACGCTATAATTATGTTTGTAAATTTGGTGAAAAAATGTTGTTTGTTTAAAATCATGGCATTAAGATTTATGGTTTGATGTGATTCAATTTGATTTTACTTGATGCAATGTTTTTGACTCACATGTGAGATGGTTATGGTACACATTCATATTCCACCTTTTTACCATTACAAAATGGCGCCCGTATATTGGGTTTGGGATGTGACTTACTATGTTAGTCCACCATCGATGTCTAGCTTTTGTTTAGGCGCAAAATTCAAATGTGTACTTACTGTGTGTATATATACGTGACCTCCATTTCACTCGCTCATCAGTGAGCAAGGACGTAAGTCCGAAACGCGTCTGATGACTGGCACCACCATCACCATTTGTTGGAAATAAATTTTTCGAAATGAAGTCTGGCTTGCGGTAATTATTAAGGAGTCTGTGTACTTGTTTGCTGGCTGACGGCTGCCGCCGGCAACGCGTTGGATTTCATATATATATATATATATATATTACCTACTGGCGGTCGCCAGTAGGTATATATAGTTAGGATTGATTTCCATAGGGAAATCGCAACATTCTATTGGGAATAACTTTGATGCCGGTTGAGGAATCTGCCTGAATTTTTCAGCAACTTTGCCTCGCGGCGCTCCGGTCCTTCCCTGAAAGTTTGGGGGGGATTTGTCAAGCGGGGGCCGAGATAAAAGGGGGGTCCCAAAACGTGTTTTCCCCATGTTAATTTCCATAGGGCGGTCTGTCGCACTTTTAGCTCGAACGGCTGAATGGATTTTCACCAAACTTGGCAAAATTGTAGGGACTGGTAGCCCGATGTGCCTTTGCTATGTCTCAAGATATGTGCTCCAGAGGATTTTGAGTAATTTAGGTAAAAAAAATGTATATATCTATGGCCGCGCACCGGGGAGCGCTCCGGGCGCGCCACGCGACTTGCGCACGGGAAGATGATTGGTTCTCGGGTGTCTGTAAACATTCGAAACAGTCCGCAACGGCCGCCATCTTGTGTCTCGGTAGGATTGAGACACAAGAGGTGGCAAAAATCAAGGGGGAAATGACCAAAAGGGGGCAGGGTAGACCCCCCCTGACCCCCTAGGTTTGATGTGGGGGCCATTAAAGGGTCCCGCGGGGCAAAACAAAAATTATTATTTTTTTCGTTTTTCGCGGGGGGAGCGCCCGGTACGTGTACCGGGGAGCGTACCATGGGGAAAAATAGTGAAAAAAATTATATAATCATAATAATAAATAATAAAATAATCATTTTGAGTGATTACAGGTAGGGTAGCTCTGAAAAGAGCTTTTGGTTCTGTGGCTGTTTTAGGTACCTACAAGTACGTCCCACACACACCCACACGCACACAACCCCACACCTCCACACCCACACACTCCCCACACACACCTCACACACGCACACCTCCACCCACACCCAAACACCCCACACCCCCACACCGACACCTTACACATCCACACCCACACCCACACATCCCACACACACTCACTCACACACACACCTCACCCCCCCAACACACACACACGCACACACAGATACCTCACAGACACACCTTACACATCCCACACACACACCTCCCCCCACACACACACGCACACCTCACAGACACACCCACACATCCCACACATACACACACATCCTACACACATACCCCCCACACCCACACACACCCCACACACACCTCACACACCCACACCCCCACCTACACCCAAACACCCAAACACCCCACACACCCACACCCACACCCACACACACACCTTACACATCCACATCCCCACCCACACCCACATACCCCACACACCTACACACACCTATACACCTCATCCCCCCTCAGACACACACACACACACCTCACAGACACACCCCACACATCCCCCACACACACCTCACCCCTTCCCCGCACACACACACCTCTGACACACCTCACACACACACACACACACGCACACACACACACACACACACACACCACACACACCTCACACACACACACACACACCCACACACACACTCCTCTCACACACACACACACACACCCCACACGCCCCCACACACACACCCCACACACACACCCACACATCCTACACACACACACCCCACACACATACCCCCCACACACACACCCCACACCCACCCCTCCCACACACACACACCACACACACACTCATTATTTTTTTATTTTTTTGAGGGGGTGCCCCACACACATACCCCGACACACACACACACCACACCCACCCCCCCACACACACCCCCACCATACCTCATACACCCACACCTCCACCTCCACCCAAACACCCCACACACCCACACAAACACCATACACCCCCACCCCCCCACCTACACCCACACACCCCACACACCCCCACCCACACACACCTCACTCCCCCCCACACACACACACACCTCACAGACACACCCCACACATCCCCCCCACACCTCACCCTCCCACACACACACCTCTGACACACACCCCACACACACACACACGCACACACACACCCCACACACACATCTTACACACACACACACCCACACCCACACACACATTCCTCACCCCCACACACTCCCACACACACCCCCACACACACACACACACCCACCCACACACACAAACCCCACACACACACCCACACATCCTACACACACACACCCCACACACATACCCCCCACACACACACCCCACACCCTCCCCCACACACACACACCACTCACACACAGACTCATTATTTTTTTTAATTTTTTTTGAGGGGGTGCGCGCCCCAGTACACGTATCGGTACGCGTACCCTGGAGAAAAAAAGAAAGACAGTTTTTTTAAAATGAAGCATTTTTATATAAATTGGAGGTAGTTCTGAAAAGAACTGTTTTTTTATTCTTATTGTTGTTTTATATTTTTTTTGTACCCCGCAACTTTAAAAAAAAAAAAATATATATATTTTTTTTGCCTTGGGGGTCCTTGTGGGACCCCCTGAGCAGGCCTAGGGTGTCAGGGTGTTTCTACTTTGGCCCCTTTGCGAGTTTCACACCTTTGTTTTACTGCTTTCTTGTGCCTTGGTTTGAACAAGGCACAAGATGGCTGCCAGGGACACCCAGTATGCAAGGGGAATTAGTTCCCCCTCTTCAAACATGCACGTCGGCTGCGTTGCAGAGAGGTGTAAAAAAGGGTGTGGCCTCATTACACCTCTATGCAATGCAGCCATCTGGCGCATACTGGAGGCTTCTGGTGGGCTAGTTGGCCCCCAGGGACCCCCATTATGCAAGGGGAATTAGTTCCCCCTCTGCAAACGCGCCAGGCGGCTGCGTTGCAGAGAGGTGTAACAAGGGGCATAGCCTCATTACACCTCTGCAATGCAGCCCCCTGGCGCATACTGGAGGTTCCAGGTGGGCTAGTTGACCCCCAGGGGCCCCCAGTATGCAGGGGGAATGAGTTCCCCCTCTTCAAACATGCACGGGGACTGCGTTGCAGAGAGGTGTAAAAAGGGCCGTGGCTTAATTACACCTCTTCGCAATGCAGTCCCCTGGTGCATACTGGAGATTCCTGGTGGGCTTTCAGGTCTTATATAGTTAGGAATTAGCATTAAAAAAAACTTTGAAAATCACTGAACAAAAACATAGGTTTCAGGCCTTATATAGTTAGGAATTAGCATTTAAAAAACCTTTGAAATTCACTGAAAAAACCATAGGTTTCAGGCCTTATATAGTTAGGAATTAGCATTTAAAAAACCTTTGAAATTCACTGAAAAAAACATAGGTTTCAGGCCTTATATAGTTAGGAATTAGCATTTAAAAAACCTTTGAAATTCACTGAAAAAACCATAGGTTTCAGGCCTTATATAGTGAGGAATTAGCATTTAAAAAAACCTTGCAAATTCACTGAAAAAACCATAGGTTTCAGGCCTTATATAGTTAGGAATTAGCATTTAAAAAACCTTGCAAATTCAATGAAAAAACCATAGGTTTCAGGCCTTATCTAGTTAGGAATTAGCATTTAAAAAACCTTGCAAATTCACTGAAAAAAACATAGGTTTCAGGCCTTATATAGGTAGGAATTAGGCACAAGAAAGCAGAAAAACAAACGTGTAGAACACAAAAAGGGGGCAGGGTAGGAACACTCTGACCCCCTAAGTCTGCTCAGGTGGTCCCACTAGGATATTAATATATTTAGACGTTATCCGCTAATATAATTAGCATTTAAAAAACCTTTGAAATTCACTGAAAAAACCATAGGTTTCAGGCCTTATATAGTTAGGAATTAGCATTTAAAAAAACCTTTGAAATTCACTGAAAAAAACATAGGTTTCAGGAGTTATATAGTTAGGAATTAGCTTTTACAAAACCTTTGAAATTCACTCAAAAAACTATAAGTTTAAGTGGTGTTATAGTTAGCTGGACATTTTACTCATACAAAACCATTGAAATTGCTCCTATATAGTTAGTTGTACTAAGTATATATCGCGCACCCGCAATCCACTGCTGATGATGTCACATATTACATCATTCATGACATGGTCAGTGACATAACTGATGACATCTCAAATGACATCACTGATGACATCACTGATGACATCATCCACGTGACAATCACATACACCTTTTCATACACTATTACAATTTTTCATCACTCTTTGTAAAATACAGAGTATCATATTTTAATCCATTGTCACAGCAATACAAGTATCTAAAAATCCACTCAGTGATTCATACATGTTTACACACATCTAATCCCTTACCTATGGATTCACTCATACATGCTGTCAATGAACAATAGAACACTATCAAAAATACTTATACATCTATATCGACATTAAACAACAGCACGCATCCTATTCACATATGAAGTCATCCTACTCACTTATGCAAACAATGGATCATACTTACATATTTACTTAGCAAAACACTTATACAAACACCACTTCTTCTATTTATTTAGATAGTAAGTCATACTTAGTGAATTATAAAATCATTATTACAAGTATACAGTTATCCATACAGTCACTCACACAATCATTGTGTCTTATGTATACATATTTATATATAACAACTGACACATACACTGCCTTTTATTTTTCTAGTTTGTTGGACCTGTACCTTTGAGAAATATATTTGCTCATCACCACACCCATAAAGAGATTCCCTCACCCAAACTGTTAGAACATGTAGTTTTAACTTCATATATCTACTGAATAAACTATTCACACATCTTTGGACAGTCACACACCCTCCACCGAACCACACACACTTTCACACTCCCATACAAATACTCAGTTAACTAATCAATAACTAATATAGACTTTCACATAGCTAGTAACCAACTGTAGAATCAGTTTACACAACAACTGACAAAGTGATACAGATATTCACACAGTTTAGTCACTATCCACTATATTTAGTGAGACATTATAAATTGGTCAAGTAAACAGTCAATTACACTGCTACTAAATCCTTCATCCAAATATTTATTTATATATCCACTAATTCTTCAATGCAAATTGCTATATATATAATGCATATTTAAATAACGAAGCAAACCACATTCACTGGATGATGTCATCAGTGATGTCATCAGTGATGTCATTTGAGATGTCATCAGTGATGTCACTGACCATGTCATGAATGATGTAATATGTGACATCATGAGCAGTGGATTGCGGGTGCGCGATATATACTTAGTACAACTAACTATATAGGAGCAATTTCAATGGTTTTGTATGAGTAAAATGTCCAGCTAACTATAACACCACTAAAACTTATAGTTTTTTGAGTGAATTTCAAAGGTTTTGTAAAAGCTAATTCCTAACTATATAACTCCTGAAACCTATGGTTTTTTCAGTGAATTTCAAAGGTTTTTTTAAATGCTAATTCCTAACTATATAAGGCCTGAAACCTATGGTTTTTTCAGTGAATATATATATATATATATATATATATATATATATATATATATATATATATATATATATATATATATATATGAATATATATATATATATTACCTACTGGCGGTCGCCAGTAGGTAGTTATAGTTAGGACCTAGTTTCCATAGGAAATCCGCAACATTCTATTGGGAATAACTTTGGCGCCGGTGGACGAATCTTCGTGAATTTCTCAAAGAAGATGGCCCACTCCTCTCCGCTCCTTCCCTGAAAGTTTTGGGGGGATTCGTGAAGTGAGGGCTGAGAAAAAAAGGGGGTCCCAAAATGTGTTTTCCCCATGCAATTTTCCATAGGACGATTGGACACTGCTACAGCCCGAACAGCTGAATGGAATTACATGAAATTTGGCAAAATGGTAGAGTCTTATTCGCAGATCGGCCTTTTGTTTAAATGGTGTAAATCCATCCAGTAGTTGTTGAGAAAATCAAGTTTAAAAAAATGTATATATCTAGAGCCGCGCACCGTACGCGCACGGTCCTCGCACCATACGCGGACCCTGGTGTGCACGAGCGAAATTGTCTGTCAGTCGTCTATCAACATTCCAAACTGTGTACACCAGGAAGTGTTGGCCGCCATCTTGTCTCTCGGGAGAACTGAGGCACAAGAGAGCCCAAAACAAAAGTGGAAAACACGAAAAGGGGGCATGGTAGAGACCCCTTGACCCCTTAGGCCTTCTCAAGGGGTCCCTGAAGGACCCCAAAGACCAAAAAAAACATTTTTTTTTTTTTAAATCGCGAGGTGCGCACATGGTGCACGCACCCGTACGAGGACGGTGCGTGCACGTTGGCAAATAAAAAAACAGGTGACACATGGGGATTTTAAAACTGCCCTTAATACATATAAATTCATCCACGCACTTTCATTAATAGTGCAAATTGAAGCATAGAGTTGTAACATACTTATATACATATGTTACATATAAGTGTTCTGGAAGTACTACAGTATACTATAGGTAAACACCCTATAGATTTATGCTGTACCACATCCTTATAATTTCGCACTTTCATATTCATTCATTCATTTATGAACTAGACATTCACTATGACAAACTAAAACATACAAACATACAAATATAGTTCTTTTTTTTGACCGGTAGAGGTAGTTCTGAAAATACATTTTTTTTTTCTTCAAAAAAGGTGAAAAAATGAACTTTGTAAATGAAACAAGTGTTCAACAGGAACAAAGAACTTAAAAAAAAATGATTGTGGGCATTTGTGGTTCTTCTTCTTTTGAAGAATTGTTTCTATGTTCTGTTGTCCATATGAAATTAATTGGTTGCAATGTATGCAGCGAACTATTAAGTTTCTGAATTCTGGCTGCACAGAAGGGATCATATTTGATGGTGTTGGTGGTGGTGGTGGTGGTCCCCTTGAAGTGCTTGGAGCAGAACCCTGCTCCTCCTCTGATCTTCTGTCAACTGCTCTTGCCCAATTGTTTGGATGGAGGTTTTTAACACGGCGTTCCACGCTTGCTGTGCCAAATGAATATTTTTTGTTGGCATTACCCTTGGATAAAACAGTGTCACACATTTTGCATGTGACTAGTGGGGCGTTAACTTTTTTTTGACCTTCAGGGAAGGTAAAACATTTCCAAACAATTGCTTCTTTCTTTTTTTGGGCTGTGGGTCTTCTTCCACAAATTCTTCAGATGAAGAATGATCTGAAGGTTCTTCTGGACGTCCAGCCATTTTAATGTCTTTATCTAAAGCATGGGAGCTGTAGAAAAAAGATAGTTCTTCTGTGAAAGTCAAAGAAGAATGATTAAAATGGAAGGGTCTTTCAACAATTGGAGTAGAAAGTATAATAAACCAATAGAATTTCTTGTTTTAAAGTCACATGGTTGGACGTAATCTTACGATGCGCTTATGCTGCATTTACGTGCGACGTACCCTCACGAGATTTGTAATTACCTAAAAAAGTAATATACGGTTCTTAAAAGTTAAAAAAAAAAATGTTTTCATTATCCCAGATAATGTCTACCTTTAAAATGTATAATAAATCCGTAGATATTAAGTTTGTAAGATTATAAATCTTTCGGAGGTGAGCGCACAAAGGTCTTACCGTGTGCTTACGGAGTTCTATGCGTTTACGTGCGACGTACCCTCGCGAGATTTGTAATTATTTTAAAAGGTAATATACGGTTCATAAAAGTTTAAAAAAAACAATTTCTTCATTATCCAAGATAATGTTTATCTTTAAAATCTATAATAAATCTGTAGATATAACGTATTTAAGATTAAAAAACTTACAGGGGTAAGCGCACAAAGGTTTTACGGTGTGCTTACGGTGCTCTCACGGTGCTCTTACAGTGCGTTTACGTGCGACGTACCCCCGTGAGATTTGTAATTACTTTAAAAAGTAATATACGGTCCTTTTAAAAGGAGGCAGAGTAGAGTCTCCCTGACTCCCTAGGCCTTCTCAGTGGGTCCCTGAAGGACTCCTAAAGGTCCCAAAAATCTTTTTTTTACAAAAAAATCACGAGGTGCGCGCACGGTGCGCGCACGGTGCGCGCACGTCAGAATAAAAAACAAAAAAAAATAGATTTAAATAACAAGCTTGTGTGTTTAGATGTTGGGTGGCTCTAAAAAGAGCCGTTGTGTTCATTGAGTGTTTTTTGTACCTTCAAGTAAGTACCGATGCAGAGTCTAAAGTTTAAAAGGAAGACTCTGTTCCCCTCATCTGTAAAATGTTCACCATCTCTCCTATAGATGCCTTGCATGTTGTAACACAAGTTGTTGTGGTAAATAGATCCCATGCCATAGTCTCTGAGGAAAGCAGAAACAGACTTATTCACATGTGTCCTTGCTTTCTCAATCTGTGGACAATATTGGTTGGACCAGTTCCATTTTTGCCTTCCTTTGGCAGATATTAGAATATACAAAGGCAGTTTTGGAAAAAGTGACATCAATTGCGCAAAGGTGTCCTTTAAAAGCATTTCCAGACCTACTCCAGTCAAAGTGCCCAGGTCATTGCACAATTATGAGGTCAGGGTGTGGGAGATGCATAAAGGATTTTACCAATTACATCAATTGGTGACATCTCAATCCTCTCTGGCCAATCCACATAATATCCACATTTGGTAAATCAAGGTTGAGAAAGCATCTATTTGTTGCACACCTTTCACTCCAGAAAATATAGCTATGTCCTACAATCCAGTCTTTTAGCATTTTTAAGGCAGATCCGGTAGTACTCAGATGGGCTCTGGAAGTCAAATGGCAGTTTGAAGCTGAGAGTTTAAAAAGAAATGTGGATGAGATTCAGTGCAATTGAAACACTAGAAATGATTGGTTGTTTCTTAAAACTTAACATTGAAAACTAGGGTGCATGCTAATGTTTTTTAAAAAGGAAAAATGCTATTGGTTTGGAAAAAGTCATCAAAAGTAACATAGCACTGGATGAGCAGGTGTATTGCAAGGTCAATCAGCCTTGCTGGATTTATTTGCAACATTGAGATATGAACTTCTGACCTGTGTGTCCACCCAGGTGCTGTATGGAGTGTTACCATGGTAACAGGGAAAGAGGGCAGAGGGGGAAGGTTGAACTGTATGTGACTTTTCAAATGTTGGAAGGTAGAACCAATTGAAATGTTAGTTTGGTTTTGAAATTGTGTGGGAAGAAATTTGATTGGTTATGTACAAGAATATGGGTCTGAAATGAGAGGGAATCAGTGCCATTTACTGGTTGCAGTGTCTGAGGTACATTTCAGAGATTCTGCTCAAGAAAATCTGGTGTGTGATTGACACTGTTCTAAATCTTCGAAAGCATTTTTAAAGGTGAGTTGTTAATTTGTAAGGGGATCTATGTTTGTGCAGTTTAAGTTAATAAGATAAATGTGTTCTAATGTGGAAGTCCCTCACTGTCCCTGTGTTTGTCTCTCTCACTGTTTCTCTTTCTTTGCACCACTGTTCTTTTTCTTTCCTCTCTTTTTCCATAAATCTTTCTGTTTCACTTATTCCTTTTTCTTTTCTCTTAATATAGTTATTTTTCCCTCCTTTCTCTTTTCTCACCTTCATATCTTCCCTTACTGACACTGTCTTTCATTGAATTTCTCCCCTCTTTCCCCACTTTATGTTCTCTTCTTTGTACATCACTCTCATTATTTTTCTCCTGGTCCCATTCCCCTACTGCCTCTCACTTTTTTTGTTCCCTGCATCTTTCAATCCACTTCTTTTATTTTCCTTATCTCATTCCCTTTTGCTAACTCCCATTCTTTTTGTCCCTCATCTGTTTTCACTGCATTTGTCATTTTACTCTGTGTTAGTCACTATAACTGCCTCACTCCCTTACAGTTCCTCACTGTCCCTCTCTTTCTCTCTCTCTGTCTGACTTCCTCTCTTTCCACAACTCTTTCTTGAATTTCCTTTTTCTTTCCATAAATTCTACTCTCTCACTTACTCCATTTTACTGTGTGTGTGTACCATTTTTGTGTTTGCTTGCACCATGTGTGTTTCTCCTTGAACTTTGTCACCCGCTCTGTGCACCATTTTTACTTTCTGTGTGTGCACTATAGCTCTCCCTCTGTCTTGCATATTGTCATGTGTCTAAGATCACACTGTGCGGCAAGATTCATTTTAGATGAATCTGGTTGAATAATTTGCTTAGTTGATGTGTTTAAAAATATGGTAATGATGTATTCTTGAAGTGAGTAAGGCTATAGGACATGCAGAGCTAGCAGATCTATGTAGAATGTGTGTCACGCCTCTTAATTTCCCAATTAATCTCTATGCTGTGCAATAAAGATATAGGGTGTGCTCTAACAATGAGAAAGGAATGTAATGTCTTGCTTATATATATGGGCTGTGTTCTGCCTGTAAAATATAGTTTTTGCTTGCATCATGTTCTTTTCTGTGTGCACTATAGCTCTCCCTCTGTGTGGCATATTGTTATGTGTCTAAGATCACACTGTGCGTCAAGATTCATTTTAGATGAATCTGGCTGAATACGTTGCTTTGTTCGTGTGTTTAAAAATATGGTAATGATGTATTCTTGAAGTGAGTAAGGCTATAGGATATGCAGAGCTAGAAAGACCTATGCAGAATGTGTGTCAGGCCTCCTAATTTCCCAATTAGTCTCTATGCTGTGCAATAAAGATATAGGGTGTGCTATTGCAATGAGAAAGGAATGTAATGTCTTTTTTATATATATGGGCTGTGTTCTGCCTGTAAAATATAGTTTTTGCTCACATCATGTTCTTTTCTGTGTGCACTATAGCTTTCCCTCTGTGTGGTATATTGTTATGTGTTTAACATCACACTGTGCGTCAAGATTAATTTTAGATGAATCTGGCTGAATACGTTGCTTTGTTCATGTGTTTAAAAATATGGTAATGATGTATTCTTGAAGTGAGTAAGGCTATAGGTTATGCAGAGCTAGAAAGACCTATGCAGAATGTGTATCAGGATTCTTAATTTCCCAATTAGTCTCTATGCTGTGCAATAAAGATACAGGGTGTGCTGTTGAAAAGAGAAATGAATGTAATGTCTTGCTTATATATATGGTCTCTGTTCTGCCTCTAAAGTATAGTTTTTGCTTGCATCATGTTCTTTTCTGTGTGCACTATAGCTCTCCCTCTGTCTGGCATATTATCATGTGGCTAAGATCACACTGTGCGTCAAGATTAATTTAAGATGAATCTGGCTGAATGGCATCGATTGGTGACATCTTAATCTTCTTAATTGTCCTCAGGGTTCTCACTGATACTTAGTCCTTTTGATCCCACAATAATAAGAAGTTGGCACAGAAGCTGAAATTTAAAAGATCATTTTTATTAAAGTCAAATGAGTTGAGACAACGTCTCATAGAGGCCTTAGCAACTGAATGAGGCAGTTTAAAGAGTACAGAACACTGGGGCCTTATATATGTGAGGGTTACATACTCAGCATAAAAGCGAGGGGCAGTCCTGGCTGATGTAAGCAAGCAAAATGACTAATTTGCGTTTGCAAAATCTGCTTGCTTAGCAAAGTGTTAGGAGATTTACTTCTTCATACAGCTGCAAAAAAACTCTGGCAGTTATATTAATGTAGTAGGCATGTGTGAAGTGGAGCATGCCAAACATAGTTTGTGTCTAGGTAGACTAGAAGAACAGTTAACAGAAAGGTAGGGCAGAGCACATGGCAAACAAAATGGCAGCTACAAATACAAAATGGGTGCCATGTTAAATCTTTTTCTTCTGTGCGTGTAGTCTCACACCCTCTGCTTGTACCATTTTCACTCTGTTTTCACTATCTTTCCCTCTGTGTGCTTTATTTAGCCTCTGTATGTCAGTTTTCTTTAAATGTTTTCTGCATTTGATCTGTGGTGTATGATTTCACTGTCTGTGTGTACCGTGTCTGTGTTTGCTTGCACCATCCGTGTCTCTCCTTGAAGTATGTCACCCTCTATGCGCACCATCTTTACTTTCTGTGTGTGCCCTATAGCTCTCCCTCTGTCTGGCATATTCTCCTGTGGCTAAGATCACACTGTGCGTCAAGATTCATTTAAGATGAATCTGGCAGAAATGGCATCAATTGGTGATATCTTAATCCTCTTAATTCTCCTCAGGGGTCTCACTGATACATAGTCCTTTTGACCCCAGAATAATAAGAAGTTGGCACAGAAGCTGAAATGTAAAAGATCATTTGTATTAAAGTCAAATGAGTTGAGACTACGTCTCATAGAGGCCTTAGCAACTGAATGAGGCAGTTTAAACAGTACAGAACACTGGGGCCTTATATATGTGAGGGTTACATACTCAGCATAAAAGCAAGGGGTAGTCTTGGCGGATGTATGCAAGCAAAATGACTAATTTGCGTATGCAAAATCTGCTTGTTTAGCAAAGTGTGAGGCGATTTACTTCTTCATACAGCTGCAAAAATAGTGTGACAGTTATATTAGTGTAGTAGGCATGTGCGAAGTGGAGCATGCCAAACATAATTTGTGTCTAGGCAGGCTAGAAGAACAGTTAACAGAAAGGTAGGGTAGAGCAGATGGCAAACAAAATGACAGCTACAAATACAAAATGGGTGCCATGTTAAATCTTTTTCTTCTGTGCGTGTACTCTCACACCCTCTGCTTGTAGCATTTTCACTCTGATTTCACTATCTTCCCCTCTGTGTGCTTTATTTAGCCTCTGTATATCAGTTTTCTTTAAATGTTTTAAGCATTTGTTCTGTGGTGTATGATTTCACTGTCTGTGTGTACTTTGTCTGTGTTTGCTTGCACCATCTGCGTCTCTCCTTGAAGTATGTTACCCTCTCTGTGCACCATCTTTACTTTCGGAGTGTGCACTATAGCTCTCCCTCTGTCTGGCATATTCTCATGTGTCTAAGATCACACTGTGCGTCAAGATTCATTTAAGATAAATCTGGCTGAATGTAATCGATTGGTGACATCTTAATCCTCTTAATTCTCCTCAGGGGTCTAACTGATACTTAGTCCTTTTGATCCCAGAATAATAAGAAGTTGGCACAGAAGCTGAAATGTAAAAGATCATTTTTATTAAAGTCAAATGAGTTGAGACTACGTCTCATAGAGGCCTTAGCAACTCAATGAGGCAGTTTAAAGTCACACTGAGTGTCTGTGTAAATTAAAGAATTATATTTGCACCTTTTTCTATAATCTACCCTGTTTCTCCTCACAGTCCACCTCTCTCTGCTTATCTCATTTTCTCTCTGCACCAGCCTTCTCCCACTGCCTGTATCCTCTGATGTGCTTCTGTAGAGGCCTAATATGATATGGCTGCTGGTGTGTGTTAGACAGCACTTACATGTTAAATCTTTTCCTTCTCTGCCTGTAGTCTCGCACTCTCTGTGTGTTTTGTTTTATCTCTGTCTTCACTATCTCTCCCTCTCTGTGCTCCAATTAGTCTCTGCATGTAACATTTCTTTTATTGTTTTCTGTATTTCTTCTCTGTTGTACCATTGTATCCTCTGTGTGTACCATGTCTGTGTCTGATTGCACTGTCTGTGTCTCTGCTTGAACCATGTCACCCTTTTATTTTCGTGCTAAAGAGGAACTACTTGGAGATTTTCTCAGTTATGAAGATTCATTCAACGCCACCAAAAATAGTATAGAATGTCCTGTTTTCACCAATTATCTAGAAATGTTGAACGAGGAAATACAGCAAGAAGCTACAATTGCAGCCGAGATTGCTAGAGACAGTTCTCAAGACAGTCAAAGTTCTGCTTCGTTGAGTCAGGATCCATTAGGAGGACCAATTATCGAAAATGAAGCAGCCACTTCCATAGATGAGGTGGAAAGAGCAATGGAACAAGCTCAGGAGGATGTAATAAACTTAGAAGAATTGGAAAAAAAACTAAATGTTCAGCAAAAACGAATGTATGGTGAAGTGACAGAGCAGATTGAGCATGGTTTAGTTCATGAGAAAAAAGAGTGCTCATGTACGTCATTTCAACCTGTCCGACTATACGTGAGTGGAGAAGCAGGAACTGGAAAAAGTTTTCTAATTAAAGGAATTGCATCTTATCTACAGAAAAGAACAGAGTCGTCACTCTCTTGTGTTGTTACCGCTCCACCTGGGTTGGCAGCGCATAACATTAAAGGGATTACTTTACATCGTTTGTTGATGCTGGCAGTAGAGCACGAAAATAAATTAGAATACCACATGCTATCTGAAGAAGCTTGTTGTGAAGTTTCCAGAGTCCTGAAAAAAATGAAACTTCTCATTATTGATGAGGTAAGCATGGTATCAAATGTAATGCTTGCCTTTGTGCATTTAAGAATGCAACAAATTCTTAAAACAGAGTATGATGTGTTGTTTGGAGGAAAACACATCATCGTTTTTGGAGATCTACTACAGCTAACACCTGTGAAAGGACAACCAGTGTTTAAAAGTGTTACACATGAAGATACCAGAAAGTGCCTGGGAAGCATTGGAATTGTAAATATATGGTTATATTTAAATATACAGAACTCACTCAAAATATGCGACAGGCAAAGGATGCTGATTATAAAAGTATGCTTCAAGATATAAGAATTGGAAAACTAAGTGAACGTGGCAAAGAAGCTCTACAGGCACGATTACTTTCCAGTTTGTTTCCAAAGGAAAATGTTGGTGCAGAGAATATATATCGAAAAATTGTTGAAAATAAATCAGTGATATGCTTAATGCCAACTCTGCAAGAATGTGCAATCTTCAATGAAAAAATGTTGAAATTAGAAAATCAAGAAATTAGAAAATTGGAAGCTATTGATAGAATAGAGCATGAAGGAGCTACTATTATTTTGTCAGAATAGTTAAAGTCAAAATTGAATTCTTTAGAGAAATCAATATCTAAAAAGGCTGGTTTAGAAAAGAATCTATATGTATGTTTAAATTGTCGGATAATTTTACGACGTAATTTACATGTGGAAAAAGGTTTAGTAAATGGAGCAATGGGACATGTTGTTGGTTTTATCAATTACCCAAATAGAGGTGAGATTGAAATTATGAAAATCAAATTTGATGATTTTGAAGAAGAACAACAATTGAGACGTTGTTGGACTCGATTTTTGCTTGTAAAAGATTTATATGTCCGTCGAAAACAGTTTCCTGTTTGTTTGGCATATGCGGTGACTATTCATAAATCACAAGGTTTGAGTGTAGATAGTGCTTTGGTGAATATTGGAAGCACTGTGTCCAAAGAGGGTGTGGCATATGTTGCTTTATCTCGAGTCAGAACTTTATTCGGATTATACTTGATTGATTTTGATGAGACAAAGATTAGTGCAGATCTGAATTGTGTGAAAGAGTATAATAGGTTAAGAAAAGAATATTCTCCAAATTTACCTCAATATCCTTTATTTGAAAAGGATGTGGTACGTCGGAAAAGAAGATTGGAGAAAAATTGTAGTGAGGTTGTAGAAAAAAGAAAAAAACTAGATGAACCAGTAATTTCAAGGAAAAAGAAAAACGATAGTATTGAAGAGGTTGTTGGATTTCAGTTTGAAAACAGTACTGGTGTCAACTGCTATGCTAATGTAGTGGTTAATGTTGTTTATTTTCTTCAAACTTTACAGCAACAGATTGTTGATAATCGGGATCAAAGATTTTGTTGTTTGTTGAATTCTGTCTTTGAGAAATGTAGCAGTGATAAAACAAAAATAGAAAGTGTTTCTGATATTCAAAATGTTTTAGACATATGTTCTGGAGTAAATCAATTTTTACAGAATATTCAGCAAGATTGTCAGGAATTTCTTATGTATATGCTTGTTGTATTGGAAGATAAAGGTGTAGATATTGAAAATATATTCGTTGTTTCTTATAAATGGCAACATGACTGTAATAATTGTTTGTTTTCAAGTAGTACTCAAATAGACACAGAAAGATTTATATATTTGACATTACCAGATTGCAAATCAGTGACTTTTAATAATCTAGTTAGAGAAACAAATCAAAACATGGTTTGTACCCAATGTAACTCAGAAATGTTATGAACATTAGTTATACAAACATATGGACAGTATGTTATTTTAATGCTCCAACGATGCAGACCTGATGGAACAAAATTGACAACTTTAATTAAAAAGTTTGTGGCTTCTCAAATATCAATTTGAGGAAGAACTTTTGTAACTGTAGCAATTATTTTCCATGATGGTTCTTCTACAACATCAGGACATTATACAGCTTACTTAAAATGTGCAAATGGCTGGACTCATTGTAATGACACTCAATTAACTTTTAAACAACGTTTGCCTTTTGACTTACCAAATTCTTACCTAGTGTTTTTAGAACCCAAATTTTAGGGAAAACAATTGGCCTAGGAAGATTGGTGTTGTAAAAAAAGGTTAATCTGCTGCTGAGAATTACTTTGTTACTCAGGGTGATCAAGATAAAAAAAATTTAAACTTGTCATAGAGGTAGTGTAAGTGTATCATATAGTGAGTGATATGGGTATTACAGGAAATGTTGATCATGAGTGAGGCAGTGGTGTTTTAGATTTGTTGTAGTTGTTGGAGATGTTGGTGACATTTTTTATTCCCTTGTAGAGGTTTCTTTTAATGGTATACAGCTCCTTGGTGAAATAAAGAATGAGCAGAGTGTGATCAGCATACCAGATGATGTTGAGGTTCTGATAGCATGCTATTTGTTTAAGGTTCTATGTTCATGATAAATACTATCGGGTGGAGGTATAACCATTGTTAGATGGTCCAAAAGATGTGGGTGCTTTTGTTTCAGAAGGTGGAAAGACGGATGCTTAAGAGTACTATTAAGTAACTTCCAAACTAAGGATTTCGAGATACTATTTGTCCATGAGGAATAGTATCACAACCAAATGACTATTCCAGGTTATTGTTTGGGCATTACTTTATTTAGAGTGTATAAGAAAGAAGTAGTATTGTTTTTTTACTTTGTGAATGCTTTTCACATTCTTTACTTACATCAGAAATTGCTGTTTGAAAAAGACATTTAAGATATGTTTTTCTCTAATTGTTACATTGTCAATGAAAATGTTGAATGGGTTTTTTAAACACAATCTTTTTGATTATGTTTTGTTTGCCTGCTGTCATATAATGAGTTGTATTGAACTCACTGTTTTAAGTGAAATTCAATATATTCTGAGAACAGCAAAATGAAATATATTATATATTGTACAAATTATTTTGTATTGTGAAAAATATATTATAACTCAATTGTTTCTTCTCTTCCACAGATATTATATTTAGGTAAGTACAACAAACAAAAAAATACTTTTTCATTACTTTCTTACTTCTATTTCTCTCTATCCTTTCTTTACTGTCTCTCTTTAATTTTTTACTTTCCCTCATCTTACTCCTCTTCCCTCATTCTACTTACTCCCCTTCATTCACCTTTACTCTGCTTCTCTCACCATTAGTACTCTTCCTTCACCCTCTCTCATCTTGTCCAGCTCCCTCTTTCCTCTGTCTGTTCCTTACTTCTCTTTCCTATCTTCCTCCATCACTACTCTTCTCTTGCTGTATCGATTAGTCTCTTGTCACTGCCCCTTACTCTCTTTCCTTCATATGATCACTGAGTGACCTTCACTCACTCCACTTCTTTCACTTCCTCACTCCCTTTTGCTCACTGCCCTTTTCTCTATTCATGTTTAAGTCTGTTCTTCAGTATCAGTCAGTATAACTGATTTACTACTTTACAGTCCATCACTCTCCCTCTGTTTCTCTCTTTTACTGTCTCCCTTTCTCTCCACCAGTCTTCCTTTTGTTTTCTGTCTCTTTACATAAATCCTTCTATCTCACTTACTTCTTTTTCCTTTCTTTTAATATGCTTCTTTTTCAATCACTCCCCTTCCCACAGTCGTATATCCCTTCCCTCACTATCCCTGCTTTTCACTCAATCTGAGTCTTCTTCCTCCACTTCATGTTCTCTTCTCTCTGCATTACTCTCATTCCATATCTCTTGCACCTATTCCGTCAATTCCCTTCCATTAATCTCGTTTCCTCAATCCATTTTAGTAACTCTCATTCCTTTAGTCTTTTACTCCTTTCAGTCTATTACTCAGTTCCTCTCTTCCTCTGTGTTTCTCCCTCCCCCTTCCTTTCTTTCCCTTTCTGTTTTTTTTCACTTCAACTTTCTTATGTATTATGAAAAATATATTGTAACTCATTTTTTTCTTGTCTTCCACAGATACTATATTTATAACAAAAGAATTCTATTAAGTTATCATTATTTATAAGGAAAGTATGACAAACAGAAAATACTTTTTCTTCAATCTCTTACTTGTGTTTCTTTCTTTCCTATTCTTTAATCTCTCCTTACTCTTCTTCCTCTACTCATTTTACTCTCCTTTTCTCATTCTCATTATTGCCTTTCATTCACTTTTATTGTCTTTCTGTGACTATCAGTAAAAAAAACTCTTGTGATTCTGGGCAAATCCCTTAATCTCCCCGTGCCTAAAATGAATGTGTGTCCATCCTCATGCAATGTAACTGGTGCTATGTAAATCGCTCTGATACCTGATTCGGTTCGGGTCTAGTTCGCGCTATATAAAACTCAGCAAAATTTAAAAAAAAAGAAAAATCAGTACTCTCTCTTTTCCGTCACTCACCTTGTCCATCTCCCTCTTTCCCATGTCTGTCTCACTTCTCTTTCCTATGTTCCCACATCACTAACTTTGTGTTACTGTATCATTTAGTCTCTTCTCACTCCCTCTTTACTCTCTTTCCATAACATTAACCCTCACTGATCTTCACTCACTCCATTTTTCTCACTCCCTCACTCCCTTTTGCTCAATTCTCTTCCTTAATTTGTTCCCTCTCCTTACTGATTTGTCTTCATATCATCCCTCAGTCTCTTTCATTCACTCCACTTTTCGCACTCCCCTCACTTTCTTTAGCTCACTCTGTCTGTCAGTCCCTTTCCCTTACTCCTCTTTCCTCATTCACTTTTGCTTACTCCCATTCCTTTAGTCCCACTTTTCCTTTCACTCCTTTTCTCTCTCCCTCTCTCCCTGTATCTCACTCAGTCTAACTGCCTAACTCCCCTCATGTACTTGCTCTCCCTCTCTTTCTCTCTTATTCTCTCTCTCTTTCTCTCTCTCATCCTTCCTGTCTTTCTGTTTCTGTTTCCTTCACTCCTACTTTATCCCTCCGTCCTCTTTCCTCTCTCTTAATCTTGTTCCTTCTTTCTCATTCTCTTTCATCACCCTCATACCCCTTTCCTCAGTGTTACTGCCTTTCACTCACCCTCAGTACTTCTCCCTCAGTCACCTTGTCTCACTCCCCTTCCCTCACCCCCTCACTCCATCTTACTTACTTCCCTTCACTTATTTCTTCCCTTACTTTTTTTTCATCCATTTTTCTCTCCCTGTTTGTCTCTGTGTCATTCAGTCTCACTGGCTCATTCCTTCTCAGTTCTTTGCTCTCCCTTTCCCTGTCTCTCACTCTGTCCTTCTCTCACCTTTACCCTTAAACTCCTATCTTCTCTCTTTCTATCACTGTTCTTCTATTCTTCACTCACTTTCCATGTCTTTTAATTTTGTTCCTTCTCCCTCACTCATCTTTTCTCCTCCTAATACTACTTCCCTATCTATCACTGTTGTTCACTCACTATCATTCACTTTCTCTCTCTGCACTTTATCCTATCTGTATTTTTCACCACTTTACTTCCCCGCTTCTTTTTTGTCACTTCCCCTCACTCTACTTCTCTCACTCTCCTTCCCTCACTTTTCTTCCTTTACTCCTCTTTCATTACACCCTCACTCAATCTCACTAACACACCTTCATTTACTCCCTCACTCACTTTTTTTTATTAATTTTTTTCTCTCTGTCTACCTCTGTCTTACTTACTGTAACTGCTTTACTGCTTCTTAGTTGATAGATAACGAAGAATATCATCGCAGACGTTGCATTGGAAGTGGACATTGGTGAAAAGTGGCTCGATATTTAGAGCAGTCGATGAAGGAGATGCTCCTGCAGATGAAGTGCTGGGAACAGCAACTGGAGGGTTCGCTGCAAGGGTTTGGGTAGATGCCCTTGCATAATCGTTAGAATGTACATTTTAACATTTTTAACGAGTGTAATCAATGTGTCTATATTAAAAGACTAGTGTGTCTTTTGATGTGCTCTAGATAGCACACTACCACAGATTTTGCAGGTGAACTTTGTTGCATATACTTTCTTGTGTCCCTCTGGAAAGGAAAAATACTTCCAGATAAAGGACAAATTGGTCTTCTTTCTACGTGTCTGCTTTTCAACAAACTCCACATCTGAGTCAGATGATGATGTTTATTTATTTCCCCACTCTCCTTCAGTCCATTTCTCTCTCCGCCTCTTTTTCTGTCTCACTGAGTGTAACCACTTTACTCCATCTCACTCACTTACTCTCCCTCTATTTTTCTCTCACTCTATCTCTCTCTCTCTCCCTCACTCTTTCTGTTTCCTTGACTTCTACTTTATCCCTCAGTCCTCTTTCCTCTCTCTTAATCTCCTTTGTTCTTTCTCATTCCCTTTCGTATTCCTAATACCACTTTTCTCATTCGTAATGCCTTTCACTCACCCTTAGTACTTTTCTGCTAGTCACCTTCCCTCCCTCCCCTTTCCTCACTCCCTCTCTCCATCTTACTTACTCCCCTTCACTTATTCCTTCTCTTTCTTTTTTTTAATCCATTTTTCTCTCCCTGTTTCCATTTGTGTCACTCAGTCTCAATGGCTCATTGTTTCTCAGTTCCTTGCTCTCCCTCTCCGTTTCTCACTCTATCCTTCTCTTTCCTTTACCATTAAACTCATATTCTCTCTCTTTCTATCACTCCTCTTCTATTCCTCACTCACTTTCCCTGTGTTTTGCTTTTGTTCCTTCTCTCACCATCACTCCACTTCTCTTACCTTTACTCCCTTTATCCTGATCTACTTCTCCCTGTCCATCTCTTACTCCCCTTTTCTCACTCCCCCTACCTCACTTGCCTTTCCTTACTGCCATTCCCTTACTCTTTCACTCACCTTACTTCACTCCCCTACCCTTAGTCCCTTTGTTTCAGTCACTCTTTGGCTAAACAATTTTAATTTCGATTAAGTTGAGGCTCTGCTCCCCATAGCAGAGTATCTCATTGCACATATTGCACCTCATGTTCAATCTGCTCAGGAACGGGCGTATTTCCAATGCTGGTGTAGATGGTAAGGCATTACGTGCTCCTGTTGATGTGCTGGGCACAGCAGATGGTAGTTGAGACGCGAGGGCTCTGGTTGATGCCTGTGCGTACTGTGCAGAGTGCACATTCCTCAAGTGCCTTATCATCGTATAAAATGCGAAGGAATACTTCTTTTGAGGGTTTCCCCTTGAGAGGACAGATCCACAAATTGTGCATATCACCTTTGAGGCATTTACTTTTTTCTGCCTCTGTGGATATATAAAACATTGCCAAATGAATGATTGTTTAGTCTTCTTTGCAGATGTCTGATGTTCCTGGACATCTGATTCAGAAGAGGAATCCATTCTTTCTGCCATCTTTAAAAATCTCTGGAATAATCCTTGAAGAAAGCTGGAAAGGTCCTTCCCCCAAAAAGAGTGAAACAGATAGTGAGGGAAGTGGGTGGGGTTTTTGAAGATTCTGGAACAGTAACTACTATAAACCAATCGAAAGTGTTGTTTTCGCGTCACATGACTTGACGGGCGCACGGGTGCTTGCACAGGTGCGCGCATGGTGCGCGAACGTCGCTTCAAAATGGCGGTTTGCCCGATTTTCGAAAAAGTGTGAAAACATAAAAAGAAGGCAGGGAAGACACTCCCTGACCCCCTAGGCTTTCTCGGGGGATCCCTGAAGGACCCCAAAGAGCAAAAAAAAAATTTTTTTTTAAACAAATAAACAAATTGCAGGTGCGCGCATGGTGCGCGCACGGTGGAAAAAATCACAAAAAACAAAAGTACATAGAAATTTGAGTGGTTATTGTTGATTGAAGATGTATACTATACTGTTCAACTTTAACCAAAACATAACAATTAGCTTTGTCATTGCATATTACTGGATACAGTCAATCCATTATAATATACAAAGGCAGTTTGTGAAAAATAAATACTTAAAAAATATAAAAATTGATACAATAATGTGCATGTTAAAAACTTTTGAAATTCATTGAAAAACCATATGTTTCAGACCAGATATAGTTAGAAATTAGCATTTAAAAAACCTTGCAAATACACTGAAAAAAAAATAGGTTTCACACACGTTATAATTAGGAATTAGCATTTAAAAAACCTTGCAAATTCACTGAAAAAAACATAGGTTTCACACACGTTATAGTTAGGAATTAGCATTTAAAAAACCTTAGAAATTCACTGAAAAAACCATTGGTTTTACACACGTTATAGTTAGCTGGACATTTCACTCATACAAAACCTTTGAAATCCCACCGTTATAGTTAGTTCAGCTAACTATAACTCGCGCGACCGCAATGCACTGCTGATGACGTCACATATTACATCACTCATGACATGGTCAGTGACATCACTCATGACATGACATCTCAAATGACATCACTGATAACATCATCTTTGTGAAAGAGTGGCAGACCACCTCTCACCCTACTATAATCTTAGATACACACATTCAAAAATGGAAACTACAATTTAAAAAAAAATAGAGATACCAATACCAGTTACAACAACCTATTAGGTAATTCTAACATCTACATAAAGATCCACTCATTCACCAACAGTTCTATATAGTCACTCATACATGTACTCACTGATTATATGTACTCATACACCTATACATCCTGTACACACTAATACTCATCCATATAGTTACTCACATACATATTCACACATGCAAATAAACTATCAATCATCCATTTGTTTGCATATATAGCTATACACACACCACTACACTTACTTCTACAGAAACGTACACATACTTACTCTCTTAAACAATCAATTATAAAAACACATACTAATTTATACAGGTATTCTTCCAATCTCTCAGTCTCATATATACTCACTTATATACATCAATACTCACATATACTAATTTAAAATAAACTTACTCATAAAGACACTATTGAGACAGTCATTCACTCACGAACACACCCATACACACACTCATTCACTCATACAGTCCTGCACATATGCTGTGTTCAAAACACATGCAAACAGTGACTCACTCATTGATGCATCTATGCGCTAAGTAATATCCCCCACCGAACCATACAGACACTCATACTGATACAAAAAAAACCAACTAATAACCCATAAACAAACTCATGTAGCTACTCACCAACCCATGCAGCCACTTATACATAACGTGAGACACTGATACAGATATTTAAATATTTACAGATTACTCGCTAATACATCTATTCACTAAGATACACCTAATAAGTCAGTTATACAATACATTTTACCAAAAGAACATCCATTTAGATACTTATTTACCCATTCATTTTTCGATCGACCTTTAGATATACATATAAAAATATATTTAATTTTCAGAAAGACACACATTCACTGGATGATGTCATGAGTGATGTTATCAGTGATGTCATTTGAGATGTCATCAGTGATGTCATGAGTGATGTCACTGACCAGGACCGGGGTCGGCAAGATGGCGGTCGAGTGAGACCGTAGTGTGGATGGACCAGTGCTGGGGGAAGCTATCGGCAGGTCTAAGGTCTCTACACTAAGCAGGGAAAGATAGGATATGATATCCTACTTCTCGTAAGAAGAAAAGAAAAGAAGCCCAAGCATACTATGAATTGACCAGCACATCTAATAGTCTGAGTGAAGGAATTATTTTTGTGAAGACCCCTAATGGCGCTAGAAACCAGAAAGGCGCTAAGTTCCAAGCCCAACATAGTGTCAGGAGCTTACCTGAAGACTCTCGCCTCGCTCATCGGTCTCTCAGTCATCCGCTTTCTCTGCCGTGAGCAGTTCTCGGAGCCGAGGGTGCCAAGGGCTGAGAAGACTGCTGGGAAAACTGCGGGTGCCCCTGATCAGCAATCTTGTTGGGACTCCACCAAGAGAGGAACCGAGATAGCTCCGAAAAACGCCGGAACCTCCGCTGCGGGGAATGCGAGGGCTGCAGCAGCAGCGGCAGCAAGGCAAGCGCAGGCACAGTCACAGCGGGAAGACGCTCCGAGCGAAAAGCAGGCAGCCGGCAACAAAATAGACGCAGGCTCTGGCGCCATGACTCCGAGACAAGGAGCTGCGGTGTCGAGGAAAGGGAGCATGACCGGCCCCTCAGTTGCTGACCTCCTACGTCGAACCCCGGGGGGATCACTTCCAGGTCAAACTAAGCAGAGCAAGCCAGTAGCTCTGAATATGGAGAATACGGAGAAAGCTCTGCAGAACTGTCCGGAGAACCCCAGGTCCCCAGAGGTCTTTGACTGTGAAGTAAGTTCTGATTTACTTATGGGGGGAGCGGTGGGAGCGGTCTCTACAAATGCTGCCAAACAAACCGATATGCCACAAGGTGCCCCTCTATACATATCCCTTCGCTTCCAAAATCAGCTACAAGGACAATCATAAATAATGACAAGGGCATGGATTCTACTGAAACTGATTAAACTCCTGCGGTAGTACTAGCGGCATGCTCCAATGAGATTTTGGGTGACATAGCTGGCGGGGATGCGGTTCCACTTAATGAGACGACTAATACCTTGGGTCTGGTTTGTTCAGATCATTCTAATGGCTCCCAAGCTAAAACCTCGGAAAAAGTGACTCGCAGTGCTAAACCAAATAACACGACAGCTTTAGATACCGATGTGGAAAAAGACCCTAATGATTTCTATTCCTTCTCAAACGAACTTGAATGGTCCGATGAGACATGCTCTATATCAACGGAGGGGAGTGATAACGATAATGATATCGATTGCGGAGCCCAAAAGACAGTAGTCAGAAAAAGAAAGGGCCACCACGGTGTGACGGAGTTTGCATGGGATTATACCCCTACAACTCAACTTACGGCGCAACAACCAATTCAATATATGCCGACTAATGCCTTACATTTGGTCCATCAATCTGCTGAACCGCCCTCTGGTTCATCGACCACCCTGGATACAGTTATGGAAACAGTCCTTCAAGCAATCGCAGCACACAGGGAAGAGACTGCACACGATGGGCGCAAAGCCCAAGCTGCTCTCCGAACAGTGCAAGGGGTGGTGCGCAGACTAAATAAAACTGTTAGTGCATTTGGAGACAGAATGACTGACTTGGAGTCCCGCATAGTTTCCAATGAAACTGAGATTGCTGCAAATCATGAGCTAGCAGAGTCACATGAATCAGAATTGCTCGATGTAAGATGGAAGTTGGAGGACTTTGAAAACCGCCTCCGAAGGAACAACCTTCGCGTCCTAGGCGTGCCAGAATCATTGGAAGGGGAAGGATGCCCGCTCTTTCATCATTAAAGTTTTCTGTGATTCTCTACTAGAACTGTCTAATTGGAACTGGGACTTAGAAATACAACGAGCTCATCGTGTGCCTATGTATGGTAAACAGTCTAAGCGACCTGGGGGATATCCAAGAGCAATTCTAGTTTACTTTGGTAACTTTCTCCTCAGGCAGGCAATATCCGAGAAGGCCAAGCCGGAGTCGAAGCGCGTCAGTGGTGCTATTTCCTATTTTGTCTGCCCCGATTTCTGCCACGCCACTGTGGGAAGGAGATGGCGTCTCTGCCAGTTGATTAAGCCTTTCCAGGAGAAGAAATTGGCGGCCTACCTGAATAACCCTGCCCGGCTTAAAGTAATCAATGGTGGCGAAACAAAATTTTTTACATCAGAAAGCCAAAGAGTATTTAGAAGGTCTCTAATTCGGCTTGTTAGCTACTCCCTCTAAAGTCAGTGCCATGGTAGGATGTATCTACAAATAAAATTCACACTAAGGTATAAGGGCATTAGTGATAACATAGAGGGGACGTTCTTGAGGTATTCTCTGGTCTTCTTTTTCTTCTTCTTTCTTCTTTTCTTCATCGTTTCCGCCCTATATTTTCTGACCTTTAGGCTTTCGGCTGAAGAATATAGTGAGCTGCCGATTTATGCGAAAAGGCTATCACAAGGGTGTTCTTGTGTGGCTCTAGCACTGGTCCTGGGAAGCACACCCATCAAACAGACTACCATGGAGTCTAAATGCCTCATTCTGGGTGCGGGGGAGGGATGGGGAGGGGGGCTCGACAGCTGGAAGGGGGAAAAAAGCAAGGAAAAAATGGCAACTTCTTATGTGTACTGAATTATAGAATAATAAAGAAAATGTTTTTTAATAACGACAAAGAGATAATCTTGGAAATTAACAGTAAGATGCTATGGGGAGGTTGAAAATGTGTTCTTGGAATGTGGCGGGGCTTAATGATAGAGCAAAGAGAGCTAGTATATTCGAACTAATCAAACAAGGGTCTTTCGACATTCTTTGTTTTCAAGAAGCCCATATTACATGGGAAGATAGGGATTTACTAAGAATGCCTGGGTATAACTTGTTAGCGGCCACTTCACAAACATCAAAAACTTGTGGTATAGCTATTTTTGCCAGAGGTTTTTTAGGGCAAGCCAAGCGAAAGCTAACAGACTCCTTGGGTAGATGGGTCATTATTGAGCTAGAACCCGGAATTATAATTTGCTCAGTCTATGCCCCCAACCATGACGATCCGCGCATATTTGAAGATCTAGAGCTAGAGCTGGCTTCTTGGCCCAAAGATTTGATATTATGTGGCGATTTGAATATTTCTATTAATCATGTGGGAATGCCCTATAACCAGTATATGTCCATTTATAAAGGAAGGAAACCTAAAGTGTATAGAGCGATCTCCCAACTTAGGGAGAGTTTTGACTTAGTAGATATCTGGGCTCTTAAGCAACATTCCGATCCTGGCTACACATATTTTTCATTTCCGCCTAATAAATATGTACGAATCGACTACATGTGGGTGGTCTGTGACCATGCTTCCGCTGCAGAAGTCGGTAAAAGTCCTAAAACACTCTCGGATCACAATATGCTTACTCTCACTATTAATTTGACTAATCTCCATAGGCCCCGTTTTAATTGGACATTTGACATGAAACTTCTTGCAAATAGACAATATATTGACCACATAAAAATCTGGACACAGGGATACTTTGACTGTAATCGATATAGTGCGTCGAGGGCTGTAGTGTGGGACTGCTTCAAGGCCGCTCTTAGGGGAGAAACTATGAGCTTTGTAGCCAAACAAAAGAAAGAGGCAAACCTGGTTAATTAGCAGCAGATGCAAGACCTCGCCAAAGCTGAGCATGAACATACAGCTGCTATAGTAAAAGGGGAGGAGGGAGGAGTCTTATTACGTAAACTGCTAATTCTTAAAACTACGATCAACGGCAGGATTAATCAGAAGGCAGCTGAGACCTACCAAACTAGTCGTAATAAATTGTATGAAGATGGAGAAAGGGTCAGAACACAACTAGCCCTGCGTACCCGACAGAAACAGTCACTCAATAAAATCAGCAATATCCAGGCAACCGGTAGGATATATACCAAACCTAGTGAGATACTGGATGTATTTAAAGGCTATTACGAAAACCTCTATTGCAATGAAGAGATCCTTGAGCTATCTGAAATTAAGGAATCATTACGGCTCTGGCTAATGGAATGTGGCCCAAATAATATTCTAGATGCAGTCACTAGGGATGACTTAGAAAAGGACATCACGCAAGCAGAGATACAAGTGGCTTTAGCAGAACCCTAGACCTCTATAACATTTTGGGAGAGATCATTATACCATACATGCTAGATCTTTGTATAGGTATTCAGGGGAATGGTAATATGCCTGTATCTTGGAAAGAGACCAATATAGTGATGTTTCAAAGAAGGGTAAGCCCCTTGAACTTCCCACGTCGTATAGCCATATATCCTTAATAAACTCATACTTGAAAGTTTATGCAAAGGTCTTGGCTAATCGGCTCAGGAGGGTGGTAGAATATCTGGTCTCCCCGTGGCAGCATGGTTTTATTACCCGAAAGGGAACTACGGATCATACCCGTAGGGCTATTTCTTTATTTGATATCATGGCTGCGACGGGGGGCCGGATGTCTATGATCCTCCTTGACGCCGATAAGGCCTTTGATCGAGTTTCATGGAAATATTTGCGGGCAATATTGGAGTTCTATAACTTTGGGGTTGGCTTTGTTCGATCGATACAAGCAATGTACCAAGATCCAACTGCCAAAGTTCAGACGATGGGCTTAGAATCTAGATCATTTAACATTCTAAGGGGTACTCTTCGCCCTCTATATTAATCCGTTGATTATGAAGTTATTGGCAAGTACTTTAATAAGACCCATTAAGACAGGCATGCATGAAACCAAGATACTTGCCTACACTGATGACGTGGCGGTTGTAACACCAAACCCCACTGAGGCAATTGGAGAGATCGAAAGTATAACTCAGTCTTTCGGGGTTATGTCCGGATATTCTTTAAACCGTGAAAAAACTCTGGTTATTTGTACAAATAATACTATATTCAACGATCCCAGAAAGACAGCCAACGCCGTTTATCTTGGCGTTTCTATATCCCCGCAGATTGAAAATGTTAACAAACTTAACTATGAACCCCTCTTGGAAAATATAAAAAAGGACTTTTTGAGGGTCAATAGTTTATATCTCTCCATCATTGGAAGGGTTAACTTCATTAAAATGAATATCTTTCCAAAGATATTATACTTTTTTTGAGCAATCCCTATAATTCCTGAGGATAAGACGTTAATGGCCATGGAATCACATATCTCGAAATTTATTTGGGGGTATGGCAAAATTAGGAGATCCACAAAATTTCTCTCCCTACCACAGGAGAGAGGTGGTTTGGGCTTGCCAAATATAACCCTTTATCTTTGGGCTAGTCTCCTCCAAGGGATGTTTCCCCTATTTAATATAAATCCAATAAGAAACATTATAGCTGGGGTTGGGATTCCCACAATATACGAGCTAGCTGTAGGAGAGAAAGCAAAGGGCCTTTTGTTGAGACAGATAGAACCATCTTACTACAAGAAGGTAAAGTGTAAAATTATTAACAGCGCCTGGAAGGTATGGAAGAAAGTATCTAAACATATGGATATCTCAAAGATCAACAAATATACACCATTATGGCATTCCTTTCTGCTTTCCAGGCAAGTCAATGACGATATTGCTAAGAGGGGGGAGAGTCACGGATTGGTATCAGTGTGGGATTTCCTAGGCGCTGAGCCCGCCGTTAGGTTCTCCAGCCTCCAAATAAAATTCAATATACCGTCCTCTGACCTTTTTAAATATATTCAAATAAACACCATACTATCTACAAAACTTCCAAACATCTCAATGTTGAATATTCCTATTTTTGAGCTCATAGGGGGGAAAAAACCTCTAGAATAGGCACACTTTATGGGTTAATGCTGGAACAACAACACGATGATTTGGAGAAAACTGAATCACTCTGGTCATCAAAGCTGAACAATCCGAACGTCGACATTGATAAGGTCCTTATGCTCTCTGCTAGGGTATTCTTAACATCAACCCTTAAGGCCCAACTCTATATGACTATATACAACTTATATTTTACACCGGCAAAACTACATACAAGGGGGAAAAGAATAGACGACAATTGTCCCAGATGCGGTATAGGCCCGGCCCATTTAATACACATGTTTGTTGAATACAGTAAATTGACTACCCTTAAATTAAAATTTTCAAAATACTGGGAAGAGGTGTTCAGGCACAGAGTTTCTATGTCCCCGACTCTTTTCCTGTTAGGATGCGATAATACCCTTGGGCATAGTAAAGAAGAAGAAATATGCTTGTTCCTGGGTATGGCTGTATACAGTTTAATTCTGGCTACCCGATGGAAAGATCCCGATTCTCCCAACTTTCAAGTTTGGATAACTTGGTTTTTGGGGATGTGTATGTATGTATAGGCATTTATATAGCGCACTACTTACCCGTAGGGTCCCAAGGCGCTTCGACCGCTGCGAAACCCTTCCTGGCTTCCCTGAGAGATGGTCCCTTAATGGGTATCTCCAGGGTGAGACCAGGCATCCCCGGCGGTCTGGTGGGGCCGTTAGTGAAGATGAGGCAAGCTAATGCCCAGAGTTGCCGAGTGTGATTGCTGATCAGAGTGGGCACCGAGGCGAGAGAATTATCGAGTCCGCTGACCCTGGTCCAGAAACCTGCCGCGCCGGGAATCGAACCCTGGTCCCGGGCCGTCCTCTGCTCTCGGGTCTGCCGCCTCTAACCAGTGAGCCACACTACTTCACACTACTACTTGATATTCAATCAAGAAATGTCAATCTATACAGCTAAGGGTAAAAAGGCTAGACAGCATGGTATCCAAATTTGGCACCCTATTACCACCTGGAAAGATAGGTTTTAGTCATATGCAAGATGTAAAGTTTACTTATTTAAACAAATGTAAATAAAAATGTTTATGTGATATATCTCTGTGGCAAAAATGTATAGTTCCTATATGCATCAGTATTTTGTTATTGTATTATGTATCTCTTAATGGATTTAAGTATATTATTCAAATATTTTTGTAATCTTTTTTTTATTCTTGTATGCATCGAAGTGTAGTGTAGTTCCTATTATCCCAATAGGCTCTGCGCATTGGAATAATACCTTCAATAGTATAGGCCTAGACCAGACGTTAACTAGGTCTACTACTGTCGATATTAGACTTAAAGTTTTGGGTTTGCCAGCTTAGCTCAGAGTTCACTAGAAACTTTCTCGAATAGGCAAGGAGGAGTTGAACCTCCCTGGATAGACAAGAAGGGATTTAGTTTCTGACAACCATAGAACATGACAACTTTGCTCTCCCCTAATCAAGAGTGTATCTCGAGAGTCGTGTGAACAAAAGGCAATTTATTTTACTCAGTCAGTACGTGCATTCTTAGTCTCATCAGATTGTAGAGAAAAGGAAGAGACGGGCGTGTTCAATAAAAGATGTTATTTATTGATCAGTCTCTTTTCTCATACAAGAGAAATGGATCGATATTATTGCAATACTTATAGTTAAGTAAAGTGCATACATTAGAAGCAGAAGTATAAAATAATACTGTAAAAACATTGATATGGTTTCTAAGCCATATGAAGGTTTAAAATGAATAAAATATATTACATACACATATACATTTGACTAAACGTACTCAACTGGTGTTTCTAAATACGCCTACCCCGTGTACCTGACCTAAGCCTAATACGTGGGCGGGAATAGAAAGTTACAGTTTAAGTTAAGTTTGTTTTTGCCAAGTGACTGACTAAAGAATTCTCTGTGAGGGGGTATTCAGTTCTGTACCTGGAAGTTAGGATGAATGAGGGATGGTATCTCTCTCTCTGGTCTCGATATTCCAGGCTGCCTGCGAGGGCTACCCGGAAGCGCCGGTGCTGGATCTCTCGGCAGGAGAAAGCAGCGCGTCTCGTTTTCAGCGCGTCAGGAAGGCGGGGCTGCGCCAGCGGGGTCTGCTCTGCTCTGGGCTTCGGCAAGTCTGGCTGCTCCGTCTCGTCACCACCGCGTGTGTTTGCATAGGGCAATATCGGTAATATTTATACCTTTAAGGTGCCGAGATTGACGTAAGGATGGACATAGATACGTCAATAAGGATGTCATACGACTTGGTCGTTAGCACATTCTTTTGCTGAAGTTCTCGAAGAAATCAAAACAATGGCCGCAGGGTTTTTCCCAGGTTGACATAGGTTTGATTTGTTTTGAGAACTCCGTATGCCTTATCAGGGGCTGGAGAAATATCGCTTGTCTAATTAGATCGCAAGCGTTATGACCTAATTAGATAACACGTTCCTGTGCCGTAGTGTGGCTTCGTCAGATAACGGTATCTGCATCATGGGGGTTTGCTGCCTCATGGGCTGACTGCTAGTTAACTTGTTGGTTTGTTAACCAGAATAGGGTCAGGAATAGGGGGATCGATTCAGAACCTATAGGAATACATCACACCCACTCCACGCTAACTATGGACATATTTACTAATCTATGCATAGTAAAACATACTATAGAGTAATGTGTATACCTTACCACCCCAAAATACATAAATGCATTTTGAAATCATCAAATATACGGAAAAATGCAGTCATATGTATAGTATGCACTCAAGCTGTAGAATATTGCTAAAGTAAGCACGCATTTGTATACATTATTGCTATTTGGTATATGAAAATGTACACATGAAATGGCTCTTAATACAGAAAAAAAGTTCGAGACCATTTCATCACAGAGTAAAATAAGTATGAACATTCCTGCGGGCAGCTAATGTCTATAAGCTATCTAAAATTAGACATTTTAGTTCTTTAAGAATAGTTCTTACTTTAAGCAGAAGATAGTGTCCCGAAAAATATGCAAAAATATTTTGGGGCTGCTGAAAAAATTGCTGTCCGTGAACTGGTGGGAAAATTGTTCATGTGACTCTATTATTAAAGTTGAAGGCCAAATTCAGGGTGTTGGGAACGCCGTGTGCGAGCTTGCTCAAAAGTCTCTATTTCTGCTCTGGTGAGAACATCATATCATTTAGGCTTTCGAAAAAGCTGTCAACAGCTTCCTGGGAGAGTTCCACTAACTCGGAAAAAGGTGTAACCATGCATTCGTGCGCATGATAGTCTCCATTGACGTTCTGATTTGGATTGCTGACAGAAGGTCGTACCTGATCGATGCTGCTTTCATCTTGTACTTCACTACCCCTTAATCGTAGTGGTGAAGCTTCCACGAATGCCGTTATCAGGATTGGTAGCCGTTGAGGGCAGCACAAAGCGTGAGCCTTGATTGGACTCAACAATGTTTCTGCATCCATTGGAGCATCCGATCGTAGCGTCAGACAGGTGTCTAACACGCATTCTTCTCCGCATAGCAGGCACCTTAATACAGGTAAAACACATCGTTGCCACATTGGTCGAAATGATAGAAACCAAGTCATGTTCAGGTCTCTAAGCCGGGATAGTCCCAGGATTTTTGATATCCGGTCCCGGTATCCAATGGCTAGGATTGTTTCTTCCCTTGTCGCAGGTGTTTTGTCTGTGACATGGTTTGCCATAACGAAATATAAGGACTAGGAATAGGATTCCTGCAATCAGTCCTAAAATGAGGGGAAGTCCGCCAAAAATCGAATGGACGAAGTCTGGAAAAATACCCAGTATGGCTTTGAATGGTGTTAATGCCATCGAAAATACTGTCTTAAATACTTGTGAGACCCCACTGGTATCAGAAATATTTAAGATTTCATTCAGGATTTCTGCGAAATGTATGGGGGAATTAGTTGATAACAATGAATGTATCTCTGCAGTCGTCCTTGCGACTTGGAGATCATACGTTTCTTTTGATGACGTGAGCCTGGTCGGCGTCTGAAGAAGCACTGTTTTCATTCTGCTTAAAGTATCTATTCGAATAGAAGTAATTTTCAAGTTGGGCCATGCCCTTGCCTCCCTGTCTGGAAAGGAGCTGGGGAACAATGAGTGTCCACAGCACTTGACCTTCGCAGTCGTAGTTATGAGATAAGGAGTCCCGGGCATAAGACTACAACATCTGCGATCTACAATTAGAATGTAACTCCCATTATAGAGTCTTTGAAAGAATGGTTCAATCTCTGTTGCAGGTGCGCCTTGCTGGTGACATGAAAGGTTATTTGAGTTCGCTTCACAGGCTCCAAGCAAACTAATTCCGTTACACAGAAGTGTACCGCTTAGTGACATCGCACAATTATTGCCACTAAGAAACACTTTCTGTCCTTTATTACTGACACATGCATGTGAATAGGTCAGGTCCCATGTTGTTTTAATGTACCCATTTCCCAATTTCTCGTACATGCCAGCCTGTATATATTTTTGGCAGTATTGAAACCTGAAGGTTGAAATTGGAATATTAATTATCCCATGTATTATCCATTCACTGACAGGTCGTTCTGACATTGTCACTGGTAATCTCTCAAGTTTCTCAATGCTCAGGATTGTATAATCAGCACCCTTTTGTGCCATACTGATTTGTCTATCAGTAAGGTTAAAGATTTGGAATAGTGACGTTGTGTTGATTAAACGCCAAGGCACATAGCCTGAACGCAAATTTTGTAACGTCCAGCCAAGCTGTACAATAGAACGCAATTGTGACTGACCGTGTTGTAATAACAGTAACACCTGCGAAAATATGTCGATTGCTGAAGACACAATGCTGTCCAAAGAAAAAATTCTGGAGGACAGAGTCATTAACCCATTGTCCACTACAGAAAGTGATTTTTCCAAATTAATACGGTCAATTTCCCGTATTCTCTCTGCTGTTTCAATTTGAGTAACCTTCCAGGCCTCGTTATATGCTGCATATACAGAGGCTGCTATGAAACGTTTTTGACGCTGTTTGCGTGGTCCCATAATGAAATCACGCAAGTCAGCACCATCAGTAAGTAAAGATAGGTGTTGCTTAATTTCTGGTAGTGTGGAAGTTTGTAGCCATTGAAGGCATAATTTGCCCACACTGTAGGTGGTTATTATCCCTGGGTGATGTCTTTGGGGATATCTAGGGTCTGGCCTGGTCATTTTGAACCCCTGTGTTTTGTTCAGGAATCTGTCTTGACAGTTATTAGTATCTGTGGGCCAGATCAACCACTGTTTCCAATCAGGATTTGTTCTGTTTTGATTTAATATATGGTTTACGTCTATCTCCTCATCTGTAGAGCTATTGCTGTTCATTGTTGGTTTTGGAATAGACGGTTTATTTAAGTCTTTAATTTTGGCTAGGCCAAGACAGGTAGTTTGTTGAACAGTGTCATTTAAAAATATAATTTGTTCTGGGATCATGCAGGCTCTAAACAAAGATTCTATACCCTGTACTTGCCATTCTTTTGTGCCCCAAACACTTTTCAATTCAACATTTTTGTCCCAATAATCAAAACCAAAAGTATTCATTTTTTCAAAGAATGAGTCTGAATATATCAATTTCGTGTTTGTTATCATGGTCTTTGTGCCTGTCTTGTTTGACAATTTGAAATAAAATGTGTCAGCATTACTTATGTTAAAACCTGAAAAATATGAATATTTGTCGTAAACGGTTCTTGAGCTTCCTTTTGGAGGGGTTGCACAATGTTCCCATTGATTATAATTTAAAACATTTCTAGGTTGTGCAGATTTATGTAAAAAATGGTTACCATAGTGGTTGTGGCAATACATACTATCATAATTTGTAGAACCCTGCAAATAATCATGTTTGGTAAATTTAGCAGACATTACTAAGTCAGACATCATATTATTAATGCTTTCGAAGTCCCAATCATCAGCAAATGAGTTTGGTTTTACAAAGTCACTCAATGAGATCTTAATTTGGTGTGGATATTTCAGGATTTCAACCGGACCATAGATTTCGTAGTCAGTGTTGTCCCATGCTACCCCACCCGGTATAGGATTGGCTGTGAAGTTGACTGAAGAAAGTTCTCTTTTCTCGACGTGTGAAGATGTTTGTGGTTTGAGGATCAAGTTGATTTTCTGACTTGCTGTGTCCATTTTAGCATATTTTCCCTCAATGAAGCGTCCCAAAGTTAGTACCATGATGAGCCAAAGTATGAGGATAAATGCCCCAAAACCCACCCAAAATTCAAGCCATGGAGAAATCAGATATGTTTCTTTCAGTTGTTTCAAAAGTTCTTTAGCTTTATCTTTAAAGGTTTTTGATGATGGCTGTGTCTTTGATTCACTGAAGCCTTCAGAGGAATCATCGAAGTTTATGAAGTAGCCGGATGCAGTTCTGTCAATTGTTCCAATTGGTTCAGAATTACTGTTTCTTGCATTTGCAGTTGGTACTTCATTGTAGATTGGTGTGTCTCTGCTAAATGTTTTTATTTGGGTTTTCAGAGGTCTAAGTTCCTTTGCATTGTTGCATAGTCCTTGTTGTTCTTCTGTAGGCGTTTCGAATGTAATGAGCCTCTTAGTTAGGACCTCTGTACTGGTAGCAAACCTTGGTGTTCTGCTACTTATTGGGAGTCCACTTGGCCTACTATTTGTTATCGGCCACATGATTGTGGTTTTACCAGGTCGATGGATACAACTCGGTTCTCCTTTTTACCAGCAAGCGGCGGTAGTACAACTGATCTTGTCCCGTTGACAGACAAGACAGGTACTGCTCTTCTGTAAGAAGGCCCAAATTCCTTCTTTACCGCGATCTTTTCTCTGACTAGATCCCCGACTTTTGGAATCCAGACAGGTCTTGCTGGGACAGGTGGTGGTTCTTCAGTGGTTGTTGGCTGCTGTTTCAACTTTATGTTGCTCAGGTCTTTTCTTGTTTTGTTTAAGTCCTGCAAAATAGCCAAACGGTCTTTGATATCAAAGCTTTTTTCTTTCACCACTGAAGTCTGACTATCAAGGTCAGAGATCAACATCCTAGTTCCAAATAATAATTCGTACGGACTGAATCCCTTCAGAGAATTTCTTGGCAGGTTATTTAGACTACGTTGGACACTTATTAGATGTTTGACCCACCCAGCTCCCGAACCTAATATCATTTCCGTTATAGATTGCTTTATGCCTTGGTTTTTTCTTTACACCATCCCGTATCCCTCAGGAAGGAAGTGAGAAGATTCCCGCTGTGCTATGCTCATTTGGCCTTGTTTCCCCTCAGGCTGGGGTGCTAGAGTGAAAACAATGGTCAAACGTAGCATGCTCTTAGCGTATATGCCATTTAGACTCGCAAATCTCTGTATAACAGTCCAGACGTCAGCCGAGTGCTGGTGATCTACATTATAAGTGGAAACTAGCCTGTATATGTTAATCGCAAGCCTTGCTTTTTACTCTTGATTTTTTCTGGAGTGAAACGACGAGGTATTACACTGTTTCTCTCCCCACTACGATTTCTGTTGCAGTTTGGGCAGTTTTTCACAAACATGGTGTGATGCAGGCTCATGCCTGGCCACCAGTACCGTGATTGTAATTCTTCCAGAGAATCTTTTAGTTTGAGGTGTCTGAGACCCTCGCCCATGTGTGCGTCTGCGATTAACAAGTTTCTCCTGTCCATGTTTGGAATCACTCTATCCCCCACTCCAGGGATTCGAGCAAAAGGGACGGAGTTTGCATCGATTATGTATGTATAATTGAGTGGATAGTTGATCGGTAGCGCTGAGCAGTCGCCTTTTGATGACGTTTTCACCGCCAGCACCGTTTCACCGTCAATGTATTTTAATGTACGCTTTTTTCGAACTACGGGAGCCGATTTAGTGGCTGCCGCTGTGGCTGTTTCAGCCAATGAATTCCCTGCAACGTGAACGCCATCACGCTGATGACTCAGTGAGTATGTCACGTGAGTCTTTGGTAGTTCTTTTTGTAAAAGAGCTATTTGTTCCCAGAGCAGTTTCTGCTTTATTGTTGCATCTGTGTCATCTTTGTAACCGTTTTGAATCCATGTCTGCAAATCCTTGTTATATGATTTGACGCAGTAATATGAATCTGACACTATAAGTGTCGGGAATTCGCGATCCGCATTATCTAGCGCCATTTTCAATGCCATTATTTCAGTCTGTTGTTCTGAATTAGTTTCTACTGAGTGTGTTTTTGTTAATAGAGGTCTTAGTTTACCTCCGCGACACACTTCTTTTGTAATCCCACATGTCGGGTTGTATGCTTGTTCTCCCCAAACGGGGGGTTGAGCATGTCCGTCTGTATAAATTACACAGGCGTAGTGTCGTAAAGGCAGAATGTCGATTGGCAGAGGGAATGTTATTTCATATTCTAGATTTTTTAATTCCTCTAGTTCTGGATCAAAGTAGTAGTATACTTTGTCCGTTGTGATTAAATTCACCCATTGTATCCATTCCGGATTCAATGTTGTTGTTGGTAAATTACACGGTGTTGTTAATGCCTCAAAGGCTGATTCTGCTGTCTGACTGTAATGTGTCTACCGTCAGCTTGATCTTTTTCTCTAGCTATTGCGGTTTGAACTGCATGAACAATTTTTTCTTTAATACTGAACTTCTTTTCAGCCTCTGTGTACAAGTGTGATTTGAATGCAATTGGTACCTTTTCTCCCTCATTAGAGGTCAGGTATGTGTATCCGCATCTTCCTGGGATGACTCGAATCACAAGATTGCGTGTGTTATCACGTGTTTCTAATTTTGTTTTAATTAGCATGTCTGTTTGTAAGGATCTCAGAATTTCTGTGTGTATTTGAGTCCAATTGGTTCTTTTAAAATCTGGTTTAATTAGATCATAAAGGGGTTTGACCCTTTCTGCGTAATTTGCAATGTATGTTCTTCCGAAATTTAGGAAGCCTAGAATCGACTGTAGGTTTTTTAGTGTTCTAGGTGCTTGGAGTACGGCACATTTTTCTAGAAAATTGTCAGCCAGGCTTTTGCCTTCACTTGATAATTCATATCCTAAGAACAGGACTGTCAGATGGGCAATTCTGGATTTTTTAAAGTTGAATTTGTAACCCTCTGCTGCGAACCCAAGTATTATGGTGTTCACTCTCTTCAAGTGAGTCTCCAAGTCATCATCTGTTAAGTATATGTCGTCGACATAAGATAATGCTTCCTCATCATATATTTGTAGTAATTCTGTTACTCTCGCTGAGAAAACTCCCGGGCTGTTTTTGTACCCCTGGGCTAACTGACAGAATTGTTTTTGAGTGCCATTTATGGAGAACGCAGACAAATATCTGCTCTCTGGTGCTATGTTTTGACAAAAGAATCCATTAGAGATGTCTAATGTTGTTTTGTATTTTTGGCGCACTATGTTATTCATTAGTGCAGCACTATGCGAATTTTGCACTGCAAAAGTTTAGCAACATGAGTTAAGGTGTCGGTAATCCAAAACTAGACGATATGAATTGTCTGGTTTGGAGACCGGAAACAAAGGGTTGTTCATTTGTGAGGTGCAAGTTTCAATCACCCCCTGGTATTCTAGCTGATCTAGTATTTCTTTTACCTGTTTTTTTGCTTCTTGCTTAATTGGGTACTGCCTTTGTGCAGTAGGTTGTGATTTTAACTGGATTTTGTGAGGAGGAGAGTCCTCATCCCATCCTACGTGATTTTTATATAAAGCAGGAGCTTGAGCTACTGCCCACTTTCTAGCAAGTGTGTATTTTTTATGAATTGGGATGTGATTTGAGAAGGCAGGCATAATTATTTCTTCGCCATGAGGGCACTCCCTGACAAACTCTGGTGGCCAGTCTTTTTCAGCTAGAAGGATGTCATAGCCCTTGGAGAGATTATCCCAAAATAGTCCCCTTATTTTTCTAGTCTTATCCCCCTCTATACGTAATGTTATTTCATATATTTTGTGAGGTTTGCTAACTCTGGTGTCTGCAGTTTCCACTTGAAGATATTCATTGGTGTCCACTGTCTCCAGATGATTCATAAGGACTTTGCGAGCTATGCTCACTTCTGCTGCGCTGTCTAGCATTGTCTGAGCCCATTCTCCGTTTTTCAGTTGTGTCCTCAGTATTCTCGGCATTGTTAACTACCTTGATACTGGCTACCTTCTTTTTTGGAAATTGTAGTTTCTTTTTTAGATGAGCAGGTTCCTTGTCTTTGGACTTGGCGTGCTCTTCTCTTTGTTCTGATCGTCCTTTTCTTTCCGATTTCTGCGAGGAAGTCTGAAAAGATTGAGAGGGACATGTATCAATGTCTTGATATCTATCAGGCTTCTTTATATTATCCCTATTTCTAAGGTTATATCTTTTCCCAGAGGGGTCACTCTGGGGTGACCTGTGTCTTTGGTTCGGAGATTTTTCTCTTCGCCTAGGAGACCTTCCTCTGGACTGGAATTTCTTTTCTTTAGGATTGGATTGTTTGTTTCCATCCCAGCTCTTTTTCTGTGATGTTGAATTATTATTAAAAAATATTTTTTCAGGACTTTCAATCAGTTGTGGTTTTACTGGTATTCCACCTAAACTATCCCTACCTAGTTCCTCATAGGATTTTTCTATGATTCTGGCAATTTCAGCTGGTTGGTCTGCTATATCTGTCTCTTTTAACCTCTGGCGGATCGCCACGCTCGCTGCTTCTCCCTTTATGTTGGCTAATAATATAGCCGAGACCTGCTTGAAGTCTTTTAGTAATTTCATACCAAGAGTTAAAGCGGGTTCTGGACCGTATTCATCTTGAATTTGTTTTAGCACATCTGGTATTACCGAAATGGATGGAACACCGTGCGTTTTTGTGTAGATGGAAGCAAAGACTGTACCCCAAGTGTCACAGTCCTCAATGTGTGGTGCGATTCCGATTGGAAGACAGATAGTCAGAATCCTGTGTTTTTCTAACGGGGTGGTGTCTGGAAACACCGCCTCTATTTGGGTGATTTTCTGTGCCAACCAGAATGGTATTTGTTCCCGTTTAGCCGGTACTTTACCTAGGCAGGATTGTATATTCTGAGGTGTAATTTTATTTGTGTTGCCCTGGTGGGGGGTCAGCTGTGGAATCTTAATTGCTGGTTGAATTGTTGAAGTCCGCATCACATATTGGACTAATTGTCTATGTATTTTTATTAGTTGTTTTAGCTGTGTTAAAAGCTCTGGTGCAGGCATTCTTTCGATGTCTGGATGTGGTGTGTATCCGGCTAGGACCGGCCACGTTGCTCCTGGTCTACCTAAAGGACCGATCCTGGTGATGTGATTATTATGTTTTAGGGCGCCATCAAATAAGAGCAGATGCTCTTGAAATTTGAGTGGTACTTCCACCTCCTCGAAAGGAGTGTACATTTCAGGAGGTTCCTCTATTTTGTAATAGTGGAAGTACTTTGTTATAGGATTTGCTGCTGGAAAATGTATCCATGAATAGTATACCTCTGTCTGCCGATATTCGTGTGCCTCAATTACGAATATGACTGTGCCACCTCTAGGTGTCAGTCCATTTTCTATAAGTCTTATGGTTATAGATTTCCTTTTGATGACCGGGATGAGTATTATATCCTGGTCTGCTTCCTGCATAGTAGCATCAGCTTCTGCGATTTCAGTTGCTAATCTAACTGCCTCTCTTTCTTCATCACTGTCTACCATTTTTCCGACAGGAAGGTTATTCTGTTTGTTTGCAGATCAGGTTTCTTATGGAAACAAAGATTAGATGCACAATATTTTGGAACAGTGTATCCTTCAACGTTGACTAAACCAAGAACTATACATAGGAGTTCCCTCCTGCGAGGTCTGGCGGATATAACCTTTCACCCACTCCAGACGTCTTTGGAGTATAATGGGAAAAAAGGGGTCTGAGTGAGAAAGCACGACTGAGTTACTCTAAATGTCTTACGTTAGTTTTATCGCCCTTTCCAAACGCGTTGGGCGCAATGTAGTGTAGTTCCTATTATCCCAATAGGCTCTGCGCATTGGAATAATACCTTCAATAGTATAGGCCTAGACCAGACGTTAACTAGGTCTACTACTGTCGATATTAGACTTAAAGTTTTGGGTTTGCCAGCTTAGCTCAGAGTTCACTAGAAACTTTCTCGAATAGGCAAGGAGGAGTTGAACCTCCCTGGATAGACAAGAAGGGATTTAGTTTCTGACAACCATAGAACATGACAACTTTGCTCTCCCCTAATCAAGAGTGTATCTCGAGAGTCGTGTGAACAAAAGGCAATTTATTTTACTCAGTCAGTACGTGCATTCTTAGTCTCATCAGATTGTAGAGAAAAGGAAGAGACGGGCGTGTTCAATAAAAGATGTTATTTATTGATCAGTCTCTTTTCTCATACAAGAGAAATGGATCGATATTATTGCAATACTTATAGTTAAGTAAAGTGCATACATTAGAAGCAGAAGTATAAAATAATACTGTAAAAACATTGATATGGTTTCTAAGCCATATGAAGGTTTAAAATGAATAAAATATATTACATACACATATACATTTGACTAAACGTACTCAACTGGTGTTTCTAAATACGCCTACCCCGTGTACCTGACCTAAGCCTAATACGTGGGCGGGAATAGAAAGTTACAGTTTAAGTTAAGTTTGTTTTTGCCAAGTGACTGACTAAAGAATTCTCTGTGAGGGGGTATTCAGTTCTGTACCTGGAAGTTAGGATGAATGAGGGATGGTATCTCTCTCTCTGGTCTCGATATTCCAGGCTGCCTGCGAGGGCTACCCGGAAGCGCCGGTGCTGGATCTCTCGGCAGGAGAAAGCAGCGCGTCTCGTTTTCAGCGCGTCAGGAAGGCGGGGCTGCGCCAGCGGGGTCTGCTCTGCTCTGGGCTTCGGCAAGTCTGGCTGCTCCGTCTCGTCACCACCGCGTGTGTTTGCATAGGGCAATATCGGTAATATTTATACCTTTAAGGTGCCGAGATTGACGTAAGGATGGACATAGATACGTCAATAAGGATGTCATACGACTTGGTCGTTAGCACATTCTTTTGCTGAAGTTCTCGAAGAAATCAAAACAATGGCCGCAGGGTTTTTCCCAGGTTGACATAGGTTTGATTTGTTTTGAGAACTCCGTATGCCTTATCAGGGGCTGGAGAAATATCGCTTGTCTAATTAGATCGCAAGCGTTATGACCTAATCAGATAACACGTTCCTGTGCCGTAGTGTGGCTTCGTCAGATAACGGTATCTGCATCATGGGGGTTTGCTGCCTCATGGGCTGACTGCTAGTTAACTTGTTGGTTTGTTAACCAGAATAGGGTCAGGAATAGAGGGATCGATTCAGAACCTATAGGAATACATCACAGAAATTGCCAAATAAAAATTTAATGAACAAAAAAAAAAAGAAATTCACTGAAAAAAAACATAGGTTTCACACTTGTTATAGTTAGCTGGGCATTTCACTCATACAAAACCTTTGAAATTCCCCCGTTATAGTTAGTTCAGCTAACTATAGTTCGCCCGCCCGCAATGCACTCCTTCTAATGTCACATATTACATCACTCATGATATGGTCAGTGACATCACTCATGACATCACTGATGACATCTCAAATGACATCACTGATGGAATGATTTACGTGCTATTTGCACCTAAGTATAACATCCTTTTCAGTGAATTTTGAGGACTTTTTTAACATAAATTGAGATATTCTTACAATTCCTACCTATATCGTCACTTTAACCTTTGGTTTTCTCAGTGAAAAAAAAAATATATATATATACACACACACACACGCACACACACACACACACACACGTACACACACACATATATTACCTACTGGCAGTTGGCAGTAGGTCATTATAGTTAGTTTTTTGTCTTGGCAATAACGTTGGCACAGTTTGACGAAGCCTCACAACATTTTCAATGCTAGTTTAACACTCACTTCAGCTGCTGTCCTAAAAGTTTTGGGTGATCTGTTAAGCAGGGGGCGAGAAAAAATGGCGGTCCCAAAACATGTTTTCCCCATGCAATTTTATATAGGGATTATAGACACAGCTACAGCCCCAACTGCTGAACGGAATTACACCAAATTTGATGGAAAGGGAGGTATTGGTCCAGAAAAGTGACTTTTTCTGATATGGAGGAAATCCATTCTGCAGTTTTAGATACATTAACCAAAATCAAAATTTGTGTATATAGAGACCCATGTCCTCAGAGGATCTGATAGTCCCCCTGCTGAAATATGAGTGACTGCCAACACTTCAACCAGGATGTGCTGGCAGCCATCTTGGGACTCGGTGTTGCAAAGTCATCCTGGTTGGCCTGTGTACCCCCATTGTTTGCTGAATGTTACTGGTGGTAACTGACTATTACTGTCCTTGGTCTCTGTCTAAGCAGGTCTAGGGGCAGTGCTATTTTGAAAACACTGTAAAAATAAACACATGCATTAGAGAACACTATGTATTAGGATACATTTACCATTGTCATGGCCTATCCCATAAGTCCCTAGTATATAATAGGGCAAGGGGAATAAACCCTCTCATAAATCCCTAGTATATAATAGGGCATGACAGCCCTTTCTGCACTTGCATGTGCGCACTGCGGAGTTACTGCGGCCATTTTGAAATCAGCCCTGCCTTGCAGCACTGTTTTTAAAAGTAAGTTAACTGCAATCTCATCTTTGGTTGTAGGGGCAATTAAAAAGTGATAATCTACAATATTTTCTGTATGTTTAGTATCTCCAGGGTCTTACCTAGGGGTCCCAGATGTGGGTGTCATGTAATTGTGCGCAAGGTCCTTATAAAGGTTGTTTTATACGCCCTGGGGATAGAGCTATTTCAGAATTAACTTCCCCTATTGTACTAAAATGCCTCCCAAAATGGACGTTGGTGCTATTAGCACTGTGGACAGATAATCTACACTATTTTTGCATATTCTGGACCCACAAGGTATCCCCTAAGTGTCCCAGGGATGAGGGTCATGTGACTATAAGCAGCCCCCACATAAGAGATTCCTCATATGCTCTTGTGGAAGGAGAAATTGAACATTTCAGTGTTCCCATTGGTAGATGCCTAGCACCATAAATATTGCTAGGAATTACATGAAATATAATTCAAAGACATAGGAGAATGGTATTGATAAATCCAATACTATGCTATGGTTAAATGTATCCTAAATTGTACAGAAAATAAGTTATTCGACTTTCTTGTTTGTAAGCCAAAATTCAGTCTTCATGAAACTCAGGAATAGCCTGGCTCCTTTGATGAAGTGATAAATGACTCATCCAGGGAGAGCAACTGCTGGAGAGAGAGCTCTGCTACATAGCAATGCCAGAGCCGGGGGGAGGGGTCGTAAATCTTGAAGCCTCAAAGGAGGAATAGGGCCGGCAGGAAATGCTAGGTCCATCTACCCTATCCCCTGTGACCCAGCCAGATTGGAGGCTTAATGAATCTACAGATGTTAGGGGGTGGAGAGCTATGGAAATGAGCCAGACAGATTTGGTTTACTTAACTCTACATGCTATGCTGAGATTTTCAGCAATGTTGAATTTTAGAGGAATAGTGCTTTCTGGGAGAAGATAATGCCACACTTTGGCAAGGTAAGACCCCATTGGACAGGTGTGCTCTCCTGCTTGACCTCAGAGAACACTGAACAAATATGTGAGAGGTGCAGAGCTTCTCAGATCTGCTGCTTAAAACTCAGAGAAGAAGAAGGATTTCCATGATGGAAGCTTGCTTTGCACAGCCAAGACCCGCATTCTGACTGACTGTGCATGCTGCATTATATGGAACTACAGCCCTGTGGCTTTACGTTGCTTCTGAAGGAATAAAGAGTAGACTCCCTGCAATCTACAGGTTAACAGAGCTCACCTGCAACATCACCACCAAGCGCCCATTGCCTGGAGTGGTCTAGTGGACATTCAAGGGTTTTGTCCAGGTGCATTGTGGGAATTGTGGTTCCAAACTTTCAAGGACCTTCTTGGACTTTTCAGTCGCTTGGATTGTGTTTCTGACCCTTTGGACCCGTAAGAGGAAGGTCAGGAAGAAGTTCCAGAAGTTTAAAGCCACTTTGGAAAAAAACCTCCATAATGAGAGCCAAGCCGACCACCTTCAACTGCGACCCAACCCAGATTCCAGGTTCATCCCGCTGAAGAGATCTGGTGGTTCAACTTCCAGAGTTTGGCCGGGAGCTCCCTGAAAGTCAAACCGGCGAACCCTTACCGAATCCAGACTGGCAAAAAAGCATCAAGGTCCCTGGCGTGAAAAGCTCAAGAAAGTTTTCCCAGTCCAAAAGGAACATTTTGACTGGGGCCTTCCACTCAGTGTATCAACGCAGGGCTTCATCATGGTCAGCCAGAAAGCTTGACTTTGTCCAGGTCAATTGTGACCAGATGTCCCAGAGTGGTGCTGAAGTTTTCTAGGTGCTAGAAAGTGTTTATTCTTTAAAATACATGTCTCTGGTTCCCTGCATAGATCTTTGTCATTTTGGTATCCTTTTATAGATAAAAATGTTTCCTATTTTTTAAAATTGGCGTGGGATTGTTATTGTGTGTTTTGTCTTAATTATTTACTGAATTAATATTTTTAAATGCTTTACATACCTGTCTCCTAAGTTGAGTCTGCCCATGGGTAGGTTATGTCCAGGGGGCATACTATAAGAAGAGGAGGGCGGGAGTAAGGGCCCCCCCAGGGCTTATGAAAGGACTTTACCACCTCCCAGGTACAAATATATATATATGAATGCGAGGGGATCACACCCCCCACAGCCCTTTGGCCCGCCACCCCCCAGGGCATTGGGAAAAATGTATATGGGAAAATGTATGTGGGTGAGCCCACCCACACCTCCAGGAATTGCCACCTCTCTGAGGCAAATTATGCTAAAATAATCTGGGGGCTCATGCGGCACCCTGCAGGGACCGCCACCTCCCAGTATCTTTTATCCATAAGAGTATGTGAATATGAGGAGCACCTCTTGCTTGGTACTCTTTACATCAAAGGAAATCAGTTACTTCACCAAGAGGAGAGTTAGTTTTGGTGCAGATTAAAGATAGCATAGCTTGGAACCAGTGGTTAAAATATCTGAAAACATTAGCAATTATCTAAACAGCAAAGTTCTCCTGCTGTCTTTACGTTAACGTTCTCAGTATTTGAGTTTGCTCCTCTTAAAAATTCAAAAAGTACATCCCATGCATATTTTGCGCAACTAAGTGTAATTAACCAAGAAAACACACCCAGGTTTCTGAGCATGCAATTCAGTTCTCCCTGATGATGATACCATTACTCGTTGGTGCCATGTTGGCATGCCATTCAATTATTTAAGTTGTGTTCTAAGTTTTCATCTTTTCCTTCAACTTTATCAACAAACTCCCTTACAGAAAGATTTTGAATATTAACACCTGTCTTCAGTATATTATTCATAGCAAATTAATTGAATATGAGCGTTCAGACAAGTGGCTCTCAAACAGAAGATGGACTATGTATGGAATGCACTGACAAAACCTTAGATCCGCTGAATATAGTTGTGAAGAGCAGTATTCAGCTGCTGGTATCTGTACAGGATGGTCATCATAGTAGCCTCCTGCTCCAGTGGGAAACAGCTGGGCAGAACAGCAAGCCTCTAAACTTTTTTCCCATAAGCTCCCTTAGGTTGTTTTATTTGAAACAGCGCAATAGCATCACCAATGATTTCTTTAGAATGCAGAGGATGGATGCTGTAGTGTTCATAAATGTTTTCTGATCTAGAGAGATCCACTTTTTCAATCTGTTCACTTGATGCTAATGTTTCATCCCCTACAGTTTTCAGCAACATCACAATTTACATATTAAACATTATTTGTTGCTAGATATAATGTTGCTTTTTTGAACGTATTCACATTTACAAACGCTTGCCATATTTGTCTACTCTTCATTGGAACACCATTTACTAAAATAATAAGGGGCAGATTTATGTTGGACTTGCGCCACGTTTACACCGCCTTCGCGTCACTCAACGGCGCGGAAACGTGGCGCATCCCTGCGACCTATTTACAACGTGACACATCTAGGCAGATGTGTCACGTTGTAAAGCCCTGCGCCACATGAAACCTGCGTCAGGTTTCATGTGGGCGTTCTGTCGCAGGGTGGGCGTTCCCTCGTAGGAAAGCCCCGTAAAACTGACGCAGTGAAATCCACAAGATTTCACTGAGTCAGTTTTACGACGCTGCTGGGTCAAATCCTTACACCTGCTTGAAGCAGGCGTAAGGAGTGATGCACCACGTTATGTATGGGTGGCCTCTGTACATTGCAGGAGTTGCGTCGCACTTGCGACGCAACTCCAGCAATGCGCTGCCCGTACACCACAAGATGCGTCATGCATCTGCCCTTCCTTGCACCATGGTGCGCCGCATTGTAAATGCGGCGCATCTGTGGTGCCGCAAGGAGGGAATTGCGTGACGCATCAGTTCTGGCGCATCCCTGCTGATTTGCAGAGATGCGCCAGAACTCATAAATCTGCCCCTTAGTGGTTCTTCACTTTCTTTATCTACCCCAATAGCTTCAATATTGTGTTTAAAATCTAAAGGTAAATACACAACTCTCTCTTTTAGTTCTTTGTGCAGATCAGTTGGAGGTAAGTTTCCTTTCTTTGGCTCTATTGGAATTATAGCTTGGAATGGATGTATGCACTGTATTAGAATTGATTCATAAACATTGAATACTTTAAGCTCTTCTGGAACAGACATCAATTGTAACTTATTATGTATGGCTGTAGCTGTCATTTTATTACTCTCTAACTAAGAAGTATTAACATAAAATCTGGTGTCCAGTCAAAATAAATCTTTCCTCAACATATAAATATGCACCAACCTCTTGCCACTTATCATGTTTCTCTTTTTCAACTTTAGAGTACACAACTACAGTGCGAGTTTGCGTTTTGTGCTGAATGTGTTGACAACAAACGCAAACACAATTTGGTTTGTCTGAGCAAACTGTTAAACTTTGTAATCAGTTGTGAAATGTTTCCTGTACTAATTTCGGTATTCTGTTATTCTACACCTCCAGTAACCAACTCTACATTTTCCCTAGACTCCTCTTCTGGACCAAACAACCAAAACACAATATCTTCATAAACTTTTTCTACCTCTGCTAGTGTACCCTATAATAAAACTCTATTCATCTCCCCTGAACATAAGGCAGAAATTTTTACATAGTAAAGTCTTCTAACCAAAGTTCGTATTTTGGACTGGTGAACAGTTAACATCCTGAAATGATGAAAGGTGCTTCTGCAAACTTTGCTTGAAAGACATGCCAAGGAATGTATGTCCCTGTAAATTTCTATATTTTCTCAGTTGGCCTGGATCTAATCCTTGCAAAATTGTAATTTTCCGTGTGAGACTTCAGGATGAAAAGTCAATCATAATTTAAAAAAATAATTCAGTAGACTGACGAATACTGCAAATATTACTACATCTCCATTTGTATGCTGTGGACTGTGTGTGCCTTCCTTGCACCTCTTCAGCTACCACTTCCTCTACATTCCTAGGAACCATCTCCTGTTTTGCAACAGGAGTACCATCTTTTGCTGAATAGCAATGACCAGTTGAATGCACTTCATGCACTAGTGTAGTGAGGTTATGGTTTCACTGCATACATTGCTAAGTTAGCATAAGTTAGTATAAGCTTGGCTGCCTTGTTCCTCTTTTTTGCACTTGTTTCTACATGCATTTGTTTTGCATAAGTCCCCTGCTTGGGCTTGCTCACATGAGAACTGTCTACCTTTCACTTCTCTTGCTGTGCTCTGAGGCTCTGTCTGCACAGTGTGTTTAAGGTAAAAAAAAACAATGTGCTCCATCATTAATCTGCTGTTGGTCAGTCCCACGCATGTTAGACATAATACTGCCACAGGTGCACTACTGAAAATCGGGTGCTTTTAATATTGCATTGTAGGCATGTAAAGACACTTGAAGAAATCCTTCTGAAGAGAAGAGCTGTGTTTGTCCGGAGATGTAAACCCTTGCATCTAAACCTGGAGATATGGGGTCCCACTGACAAAGCCCACAGGTCTTCTATAATTATCATAAACTAGTTTCTAGCACGGGGAGGGTGACAAGACACATTAGGCCTTTTTTCCACTAACTTTATAAAATTATATCCCCGTTCATTTTTTATGGAATTGTAAGGATGCTCACTATATTGAGTTTGTGCATTTTGCTGCTGATATTGGCTCGTGTACTGCATTTTAGAGCATGCTAGTTAAAATAAACATTTTAAACTATACTGTGTCTCTGATTGCTCAAATGGTGGACAAGTATGAGAGAGTTGATGAAAGAGTGTTCTTGCTCCCACGATTACTGAGAGAGTCTGAGTTACATGTTCCTGGATGTCTAATCATTGGTAGATTTGCTGTAGTACGGAGAATGAATGAGACACTGTAGTTAGTCGGATAGGGGTTCCGGGCACTTAGGTGGGCTGTTGGTACACCACTATACACAGAGGTCCTGGTTTCTGGTGCGTAGTTCTGTGTATGTGCAGAATCCCTGCAACATGGCGCAACCAACATTTGGTCTGGCTCTTATCTGCGAGATGCTTGAGTTGTACTTGTGCTTGTCCACAGTCCCCTCGCTCCTGTTTCCGGAAACAGGTGTGATGGTGAAACCTCCTACATAGATGTTTTTATAGATTTTTCCAAGCTTGATGTTATTAAAAGGTGTTTTCTTTTCATAGTAACCCTTTTTTGTGCTGCCGCGCATTGCCAGATGCGGGTATTGCACTTATCTTTGTGGTTGGAGCTGATCTGGCTTACAACTTTGAGGTATTTTATTCTTGGGTCACCTTTCCGGCAGTGGATGGGACAGATAACCTGTTCCATGTATACACTCATACGGCACTTCCTAATGTATATAGGCATCAAAGGACTCTTGAAGTTCCGTTGTCGGCATGGTAACACCAAAGCTGGTTTAATGGCGCCCTTCCCCATCCAGTGACTCTGCTCCGTATAGGCCCTTTATCTATTGACGGGGCCACTTGGCCCATTTTGGCTTGGTACACACCATATCCACGACATCTGGCAGTTCCTATAGGGGAGCTCCATGTATTGCACACCTCGCTGATACGGGTGTACAGGGCTGTCATAAATATGTCTCTTGCAACGTTCAGGTGGGGCCACCTGGACTTGCTGTGCATCCAGCTGGACCTGGCGGTGTGACTATCAGTCCCGTTATGGTTAATTTGGTAATGAGAAAGCGTCCTCCAAATAAGAATGATTTACCTTATTGGCTTGCTGAAAAAATTGACCAGCTAGAGGCAGTATTTCTGAATACCTCTCCTGTGGAGAAACACAGGATTTTGACAATTTGCAGAAAGACTTAATACCCGAAGTAATCGATTGTAACAATTGGGGAAAGGTGTTTGCCGCAGTGTATGCAAAATGTTTCGCACTCCCTCAATGACCGTCCTCCCCTCCATGATTAAGCATGTTCAGGATGAGCATGGCCCAGAAGCGGCTGTTGAATTGGGGATGAGACTGGTCGGAGTGTTCGACGTAGTTGCTAATCTGATCCTTGCTAATGTTAAGCGAGATGCAGTGAACTTTCAAGTAGCTAATGCTTTGGTTCTGGTCCCAGAACCGGACTGGCCACGTGAACTACCAAAACCTTTTGCACAGGCTTATGACCATTGGCAGAAATAGTTTGGGTGTTAAGCCTTTAACTAAGTTATCAGCTCAACCACAAACGCAACAGAAGTCTCAGTCTGAGAAAGACAAGCCTCCAATCTTTAATAAAAAGACATGGAGGAATAAAAAACAGGGAAAGCAACAACAGAAACAAGGGTCGCGTGCCACGTCACAGACCACAGAGTCTTCTGAATGCACTTATGATTTGCACGATCGCGTGAGAATTACATTCCTGATCAGCATTCTCCTCGTTCTTTACAGGAAACATCAGGCTCACTAGCCGGTGGCGGAGAATGTCAGGATCGCGGCAGAGGTCGAGGTGCCCCACAAGCACGTGAGCAGCCTCGTCAGGTTGACGAAAAGGGAAAACAAGACGATTTATCAAATCAGCGCCCACAGTTTCAGTAAAAGAAAGTTGCAGCTTTAACAGCAAGATATGCCACAAATGGTGAGAACATGGGCAATAACACAGCTAGAGAGCACAGCGGAGGTTACAATATTGTGGCAAGCACTGCGTCCATTTCTGGAGGCGACAGCTACTGTCAATTTCATTATAGTTGAAACCGCTGACACTCGAGTGGCTCCCCCTGACAGACTATATGGCATAGTTTTCTTTGTTTCTGTTTGGTCCGGTGGCTGGAGGTTCACAACTTCTCTATGAATGGGAGTCAATGGGCTCCGTTCTTTGGTAGCTTCATATCGATTGAGAATTGAAAAAGAAAAATGTTTTCCTTTTTATGTGGAAGGTTGTGTGCTTAAACTTGTGTGTATGGTGGGTGTGAAGTCGATGAAGATTGAGGGTGAATGAAACATGTCCATGTTCTGATTGTTTGTGACGAAGTATGAGGAGTGATCACATAAAAATGTCGTGCTTTAGTAAAATATGTTTTTTGGATGTTGTTGTCGGCAGAAAAATACATGATTAGATGAAAGTTAGCCTACCCCACCAGAAGGCAGTCCAAATTTTGATATGTATGTAAAACATGGCCTTACGCCCATTTTATTTAGCAATCTATGGCACAAATATACCAAGGATAATGAAGAATTACAATGGCCCGTACCTGGGTCTTTTGATGAAAAGAAAATACAATATTTACAGGACCGTTTGTTCTCTAAAAGAAGTCGGCAGGGAATGTTTGATTCCTTGCGATTATGGCAAAAAGAGGCAAAACGTCGCTGAATTAGGGAAGAGAAATTATTAAAAATACAGAATGGTCAGACATCACTCAAAAGGCTATATCATATGATAAAGAACAAACTGAGAAAAAGATAGAATGTTTAGATAGACAGTTCCGATTACAGGCCGATAAAAGTTACATAGCCCGACCTGAGGCGGAGGATGAAATGGAGGACTTATTACATATGTGTCCTCTACCCCCTTATGCTCCGCAATGGGTGTATCCTGCGATACCTCAGGCCAGTGACCCCGGTGCACCTGTCGTGTTATCGACGGCCCCTGTGTTCCCTGCCATTACTATGGCGACAGGGACCGTGTTTACTCCTTCCTCTACGATGGCTACTTTATTGACAAATGACTCATTGACCCCTGTCTTGTCCCCAATGACATTGATCTCTCCTTCATCTTCTGTGGCTCGGCCTTCCCAGTCAGCCACTTCAACTCCTGCCAGGATAGATTCAACCCCCTCCCATGCTCCCGGGATAGGGGGCGTTCGACGATTATATACACGTGCTGTTGTAGGATGTAAGGAAAAGCAGATGGTGATAGATCAGGCGTCCCAGTGGGTACGAAATGCTATTAACACTATTGAGGATATTTGGGGAACTATGAAGGATTACGAACCGGTTATGCAGCAAATGCGCTAGAAACTATGGCTAATCGGCTGATTTATTTATGGGAACAATGTTTCGAGGATGGGAGGGCTCCGCAGGTCCTATATGATATAGTGGACCGGGCCCATACGTTTGAACTAGGACAGGAACATGTATATGGGAACCTGGTCACCATTATGTGATATCGGCTAAGATTATTTACAAAATGTCCAACATGGGATTCTCAGCATCCCATGCGAGAAGTCCATCCCATTTACCATCCTGAAATTCCGAACTTAAAGATAATGCCAACCAGGTCATCCAGGCCCGTGTTGAAGCCGTTTTCAAGAACAGTGGGTATATACTCCTTGGAAGAGAAGTGAGGTCCTTTTCTTAAAGTCTCATTTACATGACCCGCGTAAAAATCTCACCGCCTATTACAAAGAGCTCACTGTAGCGGCTTCTTCAGCTGTAATGACTTTGACTGACATAGAATAATTTTTTGGACTGTTGGTTCCAGTTGATGTGTGATGCCAGGTACATGACCAACCTCACGCTAACAAGTTAGGAGGAGCGTGGGAGCAATTTAAGGTCTGGGATGGGAAAAGGAAACCTGGAGATAAACCTAGAGCTGAGATTTTGGCCCTTCCGGGCCGAATAATTACATATATGCACACCTTAATCCCACCCCGGAAGGTGGATTGGGATAAATTGACTGCTTGTAAACAAAAACATGATGATAGTGTATCAGATTTCTTTACTCGATTTGAAGGCGTGTTTATTGATTTCAGTGGACAGGATTTATTGGTAGAAGGGGGAATAAGATTGTATGTTAATTTTCTCGTGACTAACTTGTTGCCGGAAATATCAGCACGGCTCCAGGCTGCAGAAAGTACTTGGACCACCTCTAATCCTTCAATCATATTAAGTATGGCTCAATATTATGAGCATAGGGAGAATGAGAGTAAAGACAAATCTGATAAAAAGACTAAGGATCTTAAAACTCGTGTATTATTACAACAAGTGGCATGGGGACGTGGAAGGATCCAGGTGGAGTGGAGGGGTTATTCCAAGAGGGGCAGGGACAGGAAGGGGAGGAGGAGGAGGAGGTCCGGCTGTTACCTTGGGTCAGAATCAGTGTGCTTATTGTAAGCAGGAAGGGCACTGGCGAGCTCAGTGTCCTTTCCTTTTAGCACAGAACTGAGTAGTAAGAGGCAGATGTCGTGTTTTGGCAGCTCCTGAGTTAGCGTTTAGCACGGCTACACGGTCTTTTCTGTTAACTTGACCAAAATGAACGGGGCCATTTTGAATCCTTCTACCTTCCGTTTCCTATGAACACGCTGCCTCGTGGTCAGTGTGCCCTTTCGTCCTTTCTCGATACCCATGGTCACTATTCTGCTCGGCAACAGGCTATTTTTAGTACTGGTCAAGCGCACATGCGCACTATGCATCAACTGGTCACTCTTTAGGAATGTGCATATTAACTGACCAGTGCTGTTTAACTCCTCCCACGTGCTGGCTGTGTTCCAAAAATGACCTTATATGTACCTAAAATGTGTAACTTGTAACCCCCTATCTTTTTATTGCTATTAAATTGTATAAAAGAGGTCGCACATCGATGTTCGGTGTGCTACTTCTTACATTGCCGAAGGGTGCTGTAGGAATGTATCACCACCCCATGGGGTCTTAATAAACTTGTCTTTTACCTTTTCCAGTGTCCGTGCCAACTTCTATACTAAGGTGTTCGAGAATTTAGCAGAGTATGTAGGCCTGATTTGAACCCAACACCACAATTGGCGACCACGAAGGGACTCATCGGCGACTCGGATGCCCGAAGGAGAGGTCGTGACGAAGGTCTGGAAACTCGCCATGGACGCGATCGCTGCCATTGAGTGACCCGAGTCTCGGCACCCACGGTGTGTTTTCCCTTCCTTCCGATCTGACCTTCCAGGTGGCGCCGGTCTTCGACTGAGATTCTGATCTTGGATTGTCGTGACGTGCCGTTTTGGCTGATTTGACCACAGAACTTGGCAGTTGGACTTTGGACGTTTGAAAATATACCTGGTAAGCTTTTAGGTGAGGTAGTCTACTGACACTTGCTATGGCTTTTTGAAACTTTGAATTTGAATTTGAATTTGTTGTTAGCTAACGGTTTGAATGTTTGAATTTGAATTTGAATATGTGGAGTGCACCTCACATAGGCAGGCATGTAGGGATATTTCTCTGATTTATTTGATTTGAACAGTGCACCGCGGTAGGTGTCATTTTGAAGTATCACGTTTTCGTGGTGCTTTTTGAAACATGCCTGTTTTTAGCACACTCCGTAGGATGTGCTGTTCTGAAAATGGTACCAATTATCGATTAAGTGAAAAGCAGCCGGCTCCCCCAGAGGGGACTCCAAATCGTGAAATGTATGTCAAGTTCGGTATTCCACCTATAATGTATAGTACGTTATGGCATAAGTATACTAAAAACGATCGTGAATTACAGTGGCCACTATATGGGTCGTTTGACCTTCGAAAGGTACAGTATGTAGAACAGTGTTTGTTTCAGCGAAGGTCTAGGCAAGATATGTTTGATTGTGTGCGTATGTGGGAGAAAGAGGTGCGTGAACGAGCAAAGCGTGAGATAGCCTTGGCGGAGAAAGTGCAGCAGAAGGCTACACATGATAAAGCTTTACAGCTACAGGAGAAGGAATTACAGGAAAAGAAAGAGAGGGAGAGACGAGAACGAAATTTACAGGTTAATGGTCAATTCCCTATCAGGCGTCCTCTTTATCCGGTCCTTACTAATGAAACAGATGATTTTTCCTTACTAGATCGTTGTCCGCCTCCGTACGTCGTACCTACGGCTCCGAATGAGGACTCGGATGAGGATAGTGATCGAACACAGCGTACCAGGTTACATGCGGAACGAACTGCGGAATTACGCTCATTTGCACGAAAGCTAAATATTAATACTGTTACTGTTTCTGATGTTACTGACCTAATGAAACAGTGGCCTGATAAGGAACGACTGTATTTTCTAGATCATTTTGGAGAGGAAGTTGTTGAGCGGTTTAGAAAATATTCTACTGAGTTAGAGCCAAAGGAGATATCCAAGAGTCGTGAGAATTTTCGTAAAGGTCTTTTTGTTCTTTCAGATGCGGACGACTTCTTCAAGCGTTTGATTGAACTGCGTAATGAGGCGACACGACTACGGGAGTTGGAAAAGTCGAAGAAGTCATCTACGTCCGGAGCGACGGGGATATCCAAAGAATGCTCTATCTTTGAAACAGATAAGATCGCTGCGATTAATGTTAGACCTATGCGAGAAGCTGCGCCTTTATATGTCCCTCATAAAGGGGAAGGCACAGATGACGATAAAAGATCGAAAGATGCGAAAGGGTATTTTGTATATAATTGGGTTTATACGCCTTGGAATAGAGCAGATGTTATGGCGCTTAAAAATGCTTTACCTGATCCCCGTAAAAATCCTGCGGCTTTTTATGAAAATGTTGAAAGTGCAATTTCTTCATGTATCATGACGTTAGTTGATATTGATTTATTCTTCGGGTTGATATTGCCCCCTGATATGTGGAGAGCGATTCGCAGGTTCGATGACCTCACAACTCTCGGGGCCACTTGGAAAGATCTTGTTCAGGCTGATTTAGACAGAGAACCAGCATGTAAGCCGTGTCAATTAATATTAGACCTTCCAGGGGCCATACTAACAAAACTAAAAACTCTTGCTCCCGCTAAAAAGATTGATTGGACTATATTAGCCTCTTGTAAGCAGAAGGCGGATGAATCGGTTTCTGATTTTTTCTCTCGCTTCGAGGAAGCGTTCCATGATTACAGTGGTCAATTATTGACAGAAGATACTGGCAGGCATTTATTCGTTGATAAGTATGTGGCTAATCTCCTACCGGAGATTGCGAAACGATTAAAAGCGAGTGAAAGTTCGTGGACCACAGCAACCCCTGCTTCTTTATTGACTATGGCTCAATATTATGAAAGGCAGGAATTGGAGGCGAAAGAAAGTAGTGAAAAGAAGGTGAAGGATTTAAAGACGAAGGTAATGTTAGCTCAGGTTCAGGCTACGAGGGGAAACAATAGAAGAGGGCGAGGGTCATACAATAATGCTCCTCCCCCTCGTTCTGACATTTCTGTGAATCAATGTGCATACTGCAAACAGTTTGGGCATTGGATTGCAGACTGTCCGGTGTTTCACGAGCAGCGTAATTTGAGGGGACGAGGTAGTGGTAGGTTTAGGACTTATTATGGAGGGTCAAGAGGAGGTTTTAGTACGAATGGTCGAGGAGGTTTTAGCACGAATGATCGTGGAGGATATGGAGCAAGGGGTCGTGGTCAGTCTGATTATAATACGTTTGATAATCGCAATCAATATCAGATAAATGAGGGTGGTCCTGCTGAACAACGGGATGAATATTATGCATAGGATTGCGTAGGACAGGGTGTGGAATCGGTTGAGGTACCAGTTGATCAGAGGGGTCCATACATAGAAGCACATGTTCTGGGTTCTACTGATCAATTTCTGGTCGATACAGGAGCTACTCGTAGCGCTTTGTCCAAACACTTGGTTCCTAGGGCTCCCCTGTCTAGCGAGGTAATTACAGCAATAGGGTTCGATGGAACGCCTACTTCTAGCCCACTGTCTCAACCAGTTGCATTTCATGTTGATGAATTTGCTGCCCATTGTCCCTTTTTGTTGTCCCCCAATACACCAGATAATATTATGGGACTTGATATGTTAAAACACTTCCGAGCTACTATTCGCTGTGCCCCAGAAGGAGTGCGAGTCGTGTTGAATGAGAATTACCCAGAACTGGAGCGAGTGTGTTTTCTTCATGAAACGGAAGTCCTGGCCTCCTTACCGGAAACATTGTGGGCCACTTCGGATACGGATGTAGGACAGATGTTAATTCCTCCAGTGCGTATTACTGTAAAGGAGGGAGTATCTCTGCCACGTGTCCCGCAATATAAGATTTCTAGAGAAGGTGAACTTGCTTTGATACACATTGTGAATGATTTGATTTCGGCAGGAGTAGTTGAGGAAGTCCCCTACAATGTTTGCAATAGCCCAATTTTACCGATCCTTAAAAGAGATACAGATGCTAAGGTTTACCGGTTTATTATTGATTTGAGGGAAATAAACAAGATAGTAGTGCCTCAGTACCCGGTGGTGTCTGACATCACCACGTTGCTTACGTTGGTTCCATCGACGGCAACTACTTTTACAGTCATCGATTTGAAAAATGCCTTCTTTTCGATCCCTGTACATCCTGATAGTCGATATCTCTTCGGCTTTACATTAAATAATAAATCGTACAGATTCTGTCGAGTTCCTCAAGGCTATACTGAAAGTCCTAGCATTTATAGTCAGGCATTAAAAAGACAGCTTGATTCCTTCGATTTACAAGAGGGAGTGGTTCTTATTCAATATGTAGATGATATCTTACTTGCTGCAGACACGCCAGAACAATGTGAGAAGAGTACCTTTTCTTTGCTTTCCTTTCTGGCCAAACATAATCATAAAGTTTCGAGGAAAAAGCTGCAATATTGTAGACCAAAGGTGACCTACCTCGGTCATCTTTTGTCTAAGGAGGGCCGTGCATTGACACCAGATCGAATTCAAGCAATCCTAGATACTCCAGTCCCTCGCACTCAGAAAGATGTTCGCGCCTTCATAGGTTTGACGTCTTTTTGTAGGCAATGGATATTGGGTTTTTCACATATCGTTAAACCATTGTTGGCATTGTTGTCTAAAGATACACCGATTCCCATTGAATGGTCGGATGAATGTCAGAATGCTTTTGAGCAATTGAGACAAGCTCTTTGTTCTGCACCAGTGTTGGGTACACCTGATTACACGAAGATCTTTACATTATATGTACACGAAAAGGATGGGTGCGCATTGTCAATGTTAGTGCAGACACATGGAGACAAACAGAGGCCTTGTGTATACTTCTCGGCGGTACTCGACCCTGTGGCTCGAGGATTGCCTGGATGCTTTCGAGCAGTTGCAGCAACAGCAGTAGCGATACGACAAAGTGAGGGGATAGTTTTGTCACACAAATTGTTGGTGCTAGTTCCCCATGCGGTAGATGCGTTACTGAACCAAACAAAAACGCAGCATCTAACCAGTGCCCGTCTGACAGGATATGAGCTAACGTTGTTGGCGCCGCACATCACACTAAAACGATGTGCGACACTAAATCCTGCTACTTTATTGCCGGATCCTGTTGCTGGGACCCAGAAGGAAGAACAACATGATTGTGTTTTTCTGACTGAGGAACAGACAAAGGGTCGTATCGATTTACAGGATACGCCATTTCCAGATGTAGATGGGGAACTGTGGGTTGATGGATCGTGCGTGAGGTTACCAGATGGTGCGACTTCCGCAGCTTATGCAATCACGACACTTAAGACTGTGGTAGAAGCAGCACGGATACCCCAAAAATCGGCTCAAGCAGCCGAATTGATAGCCTTAACGAAAGCATGTGAGTTAAGTGCTGGACTATGTGTGAACATTTATACGGATAGTCGTTATGCTTTTGGAGTAGTGCATGATTTTGGCCTACTTTGGAAGGAACGAGGATTCCTAACTTCACATGGAGTACATATCATGCATGGAGAATTGGTACGCGATCTCCTGAATGCACTGTTATGCCCAAAGAAAGTTGCAATAGTCAAGTGCAGTGCACACAAAAAGGTGACGGACAAAATAGGGCAAGGCAATGCTTTCGCAGACCGCATTGCGAGAGAGACCGCTATGCTACAAAATCATTTCCCCATGTATGTGGTGAAGTCACAAGCTGAGCGGTGGCATGATGCTAGAGAAGAAATATTAGATATACAGAAGTCAGCATCAGAGGCAGAACTTGTGAAATGGGCCACCGAAGGAGTATTGGATGATGAGGGTTGCTGGCGTAGTAAAGATATGGAAAGATGGAAACTACCCATGGCCTATTTACAAACAATGGTGCAAATGACACACGGGCTGGCACATATTGGAGCTCTCGCAATCACTAAATTGCTTACACGAGTTTGGGAAAATGCTGACATTGCTAGCACGGCTAAGAGAGTAGTGCAGACCTGTCTGATATGTTTGCAGCACAATCCTGGACAAGGGACTCATACTCCTAAAGGAGGGTTTGTTCCACCTACTGCACCATTCGAAGTACTACAAATGGATTACATCCAGCTGGAACGCTGTAATAATCTCAGGTATGTCCTAGTAGTGGTGTGTGCCTTCAGTAAATGGATTGAGGCTTACCCTACGAAAGACAATACAGCATTGACAACAGCTAAGGTGTTACTCAAGGAGTACTTCCCGCGTTATGGTGTTTGTAAACTTATGTGGAGTGATAATGGCCCTCATTTCATTGGGAAAGTAGTGGAATACGTCCTGAAAGGATTGGGAATCAAGCAACGATTCCATGCTGTCTTTCATCCGCAATCAGCAGGTTTAGTAGAGAGATACAATGCAACTCTGAAGCTGAAGCTAGCAAAGATAGTGGCATCGACATCTCTGAAATGGCCGGACGCTTTGCCTCTGGCATTGCTGTCCATTCGATCAGTGCCCCATTCTCGATCTGGCCTCACACCCTATGAAGTGGTGTTTGGAAGGCCTATGAACATTTGGGGAGTTCCAAAACCTCGTTTGATACATGATATGCCTTGTATAATGATGAACGATTATCTGGCACGATTAACAAATGATTTGCTTTCTATTCATCAACAGGTTCGAGAGGCGCTCCCTGATAACTCTGCTGGTGAGGCTCACGATCTCCGCCCTGGGGACCACGTGATGGTCAAAGTCTTTGAGCGATCCAGCAGTTTGGAACCGAGATGGCATGGTCCTGAGCAAGTGCTGCTGGCTACGCGAACTGCTGTGAGAGTCACTAATAAGAAGCGGTGGATTCATTCAACGCATTGCCGACGTGTCTCTCCGGATTTGGTGAGCCCTGTGGTGCTATCCGATTACAGAAAGATTTTGGATACAGAAAAGAGCCCAGCTGTCACGCCTGATGAATTGGAGGGAGCCTTCCCGGACCACGTTGTTCCTGATAAAGTGAAATATAATCTACGCCTTAGGAAATAAGATTTCTTTTGTGTTCTTTTTGAAACTGGTTGGTGACCGCTCTGAGGTTTGTGAAACGGAAGCCGGGAATATCAAGGGGGGGGGATCAGTTCTGTCCAGTGTAGCGACACCCGTCTTGAATCCCGGAGAACAAATCAACGGCAGCCTCAGTCCAGAACCATCAGGTTTTTTTTTTTCTCTTTTCGCTTAGTGTTGCTTTTGAAGAAGTATTATTTTACTATGGCATCTCCTCTGACACGAAAAGGGAGAATTCTTGGTGCTGTTTTGTTTGTCTTGACCGTAGTGGTGATCGCAGTATTAGCTTGGACTATAGAACTGTTGTTTCCTGTACGAGAACATTTGCTGCCCACCACTCCAAGTCCATCTGAACATTTTCATTTCACTCTGCCTTTTCATGAAGAAAGACATAGGCAGACTTATTTGAATAACAGTTTTATTAAGATTTTGCATCATACTCATAATATGACCAATACTTCCAATTGTTGGGTATGTGGAATGTTGCCCGGACATCAGAAGAAGGGAGGAACACCACTCATTCCTCTCCCGTTTTCTCATAATGGTTCTTGTCATGCTTGGTACACTCTCCTTTTTACTCTGCGATGGCCAACGAAAGGTGGACTACTTTTTCGGTTGAACAAAATATGCTATAACGATAAAGATGGCTACCCACACGCTGAAGGAACTAAATTCGAATGGGAAGAATATCGTCCGGACAATGTTTCTACACCTCGTGTATATACGAATCAAAGATTTACAAATGTGACGAGCATGCATATAATAACAGTTATCGATACAAAAGCAGATTTGTGTATTAGAAATAAAGGTACAATCCCTGTAGGCCGTAGTGAATGTAATATTACACTTACCTTTGATACACCGACTGGAATTGCATTTATAGCTTCACGTAACACATATTTCGTTTGCGGAAATAAGGGATACCATCGTCTACCATTGGGATGGTTGGGAACGTGTTATATAGCTTTTGTATTACCACCTGTATTTATTGCTCCTCCCATGTACCACAATGATTATGTTCTATACCATGATTTCATATTGAATAGAGTGAAACGAACAATAGATCTTGATGAAATAGACCAGACTGATACTACTTTGCAACAATATGTAGATTTCAATTTAGGGTTATTCTCATTCGTAGGAGCTGCACTGAATAGCAGGAAGATAAGGCGGCTTACACGTGTGGTGGAAGCCGTTGCCAATGAAACAGCCTCCGCTTTAGGGAATATTACTGAGGAATTGCAAATTACCAGAATTGTGGCGCTCCAGAATCGAATGGTTCTAGATGTGATATTAGCTGACAGGGGTGGAGCATGCCGCGTCATCGGAAGTAGTTGTTGCGTGTACGTGCCAGATAACTCACCTTCTGTATATGATTCGATTACAAGATTACATAAGATAGCTGCTGAGATCCACCCAGAAAATGGAACATGGACCTTTTCTGGTTGGTTCTGGACTCTGCTTAGTACTTGGGGTTGGAAATTATTAACGATTCTCTGTGTTTTTATTGGAGTACTATTTTTCCTTTGTTTATGTATTCAATGTGGCCCTACATTATGTTCTGTATGTATCACAGCCTGTATTCCGTCCAAACGAGCTACTGTCAAGCAAGAGAAACTGATCAATGATGAAGTATTAAAAATAATGGCTATTGACATTGAGGACGAACATTCTGACTATGTTCGCTATGAGGTAGCTTTTGCTAAACGCTAAAAGGGCCGTCTGTCGTGTTTTGGCAGCTCCTGAGTTAGCGTTTAGCACAGCTACACGGTCTTTTCTGTTAACTTGACCAAAATGAACGGGGGCCATTTTGAATCCTTCTACCTTCCGTTTCCTATGAACACGCTGCCTCGTGGTCAGTGTGCCCTTTCGTCCTTTCTCGATACCCATGGTCACTATTCTGCTCGGCAACAGGCTATTTTTAGTACTGGTCAAGCGCACATGCGCACTATGCATCAACTGGTCACTCTTTAGGAATGTGCATATTAACTGACCAGTGCTGTTTAACTCCTCCCACGTGCTGGCTGTGTTCCAAAAATGACCTTATATGTACCTAAAATGTGTAACTTGTAACCGCCTATCTTTTTATTGCTATTAAATTGTATAAAAGAGGTCGCACATCGATGTTCGGTGTGCTACTTCTTACATTGCCGAAGGGTGCTGTAGGAATGTATCACCACCCCATGGGGTCTTAATAAACTTGTCTTTTACCTTTTCCAGTGTCCGTGCCAACTTCTATACTAAGGTGTTCGAGAATTTAGCAGAGTATGTAGGCCTGATTTGAACCCAACACCACACAGAGGTAGAGGCAGATGACGGGGTGGCGTTGATTGTGGCGACATGAAAAGGGACGAAGTGATACGAGGTGAGTCCAGAGAGAATTATTTTAATAATCCTAATGGGAGGCAGTATTATTATGGAATGGATGAATCAGATAGATATTTTTGTGCATAGGACAGCCACGGACAGAGAAGGGGCCAAGTGTCAGTACCAGTTGACCAGAAGGGGCCTTATGTTAAAGGACAAATAATGGGAATTTCTGAAAACTTTTTAGTGGACACCGGTGCAATGAATAGTTCGATCGCTCGTTTATTGGTCCCAGGGGCTGCTCTGTCCGGGCATAATAATGTTTCAGTTGGATTTTCTGGTATTCCAGTGGTAAGCCCCATTTCGAAGCCACTCTCATTTACGATAGGTCCAGTTACAGTAGATTCTCCATTTTTGTTGACGTCGCAATGTGGGGAAAATTTATTGGGATTGGATTTATTAAAAAAGATGCATGCCAAAATGTATTGTTCTTCGGATGGAGTATATTTGACGGTTCAATCACCAGAACAATGTATTAAACAGAATTTTATGAAAAACCGCCATTCCTTGCACGTTGTGGGCAACCGGTGATACTGATGTAGGTTTATTGTATATCCCACCAGTTTCTATTACGTTAAAAGTGAATGCTCTGTTGCCTGGTATTCCACAGTATAGGATCTCCCCAGCAGGTGAAAAGGCATTAATGTCAATAATACAAAATTTGATAGACAAGGGTGTGGTGGAAGAGACAGCTTCTAAAACCTGTAACAGCCCTATATTACCGATTCTGAAGAAGGCTCCTATAGGGAGCAGTCCTGATTACACGGATACGTACCGCTTTGTAATTGACCTTCGAGAGGTTAATAAAGTGGTAGTACCAAAATATCCAGTGGTCTCGGATATTACAACGATACTTACGATGATTCCCCCTACTGCTAAATTTTTCTCAGTTATTGATTTAAAGAATGCTTTCTTTAGCATTCCCATACATCCTGAGAGCAGACATATTTTCGGCTTCTAGTTATCAGGCCGCAGCTATAGATTTTGCCATGCTCCTCAAGGCTACACAGAGAGCCCTAGCATTCATAGTCAGGCTTTGAAGGTAATTTTGGATGAATTGACCCTGCCTCCTGGAAACGTTCTCCTCCAGTATGTTGATGATCGCTTTGTGGCGTCTGATACGGAGGAGGGCTGCAAAGAGGCTACTGTTAAATTATTGTCCCATTTGGAGGCCCATGGAATTAAAGTATCTCTTTCTAAATTTCAATATTGTAGACAGGAGGTGAACTACCTTGGTCATCTACTGTCGAAAGAGGGGAGGAAGTTGACTCCAGAACGTGTGTCTGCTATTTTTAACATGCCTGTTCTTCGTACTCAACGAGATGTTCGTGCATTTCTTGGCATAACCTCTTACTGTTGCCAGTGGATTCCTAATTTTTCTCTTCTTACTAAACCACTGTTATACTTGATTACGAAAGAAGTGCATGAACCCTTACCTTGGACGGATGAGTGTCAGAAAGCTTTTGATTCTTTGAAAACTGCTCTTTGTTCTGCACCTGTCTTAGGAACTCCTGACTACCGAAAACCTTTTGTACTTTACGTGCATGAGGTGGACGGTTGTTCGCTTTCAGTGTTAACGCAAGGATTTAGTGGTAAGCAAAGACCTTGTGCTTATTTTTCGGCAGTATTGGATCATGTTGCTAGAGCACTTCCTAGCTGTCTGAGGGCTACTGCCACAGTGGCGTTGGCCATTAGGCAGTTGGAAGGACTTGTGCTAAATTCTGACCTCACAGTGATGGTACTGCACGCTGTGGACACGCTTTTGAATAAAACAAGGACACAGCACCTTACTAGTGCACGTCTTACTGGATATGAATTGACTTTGTTTGCCCCCATATCACTATACAAAGGTGTGCCACTTTGAACCCAGCCACGTTACTACCTCTCCCTTCGGATGAACCAAATAATGACATACATGATTGCATATTTCGGACAGAAGAAGAAATGAAGGGACAGGCGGACCTCATAGACACGCCCCTATCTGAACCCCAAGGGGAGTTGTCTGTGGATGGCTCGTGTTTTAAGTTACCAGATGGCACCACGACAGCTGCGTACGCAATTATCACGCTGCGTACGGTAGTTGAAACGTCTCGAGATTCCTATCATTCTGCACAGGCAGCTGAGCTAATAGCCCTGTTACGAGCATGTGAGCTAAGTGAGGGACTGGTGGTAAATATTTATATAGATAGCCAATACGCCTTTGGCGTGGCTCATAGTTTTGGGAAGTTGTGGGATGAAAGAGGATTCTTTACTTCCCATGGTCAACCAATACAACATGGGCCCCTGATATTAAGGTTGTTGAATGCCTTGACTCTGCCACGGAAGGAGGCAATTGTTAAGTGCAGTGCCCATAAAACCATAGTGGATACTGTGGGAGAAGGAAATGCTTTCGCTGACCCAATAGCAAAATATACTGCTAAAACTAAAATGTGCCCGATGTATGTACATTCAGCCAGGTGGGTGGAGGAGTCTGATATATTTGATAACACCATGGAAAGTGTCCGAGAAATACAGAAGGAAGCTACCCCTGCTGAATTGGCCCGATGGGAGAATAAAGTAGGGAGGTTGGCTGATAATGTTTGTTGGATTGATTTAAGTGAAAAACAGCGATGGATGCTTCCTAATGCTTTTGTTAATGCTGTAGTGACTATGGCCCATGGGACTGCACATATAGGAGCGAAGGGGATTTGTCAATTATTGGACCCAGTTTGGAATAATCACAATATTTCTAAAACTGCCACTCATCTGGTTCAACACTGTATGGTTTGTCTACGACATAATCCTGGAGGAAGAGAACCTGTTCTTAGTGGGAATTTTGCACCACCCTCTTTACCTTTTGAGGTGCTCCAAATGGATTATATCCAACTGGAGAGAGTGAATAACCTGAAGTATGTCCTGGTAGTGGTCTGTGCATTCAGTAAGTGGGTAGAAGCTTACCCTACCAAGGAAAATACTGCACGGACCACCTGAATCCAGAAGGAATATTGACCCAGGAAAGTGAAAGAGCTCCTTGCGTGTTTCCTTTTTCCGACACCCAGGAAATAGAAGGGCAAGAAAGGGGAGCCGAGGGCACGAGACAGGCCGCGTCACCAAGTGAGGTATTGGCCTCTGAATCTGTTGCTCCAGTTGTTTAACGAGAAGTACATGGAAAATTTGGCACCTCGGATGCTTCCTCATCTGTTTTGTTTCATGATCAGGAATTGCCAGGTCAGGCTCCATACAACCTATGGCCCAGAAATCGAAACGGTACCCCCAACAATTGCAGGAGATAGGGAAAGACTTTAGTGACAAGGGTTTGCTAGAGAAGTATGGGGGTACTGAGCAAGACACTGGACTGAACCTGTTAAGAGCTGGAACTTTGGGTTGCTCTGTTCAGAAGGAAAGACTGAGAAGCAAAGAAACGGAGGCTAGGTTGTAATTAGAGAAGATAACAGACAAAAGGATTTGTTCTTTTGATGAACGATAGCAGCCTGCCTGTGAGGCTCTAGACGGACACAAGAAAGAAACACCCTCTGGCAGGACGGACTGCACCTTTTAGAATAGTTTGGACACTAGTTAGAATGTATCCCTTTGGTCGATTTATTCCTGAGGAGGAGCGTCTCCTTGCTCCTCGAAATTTGCCCATTTATGTACCTATGTTTTTATCATGGACAACCAGAGTGAAGGGTTCTTTCATGATAACCATGGCAATGTTGCAATGTGCAATGAGTGTATTTTTATATTTGGAATTTCATCACCCCATGCATACTATGTTAGGGACCCCTACCCTGCCAACAGAGCACCATTTCTTTACGTTAGCTCCTCAGAAAGAAAGACATCGTCAGACCTACATTAAGAATGTATTTGTAGAAATATTGCATCGGACTCACAGTGCTACCAATATGACAAATTGTTGGGTTTGAAGTCTATTACCCTCTGTAATGCATCGACATGATCTCTTTATCTCATTGCCATTATCCTATTTAGGAAGCTGTGAAGCCTGGTTCAAATTATGAAGTATGATGTACTTACATTACACTGTAGATACCTCTCGATATACCGAGAGGGATTATGAATTATATAGAGATACATCAAGGTTTTGACCCACAGGGAAATAATGGAGAAGGGTATCTAGACCCCAAGGCTTGCATGAATATGTATACCGACTATGATAATATTACATGGTTGAAAACGGAGATACTGGATTTTGCTGAATTTAATTTCACCCAGTATTTCCAACATTTTCAAGATCGAAATGTTACCAATGACAAGCCAATCCCTGTGCCCATATTAAATAGCACCTCTGCGTTTTGTGTACAGGGAACAGGACATATCTCTGTAGGAGACAGTCGGTGCAATTACACCTTTCGATTACGTACCTTTAGTCCACCATTGATAACATCCCTGAATGTTTATTTTGTCTGTGGAGAGAATGCCTATACTTGGCTTCCTCGGGGGTGGATAGGCTGTTGTTATTTATCCTTCTTGTATCCACCAGTATATGTAGCCTCCTCCGCTGTCTATGCGTCCACTAGAGGAGTATGATTGTATCATTTACACCAATGGTTCGGCCCAACCAGCAACAGTTTCTAAGCATGTGTATTCGGCGGCCTGCACATTTGTGGCAGGTACTATGGTAAACAGTAAGTTCAAATCCAGTGTTATGCATACACAGACATTAGGTGACGGTACTGCCCAATTTTGGCCTAGATTCGCGCTTTGGTGCTTGCACTAGAGTTTGCTGATCCTAAGGTTACTACTCTAGTTGTGAGGGATTCCTATTACTGTGTCAGTCCTTCAATTTATTCCTTTGGTCTCAGAATGACTATCGTGATTCCAAAGGCAGCACAATTAATCATAAAATGCTTTGGGTTCGAGTGGCAGATCTTAAACAACGTCTGCCACTCACACATGTTATACTGACTCTTGGCTGCCAACGTGTGGGTGCACACACGGTCGGCAATAGTTTGGCTGATGAAGCAGCCCAATCAGCAGTAGCCACGTGTCTAGTTGCAGCCATAACAAGATCCATGACTCAGATTGATAATGACATCTTGGCAGCAATCGCTGCCACTGAGAAGGGAGGTAATTACCCTCAAGGGTTCCCTTGAAAGTACTCTTATCAATTAAGTCCCCACAAGGTTCCATATGTAAGAACTAATGACGTTGGTGACAGGTTAATTCCCAAAGCTGACCGCAGACTTTCATTAATAACAGCCTCACATGAAGTCATGGCTTTAGCGCGTGGTGGAGTGTCTGCGACGGTTTCTATTTTGCAGCAACGTTACTGGTGGTGTGGTTTATATAAACAGACCCGTAATTATTTGCCTACTTGTGACATTTGTCAACAGATTAAACCCTCTGCAGTCACACGTTCACCACTTACATACTTCTGCATTTCTAATAGGACTTTTGGTTGTGTATATCTTGATCATTGCGGTCTGTTTTCATCAAATGCTGCTTATAAGTACATATTAGTTGCAGTCAATTTGTGCATACGTTTCGTGTGGGTGGTTTGGCCACAATGCAGTGCTGGTGCTCGAAATGTCATCAGGGATTTGCGTGTCTTTGTGGAAATTTTTGCGTATGGCACCTTCCATTCTGACCAGGGTCCAGCATTAGCCACTAAGGAGTACACGGATGCTATGAGGTCTTTGGGGGTGCAGGTAACATTTTTGTCTTCATACAGGCCTGAGGGCAATTGAGTTGTGGTGCGAATGAACCGTGACTTAAAGCATTCCTTGACAGCTAGAGTTTTAACTGGCTGGCCCACTTGTACAGCATGCAACGTGCACTTAATAAACTCCCTTGAAGATTTACGGGTGGGCGGACCCCATACGAAATGCTCTTTGGCATAAAACTGTTTGCTCCGGACCTTGATGGGCTAGATATGGCGGCGGCAGCTGCACCCTTTTACGTAGATAATCATTTTACAGGACTTACAAGAAACTGGTGACAGTCTAGCAAAAGATCATTTACCCTCTACCCCTGATGCTGCACTAAAGATTCCGATAGCTGGCTGGCTACCCAAAGTTGGAGATGTGGTCGAAGAGAAGGTGGAGAACAAAAATAAATGTGGCCCCTCTTATCGTGCACCGGTTCCAGTGCTTGGCATGAAGGGTACTCGTACAGTCATTTTACCACCACTTCCTGGTCGCAAAGACCCCCAAATACATCTCAGTGGACAATGTCAAGTTATAACATCTGGCCGATTCTGAATAGTATAACGCCATCTGCATCTTGTCCAAAAGAAATAGAAATCATAAATCAAGTAAGATCTTTGAAAAACTTGCATAGAGAGAAGCGCTCCTAAAGGAAAAAAGGTAATTACCAACTCCACTTGTTTTTGCGAGTGTGTATTCTTTGATTTTCTGAACATTGTTTACAGAAATAAGACTTTGGAAAATAACGAAGGAGCTACAAAACTGAAAGAACAGATATTGTGCTTAATGAAACTTCTGATGACTTACCTTTGAAGCCCTGAGCATAATCCGGGACTCTTTTGTCGCCACGATCACAAATTTGAGCACAAAAAGAAAACACGAGAGAAAGAACTTTATTGGGAGCATATTAGGACTCAGTGAACATTTTGAATACTATTTGTATGTTTTGGGAAATTATTATTTAGTAAGTTAGTGCAAAGGTCATACCATATAGTGTACTAGAATAACAGTGCAGATTGTTGTAATTTTATTTCCACAGTTTTAAACATAAGGATAATAGCATTTTGTCATAAAAACTCCTTATAGTGAATCAGAATCACGTTTTATACAAAGGTATCTTCTTGACTAATGTCCCAGAGGTAAGATTTTCTGAAGGCTTTAAGCTAGAAAGGAGTGACGACTAATCAACGTGAGCCGTAACCAGAGGAGTGTTTCTTTTTTGTTTATTATTTTGTTTATTATTTTGTCCCATTTTTCCCCTTTCCCCTGGAAATCTATTCTTGCCAAACTGAGTTGTACATCTAGTTGGGCTAGTATAGTTTATTAGGGGCGGAAGAGAATTAACGTCTCATCTCTCAAGTTGAACGACCTGGATTTCAGGTTAACACCATGATACAGCCCCTGGTTACAAACAGGTTAGACCATATATAACGGTTTCTCTACAGCCAGTGCCTTTCAACCCTACCCCCAAACTGCTTACTTCCTGTTACCATAGTAACAGTTCAAGGAACACTTAAGTGAGCACAGAGGTTAGAAGTTCACCACACTATGTTGCTAATCGAAACAGTTACTGTGCTGGAGTTTTAAAAGTTTCCCATATGAATCGTTAGTCGTAGAAGAAGTCAGTGGAAAATATAATAAAAATAATAGTGGGGGTTCGCTGGGGCCCCCACAGTCCCAGGGCTTTACTCATGTTGGGAGGGGGTGCAGTAGGCTGTGTAAATTATATTGGGAAAACAACAATGCGGCTTATTACGGCTTTTCTTTAATATAATGTGGAATAATGTTTATTTATTAGGCAGTGTTCACTTTTGTTACGGATAGAGTCACTTTGTTACAGGAAATGTATTAATATGTAGGACGGCGTGTTCTGTATGTGTGCGTGGAACAAATTTAACGTTTAATTGGCTAACGTTCATTGCGTGCTAACTAATGAAAGTAGAAGTGTTTTCTGCAATTCACTTCTGCTCCGGAGAGTAGCAAGGACATTTAATTGGCTTCCATGTTGTAAGGAGGACTTTCCTGAGCTTTATGTTGGTTGGTTGCGAACTATTGAAAGTAGAAGTGTTGCCAGCCATTCACTTCCGCTCTCCGGAGTAGGAGGGACATCTGATTTGCTGACGTGCTCCAAGGAGGACTTTTCCAAGCCTAATGTTGATTGGCTGTAAACTGTTGAAAGTAGAAGTGTTGTCAGCTATTCCTTCCCTTTCCGTGGATTATTAGGGACATTTCATTGGGTAACGTGTTCCAAGCAGGACCTTACGAAGCTTAATGTGCATTGGCTCTGAAGCAATAAAAGTAGAAGTATTGGCAGTCATTCTTTCCTCCTCTGTGGAACAACATGGACATTTTATTCGCTAAAGTGTTTCGAGCACAAGTTTGCTCCTTATTGGGTGGGAACGGTTCACTGCTGTCAGTGATTTTGTGACGCACCTCCAAAGGAGTATGGGAAAATAAAGTAATAAAGGGGAGGGGAGGAACACTATTAACTCTGTAAAGTGGTCACAAGGTGGTGGACAGGGATTATGAAGGTAAAAATAGTTTTTATATGTTTTAAGGGCCATTTATATAATTGCTGTGTGGTGTACAAATCATGGTGGAAAAATGACAGTGTCTTGCGTTTTTTTTTTAATCATGTTTGCAGTTGGGATACTTCCCAGGAGCACTATTCACTTATAATGTGGTGTTTACTTTTCTGATGGGAAGGTGTGTTTGTGCAGCAAAAGTTTCAGTCTAGGTCTGAAACAGTTTTATTTAGCAAATACAAATAAACTTTCTTCAGAAACTGATGCTGTAAATATGTAGGGGGTGACAATTAAAAATGCTATTTCATAAAATATCAGTTAAGCGTGGCCATACCCTCCTTTTTTCTACGATAGTTTGTATAAGTGTTTCCCATATTCTTGATAATGTAAGAGGGCATCAGTTACTTTTAGATAAAGTAGAATAGAAGTGTTGGGGGCATGGCTACGGCGCGTTGAGGAATGGCTGTCTGGTAGGGGAGCTCCGCACGCTGCCACCAAACACCAGGCAAATACCATCCTTTTGAAGCTGCTGTGCTTCGGAAAAAATCCCTCGGGGGCCCCGGGATGCCTGTGGCGTGAACTGAAGCATTTTGGAGGGCTCTTGTCCCGTGCTTCCCACCCGAACGAACTGAGGCGGTGGACTATGTGGTGAACGGGAAAATGGCGCCGACGTGAAGAGCGGTCTGAGCCCTCTAAACCTGTGAGGCTTACCGGCTTGGTTGATGCGTGGGGACCGTACCGGGGTGATCGACGGACCACTGTTGACGGCTCTGAGGCCGGGGCTGGCTCACTGCTAATGAGTCTGCGGCCTAGCGGAGTGAGGAGGCCCAGATACGACTGCGGGCCTCGGCTGGCGGAGTGCGAAACCCCATTCCACTGGTGGACTGTGACCCTGCACTGCTCTGTGCGAGGCTGACTGGCTGCTGCTGTAACTCGAGGCCGGAGGAAAGGCACGAAGACGGGACCTGTATTGTAGACACTGGAGTGGTGAATGAGGCACCGGGAAAGTTCGGGCCTGGCGGGCCGGGCGGCATGGGCCTTGCGGGGTGTTGAGTCCCTTCGGTGTGGCGGTGCCCTTGCGGGGCTTGCGCTGCAGGGCTAAGGGGGGTCGTGGCTGGCGCGGCGCTGTTCATTGTGGCTAGATAGGTGCTGGGCTGCTCTCGGGCTGGGGGGGTGCTGCCTGTGGGCCACCTCGACTCGCTGCAGGGCTGGGAAGGTTGCAAGCGGTTGAGGGGCTGCGGGGGGACCCCAAGGTGGCGAGGGGCGGTGGCAGTGCCTGAGCTGGTCCGCGGGTGCCTGTCCTGAGTGCTGTGCGGCTGGGGGGCAAGTGAGAGGAATGGTCGACTGGCTCTGGTCGACTCAGTGTATGCTGAGAAGTGGAGACCTGGCTGTGTGGAGTGGCGGAGCTATAAGAAGGAATGCACAGGCAGCACAATAGAAGAATCTGGCCTACTAAAGGACTGCGTGACATTGGATCATAAGGCTGTTCAGCTGGGCCCACGTGAGAGCACCACGTGACAGGGCAGCTGCCTGGTTTGCTGTGTGGCAGGATTATGCTGCTGATTGTTCTCCAGCTGGCTTGTCGGTCACACCAGGTGGTCGGTCTATATATCAGATCGCCATGGGCAAGTCGGAGCCTAAGCAAGTGAAGCTGACCTTTCAGAATAAAAGACTGACGCGCACAACTGATGGATTGGGTGAGCAGGGCGATCCGCGGGGTGCCTCGAGTCTAACGGACGACGGAGAAGATCACACCAGGACAATACGATTTGAGTTACGTGCGGGGATGAAATGGATAGACAGCAAAACTGACGCTTTGGCGACTGGATTGGATGTCGTTAAAAAGAAGGTGGACAAGCATGAACACCGCTTGGATGTCCTCAAAAATCGGGTGTCTGATGGTCACGATGGACAGGCTGAGGCACGCACACAGATAGTACAAATGGAAAAGATACTCGAGGTGATCAGCGCAAAGAATGAGGATTTCGAAGCGCGCTCCAGGAGTAATAACATACGCATTCTAGGACTTTCGGAAACCACTCCCATATCCAAAATGGAGCCCTTCATTGATGGCATGCTGCGTGAACTCTTTGGGCCCGTTCTCTCTAAAGTAATGATAGTGGAAAGAGTGCATAGATCCTTGGGTCCAAGACCTAAGCCAGGGACAGCGCCGCGCCCGTTTATTGCACGCCTGCTTAACTATGCAGATAGAGACGCTGTCCTGAGAGAGGCAAGGGCAAAAGCGCCGGTGGTGTATAAGGGAGACACATTATCCTTCTTTCCAGACTACACACTGGCTGTGCAGTCTGCGCGGCGGGTGTTTGTGCCGGTAAAGAAGTTGTTGAGGGAGGCGCCGTGCCCTATGCCATGTTCTACCCGGCGAAGCTGAAGATAACCCATGAAGAATAGTCCCACTTCTTTACAGATGCAAAATCTGCATTGAAGTTCACAAAACATATTTGTAAGGCAAAACCGCAACGGAAACAGCCGGAGATGAGCATATAGTGTCGGGACTTGAAGATGCAGACTAATGACAGGATAATATATGGTCATCTAAGTGCCTTTTCTAAAGATGCCTGCACTGGTCTCATTTAAGATAGTGTGTCCTATGCCAGATGTAATGTTGGGGGTGGTGGAGGGTGGGGACACTCATCCTACTCGGTGCTCCCTCGGGTACTTCGGAGGGGGCTGCAATACGTTAATCCCTGTATTCCTTGTTTGTGGCATGGCAGGTGCGATACTGGTATGGCTCCGGCGGCCGCACTTCGGTGCGTGTGCACGCTGCCGAGCCTCTACCCCAAGAGGGTATCACCCACATGGCTGTTATTTTGAGGGCAGGAGGGGGGTCTGGTCTCGACCTGATTGGGAGGTTGGAGTGGGAGGGGTTGCGATTGTGAAGTTTTTGTATGTTTTGTATTTTTTTTGTATTGGATTCAGTCAACTGTGCGAGCTGCAATGCGATGTTATTGTAGTGCTTGTGTTTTGTTGCAACTGCTTATGCCGTGCCCCCTGGGTTCTGTGCTACAGGCTATAGTTAATTGGATTACTACTGGTTGATGGCAGATAAATGTTCAATGCTTACCTGGAATGTCCGGGCCCTCAATTCCCCATAAAAGGTGATGCAGGTGCTCGCTTATTTCAATAGACATGAGATACAACTAGCGTTGTTGCAAGAAACGCATCTGACCCCGTCGGCAGCGCGCTGAGTGATGGGCAGATGGGCAGGCTTTCGATTAGCTGCTTTGTATTCCTCATACGTATGCTCAGACGTGAGTCCCTTGCTCACTTTGCCACTGGATTCAAGCAAACCGGGCTGAAGATGGCTGAAATGCCAAAAATCGGTCCTCGGAAGCTTGTTTCCGGTCCAAGGAAGGCATGGCTTGGAAGTTCGGGCTGGACTGTTCCTATGAGGCACAGGGTCAGACTGATTTGCATATGGCCATGGCTGAACTGGGGTGGCAGAGTGGGTTAAAGAACGGTGATGGATTAAACCCAGATCTGTTGACTGGGTGTGAGCGTTTGATTGGTTCAGATGCTCCGTCCATCGCCACCCCCTTTTGTACCACATCGTATTCCTCATATGCAAGAGTGTGATGATATTGGCCAAGAAAGGTGTGGAGTTTCACGCGTTACACACATATACGGATGAAGACGGGAGGTGTGCAATGGTGTGTGGGAAATTGAGAGGCACGCTGGTCATCATTATAAATATGTATGGGCCAATAGCGGATGACCCAGTGTGTGTTGACCGCATCTGTGAATAATTGAGAGAGTGGCCGACTGCCCCTATTATCTGGGGGGGGAACCTGAACACTTACTTGAATGTACAGCTAGACTAATCAAATCCTGTATCGCATCGCACCCCTCGAGTTGCTGGGAGAGTGTTACGGGCCATGGAAGAATTTGGACTGTGTGATGTCTGGAGAGTGCGGAACACGCAGAGGTGAGAGGGCACGCATGCGACACCTATGCATGGAAGTTGGTCTAGGCTTGATTACTGGTTGATTGGTGAGGAGTTGATGGAATGGATTGTGGAGGTTGTGCCACTTGCTCGTACATTGTCCGATCATAACCCGGTGAGATTGGTCCTTAGGAATCCGAACAGGGTGCACCGCGCGTTTACATGGAGGTTCCGTTCGGAGGCACTTCTAGATCCTGTATATGAAAAGACAATACATGAGGCCATAGCCCAATATTTTGCATTGAGTAAAAGAACTGTTGAACAGGCAGCGACACTTTGGGAGGCCTTTAAGGTCACCATTAGAGGGGTGTGCATCGGGACCGCTGCGGGCATACTTCGCGATATACGGACCCAGCTCCAGAGAATTGAAAAAGAATTGCGAGGCTTGTAAAGTGATTACGCGAGTAACCCTGACATGACTAAGCTGGTTCGGATACAAGAACTGATAGGAGATTATGATGGGTTTGCTGAGACTGAGATTAAGTATTTGTCCCGTAGACATGCAGCTAGACAATACGGTGAGGCGGGCAGGCCGAGTTGCACGCTGACATTCAAGATTAGGAAACGTCTCGAGCAGCAGTGCGTAGATAGGATAGTGGATGATGCGGGAGTCGAGCATTACACCTCGGAGGCTATCACGGAGCAGTTCAGTGTGTTCTATACGGATTTGTATAGCACAAGGGGTACACCATCGGTGGCAGATTTGGATGCATATTTGGAGGGTATAGCCTGCGCCTGGCTGTCTGACTTGCAGCGTAAATATCTCTGACTTCCAATAGATGAGCAAGACATCAAACTAGCAATAGCCGCGCTGCCTAATGGTAAAGCGCCCGGCCCAGCCGTGCTCACGGTAGTATTTTATAAGAAATATGCATATCTGCTCGCGCCGCATCTCTTGGACGTATAGGCGGAAGTGTATGATGCGGGGATGCTGCCCCCGTCATTACGCAAGGCACTAATCATTACCTTGCTTAAGCAAGACAAACGGGCGGACCGATGCGAGTCGTATCACCCGCTGTCATTGATCAATATAGACGTCAAGATCTTGGCAAAGATCCTTGCCACCAAACTGCAACCACTGCTGCAAGGACTGATATTACCTGACCAGTCGGGATTCCTGCCGGAGCGGTCCACCTCGCATAATCTCTGTACACTCTTCTCTATGTTCCATGCTTTAGAACCCACTTTGGAAGCTGCGGCGGTGTTATTGGAGGCCGCCAAGGCATTTGACTCGGTGGAATCGCATTATATGCACCGAGTGCTGCAGAGTATGGGGTTTCCCCCGTTGTTTATCCAATGGATAACGGTACTCTCCACGGCACCGTCGGCGAGAATACGGGTAGGGGGGCTGACATCAGATTTGTTTCGTATTGAGAGAGGCACTCGGCAGGGATGCCCTCTCTCGCCACTGCTGTTTGCGATCCTCTTGGAGCCCCTGGCCTGTGTCATTCATCAGCGTCATAGAGAGACCGCAATACATTTTAGCTACCGGCCGGTATCAATATCGTTGTACGCTGACGACATGGTACTTTTTGTGCACGAGCCGTCCAGGTATCTGACACAGTTGCTACGAGAGTATGTCAGATTTGGACTTATCTCCGGCCTACATTTCAACTGGGAGAAGTCATTTATATTCCCACTAACGGCCTAAACTGCACAGCCAAGTCTAGAATTCCCGCTGGTGTGGTCTGCAGACCCAGTTAAATATCTGGGTGTTTGGGTGCACCGTGACCCCTCAGTGGTGATCTATGGCAGGGCATACACAAAACTGGAGACTATGGTTGATACCTGGCTTTTATTACCACTGTCGCTGGCGGACCGCATTGCCCTTATTAAAATGGTTGTATTACCTAGATTTCTCTATTTGTTTGCGAACATGCCGATCGTGCTCAATATGGAGTATTTCAAGACTCTCCGTAGTCAATTGCTCAGGCTGGTGTTGGGGGGCAGAACTGCACGAGTGCAGTGGTCGGTCCTCACTAAAGTATATGAGAAAGGGGGATTTGTGGCGCCGGATTTTTATGCATAGTATCCCACTGCGCAGGCTCAATATCTATATGACTGGTACAGATTGCATGCCTTTACACCGCACGTCGCAGTGGAGGAGGGGGATGCGGCTCCCATCCCGCTGCACAGCGTGGTCACTTATCATTGACGTGGCACACCGAAATCAGAGATCAATGTGATTGACGCCACAGATTCGGCTTGGCGGAGAATTGGGCAGCTAGCACAGAAATTGCCGCTATACGCGCTGGATATGCGCCTTGAGCATCACGCATGCATGTCGGTCACGTGCAAGGCCCCATCTATGAGGGTGTTGAAGGAGGCGGGTATCTCTCATTTGCGGGATATCTATCCAAATGGCTAGTTTGCCACACAAGAGGATTTACAGCATGTTACTAGCCAGACGCTTCTCTTCTCATCTGTCACATGCTGTGACAGGTGCGGGCAAGATGATGCAGACTTTATGCATTTGGCGTGGAGTTACAGGAAAGTGGCAGAATTCTGGACTGCGGTGGTGGATTGCTTGAGAGAAATGGTGGCTGTTGACCTCCCCTGTACTCCCCTGGTGTGCCTCCTGTGTTGTGTGCCGCACGTGAGAGGGGCGAATGGCACCTTCGTGCGATTGGCGTTGCTGATGGTGGCGCGTAGGGTGGTGATCACGTGGGGAAAGAGGCGCCGGCCTGTACTTAAGGCGTGGCTGACTGATCTGGTGTATTGCCGAGATAACCTTACCACTTATGCAGAGGAACTGCCCATTAGTTAGAGACCAAGGGACATCTGGGAGCCGTTACGGGCATATCTGATTAATAAGATCGAGTAAGAATTCGGTTAGCGTGGGGCTTGAGGGGTCGTGGTAAGTGGTGAAAGTGGCTGCGGGGATCCTACCAAAGGAAAGGAAAGTAAAACAGTGTAGACAGCTTGCACGGTGACTGCGATTTGTAGTTCACACTGAATTGTGAATGTCAATGACTTTTTCTCTTTTCGGTTTTTATTTTGTATCTTCTTTTGGGTTTTGTCTGTGGATTGTTTTGTTTGATTTTTAATGTATGGGAGAATTTCGCTATGGCTTATGGAGGTATTGTAAGAATTAAGCAATGGAAGTTGATGATGTCTTTATCATTGTACCATGTACGTGCATCAGCAACAATGTGGATGAAGATGTATTTCGGTTAATCTGTAAAACGAATAAACATTTTTTTTTTAAACTATCACTAGGTAACATCCTCAACATGGATGCTGGGCTACAACAGATTCAAACACCGTTCTCCATGGTGACGTTTAGTTAATGCGGCCGGCCCGGATGTTTAAATCGACTTAAAGTGAAATGCGCATGAAAAGCGGACTATACATCCTTAAGCTTGTCAATAAAGTTGTACAATCAAATAACTACAAATAGATGCTAGTGATGACGGTGTTAGCCAATACACTGCTAAAGTCAGAATATCAATGATAATATACCATGTTGAAAGTTAACGTGTTAAAAATTAAAAATGTTAAAACGGGGGGGGAGGAGCCAAGCTCGCGAGCGTAATGGTCGCCTTTTAGCTCGGCTCCCGCAGCCCTCCGGCCTGATCATGTATCCTGTATAATATCCTGTCCGGAGACGACACATTATCGGAGAATCGGAAACGGAACACCTCGCTTGTACTCACCATTTGGCCCGGAGGTTTCGATGTGCAGCGGCTCCGAGGTTGTGCCCTACGCAAGACCGGGGCCTCCGTGGAACCTAGACCGGGACCTAGCCTGTGGGGTCCGACGACTGTCGGCCCCGGTCGAGAGAGTGAACCAATGATGAGAGCCGTTGTGCCAAAATCCCGGCGAGATTGATCCGGGCCTGCCCTGGTGACCGCGCGGCTGATGTGGGTGAGATGCACCGGGGACTGATTCTGTGAAGGGGTCCTCCCCCCGCCGCTGCTTTGACCGGCGGCCCTGGACCTCTGCGCCCGGACTCTGCTTGTTGGGGGCGCCGGTGCTGGTGTAGGCGGAGACCCGCATTGGGCGGACATCCTTTCGGCACCAAGGCTGCCATTGCTGGGAACCCCCTGGAGCTCTGTGAAGTCCTACATTTTTGAACTGTTTTTGGGGGTCGCGGAGGGCGGCGACTGGGCTGGCTTCGCGAAATGGCAGCCGACCCTCTGAAACATGAATCGCCTTGTGGCGGCGGGCTTGGGTTGCCTAATTGCGCGGGGGTCCGGTCTGGTGAGCGTGAGCTTACGGTCAGAGATATCCTGGAAGCTCTGAGATCCCTGCGCGCATCCCTGGCCCTGATGTCCCTGTGAGTCCGCCACGATCTGCCGCCATTTTGAGCAGCCGTTTCTTCTTGCCGCCCTCTTGTTTCAGTGACTCCATTGCCTCGCCCCCCTCGATTGCTGCAAGTGTTGCTGCCGCTGATCGAAGACCATTTTGTGTGCCGGTGACTTTGGAGCTCCCTGTTTTTCGAGGTTCTGACCCCGGGGACTTGGACATTGTGCCGCGGCCCTGTTCGGCTCGGATGCCTAGAAATATTGGTGGACTGCCGCCTGCACCTGCTCCGATGGCTTCGCCTTTGTTTACTACAGAGACCCCCTCGCCTTCCCAAGCGGCGAAACTGAACTCCTGTTCTTCATCACCCGTGCTGCGATTGCTGATGCATTTAAACTCTCGGCTCGGACTTTTGCTCACTTGCGGACCGATTTACCCCCCATGTCTACATGGTAGTCAAATTTTTTTTCGATTGTGTGCTGGTCTTGTATTGAGTATCTCATTTTACACTGTCATGTGGTGGGTGGGATTTGTGGTTCGGAAGGGATGGGGGTGATATGCACGACTCCTGGTTGATTATTGGTATACAACTTAGTGGCGCAGTTGTTTGTACCCATAGAGCGGTGGGTGGTCCCCTCCTCTGTAAGTTTTATGGCGCTTGATGGGGTGTCGTCCTGGTCTGTTTTTGCTGCGATTGTCTGGTTGGGCGGAGGGCGGCGGCCGACCATATTGATTTCTGTTCTTATGCTCCTCCCTCCTGTTTTCTTTATTTCTGTTTCTGTTTCTTTTTGTCTCGTTCTTCTCTCTTTCTTTCTTGCTATATTTCGGGTTCTGGTTTAGGGCGACAGGCACGCTGTCTGAAGGGTAGGCCATAGCCTTCTACAGGGGTGCAGGGTGGGATGGGTGGGTTGGGTTCTATTTGTTGTTTGTTTTATGGTTCTATGGCCCTTTTGTATCTCTTTATAGTAATGCCGCGTCTGTCCCTGCCTCCCGTGGTGTGTTCGGGGTGGGGTGTGTGGCGTTGTTAACCCTCCTTTTATGGTTCGGTTGCTTTTCTTCTCGATTGCTGTACCCTCACTGGTGCTGATACTCCTGTTTTCTCCTGTACTCCCGCCACGGGACGCCTGTGTTGGCGTGTCTTCTTTCTTTCGTTTTTGTATTTCATTTCTTTTTCTCATTGTTCCGTCTTGTCCTCCTCCCCTCCCCCTCTTTCCCCCCTCTTCCCCCGCTTTTCCTCGCCCCCGTCCCCCTCCCTCCATTTTCCTAGAGGTCACTATGACGGGTTAGTTTTGATGTAATGTTTCTCCGATCCCTCTGTTCTGGCTTAGCTGTGGTTTGGGTGGTGGGCATGTAACGATGATAATGTTCAAGTGTCGATTATGTCTAAATTATCCCGATCTTCCTGTGTGAATTGTGTTGTCTCTCCTGTATTGCGGCCCCATACCCCCTTATTGTCGCTGAGGCTGGTTCTGGGACTTCGGACGTCTCTATATTGAAAGTGAGCCTGTCATACGCCTTATCCCCATATTATAAAATTAACCTTTTTTGCTCCTGTGTCTTGGCCCTCTGGTTCCTAGGTATATTCTCCCTTTTTACGATTGTATTGCCTCTGCTTCTTGCTGCTTGACTCTGTAATGTTTGCCTTGGAACTTCTGATTGCTTTACGTATTGAGGCCGGCCGATTTGGTTGTAGGCCTAGACTTGTATATCCTTTTGACGCTAATAAAGGTTTTAAAAAAAAAAAAAAATGTTAAAACGTACCATGTTGGAAAATAAAATGATGTGTTAAAACTTGAAAAAAAAAAAGTAGAATAGAAGTGCTACAACAAACACTCCCGCACTACATTATCTGAGGTCAGGAGAACAAGTAAAAAACAGTTAAATACAAGTGACTTCATATTACATAGAAATGTATGCATTATTATTTTTCAAATGTGTATTCTGTAGAATTCAGGAATGTTCTGTCTTAGTGCTTAGAGGTCGCACACTGTTCCACTAACAAATCACATACTCACTTAAGAATGTGTAGGATGGTACTATTATAATATACAGAACTGGTCCTATATATTCTTTAGGGAGAAGGTAAATAGGAACCGCAAATGAGAAAAATAGAAATTAAAAAATAACATTCAGATATTTTTAAAGTAACAAAGTATGTATGAAAGCTATATTTTTTGTTCTGCAATTTCATAAAATATGCTTCCTAAAAAAAATATCTGATCAAGTACGTTGTAATGTTTCCTGAGCTGTATTACAGATAGCACCGAAAAATCTCCTATTCCTCTTCTGTAACAATAGGACAATCTATTACAATATAACGATTGATACCATTGTTACGGTAAAAAGAAAAGGAAAATAAAGTTATCTATTTAACAGAACATCCATAACGAAATACTTTCGAGGGGTAATTATTTTCTGAGCTTCTTTTCTCCGAGAGGTCAAAAAGTTTGATCTTCGTGGCGACGGGTCATAAACTCCTCTGAGATCTTGACTGTGAAAATTATAATATATATATTCACAGTATGTGATCAAAAAGGGGGAACAGACTAAAAACCAGAAGCTGGTGACGTTGCTTGTATATCTTTACTCTTTGTGACGACGGGTCATGAAATCCACTGAGATTAGCATAACTGTTAATATTATAACTTACATATTAAAAGTATATAATCCCTAGGGCAAAACACAAATTATAATATTGACACTGTACTTCGCTTCAGAGGTGTTGGTGACCCGTCGGCGCAAACCCTAAACATTTACAATCAATGTCACCACCTTCCAGTTTTTAGTGTGTTTTGCCCTAGGGATTTATAATATAGAAAGTCGCAATATATAAGCTGAAAGGAGCCATAAAAGGACAAATGTTTGTTGTAATCTATCTGTTTCTGAAAACAAGCTGCTGACGTTACAGAGAAAAAGGGAACACATGCAATAACACTTTTTTCTAGATATAAATGTTTAAATATTGACAAATAGCCACAAATTATAACTATCTACTATGCCATAATGAAACAACTTACAACTCCGGAATATGTTTGTTGGCGCAAAACAAGAATCCGATGCTAGAAAAGGGAACCTGCATCACAGATTGGCGACGCAGAAATAACTCGCGAAAACTAAACTAGTCACACAAAAGGTGTGGTTTATATCATTTTTGGTTGTTTAGTAGTCTATGGAAGGAAGATTTGGCTCCGCCTATGTAGTTGTCACGTTTTGAAGTTTACATGTGCTCCCGTTATAACTGTTTTACTTGTGCACATGTTGGGAAAGGTTACAACTGTGAAGCTGTAAAGGTTTCTATTTCCATAGTAACACGTATAAGGTCCTTATTATCTACATACGTTGGAGAGTTTAAAAAGTGTTACCCAGTAAACTGTGTCCTTTGCATTCTCATGATTAAAAACATCCAAATAGAAGATATAAAAAAATATATCATTTATAATAGAAGAAAAAATAACGTATCAACATTTGTTAAGCGTAAAACTACCCCCGGAAAGGTGTGCCGGCGCTTGGGGTGTTGGGAAGATTAAGCAAGGTGTTACCTACAGAGAAATAGTGGTGGGCTAAGATGCTGATAGACTTTGGAATCGAACTGTGATTGCTGTTCTTGAAAGTCAGGTATTATAGGTGCTGTCTCATACTTTTACCGCACTTATATGTTAATTAATGCTAATTAAGTTGAAAATATTCTTAAATTATAAGTAGGGCTCCTTGATTTATTTTTTTACTGATTTTTACAGATAAATACAGACAGAAAAGTATTTATTTTCCTGTCTGTATATATTTTAAAGTGTGGCTACATACGGAAATTTGGTTATTTTTTGAGCGTCAAATGCTGTCAATGATGAGTAGTAGGCCAATAGGTCTGTTGTTCTAAACGTAAAAGGGTAAAAACAATAAAAGACTTTTAGAAAAGAGCCTTAAAGAGCAATATATATCCTCGTATAAGAAAACTTACATGAGTGAAAACGGTCAGTCTTTCAGCCATGAGTGCATATTTATCAGTAAAATAAATGTGGAAATATACTCATTTCAGATTCATTTTTTTACAATACACATACAATTATTTAAAAAAAAATATGGATATATACAGATGGAAATGTCCCAAAAAATAAATACCATAAAACCAGGAGGTATAATTATAAGTTATAAAACACTACTGTTAAGTTAAGTATACACATGTTTTTAAATTTTACTTAACAAACACTATAGGTTATAGGGATATTGTAGTTAGAAATTAGCATTTAAAAAACCTTTGACATTCACTGAAAAACCATCAGTGATGTCATTTGAGATGTCATCAGTGATGTCATCAGTGATGTCACTGACTATGTCATGCATGATGTAATATGTGACATCATCAGCAGTGGGTTGTGGGCGCGCGAGTTATACTTAGAACAACTAACTATAACGGAGGAATTTCAATGGTTTTGTACGAGTGAAATGTCCAGCTAACAATAACATCCCTGAAACCTATGGTTTTTTCAGTGAATTTTTAAGGTTTTTTAAATGATAATTCCTAACTATAACCTGCCTGAAACCTATGGTTTCTTCAGTGAATTTCTAAGGTTTTTTAAATGATAATTCCTAACTATAACCTACCTGAAACCTATGGTTTTTTTCCAGTGAATATATATATATCTATATATATATATCTTTTATATCTATATATATATCAATATATATCAATATATATCAATATATATCAATATTTATATGTATATATATATATATATATACATATATATATATATATATATATATATATATATATATATATATATATATATATATATATATGTATATATATATATATATTACCTACTGGCGGTCGCCAGTAGGTATATATAGTTAGGATTTTTTCCCTATGGGATTTTTGAAAATTCTATGTCTAATAACTTTGGCGTTTGTGGACGGAATTGGCTGAAATTTTCTGGAAAATGGAACATTTTGTTTCTGAGCAGCCCCTGGAAATTTGGGGGGGGTTCGTCAAGGGGGGGCCTAGAAAAAAGGGGGGTCCCAAAACATGTTTTTAACATTGAGTTTTCCATAGGGCGGTTGGCCTCACTTTTAGCCCGAACGGCTGAATGGATTTCCACGAAACTTGGCAAAATTGTAGGGACTGGTAGCCCGATGTGCCTTTGCTAGGTCTCAATATATGTGCTTCAGTGGATTTTGAGAAATTAACGTTCAAAAAAAGATATATATCTGTAACAGCGGACCGGGCAGCGCTCCGGTTCGCGGACTTTACGCGTAACGGAACTTCGCGTAGCGAAGCTGATTGGCTCTCCGGTGTCTGTCAACATTCTAAACAGTCCGGAGCGGCCGCCATCTTGTCTCTCGGTAGGATTGAGAGACAAGAGGAGGCCAAAACAAAGGGGGAAATGACCATAAGGGGGCATAGTAGATCCTCCCTGACCCCCTAGGTTTAATGTGGAGGCTTTAAAAGGGCCCCGCGGGGCAAAAAAAGAAAAAAATAATTGTTTGTTTTTTTGCGTGGGTAGCGCCCGGTTCGCGAACCGGGAAGCGTTCTGGGCACCGTACTATAAGGAAAAAAGAATGATAGACTTTTCAAATACTGTATGTTAATTGATTGTTGGTTTTGTTGATTATTTTTAAATTTTTTTATTTTAAAAAAAATTATTTATTAATGTAATTGTGTTTAAAAATTTAATAACATTTCTAACATTTCACTAGTTTATGAATTACATATAAAAATGATTAAAGACTCAAATAATTTTTTAATATTACATATAATTTTATTTTTCGGATTGTTTTTCAAAATTTAATAGAATGTCTAACATTTGACTGTCAGATATGTCCTCTTGTTGAGTGAACATAACTTCCCACATTTGACCGTCATCATAATGAAGTAAATGATCCACAGATTCTACACATTGAACTAATTCATGGTCCCGTGATTCATCCATGAAATCTGAGTCATCATTATCCTCAATATCTTTTTCTGTGTTGTTCTCCAGAACAATTTCGAAGGAAATATTCTGCTCACCTTCCATTTTATTGCTGTAATTTGCATAAAAAATAATTATATCAGTAGAGATAGGGCACTGTTGGGTTTAAGTTCAGACAGGTACTTGTGAGTTTATAACAGAGAAGTAATCTATGGGCATTGTATGGTTTCAGGCGTGCAGTAGTACTATTAAAAAGTGCCTGTGAAGAAGCCTAAGTAAATTCATAATTATACCACAGAAACCTAAATCAATCCATAATTATAATAAAGAAGCCTTTCTCAATGTCTAACTCTTACAGAGGGATAGTATATAACTATCTGAAAATGTTTTCAAATTTATAAAATAATATCTCACCTTCTAAAAACAAGTTTAAGTTGTGAGTGAAAATGATCTTGCAATGTAGTTCAGGAAGTAGTAGTCAAAATGGCTGTGTTTCTCTCTCTTCCTTTATATATATTCAGGTACATAACCAATCAAATGTCAGGTAAAAAAAGTAGAAAATGAAAGTAACATTTTAATTGGTTGTCAATTCCAACACTTCAGATGTGTTTTGTGAAGTAATTTACCTCAGGGTATTTAGAGAGGTGTACAGGCTAAATGGTTAAATGGAATTTCAATCAAATTTGTGAAAATGGTAGGGATTGGTATGTACTATGAGCTAATCTATATTTGGTGAAAGTGTCTCCAGTCGCTTTTCTGTAAACTACTTTCCCACCTTTTTTGATGGTGCGCTTCCCAGGGAGCGACCCGGTTCGCGAACTGGCGAGCGCCCGGTACGCGAACCTTAAGCGTTACGGGAGTCCACCATTTTGTGTTTCGGTCGACTTAAGATACAAGATGGAGGGCAAATAATGTTCAGAATGGGTAGAAGGGGGCACGGTAGACTTATCTTGACCCCCTAGGTTTTCTGAGGGTGGCTGAGGAGGCTTATATGTGCGAAAAAAAACATTTTTTAAAAAAATTTCGCGAGGTTAGCTTCCGGTTCGCGTACCGGGTAGCGCCCCGGGGAGCGTACTTTGTTGAAAATTAGTGAAAAAAGTTAGAGTAAAATAACAATTGTGAGTGATCAGATGTAGGGTAGCTCTGAGAAGAGCTTTTGGGTTTATGGTACATTTAGGTACTTATAAGTAGGTACCAATGCACAGTCTTAAATTCAGAATGAAAATTCTGTTGCCCTCATCTGAGAAGTGAACTCCATCTCCTCTGTAGATATCTTGCATGTAGTAACGCAAGTTATTGTTGTACACGGAGCCCATTCCATGGTCTCTCATGTAAGCTGAAACAGATTTGTTTACATGCTTCCTCGACTTCTCAATTTGTGGACAAAATTGGTTTGAACACCTCCATTTCTGTCTTTGGCATATATTTGAATATACCAAGGCAGTCTGAGGAAAAAGTGCCATTAATTGCTCAAAGGTGTCCTTTAAAAGCATTTCCAGACCTACCCCAGTCAAAGTGCCCAAATCATTACCTCCACAGTGCACAATTAACAGGTCAGGTTTTGGCAAATGCATAAAGGTTTTCACCAATGGTATCAATTGGTGACATTTTAATCCTCTGTGGCCAAACCACTTAATTTCCACATCTTGTAAATTGAGGTTAGGTAAATTCCTGTTCTCAGCATACCTCTGAGCCCAATAGATGTAACTATGTCCAACAATCCAGACAGAAAACACGGTGAGAGAAGGTTCTCCTGCAGTCAGATGAAGTGTGGCAATGAAATGGCAGTTGAAAAAATAAGAGTTTAAAATGAAAAAAACTGTGGAGTTTCTGTGTTAATGAAGCGGTAACAGTGATTGGTGGATTTTGATTGCTGAAAACAGAAAGTTAGGGTGCATGGATGAGTTCTTTGAAAGATGTATTTTGAGTGGTCAAGAAAAAATCATTAAATGAAAAAATGCACTGGATATGAGGTGCACTGAGAGTTCAGAGTTCAATTGCAACATTGTTGTGTGAACTTGCAAACACCAGAGGTCTTCCAAGAGGTGGTTGCTATGCAAAAAAGGCAGGAAGGGCAGAGGGGGGAAGGGTTTTGATTTGAAAAAAAGTGAGGGAAGAGTTTTGATTGGGTGACATGAGAGATATGTGTGAAGAATTACAGCATTTCTGTGCTTTTGATAGCTGCAGACTCTGGAGTGCATACCTTTTGCTCTGCTGAAGACAAATTGGTGTGTTTCTGAGACTGTTTTGAAACTCAAAGTATTTGCTAAGGTGAGAAAAGATTTCTTTAATTTAGATAGAGAATAGTGTGCTTTAAGGAGAAAATTATGAAGAAAGTTGTGTTTTTCAAATGTTGCTTTGTCTCAAGTGTTTTACAAATAGATTTTGTTTCTTTGAGAAATTGTAATTGGAGAAAATGTGAAGTATTAGTACTGACAGGGTTTTTTTGTGCATAGGAGCTGTGGAGTGTTTTCAAATTATGACTTGAAAATCGTTTTTGAGGAAAAGGAATGGTTATAATATTTATGACAAGGACATAATGGTGTATGCTTCTTTATAAGGCAATTGAGTGTCTCTGATGTTATTTTTCCCATTTTAATGTAAGACCTTTCCCTGTGGAGCAAATTGCTTGTAAATATGCTCCCACCTGTGCATGGCAAATTTAGATTTTGAATGTTTGCGTTACATAGCCATGTTAAAAGTGACACAAACATGCTGCAAAGGCAATCAAAAAACGCTTTTATGTATCTTAAGGACATTTTAAGTCATTTCCCCATGTGCAGTGTTTTCAAATTATGATTTGAAAATCGTTTTTGGGGAAAAGGAATGGTTTTAATATTTATGACAAGGACATAATGGTGTATGCTTCTTTATAAGGCAATTGAGTGTCTCTGATGTTATTTTTCCCATTTTAATGTAAGACCTTTCCCTGTGGAGCAAATTCCTTGTAAATATGCTCCCACCTGTGCATGGCAAATTTAGATTTTGAATGTTTGTGTTACATAGCCATGTTAAAAGTGACCCAACCATGCTGGAAAGGCAATCAAAAAACGCTTTCATGTGTCTTAAGGACATTTTAAGTCATTTCCCCATGTGCAGTGTTTTCAAATTATGATTTGAAAATCGTTTTTGGGGAAAAGGAATGGTTTTTAAATTTATGAGAAGGACATAATGGTGTATGCTTCTTTATAAGGCATTTCAGTGTCTCTGATGTTATTTTTCCCATATTACATTAAAAGACCTTTCCCCGTGGAGCACATTCCTTGTAAATATGGTCCCACCTGTGCATGGTAAATTTAGATTTTGACTGTTTGAGTTACATAGCCATGTTAAAAGTGACCCAAAAAAGTTGCAAAGGCTTTAAAAAAACACTTTCATGTGTCTTAAGGACATTTTAAGTCATTTCCCCGTGGGCAGTGTTTTCAAATTATGACTTGAAAATCGTTTTTGAGGTAAAGGAATGTTGTTAAAATTTATGTGCGCCATATGCCCCCAAATGTCTTTTTCAGGGGGTGCAGCAGGGTGTTCTTGAGACACCCCTGCACCTTTGGAAAAATTCCTAATTTGCGATGAGCTAATTGCTAATCGCAAATTGCACCTTCATTCCTATGGGCCTCCTGGCCCATGGAAATGAATGGGTAATTTGCAATTAGCAATTTGCTCATCGCAAATTCGGAATGGTAAAGAATCGCTATTTATTCCTTAAAATTCGCTATTTAGGAAATGCAAAATAGTATGATGATACATATGGCGGTTCATCTCTAACAAGATAGGAAGCTTAGGGATAGATTTATGATGACTGGCGCAATGAGGTGGACATCACTTACTTCATTGGTAGGCCTTTACATGTATTATCTCCTCTGTATTCTTCATGAAGCGTAACTTTCATCTGCAATCCTGAGTAGGCCTCACCTTAAACAAACCTCTGGATAGGCCACACCTTATCGTCATCCTGAATTAATCATTTAAAATGCTAGGGACAGATTTATGATAGGTGTATGCCTCTTTTGCGCCACTGTGCGTCACTTTTGTGATGCAGCGGCGGTGCAAAAGATTTGCTATGAGGCGACAAAATTACAAATTGATGCATTTAGGCAGATGTGTCATGGTGTAAAAAACACTGTGCCACATGAAACTGATGCAGCAGTGATGCAAAAGATGCACCATGTTGCAAGACAGGCCTCACTTGGGGCCATATGTATCAAGCTAATTAGCATTTGCAAAGGCCGAAATTCTGTGAATTTCGGCTTTTGCGAATGCTAATTAGACAAATGGTATGTATCAAACAAGTTTGATGCAAAATAAGGAATAGCAAAATTTGCTATTCCTTATTTTGCGATTGCACTGAAGGATTTGCAAATTTTGTGATTTCTTAAATGCAATGTATCAAACAAAAAATATGCAAAAAATGCCATTAAGGATTTGAAAATTACCACCAACTTCTAGTTGCTGGTAATTTGTGAATTCTTTTCAAAAAGCTTTTTTTCCAAAAAAGAAAAGGTGCCATATGATGCCCATACATGCCCTTAGGGCATGTATGTGCGCCATATGCCCCCAAATTTCTTTTTCAGGGGGTGCAGCAGGGTGTTCTTGAGACACCCCTGCACCCTTGGAAAAATTCCTAATTTGCGATGAGCTAATTGCTAATGGCAAATTGCACTTTCATTCCTATGGGCCTCCTGGCCCATGGAAATGAATGAGTAATTTGCAATTAGCAAGTTGCTTATTGCAAATTAGGAATGGTAAAGAATCGCTATTTATTCCTTAAAATTCGCTATTTAGGAAATGCAAAATAGTTTGATGATACATATGGCAGTTCATCTCTAACAAGATAAGAAGCATAGGGATAGATTTATGATGACTGACACAATGAAGTGGACATAACTTACTTCATTGGTAGGCCTTTACATGTATTATCTCCTCTGTATTCTTCATCAAGCGTAACTTTGATCTGCAATCCTGAGTAGGCCTCACCTTAAACAAACCTCTGGATAGGCCACACCTTATCGTCATCCTGAATTAATCATTTAAAATGCTAGGGACAGATTTATGATAGGTGTATGCCTCTTTTGCGCCACTGTGCGTCACTTTTCTGATGCAGCGGCGGTGCAAAAGATTTGCTATGAGGCGACAAAATTACAAATTGATGCATTTAGGCAGATGTGTCATGGTGTAAAAAAAACGTGCCACATGAAACCGATGCAGCATTGATGCAAAAGATGCACCATGTTGCAAGACAGGCCTCACTTGGGGCCATATGTATCAAGCTAATTAGCATTCGCAAAGGCCGAAATTCTGCGAATTTCGGCCTTTGCGAATGCTAATTAGACAAATGGTATGTATCAAACAAGTTTGATGCAAAATAAGGAATAGCAAAATTTGCTATTCCTTATTTTGCGATTGCACTGAAGGATTTGCAAATTTTGCGATTCCTTAAATGCAATGTATCAAACAAAAAATATGCAAAAAATGCCATTAAGGATTTGCAAATTACCACCAACTTCTAGTTGGTGGTAATTTGCGAATTCTTTTCAAAAAGCTTTTTTTCCAAAAAACAAAAGGTGCCATATGACGCCCATACATGCCCTTAGGGCATGTATGTGCGCCATATGCCCCCAAATTTCTTTTTCAGGGGTGCAGCAGGGTGTTCTTGAGACACCCCTGCACCTTTGGAAAAATTCCTAATTTGTGATGAGCTAATTGCTAATCGCAAATTGCACCTTCATTCCTATGGGCCTCCTGGCCCATGGAAATGAATGGATAATTTGCAATTAGCAATTTGCTCATCGCAAATTAGGAATGGTAAAGAATCGCTATTTATTCCTTAAAATTCGCTATTTAGGAAATGCAAAATAGTTTGATGATACATATGGCGGTTCATCTCTAACAAGATAAGAAGCTTAGGGATACATTTATGATGACTGGCGCAATGAAGTGGACATCACTTACTTCATTGGTAGACCTTTACATGTATTATCTCCTCTGTATTCTTCATCAAGTGTAACTTTCATCTGCAATCCTGAGTAGGCCTCACCTTAAACAAACCTCTGGATAGGCCACACCTTATCGTCATCCTGAATTAATCATTTAAAATGCTAGGGACAGATTTATGATAGGTGTATGCCTCTTTTGCGCCACTTTGGTCACTTTTCTGATGCAGCGGCGGTGCAAAAGATTTGCTATGAGGCGACAAAATTACAAATTGATGCATTTAGACAGATGTGTCATGGTGTAAAAAAACCGTGCCACATGAAACCGATGCAGCAGTGATGCAAAAGATGCACCATGTTGCAAGACAGGCCTCACTTGGGGCCATATGTATCAAGCTAATTAGCATTCGCAAAGGCCAAAATTCTGCGAATTTCGGCCTTTGCGAATGCTAATTAGACAAATGGTATGTATCAAACAAGTTTGATGCAAAATAAGGAATAGCAAAATTTGCTATTCCTTATTTTGCGATTGCACTTAAGGATTTGCAAATTTTGCGTTTCCTTAAATGCAATGTATCAAACAAAAAATATGCAAAAAATGCCATTAAGGATTTGCAAATTACCACCAACTTCTAGTTGGTGGTAATTTGCGAATTCTTTTCAAAAAGCTTTTTTTCCAAAAAACAAAAGGTGCCATATGATGCCCATACATGCCCTTAGGGCATGTATGTGCGCCATATGCCCCCAAATTTCTTTTTCAGGGGTGCAGCAGGGTGTTCTTGAGACACCCCTGCACCTTTGGAAAAAATCCTAATTTGTGATGAGCTAATTGCTAATCGCAAATTGCACCTTCATTCCTATGGGCCTCCTGGCCCATGGAAATGAATGGGTAATTTGCAATTAGCAATTTGCTCATCGCAAATTAGGAATGGTAAAGAATCGCTATTTATTCCTTAAAATTCGCTATTTAGGAAATGGAAAATAGTTTGATGATACATATGGCGGTTTATCTCTAACAAGATAAGAAGCTTAGGGATAGATTTATGATGGCATATGTGGCATTGTCACGAGTTAGAACTTTATCGGGATTGTACTTGATTGAGTGTGATGTCACAAACATTTGTGCGGATCTAGATTGTGTTAAGGAATACAATAGGTTAAGAAGAGAGTATGCGCCACATTTGCCTCAATATCCTTTGTTTGAGAAACGTGTGGTAGGCCGGAAACGAAGAAATGTGACCAATACTGGGGAGGTTGTAGCAAAAAGACGAAAAGTCGATGAACCTGAAATTATAAGCAGAAACAAAAAGGATTCTGTTGAAGATGTTGTTGGTTTTCAATTTGAAAACAGTTCTGGTGTCAACTGCTATGCTAATGTAGTGGTTAATGTTTTGTTTTCTCTAGAAAATGTAAAAGAAGAGATTGTGGTCAATTCTGATCAAAGATTTTGCAGTTTGTTAAATTCTGTCTTAGAAAAATGTAGCACTGATAGAACAAACATAGAAAGTGTGTCTGAAATTCGAAATCTGTTAGACAGATGTTCAGGCCAAACACAATTCTCTCAAAATATTCAGCAAGATTGTCAGGAGTTTTTAATGTATATGCTTGATGTATTGCATGCTGAAGGTGTAGATGTAGATCAGCTGTTTGGGCTTTCTTATCAATGGCAGCATGACTGCGAGAACTGTAGGGTATCAAGTACTACTAGTGTAGACTCAGAAAGATTTATATATTTAACTTTGCCAGACAGTAAATCAGTCTCCTTTAATAAGCTAGTAAAAGCAGCTGATCACAACATGGAGTGTAGCCAATGTAAATCTGAAATGATGTCCACATTATTTATACGAACATATGGCCAGTATGTCATTTTAATGTTCCAACGATGTAGGCCTGATGGAACAAAATTGACAACTTTAATTAAAAATTTTGTGGCTTCACAGTTGTCAATATCAGGAAGGACTTTTGTAACTGCAACAATTATATATCATGATGGTCCTTCAATAACATCAGGACATTACACAGCTTATTTAAAGTCTAGAAATGGCTGGTCATTCTGCAATGATTCTGTTTTAATTTTCAAAAAAAAATTGCCGTATGACCTTAAAAACTCTTACCTGGTGTTTTTAAAACCAAAATTTTAGGGAAAGAATCTCGGGATGTGCTCTGAGGAATTTCAAGAAGTTCTAATGGCTCCTACACGATTTGGCCTTGAGGATAAGTGTAGTTCAGAGACATAACTTCTAACCATAAGACTGGACGTCATGGAGAAATAAGTGCACTTTGAATGAGTTCAGAAAAACTGTTTCTTTTTATAAGCTAATTGAAGCAGCCAATCAAAACATAGAGTAGAGGGAATGTAAGTCTGCAATGCTGTCTACTGTTTTACATTGCTTTGTGATTAAAAGTGATGTAGAGAATTAAATAATTGTAGTAGTCATAGAGGTAGTGTAAGTCTGCTTCATAGTAAGCAGTATCAGTGTCATAGGAAATGTAGAACATGACTGAGCAAGAAGGGGAAGATATTACTAGTCCAGGATTGTGAAAATGATCTTCAACATTTTAATTGTGAAAGTTGCGGAAATACAACATGACGGGATTGGCTTACAAGAATTCCAAGAGTTATAAATGGCTCTGACACGATTTGGCCTTGTGGAAACGTGTGGTAGAGAGCGAGAAGTCATTTATTGTATGTAACATGTTTTTCAAAACGATGGAGGTTTTCTTTCAGAAAGTGGCGGTCTGAAAGTAATAACAGCACAACAGAGTGTAAGCTGTTCATAGGACATCCTTCGACGTCATGGAAAGTAAGTTAACTTTAAGGAGTTCTGAATTCTGATTTGTTATGTTGTATGGGTTTTTTAAACACAATAATTTTGATTGTGTTTTTTTTTCCCCGCTGTTATATGATGAATACCTTCAAGTCACTGTTTTTAGTGAAATTTGATACATTCTGAGAACAGCAAAAATAAACCATTTAACATGTATAATTAATTCTGTACTGTTTGCATTTATGATGTACATGTAGAACTGTGTAGGAGGCATGGAAAAGGTGAGGCTTCTGTAAGTGTCAAAGTTGTTGCATACAGTGCTCATATTCTACGTAGTCTTTCATATGATAGACTACATTTCCACAATGAGATTCCTAAGCAAAGGAAACACAGGTGATATGATTGTGGAATGAGCAAAATAAATTGCACGTTTTTCAATTATATTACCTGTGTTTCCTAACATTACACATCACATTGTGTAGGTGAGGTTTAGGCCTGTTCCTGGAGACAGAGGAGGTCTGACATTTGTTCAAGAGTGCAGTGGACATGACTCACTTCGTTGGTAGGCCTCCACATGTATTATCTCCTCTGTATTCTTCAACAAACCTAAATTCCATCTGCAACCCTGAGTAGGACTTACCTGAAACAAATCTGTGCATAGGTTACACCTTATTGGCATCTTGAAACAATCATTTAAAATGTTAGGGTCAGATTTATGGTGGCCGTGCGCCTCTTTTGCTCCATTGTGGGTCACTTTTGTGTAAAAGATGCACCATGTTGCAAGATAGGTTTCAGTTCATCTCCAGCAAGATACCATCAGTTTAAAATGTATATAATTAGCAGTGTGTAGGGGGCATGCAGAAGCTGAAGCTTTTGTAAGTGTCAAAGTTGTTGCATGCAGTGGTGCACTTCTGGGTACTGTTTAATATGCTGCACTATGAGATACCTAAGCAAAGGCAACACAGGTGATGTGATTGTGAAATGAGGAAAATAAACTCCACATTTTTCAATTACATCACCTGTGTTTCCTAAGTTTACGAATGACATTGTGCAGATGAAGTTTAGGTCTGTCCACGGACACAGAAGAGGTCTGGCCTTTGTTCAAGAGTGAAGTGGACATGACTTACTTCATTGGTAGGCCTTCACATGTATTATCTCTTCTGTATTCTTCAACAACTCGAAATTTCATTTGGAACCCTGAGTAGGCCTCACCTCAAACAAACCTCTGGATAGGACACATCTTATTGGCATCCTGAAACAAACATTTAAAATGTTAGTGTCTTGCGACACTTTTGTGAAACAACAGCAGTGCAAAAGATGCACCATTTTTTAAGATAGGCCTCACTTCATCTGCATCAAGATACTGTTAGTTTAACATGTATATCTTTAGGACTGTGTACGGGGCCTGGAGAAGCAGAAGCTTCTGTAAGTGTCAAAGTTGTTGAAAAACTGTTTGTCCTTCAATCTTTTCCCTTGTCTTTTCTAATTTTTAAATACATGTTTTAATATTTTTCAAATGTTTGTTCTCTCTTTCACAGATTGAAAGTATAAAAACAAAAAGTGAGTAAGTTAATGACAATTATAAGGTAAATGTTTTGTACTCTTTTCGTTACATTTCTATCACATTCACCTACTAGTAGTTTGACAGCTTCATTTCTTTAACCCTCAGTTTCCTGCCTTTGCTACTTCCCTCATTCCTTTCTCTATTACCTACTTACTCTACTCCTTCCACTCCTTTTCTCAGTCCCTCTCTTCTCATAGTTCCTCACTCTTGTTCACTCACTCCGTCTCTATTACCCTTAGTGTCTTTGACTGATCACTCTTTCACTACTTGTTCATTATGCTTCTTCTGTGTAGTTGAAGCACACTAAGGGGCATATTATCAACACAGCCAATAAAATTATTGCTGTTTTTATCGGCAGAAAAGTGTTGCAAAAGTTGTTTTAGCGGCAGTTTTCCGCTTTAGCGACACATTTCTGCCGATAAAAGCTGCAAAACTTTTATTGCCTATGTTGATGATATGGCTCTATGTTATTTACATTTCTTTGCTGTTTCAATTAATCTTTTTCTGTTATTTTTTCTTTTTTGTTTTTTCTCTCTGTTATTCCACATGTTTTACTCTGAGTTTGAACATTCACTCACATTGTCCAAGAAACTCTTCTTTGTTATTGTTCTACTCTCTTTTTTTTCTTTCACTTCCTTATCTATTTTGATTTTCACAATTATACCCTCTTAAATCTTTTCTTCGGTAAATAGATCTATTAAACAGTATCTCTGGTTTACTCCCTATAGCTGTCTTTCTTTTAACATCACTCTCTGTTTACTTTCCTTATACTTACTCTTCTTTTTTTTTTTTTTTTTTTGGTTCGCTCCCGGTTCGCGAACCGGGAAGCGAACTGGGAAGCGAACTAAAAGAAATAGAGCTTGCCCGAGTGCTAAACATTCTAGCAATTTTTTTTGAAAGGGGAGGTAGTTCTGAAAAGAACTTTTTTTTAATGTTTTTGTTGTTTTATATATATTTATTTTTTTTGAACATTTTTTGTTTTTTTTGTATTTTTTGAACAATTTTATATTTTTTTTTGGGGGGAAACAACAAAAAACAGGCATTGAAAAGGGCTCAACAGGAGCAAAAAAACAATTATTTTTTGGGGCGTTTAGGGCAATTATGATTTTCATAAGCTACATTTATTAATGTTATGCTCATGTTTCCACAGGAAATCAATGCTCCACAATACAAACAGGTGAACTTGAAGTGTGCAAAGTTCTCTTGAATGTTTGGCACGGTTTCCCGTGCCTCTGCTCCTGACAACGATATTTGAGAAGTTGACCTGGCCACAGGAGTTGTTGTTGGGTTCTCCTGCTGGTCACGTATCTCTGCCCGGCTGTAATTCAATGGATGCCACCTGTTCATGTGCCGATGCATGGTATAGTTCCCATAGCTATACTTTTTATCAGTCCCTCTTGATAATTTCTCTTTGCAAATGAGGCAGGTGACATACCTCGCATTTACTTTCTTCTGCCCTGGAGGGATTGAAAAAAACTGCCAAATGAAACTGGCTTTCCTATGGGAAACCCGGGGCACCTCTTCCAAGAACTGTGGTCCTTCTCTCTCCTCTTCCTCTAGTTCTTCCTCTTCCTCCTCTGTGTTGGTGATGACCTGGGGAGGTGGTCCTCTCTTCCCATGAGGAGGTGGAGGTGGTGGTAGGGGTGCACCAGCTGAAGCAACTACTGAAGCCATTGCTCAAGTATGAAATAAGGTCTTCCTCTCACAAAGATGAAAGTCAGAGTGAGGAAAGAAGGAGGGGTTTTCATCATTTGGGAAAAACAATAGTTCTAAACCAATGAAAAGTGTTATTTTTAGGTCACCTGACCTAGCCTTACATCATTATGAAACCAAAAGTGAAATGAACCAATGAAAAGTTTTATTAACAAGTCACATGACCTGTTACGCTTATGTTACGCGCTGCGGAACGCGCCCCGGATCGCTTCCGGGTCGCTGCGCTTCGCGCCTCGGTTCGCGCTCCGGAGCACTTCCGGGTGCGCTAACGCGGCGCGTCATAAGACGCATTACGCGGCAACGCGATACGTCGCGCTTTCGCGACGCGCCCCGGATCGCTTCCGGGGAGCTGCGCTTCGCGTCTCAGTTCGCGTACCGGAGCACTTCCGGGTGCGCTAACGCGGCGCGTCATAAGACGCATTACGCGACAACGTGATATGTCGCGCTTCCGCGACGCGTCACGATGTTCATTTCTAACGCGGCAGTTCCGCAAACGGAACGTTTACCGGTTCGCGGACTGGGTCGCGGCATCAAGGTGAGCTAACGGGAAGCTTCCCGGTTCGCGAAGAAAAAAAAATATTTAAAAATTTTTATTAATAAACATATAAAATATATTTTTGGATTTAAAGAAGAATACATTTTACAGCTACAGATATTAGCTTTTAAAAAAACAATGAAATTCACTGAAAAAACCATAGGTTATAGACCATATATAGTTAGGAATTTGCATTTACAAAACCTTGAAAATTCAATGAAAAAACCATAGGTTATAGACCATATATAGTGAGGAATTAGCATTTAAAAAACCTTATTTTACTCACACAAAACAATTGAAATTCCATATATAGTTAGTTGTACTAACTATATATCGCGCACCCGCAATCCACTGCTGATCATGTCACATATTACATCATTCATGACATGGTCAGTGACATCACTGATGACATCACTGATGACATCTCAAATGACATCACTGATGACATCACTGATGACATCTCAAATGACATCACTGATGACATCACTGATGACATCTCAAATGACATCACTGATAACATCTCAAATGACATCACTGATGACATCTCATTTGACATTACTGATCACATCACTGATGACATCATTCATGTGATAATACAATTAACCTCTTCAGACTCTAATATAACCTTAGATACACTCAGTGTAAACAGACACTCACAGACTGTCACTCATCCATGGAGTTACAAACACACCTAGTCAGTCATGCAAAAATCAATCATACCTCCATTTTCTCAACTATACAGTTATACACACCTTACTTATTCAAACATATACTAAAACATATTTACTCTCTTATACAATCCCTGATACAAGTTCACAATGATCCATACAGCCACTCACACATTCACTGGCTCTTATGCACAGTTATTTATATATGTCAACTCTCACATGTACTGTGTTTTACATATGTACTTACTTTGACATGTAACACTGAGATATCCATTCACTCACCAATACACTCATGCACACAGTCTACCGCCCATACAGCTGTTTCCACATGCACTTTTGAACCCATACATCTAGTGAATCAACTGCTCACACATCTATGCACAGAGTCATACACCTCCCAGCCACCCACACACACACTCAGTCGCCCATACAAATACTTGGGCAACCAATCAATAACCCATATAGTTACTCATATAGCTACTGATCAACACATGCAGCAGTTTACAGAACAACAGACATAATGATGCACAAATTAAGACAGTTTAGTCACTAACCCATGCACTCAGTGAGACACATTTAATCACTCACTCATACAGTCAGTCATGCACCTACTAAATCCTTCATCCAGACACTTATACATCCACTCAAGACATATTTTAATTTTACAGATAAATACAGTCACTGGATGTTGTCATCAGTGATGTCTTCAGTGATGTCATTTGAGATGTCATCAGTGATGTCATCAGTGATGTCATTTGAGATGTCATCAGTGATGTCATAAGTGATGTCACTGACCATGTCATGAATGATGTAATATGTGACATGATCAGCAGTGGATTGCGGGTGCGCGATATATAGTTAGTACAACTAACTATATATGGAATTTCAATGGTTTTGTGTGAGTAAAATAAGGTTTTTTAAATGCTAATTCCTAACTATATATGGTCTATAACCTATGGTTTTTTCATTGAATATATATATGCATGTGTATATATTCAATCTCTAACAGGAGATATTTACCCAAATTATATGTTTTGTCTCTTAGATAAAAATGTTAGGCACTCAGCCATTATCTAATCACTAAGATGAGACTCATGAACCTTCTAAAAAATGTAGGATTTCATTTCTAAATAATGTATGATTTCATCATTTTTTGAAAATGTATAATTTCATTTCATATAAGCAACAACAGCGCAGCCTTAATTGGTCCGTAAAACATTGTAAATATTCGTGTAAGTTTGGGAACTGTTTGACAAACTATAATGTAAACTGCAATATGCCTACAACACCCACAATGCATCATAATTAGCCAGGTGGGAGGTTTTGTATACATTTGCAAAACAAACAAGGGACTATTGTTTGTACACCGTGATCAGGGACTGGAAAGTCCGAAACGCGTTGGTGAGAGAAAAATCTACTGAAAATAAAGCACTCAATCCAGCTTTAAAGTGGTGCGCGGCGTCTTCTTTATTGAGAATATTTGGTTGTATAAATATATATATATATATATATGCTTCCTGCCAGCTGGGCAACCTTGGAGCTTTTATATATATATATATATATATATATATGAAAACAAAGCTCCTCCTCAGCTCGCTCTGCGCTCGCAGACACCGCCTCCACGCCAGCAAAGAATAAGGACCGGACCAGCAGAGTCAGCAAGATGGTAATTTATTTTAAAACAACAGAACCAGCGACGCGTTTCGGGCCAAAAAGCCCTTGGTCACGCTGCAACATGTTTCAAATCATTATGCTATTTTATAGTTTAATGCAGTGATGTTGACACCACCCCCTGGTGGCGTCCACCATAATCACGTGGTAATAAACAGTGAAGACACACTATCGCCAATCTGCTTTTCCAAATACTGACATATGTACAAGAAATTATTACTGGTTGAATCCAGAATAAATACTAATTCCTACAGATAATACAGTTTATAAGTAAAAGATATTAAAAAGCATTAAATAGCAATTTCTGTTATCAATTAGAAGTTCAAATGACATGTAAACCAATCCTGTGCAAATATGACAATTCTTATATGTAGCAGCGAAAGTTATAAAGTGCATAGTCTGGAAAGTGCATAAGTGATAAAGATAAAATGAAGTGCAGAAGAGCTGCGGGAACATACTCCACTGCCAATAGACCAGTAATGTGCAAATGTGCAATAACCAATGAAATGCAAGATTAAATCCTTCAAACAATCCTGTTTTATACTAAATTCTCTCGAAGTGTTCCAGGTAGGTTATGACATTGTTGTCCAAGAAGCTAAAAATGACAATATGTATAAATTAGACCATATTTCATATATATACACACACCCCCACCACCTTTGTATGCCCACCCCCACAACTTACCAACAACAACAAAAGATTATCTTAAAGAAAACCCCACTGTTATAACGATCACATACAGAGAATCACCCCCAATTTAAACCCTAATATCTACATCTATGTACATATATACACACACACACATATGGAGATATATGTGCGAACATACATACATACACACATGCGGATACAAGTTCAGATCTACCCTATATATACAAAGACATATGTATCAATTCTATGTATCTCCCCTTAATTATTCCATATATGTAGATGTTCAGCACAATGTCAATATATACAAACTCTCAAATTGTATCTTCATATTTCAATCACTATACACTCTAAAAATTGTCATATAACTGATTATCTAAAATTCTTTCAATAAGACCTGGAATAGAATTGTATGAGTATATTTAAAAATTGGATATAGATCATTATATATAATAATAAAGTGCATCATATACGTCACCATGAGGGAATATTGATTAAAATGTCCCTAGTTGTAAAGGCAGATCATGAGACAAGGAATACCCCCAATGCACGGTGCTTCTAATAGGGACCCTAACTAAAAGCACCTATATTTTTGTTAAGGGGAAAAAAAGGGAAGGAGGAGGGGGGGTGATGGTTTTTAAGGCAACCGATATTAATATGCAATTACAGAAAATGATGCATTTCCTCAATATTGTTAAGCCCGTTAGGCCAACGGCTGTCGAGTTCCAATATGAATCTGGATTCCAATTTTCTGAGTTCTGCCTCACGATCACCTCCTCTTCTAGATCTAGATACTGCTCCAATCACAAAGTAGCTGAGGCAGTTCAAATCTTTATTGTGAACCCGCTTAAAATGTCGGGCGACCGGGTAAGAGGGATCACTATGGAGGATAGCCCGCAAGTGTTGTAATATTCGGACGTGCACCTGGAGCTTAGTGCTGCCAACATATCTAAGCCCACAGGTGCACGCCAGAACATACACGGCATGATCAGATTTGCAATTAAAGTTGCCATTAATGGTCTTGGCAACTGTGCTAAACGGGGTAGAATAGTGGGTGGTGGAAACCCCAAACTTGCAGGCCCTACAACTGGAACATTTGAAGAATCCCATATTCGGGCGTAGCCATGGAATTTTGGTTTTAAGTTCAGGCGCAGCTTTATCCAAATAACTGCCCGTGGTTTTAGCCCGTCTAAAGGTAACAGTGGGTGAGGAGGGTAATCTAGTATTTAGAATATGGTCACTGAGAACAACCGGCCAATGTTTGTTCAGTATAGACCTGATCTTCCTATCTTCCCTACTGAAAGTAGTAATGAGACGTGGGCACTCTATTTGGGATGCTGTGTTCACAGATGGTTCAGTTGTAGAGGTAAACTCTGGAAAAAGACTCTCCCTAGATCTCGAAAGGGATTTAGTAACCGCTGCATTTAATATCCGCTCAGAATAACCTCTGGCTCTCAATCTGCCCAAAAGTTCTGCTAAGCAGGCATCAAAGTCAGAGGGGGAACTGCAAATTCTCTTTAACCTGAGGATTTCCCCATAGGGGATTCCAGAGATTGTATGCCTAGGATGCATACTGGTTGCATGCAATGTAGCATTGCCTGCAGTTTGTTTCCGGTGGAGGGTAGTGTTAAGAATTCCATTGGAGACATATACCTCAACATCCAAAAATTGAATACGATTTTTCTGGATGTGGGCCGTAAAGGTAAGATTCAGCGCATTGTCGTTGATATCATGAATAAACGACAATGCTTCTTCTTTGCTACCCTTCCAGACGATGAAGACATCATCAATGTACCTTAAAAAACACCTAACATGGCTCTCCATCCATGCTTTGTGGCGTACTTTGAGGACCTGCTCCTCCCACCAACCAACGTGCAAGCACGCATAGCTGGGAGAGAAGCAGGCCCCCATCGCTACACCCCTTAGTTGCCTGTAGATCTCCTTGCCGAAGGAAAAGAAATTATTGTTAAGGCACCATTTTATAAGGCCTACAATCACCTTATTATGTTCATAGTATTGGATGGGTCTGCTAGAAAGGTAGTGTTGTACAGCTGATAACCCATTAGCGTGATCTATGCTGGTGTACAGCGATTCAACATCAAGCGATATGAGCCACATGTCACTTTCCCATACTATTCCAGTTATTTTGGTTAAGAAGTCACTAGTATCGCGGATAAAACTGGGGAGTTGTTTAACAAAGTCTTGGAGGAAAAAGTCAATGTACTCTCCCACTTTCTCCCCTGCGCTGCCGATGGCAGACACAATTGGCCTGCCTGGAAGTGGTTGCACGGCCTTGTGTACCTTCGGAATGAGGTAAAGGGAAGGCAAGATGGGAAAATTCACATTCATAAATTTATATTCCTCAGATGATAAGAGTCCTTCCCTTTTCCATTGGCCTAAAGACTTGTATAGCTGAGATGTTGCTTTTTCGTATTCTTTTTGTGTACTTTTGGCATAACAAAGGGGGTCGTCAAGTTGGCGCATGGCTTCTGCGATGTAATCTTTTTCAGGCCAAATCACCAGGTTACCCCCCTTGTCCGATTTCTTGATCACTATATCAGGGTTGCTGTCAAGTTTCTTCATTAACTTATCATAGGCAATTTTTCTGTAAGTCTCTTTTTTGCATCGTTTGTTGTTGGTTTGGGTATACAGTTTCTTGATGTCATTTGTGACGCAATCATGAAAAACGTCAATTGCGTCTTTTGGCATTAACGGTACGAATTTTGATTTGCTGTGGAAAGGACTCAAACCTGCTCCTTTGGGAAGGATGGGGACTTGTCTTAATCGATTCTGGGTCGTGTCTATAGAGTCAAATTCTGTATCAATATTGGGGCTAAGTAAATCGTTGGCATCAAGAAAGACATGTGTGTCAGATGCCAATAACGGTACTGGCTCTCCGGATTCATTTGCTCTTGTGTCGTCATTAAGCCCATCGTAATCTTTGGCTGATTGTAAAGCAAAGTGTTTTTTCAATTTTAATTTTCTAATAAAGCAGAAGAGATCAACTCTAGTCATGGTGTAGTTGAAGTTTTGTATTGGTGAATAATTCAGTCCCAATGTAAGTAGTTGCTCCTCCGCTTTATCAAGGACAACATTTGAAAGATTGATGATCGTGTTATCGCTTATCGTCGTTTCCCCCATGCTTTTTTCTTTTTCTTTTGTTGTTGCTGTGTTTGCACACCGGCGTTGCTTCCTTCTGCGCCGTTGTTCCTTCCTACGTTTGTTTCTCCTTTGTTTGTTTGTGGATTGTGTTGCCACGATCTCAGGGTTTGAAGCCTCTCCTCCACTACAAAATCCATTTCCTGCTGGAGATTTAATGTTTCCAGTCCAATTGAGTTTAAATCAGAACTAGCTGAACCTGATGACAAAGATTCTAAGCTGGATGCACTCGTGACCGATGAATCAGTTTGGTGTGCCATTCCATCTGCACAAGAGGCACTAGATGTCGTTGGATCAGAATTAGTAGCTGTCATTTCATTATTGGATTTGGATGCAAATGCGTTCTTCTTGTTCGTGTATGCCTGTCTTTTGGCTGTGTTATATTTCCTGGAGAATGTAAAAATCCTGCCCAAGCGATAGTCATCTGCATCACGAGTGAATTTTGATGCTTTGCGAGCCTTTATTTTTTCTTCATGTTTGTGAAGTTGCTCATTCATATTATCCGTGAGTTTTTTTGTTTCCTCCGCATTTTGGCAAGCATCAATTTCCAGTTCTAGTATTTTTATCCGTTCCAACAATTTAGCACGATCACTGACAGCAAATTCTATTAATATACATACTAAATTCATCGATGCTGCCAAGTTGCTTTCCCCCCACCTTTGCAACATGGCTGGGTCCGGGTTATCAAAACTGGGGGCCAGTAAGATTCTTAGGCCTCGGGGAACCCGACCCACTTCCTCATATTTGCTGAGGAATTTATGTTCCCACCATTTAGTGCACTCAGCTTTGCGTAGTTTCACTAGCTCTTTAAATAAATGTTTTAGATCTTTCGTTTGTGAATTGCCATGATCGCATTGCGTCTGTTCTTTGCTGCGATTGGAGGTTGTGTTAGTGGTAACAAAAAGTGACAAGGCAGCTTCTTCCCGCTGTTTGTCAATTTCATTCTCATTCATGTTGCAAACGGTCCCGTTGTTTTCAGTAATTAATGATGACGAGCACACATAAGTCTCTTTTTTAATACCGCTGCTCAATTACTTCGTCACCGAATGGCATTGCAATTGAAACACTCTCACCGTTGGTAAATGGCAGGAACTGCTCCGCGTCCCGCGTCCTCCGACGCGAATCCTAGGGGCTGCTCAAACCGCCAAAACCAGAGCGGCCGGGTCTCAGTGCATTCGGGGACAGCTGCTGTAATTCCCATGCGAGAGTCAAAAGAGTTGATTTGAAGCAGCTATCGGCTTGCGACGAAGGGGTCCGTTACGGAAGCAAATCAACTTCCGTCAGCATATGAAAACAAAGCTCCTCCTCAGCTCGCTCTGCGCTCGCAGACACCGCCTCCACGCCAGCAAAGAATAAGGACCGGACCAGCAGAGTCAGCAAGATGGTAATTTATTTTAAAACAACAGAACCAGCGACGCGTTTCGGGCCAAAAAGCCCTTGGTCACGCTGCAACATGTTTCAAATCATTATGCTATTTTATAGTTTAATGCAGTGATGTTGACACCACCCCCTGGTGGCGTCCACCATAATCACGTGGTAATAAACAGTGAAGACACACTATCGCCAATCTGCTTTTCCAAATACTGACATATGTACAAGAAATTATTACTGGTTGAATCCAGAATAAATACTAATTCCTACAGATAATACAGTTTATAAGTAAAAGATATTAAAAAGCATTAAATAGCAATTTCTGTTATCAATTAGAAGTTCAAATGACATGTAAACCAATCCTGTGCAAATATGACAATTCTTATATGTAGCAGCGAAAGTTATAAAGTGCATAGTCTGGAAAGTGCATAAGTGATAAAGATAAAATGAAGTGCAGAAGAGCTGCGGGAACATACTCCACTGCCAATAGACCAGTAATGTGCAAATGTGCAATAACCAATGAAATGCAAGATTAAATCCTTCAAACAATCCTGTTTTATACTAAATTCTCTCGAAGTGTTCCAGGTAGGTTATGACATTGTTGTCCAAGAAGCTAAAAATGACAATATGTATAAATTAGACCATATTTCATATATATACACACACCCCCACCACCTTTGTATGCCCACCCCCACAACTTACCAACAACAACAAAAGATTATCTTAAAGAAAACCCCACTGTTATAACGATCACATACAGAGAATCACCCCCAATTTAAACCCTAATATCTACATCTATGTACATATATACACACACACACATATGGAGATATATGTGCGAACATACATACATACACACATGCGGATACAAGTTCAGATCTACCCTATATATACAAAGACATATGTATCAATTCTATGTATCTCCCCTTAATTATTCCATATATGTAGATGTTCAGCACAATGTCAATATATACAAACTCTCAAATTGTATCTTCATATTTCAATCACTATACACTCTAAAAATTGTCATATAACTGATTATCTAAAATTCTTTCAATAAGACCTGGAATAGAATTGTATGAGTATATTTAAAAATTGGATATAGATCATTATATATAATAATAAAGTGCATCATATACGTCACCATGAGGGAATATTGATTAAAATGTCCCTAGTTGTAAAGGCAGATCATGAGACAAGGAATACCCCCAATGCACGGTGCTTCTAATAGGGACCCTAACTAAAAGCACCTATATTTTTGTTAAGGGGAAAAAAAAGGGAAGGAGGAGGGGGGGTGATGGTTTTTAAGGCAACCGATATTAATATGCAATTACAGAAAATGATGCATTTCCTCAATATTGTTAAGCCCGTTAGGCCAACGGCTGTCGAGTTCCAATATGAATCTGGATTCCAATTTTCTGAGTTCTGCCTCACGATCACCTCCTCTTCTAGATCTAGATACTGCTCCAATCACAAAGTAGCTGAGGCAGTTCAAATCTTTATTGTGAACCCGCTTAAAATGTCGGGCGACCGGGTAAGAGGGATCACTATGGAGGATAGCCCGCAAGTGTTGTAATATTCGGACGTGCACCTGGAGCTTAGTGCTGCCAACATATCTAAGCCCACAGATGCACGCCAGAACATACACGGCATGATCAGATTTGCAATTAAAGTTGCCATTAATGGTCTTGGCAACTGTGCTAAACGGGGTAGAATAGTGGGTGGTGGAAACCCCAAACTTGCAGGCCCTACAACTGGAACATTTGAAGAATCCCATATTCGGGCGTAGCCATGGAATTTTGGTTTTAAGTTCAGGCGCAGCTTTATCCAAATAACTGCCCGTGGTTTTAGCCCGTCTAAAGGTAACAGTGGGTGAGGAGGGTAATCTAGTATTTAGAATATGGTCACTGAGAACAACCGGCCAATGTTTGTTCAGTATAGACCTGATCATCCTATCTTCCCTACTGAAAGTAGTAATGAGACGTGGGCACTCTATTTGGGATGCTGTGTTCACAGATGGTTCAGTTGTAGAGGTAAACTCTGGAAAAAGACTCTCCCTAGATCTCGAAAGGGATTTAGTAACCGCTGCATTTAATATCCGCTCAGAATAACCTCTGGCTCTCAATCTGCCCAAAAGTTCTGCTAAGCAGGCATCAAAGTCAGAGGGGGAACTGCAAATTCTCTTTAACCTGAGGATTTCCCCATAGGGGATTCCAGAGATTGTATGCCTAGGATGCATACTGGTTGCATGCAATGTAGCATTGCCTGCAGTTTGTTTCCGGTGGAGGGTAGTGTTAAGAATTCCATTGGAGACATATACCTCAACATCCAAAAATTGAATACGATTTTTCTGGATGTGGGCCGTAAAGTTAAGATTCAGCGCATTGTCGTTGATATCATGAATAAACGACAATGCTTCTTCTTTGCTACCCTTCCAGACGATGAAGACATCATCAATGTACCTTAAAAAACACCTAACATGGCTCTCCATCCATGCTTTGTGGCGTACTTTGAGGACCTGCTCCTCCCACCAACCAACGTGCAAGCACGCATAGCTGGGAGAGAAGCAGGCCCCCATCGCTACACCCCTTAGTTGCCTGTAGATCTCCTTGCCGAAGGAAAAGAAATTATTGTTAAGGCACCATTTTATAAGGCCTACAATCACCTTATTATGTTCATAGTATTGGATGGGTCTGCTAGAAAGGTAGTGTTGTACAGCTGATAACCCATTAGCGTGATCTATGCTGGTGTACAGCGATTCAACATCAAGCGATATGAGCCACATGTCACTTTCCCATACTATTCCAGTTATTTTGGTTAAGAAGTCACTAGTATCGCGGATAAAACTGGGGAGTTGTTTAACAAAGTCTTGGAGGAAAAAGTCAATGTACTCTCCCACTTTCTCCCCTGCGCTGCCGATGGCAGACACAATTGGCCTGCCTGGAAGTGGTTGCACGGCCTTGTGTACCTTCGGAATGAGGTAAAGGGAAGGCAAGATGGGAAAATTCACATTCATAAATTTATATTCCTCAGATGATAAGAGTCCTTCCCTTTTCCATTGGCCTAAAGACTTGTATAGCTGAGATGTTGCTTTTTCGTATTCTTTTTGTGTACTTTTGGCATAACAAAGGGGGTCGTCAAGTTGGCGCATGGCTTCTGCGATGTAATCTTTTTTAGGCCAAATCACCAGGTTACCCCCCTTGTCCGATTTCTTGATCACTATATCAGGGTTGCTGTCAAGTTTCTTCATTAACTTATCATAGGCAATTTTTCTGTAAGTCTCTTTTTTGCATCGTTTGTTGTTGGTTTGGGTATACAGTTTCTTGATGTCATTTGTGACGCAATCATGAAAAACGTCAATTGCGTCTTTTGGCATTAACGGTACGAATTTTGATTTGCTGTGGAAAGGACTCAAACCTGCTCCTTTGGGAAGGATGGGGACTTGTCTTAATCGATTCTGGGTCGTGTCTATAGAGTCAAATTCTGTATCAATATTGGGGCTAAGTAAATCGTTGGCATCAAGAAAGACATGTGTGTCAGATGCCAATAACGGTACTGGCTCTCCGGATTCATTTGCTCTTGTGTCGTCATTAAGCCCATCGTAATCTTTGGCTGATTGTAAAGCAAAGTGTTTTTTCAATTTTAATTTTCTAATAAAGCAGAAGAGATCAACTCTAGTCATGGTGTAGTTGAAGTTTTGTATTGGTGAATAATTCAGTCCCAATGTAAGTAGTTGCTCCTCCGCTTTATCAAGGACAACATTTGAAAGATTGATGATCGTGTTATCGCTTATCGTCGTTTCCCCCATGCTTTTTTCTTTTTCTTTTGTTGTTGCTGTGTTTGCACACCGGCGTTGCTTCCTTCTGCGCCGTTGTTCCTTCCTACGTTTGTTTCTCCTTTGTTTGTTTGTGGATTGTGTTGCCTCGATCTCAGGGTTTGAAGCCTCTCCTCCACTACAAAATCCATTTCCTGCTGGAGATTTAATGTTTCCAGTCCAATTGAGTTTAAATCAGAACTAGCTGAACCTGATGACAAAGATTCTAAGCTGGATGCACTCGTGACCGATGAATCAGTTTGGTGTGCCATTCCATCTGCACAAGAGGCACTAGATGTCGTTGGATCAGAATTAGTAGCTGTCATTTCATTATTGGATTTGGATGCAAATGCGTTCTTCTTGTTCATGTATGCCTGTCTTTTGGCTGTGTTATATTTCCTGGAGAATGTAAAAATCCTGCCCAAGCGATAGTCATCTGCATCACGAGTGAATTTTGATGCTTTGCGAGCCTTTATTTTTTCTTCATGTTTGTGAAGTTGCTCATTCATATTATCCGTGAGTTTTTTTGTTTCCTCCGCATTTTGGCAAGCATCAATTTCCAGTTCTAGTATTTTTATCCGTTCCAACAATTTAGCACGATCACTGACAGCAAATTCTATTAATATACATACTAAATTCATCGATGCTGCCAAGTTGCTTTCCCCCCACCTTTGCAACATGGCTGGGTCCGGGTTATCAAAACTGGGGGCCAGTAAGATTCTTAGGCCTCGGGGAACCCGACCCACTTCCTCATATTTGCTGAGGAATTTATGTTCCCACCATTTAGTGCACTCAGCTTTGCGTAGTTTCACTAGCTCTTTAAATAAATGTTTTAGATCTTTCGTTTGTGAATTGCCATGATCGCATTGCGTCTGTTCTTTGCTGCGATTGGAGGTTGTGTTAGTGGTAACAAAAAGTGACAAGGCAGCTTCTTCCCGCTGTTTGTCAATTTCATTCTCATTCATGTTGCAAACGGTCCCGTTGTTTTCAGTAATTAATGATGACGAGCACACATAAGTCTCGTTTTTAATACCGCTGCTCAATTACTTCGTCACCGAATGGCATTGCAATTGAAACACTCTCACCGTTGGTAAATGGCAGGAACTGCTCCGCGTCCCGCGTCCTCCGACGCGAATCCTAGGGGCTGCTCAAACCGCCAAAACCAGAGCGGCCGGGTCTCAGTGCATTCGGGGACAGCTGCTGTAATTCCCATGCGAGAGTCAAAAGAGTTGATTTGAAGCAGCTATCGGCTTGCGACGAAGGGGTCCGTTACGGAAGCAAATCAACTTCCGTCAGCATATGAAAACAAAGCTCCTCCTCAGCTCGCTCTGCGCTCGCAGACACCGCCTCCACGCCAGCAAAGAATAAGGACCGGACCAGCAGAGTCAGCAAGATGGTAATTTATTTTAAAACAACAGAACCAGCGACGCGTTTCGGGCCAAAAAGCCCTTGGTCACGCTGCAACATGTTTCAAATCATTATGCTATTTTATAGTTTAATGCAGTGATGTTGACACCACCCCCTGGTGGCGTCCACCATAATCACGTGGTAATAAACAGTGAAGACACACTATCGCCAATCTGCTTTTCCAAATACTGACATATGTACAAGAAATTATTACTGGTTGAATCCAGAATAAATACTAATTCCTACAGATAATACAGTTTATAAGTAAAAGATATTAAAAAGCATTAAATAGCAATTTCTGTTATCAATTAGAAGTTCAAATGACATGTAAACCAATCCTGTGCAAATATGACAATTCTTATATGTAGCAGCGAAAGTTATAAAGTGCATAGTCTGGAAAGTGCATAAGTGATAAAGATAAAATGAAGTGCAGAAGAGCTGCGGGAACATACTCCACTGCCAATAGACCAGTAATGTGCAAATGTGCAATAACCAATGAAATGCAAGATTAAATCCTTCAAACAATCCTGTTTTATACTAAATTCTCTCGAAGTGTTCCAGGTAGGTTATGACATTGTTGTCCAAGAAGCTAAAAATGACAATATGTATAAATTAGACCATATTTCATATATATACACACACCCCCACCACCTTTGTATGCCCACCCCCACAACTTACCAACAACAACAAAAGATTATCTTAAAGAAAACCCCACTATATATATATAATGGCTCCATTCGACCCTTCATTCGAGACGAAAACGCACTCACGGGGGTATGTTTGCACAAAATTTTTTTCGGCTTCTGACAAAAACAACAGACGCGTTTCAGACCTCTAGTCCTTCGTCAGTGTTAGTTTGTGCCACGTTTCCCGGCACACTATATACATTGCACTTCCTGTTTAGCGTGAATGAAAAGGAAAAAAGGACAATGTGCAAATATTTACAACAGGGCGGCCATTATTGAGTGGATAAATACTAACACACATGAACATAATTACAGTGTGCTACGACCCTTAGATATACTAATGCCTATCTTTTCCAATCATTAAATAAAAATTGAAAAATGAAAACAATCTCGCTGTGTATCAGCATATCATGGCATTTCTACGCCCTATTTACAAATATTTACAATATATACATTTTGAACACCGTCCTGTACAGTGAAATCATCGTACAGTTACATTGTGGGTTAAAGTCCGATCCACGTGTTCAATACACATATGTAAAGATGATAATAACCCAAGTCGGTGAAAACTAATAGATCTCGCCGTGTATCGGCATGTCACCGACAGTAGCTCAGACAATTAACGCAAATAACAACCTAATCGTATAAACCATACATTGGCAAACTCATTGACTTCCCTTATTCAAATCAATAATTAAATCAATTAAATTCAATAATGCTCCAATAGGGAACGACACCACTGTGTGTCCCAAACATGACACAATATGGCAAAATTAATTAAATACCTCAACTCCAAGTATTATAAGTCAAGTGTTCAAACTCAAGTCGTGTATCAACTTAGCTCGTAAACCACAGATCCATATGGACCAATTTTCACAATTATGATACATGTGAATTTTGTTTGCCATGTGTCACAAATCTAATCAATCCAAAGAATAATAATTAGACCTAAAATTTGATAGGGAAACAAACTGAGAGGGATATGCCAATAAAAGAATAAAAGAATAAAGTAAGGAAACGAAGGTGAAAGGAGAAAAGTACACAACTATTTCATCTCCTATGAGTTTTTTTAGAGAAAGAAAGAATCTTCAAAGAAGTTTGAAACAAGCAGAAAAAGTTTCAAAACAAATGAAAACATGGTGCAAATACTTGAAAGAAATCAGTTAATACTGCACCAAAAGGTCCATTCATAGTCCAACAATGGTCAAGACAGATCTTCTACAAGCAATACAGCTCTTAATACATCAAATCTGCTAGTAGCATTCTCTGTCTGCCATATATATATACACATATACATGCATGTACACACCCACTTCATGTTGAGTTTTTCATTTTCCAAGGTGTACACCTAGTTCCTCTCCAATGTTGAGCCCACCCGGATGTTTTGTTTGCATATCTATGATATGTCGTGACTCAAGTCTACGCAAGCGTAACAGCCTGTCTCCACCCCTAGGATTAGCTGGTACATGGTCAAGACCAAAGAATTGGAGTAAATCACGATTGCTCTGATGGACTTGAGAGAAATGTCGGGCCACCGGATAAGAAGCGTCCCGATTCATTATGGCCCGTTGGTGCTCTAGCACTCGCATTTTAACCCCATTGATCGTGCTCCCTACGTACTTATAGCCACAGGGGCATATCAGACAGTATACCACATACGCTGTAGTACATGTGATGAAGTGCTTGATTTTCTTCGGTAAAGCTACCCCTGGGATGGAATAGGAGAGTACTCTTTTGCTATGCTCACATGCGCGACATTTCCCACAGGGGAAAAACCCCGCCATATCCTTTAGGGTACTCTGTCCGATTGGTTTCACAGGTGTTAAGTGACTATGGACTACATATATATATATATTTATATATTTATTTATGATATAATCATTGGAAAAAACAATGGTTAAAAGTGAGGGCCAGTGGAGGAACATCATCCCACTGGCTCAGAGCCAGCAGATCAAAAATAAAACAATATTTTACTATTATTTAATTTTTCAGCTACTGGCTATGAGCCAGGCTATGCAGGGATGGGTGGGGTCGGGCCATGGGAGGAGAAGTGGCAAATGTGTACTTTTTAGTACGCATGTCAGGTTGGCCGGCCGTATGATCCAACCTGCTCAGGCCAAACCCCACATTGCTCTCATGCTTGGGAGCAGCGTGGGGATTGGTTGGGGAGTCTGATGCTGTCTCAGGGACTGCTGGGACTAGGAACAGAAGAGCTCTAGGTGGTTGGCAGCACCAGATATGTATTGTTTTTTGTACATTTATTATAGAGATCGGATCAGCAGCCCCCTCTCACCCAGCGCCTTAAGAACCTAATGGGTGAGTAGCTGTGCTTTACAAGCCCCTGCCGCTGTTTCCCCCTGCGCCTCACTGGTCTTTTCTCTGTCGGCCGCCACTGGTGAGGGGGCAAGTTATACTTACCTTAGGCATGAGTTATAGTTACTTGAGATAACTATAACTGGTGAATGGCAGAGCTTTATATGTGTGTAGGTATGATATATGCATATTAATAATGAATTTCAAATACAAATGTATTTTCTAAAAAAATACAAATGCAATATTTAGCAGTAAGACAATTAACTGTCTACAAATAATTACTATGAATCAAGTGTAACCAACATTAGGAAAAATGTAAGCCTTTCAAGGGGTTGGATTTACTATTCTCACTCCAATTTAAGAAGCAGTAGGGAAGGAGCTGGACTTTGTAGAGGTTAGATTAGCCATTTCCTCTCCAATCTAAGCAACAGCAGGGAAAGTATTGGACTTCCGAGGGATTAGATTTACTTTTACCACTCTTACATAATCAATAGTAGGTAAAGTATTGAACTTTGGAAGGGTTACATCTACGAGTCCCACTCCAGCCTATGGAACAGTAGGGAAAGTGATGGACTTCAGAGAAATTGGATTTACTATGCCCACTCAGATTTAAACAACTGTAAGTAAAGTGTTGGATTTCGGAGAGGTTATATATAGTAGTCCCACTCTAATGAATGAAACAGAAGGAAAAATGTAAACATTTGGTAAGGTTATATTTACTCTTCCCACTCTAGCTCAAGCAACATTGGGGGAAGGTTTGTATTTTTGAGGGTTAGATTTACTATTCCCCCTTTAGTCTAAGCAAAAGTGTGATGCAAGAATCTGCTTTGAGTTATGTGACATGGCGTTGGTTCTGATGACGCCTTTAATAAGGAGCTGCCAAGGACTGAGATGTGAGATCCTGCATCTATTTGCAATGCATTGCATGGATGTAATGGAACCCATAGTTAGACAGGGAGGAGAACACACTAACCCCAGCCAAGGGTTCAGTACCTGGGGAGCACCTCTTGGAGACCAGGACTCACTTAAGGTAGAGGCAGCCTCAGAACTCAGGCAGGTCCTGTTGCAGGTCTAGGCAGGTTCAGGTGCAGCAGATTAGCTGGCCAGATGCAGGGATGTCTATGAAGCTTGTTATGTCCCTGTAGGTCACGCAGGAAGTCAGCCAACTCACCACTGGATTCACTCAGGTAAGCCTCTGACGAAGGCAAGAAGGACCAGTCTTCCTTCTAAGATACCTTCAGCAGCAGAGCCATTCTCTGGCAGCAGGAGAGTCCTTATTCTATAACTTCCACAGTTCCAGGAGTGTTCTGATCAGTTGCTCTCTAGGTCCAATACTTATACCTGGTGCCCGGTCTTTGTGTACCTGGATCCCCCCCTACATCTTATTCTTGAAGGTTACCCTCGTTCCTTGTTCAGGCTCCAAACCATCTGAGTTTGAAGAAAGGCAGGGCAGGCCTGGTGCCAGATTGCTTTTTGTGTGCAGGAGGCATATCCCTTTGAAGTGTATGTTTGGCTGGGTACAGTCCATCCCAGTCGTCCTGCCACAATGGGCAACCCTGCACATACAACCACCCTTTGTGTTACTCTCTGGAAACAATATACAAACCGCAGCCACATGACGCGTGACACTCATAAGGCATAATTGGTTGGGAGAAAAAAATGCCACTTTCTGAAAGTAAAATACACAAAGGGGGTGGGCCCAATGGACAGGACCCATGTAGGGCCTTATAAGTACTAAAACAGAAGACAACCTGGTGTCCTAATTACTTATGCAATGTTTTTGCAACAACCACACTATATTCTTTTGGTGATTGGGTAATTTATTCACCCTATTTTTATCAACTCTTTTTTTAAAGGACTTTATAACCTTCATATGGAGCACATAAATACCATATTCATATTTACATACATAACAATTGACATGATACTTACAATAATATACAAACCAACACTTTTTTGACATACACAATACTTTACACAAAACTCTACATAAACATAACTACATCAAAACAAACCACTGTGCCACATGTAATCAAGCGATGGCTCAATTGAATATCATTAAGCGTTCTGATAATTCCGTCCAAACTGATTCCATCCTGAATCAATTCTATTTCTTTTTTATCCTTTATCCACTTTTTGCTAATTTAATAGCAATGGCAACTTTCTAAAAGTGGCATAGTCCGTTTTGTGACTTAAAATCTGACTTTACCATCAAAGAGTATTTTAAATTACAATTTGAGTATAAACAGTATATTACTATCTGCTTCCAATCCAACGTTTTTTTTGGTGGAGTTTTATATTGCGCAAACTCGACCTGAAGGAATCAGAGTCCTTTATAAGAGTACCAGTTGTGTTACAGATGGGTACAGTGAGATTAAGTGATTTGCCCAGAATCACAGGATGTTGAGCGTCTTCGCTGAGACTCAAACCCAGTTCCCCAGCTTGAAGGTCAACCGCTCTTGCCATTAGACCACAACCTCTCCCAAACGTTTGCACTTATTTAATGTAATGTAAAGTGCTGCAGGCCCACTAGTAGCATTTAAATCACCAGCCCTGGCACACTCAGTGCACTTTACTAGGGACTTCTTGGTAATACAAATATGCCAATCATGGATAACCAATTACACTTACAATTCCCTCACGGAGCACTTGCACTTTGACGCTGATCAGCAGTGGCAAAGTGCCCAGAGCATCTAAACCAGCAAAACGAAATCCAGCACAGCATCAAAAAGACAGGAGGTAGAGGCAAAAAGACAGGGGAAACCACGCCAAAGATGCCAGGTCTGACATATGCCAGTGGGCCTGCAGTGCCCAATGCCCCACCCATTAAAGTATTCTTTTAAAACACGTCTCAGGCTTACCTCTGCAGCCTATAGTGCTGTTTTAAAATGCCATTTGAGGATGCCAAAATAAACTTTTTGCCACGCCTAATCCTTTCTTTTTGTTACTTATAGATCATCCCTAAGGTAGGTTCATAGGTCAGGGTGTATTGTGTTTAAAAAGTGTGTCATGTAGACCTAAATTTTACATGTCCTAGCAGTGAAAAACTCTCAAAAGTTGTTTTTCACTTTTGTAAGGCCTATCCCTCCCATTGACTAACTTTGGGTAACCAATATATAATGGCTCCATTCGACCCTTCATTCGAGACGAAAACGCACTCACGGGGGTATGTTTGCACAAAATTTATTTCGGCTTCTGACAAAAACAACAGACGCGTTTCAGACCTCTAGTCCTTCGTCAGTGTTAGTTTGTGCCACGTTTCCCGGCACACTATATACATTGCACTTCCTGTTTAGCGTGAATGAAAAGGAAAAAAGGACAATGTGCAAATATTTACAACAGGGCGGCCATTATTGAGTGGATAAATACTAACACACATGAACATAATTACAGTGTGCTACGACCCTTAGATATACTAATGCCTATCTTTTCCACTCATTAAATAAAAATTGAAAAATGAAAACAATCTCGCTGTGTATCAGCATATCATGGCATTTCTACGCCCTATTTACAAATATTTACAATATATACATTTTGAACACCGTCCTGTACAGTGAAATCATCGTACAGTTACATTGTGGGTTAAAGTCCGATCCACGTGTTCAATACACATATGTAAAGATGATAATAACCCAAGTCGGTGAAAACTAATAGATCTCGCCGTGTATCGGCATGTCACCGACAGTAGCTCAGACAATTAACGCAAATAACAACCTAATCGTATAAACCATACATTGGCAAACTCATTGACTTCCCTTATTCAAATCAATAATTAAATCAATTACATTCAATAATGCTCCAATAGGGAACGACACCACTGTGTGTCCCAAACATGACACAATATGGCAAAATTAATTAAATACCTCAACTCCAAGTATTATAAGTCAAGTGTTCAAACTCAAGTCATGTATCAACTTAGCTCGTAAACCACAGATCCATATGGACCAATTTTCACAATTATGATACATGTGAATTTTGTTTGCCATGTGTCACAAATCTAATCAATCCAAAGAATAATAATTAGACCTAAAATTTGATAGGGAAACAAACTGAGAGGGATATGCCAATAAAAGAATAAAAGAATAAAGTAAGGAAACGAAGGTGAAAGGAGAAAAGTACACAACTATTTCATCTCCTATGAGTTTTTTTAGAGAAAGAAAGAATCTTCAAAGAAGTTTGAAAAAAGCAGAAAAAGTTTCAAAACAAATGAAAACATGGTGCAAATACTTGAAAGAAATCAGTTAATACTGCACCAAAAGGTCCATTCATAGTCCAACAATGGTCAAGACAGATCTTCTACAAGCAATACAGCTCTTAATACATCAAATCTGCTAGTAGCATTCTCTGTCTGCCATATATATATACACATATACATGCATGTACACACCCACTTCATGTTGAGTTTTTCATTTTCCAAGGTGTACACCTAGTTCCTCTCCAATGTTGAGCCCACCCGGATGTTTTGTTTGCATATCTATGATATGTCGTGACTCAAGTCTACGCAAGCGTAACAGCCTGTCTCCACCCCTAGGATTAGCTGGTACATGGTCAAGACCAAAGAATTGGAGTAAATCACGATTGCTCTGATGGACTTGAGAGAAATGTCGGGCCACCGGATAAGAAGCGTCCCGATTCATTATGGCCCGTTGGTGCTCTAGCACTCGCATTTTAACCCCATTGATCGTGCTCCCTACGTACTTATAGCCACAGGGGCAGATCAGACAGTATACCACATACGCTGTAGTACATGTGATGAAGTGCTTGATTTTCTTCGGTAAAGCTACCCCTGGGATGGAATAGGAGAGTACTCTTTTGCTATGCTCACATGCGCGACATTTCCCACAGGGGAAAAACCCCGCCATATCCTTTAGGGTACTCTGTCCGATTGGTTTCACAGGTGTTAAGTGACTATGGACTACATATATATATATATTTATATATTTATTTATGATATAATCATTGGAAAAAACAATGGTTAAAAGTGAGGGCCAGTGGAGGAACATCATCCCACTGGCTCAGAGCCAGCAGATCAAAAATAAAACAATATTTTACTATTATTTAATTTTTCAGCTACTGGCTATGAGCCAGGCTATGCAGGGATGGGTGGGGTCGGGCCATGGGAGGAGAAGTGGCAAATGTGTACTTTTTAGTACGCATGTCAGGTTGGCCGGCCGTATGATCCAACCTGCTCAGGCCAAACCCCACATTGCTCTCATGCTTGGGAGCAGCGTGGGGATTGGTTGGGGAGTCTGATGCTGTCTCAGGGACTGCTGGGACTAGGAACAGAAGAGCTCTAGGTGGTTGGCAGCACCAGATATGTATTGTTTTTTGTACATTTATTATAGAGATCGGATCAGCAGCCCCCTCTCACCCAGCGCCTTAAGAACCTAATGGGTGAGTAGCTGTGCTTTACAAGCCCCTGCCGCTGTTTCCCCCTGCGCCTCACTGGTCTTTTCTCTGTCGGCCGCCACTGGTGAGGGGGCAAGTTATACTTACCTTAGGCATGAGTTATAGTTACTTGAGATAACTATAACTGGTGAATGGCAGAGCTTTATATGTGTGTAGGTATGATATATGCATATTAATAATGAATTTCAAATACAAATGTATTTTCTAAAAAAGTACAAATGCAATATTTAGCAGTAAGACAATTAACTGTCTACAAATAATTACTATGAATCAAGTGTAACCAACATTAGGAAAAATGTAAGCCTTTCAAGGGGTTGGATTTACTATTCTCACTCCAATTTAAGAAGCAGTAGGGAAGGAGCTGGACTTTGTAGAGGTTAGATTAGCCATTTCCTCTCCAATCTAAGCAACAGCAGGGAAAGTATTGTGACTTCCGAGGGATTAGATTTACTTTTACCACTCTTACATAATCAATAGTAGGTAAAGTATTGAACTTTGGAAGGTTACATCTACGAGTCCCACTCCAGCCTATGGAACAGTAGGGAAAGTGATGGACTTCAGAGAAATTGGATTTACTATGCCCACTCAGATTTAAACAACTGTAAGTAAAGTGTTGGATTTCGGAGAGGTTATATATAGTAGTCCCACTCTAATGAATGAAACAGAAGGAAAAATGTAAACATTTGGTAAGGTTATATTTACTCTTCCCACTCTAGCTCAAGCAACATTGGGGGAAGGTTTGTATTTTTGAGGGTTAGATTTACTATTCCCCCTTCAGTCTAAGCAAAAGTGTGATGCAAGAATCTGCTTTGAGTTATGTGACATGGCGTTGGTTCTGATGAGGCCTTTAATAAGGAGCTGCCAAGGACTGAGATGTGAGATCCTGCATCTATTTGCAATGCATTGCATGGATGTAATGGAACCCATAGTTAGACAGGGAGGAGAACACACTAACCCCAGCCAAGGGTTCAGTACCTGGGGAGCACCTCTTGGAGACCAGGACTCACTTAAGGTAGAGGCAGCCTCAGAACTCAGGCAGGTCCTGTTGCAGGTCTAGGCAGGTTCAGGTGCAGCAGATTAGCTGGCCAGATGCAGGGATGTCTATGAAGCTTGTTATGTCCCTGTAGGTCACGCAGGAAGTCAGCCAACTCACCACTGGATTCACTCAGGTAAGCCTCTGACGAAGGCAAGAAGGACCAGTCTTCCTTCTAAGATACCTTCAGCAGCAGAGCCATTCTCTGGCAGCAGGAGAGTCCTTATTCTATAACTTCCACAGTTCCAGGAGTGTTCTGATCAGTTGCTCTCTAGGTCCAATACTTATACCTGGTGCCCGGTCTTTGTGTACCTGGATCCCCCCCTACATCTTATTCTTGAAGGTTACCCTCGTTCCTTGTTCAGGCTCCAAACCATCTGAGTTTGAAGAAAGGCAGGGCAGGCCTGGTGCCAGATTGCTTTTTGTGTGCAGGAGGCATATCCCTTTGAAGTGTATGTTTGGCTGGGTACAGTCCATCCCAGTCGTCCTGCCACAATGGGCAACCCTGCACATACAACCACCCTTTGTGTTACTCTCTGGAAACAATATACAAACCGCAGCCACATGACGCGTGACACTCATAAGGCATAATTGGTTGGGAGAAAAAAATGCCACTTTCTGAAAGTAAAATACACAAAGGGGGTGGGCCCAATGGACAGGACCCATGTAGGGCCTTATAAGTACTAAAATAGAAGACAACCTGGTGTCCTAATTACTTATGCAATGTTTTTGCAACAACCACACTATATTCTTTTGGTGATTGGGTAATTTATTCACCCTATTTTTATCAACTCTTTTTTTAAAGGACTTTATAACCTTCATATGGAGCACATAAATACCATATTCATATTTACATACATAACAATTGACATGATACTTACAATAATATACAAACCAACACTTTTTTGACATACACAATACTTTACACAAAACTCTACATAAACATAACTACATCAAAACAAACCACTGTGCCACATGTAATCAAGCGATGGCTCAATTGAATATCATTAAGCGTTCTGATAATTCCGTCCAAACTGATTCCATCCTGAATCAATTCTATTTCTTTTTTATCCTGTATCCACTTTTTGCTAATTTAATAGCAATGGCAACTTTCTAAAAGTGGCATAGTCCGTTTTGTGACTTAAAATCTGACTTTACCATCAAAGAGTATTTTAAATTACAATTTGAGTATAAACAGTATATTACTATCTGCTTCCAATCCAACGTTTTTTTTGGTGGAGTTTTATATTGCGCAAACTCGACCTGAAGGAATCAGAGTCCTTTATAAGAGTACCAGTTGTGTTACAGATGGGTACAGTGAGATTAAGTGATTTGCCAAGAATCACAGGATGTTGAGCGTCTTCGCTGAGACTCAAACCCAGTTCCCCAGCTTGAAGGTCAACCGCTCTTGCCATTAGACCACAACCTCTCCCAAACGTTTGCACTTATTTAATGTAATACGGTTACCCAAAGTTAGTCAATGGGAGGGATAGGCCTTACAAAAGTGAAAAACAACTTTTGAGAGTTTTTCACTGCTAGGACATGTAAAATTTAGGTCTACATGACACACTTTTTAAACACAATACACCCTGACCTATGAACCTACCTTAGGGATGATCTATAAGTAACAAAAAGAAAGGATTAGGCGTGGCAAAAAGTTTATTTTGGCATCCTCAAATGGCATTTTAAAACAGCACTATAGGCTGCAGAGGTAAGCCTGAGACGTGTTTTAAAAGAATACTTTAATGGGTGGGGCATTGGGCACTGCAGGCCCACTGGCATATGTCAGACCTGGCATCTTTGGCGTGGTTTCCCCTGTCTTTTTGCCTCTACCTCCTGTCTTTTTGATGCTGTGCTGGATTTCGTTTTGCTGGTTTAGATGCTCTGGGCACTTTGCCACTGCTGATCAGCGTCAAAGTGCAAGTGCTCCGTGAGGGAATTGTAAGTGTAATTGGTTATCCATGATTGGCATATTTGTATTACCAAGAAGTCCCTAGTAAAGTGCACTGAGTGTGCCAGGGCTGGTGATTTAAATGCTACTAGTGGGCCTGCAGCACTGATTGTGCAACCCACAGGAGTAGCCCTAAAATGGTGTGCCAGGCCTGCCACCGCAGTGCCTGTGTGCAGTCTGTGAACTGCCATGTCAACCTGGCCAGTGTCCCCACTGACCAGGCCTAACCCTTCCCTTTCTGTACACATTGGATACCCCAATGGAAGGCCCAGGGTACCCCCCTGGGCAGGGTGCAGTGTATGTGAGAGGTAGAACATGTACTAGTGCAGGCGACATGCTCTGGTAGTGAATTACAGCCATTTTCATTTTTCACTATTGTAAGGCTATCTTGCTCATACGGTATCTTGGGGAATGCGGTGTACAGTGGTTACTTGCATATCTTCCCATATGAGCAAGATAGGACATAACAGTCTGGTATCCCTGAGCTCAGGATTTAACAACACATCTTTTAGGAAAGGTGGTTTTTAAATCCTGTGTTTGAGAACAGCCCTTTTAGAAATTGGCTGTTCTCTTGTCTGACCTTTCTCGGTGCCTTGGCCTTGTTGTGAATTGACTGTCTGGTTTGTGGGTGACAGGGGCTGGGTGGCTCCCAGAGGCTGAGTGGGCCATCCCTGGGCTGAATAGCTCCATCTGCATCTAGAGTGGTGGGAGGGGGTAGCACCTGGGCCTGAATAGGGCTGTGCCTGCCTTCCACAATGCTGGCTCCACCTCCTGCTGGGCGGCTGACGACCCTGCCCCTCTCTCTGAAAGGAAATAAGAAGCCTGGAAAACAAAGTGCTCAAGGAACAGACATTGCCTTCCTGACGGAGACCTGGCTGAACCCCACTTCAGCTCCAGACATCGCCATAGCCATTCCGGAAGGCTGCAAGATCACCCGCAGGAACCGTACCAATGGCGTCTGAGGAGTAATCGCCATCGTCCACAGGAGCACCCTCACCGACGACACCATCAGCACCGCCGAACACCTGCACTTGCAGATCCACACCGACCCCAACACAACCCTCAGATGAACCCTCATCTACAGACCCCCTCGGACCCCGACCACAGTTCAGCGACTCCATCGCCGACTTCATCAGCACACACGCCCTCGCCTCCACAGACTACATCCTCCTCGGGGACCTGAACTTCCACCACGAGAACAACAACGACACCAACTCCACCACCCTGATTGCCAACCTTGCCAACCTTGGACTCAGACAGTTCGTGACAACACCCACCCATGCCGCCGGCCACACACTCGACCTCATCTTCACAGCAAGCCCCCACGTCACCTTCAACCACACCACCGAACGCCACTGGACCGACCACCACTGCATCCACTTCACCTTCAGGAAGCCCACCACGCACCACCGCATCCAGCAGATGCCTCAGCGCCGCTGGAGCAAAGCCATTGAAGACTAGCTAACCACCATCCAGAACCCACCCGCCGACTCCACCGACCCAGACAACCTCAGACAATTGATCGACAACTTCACCAACACCCTCGTCCCGCTCAAGACAGCCTCCAACAGCCACACCAGCAAGAAAGCCACCTGGTACACCGATGACCTCCAGGCCTCGAAACGAACATGCCAAAAACTGGTGAAGAACTGGCTCCGCAAACGAACACCGGAAAGCTGGGTAGCCCACAAGAACGCCACTAGCAGACACCATCAACTCATCAGAGCCGACAAGGGGGCATCATTCAAAGACCGCCTAGATAACAACGCACACAACAGCAAAGAACTCTTTAACATTGTGAAGGAACTCTCCAACCCCAGCTCCAACACCAACAACATCCCGCCTTCGCCTGGACCTGGGCTGTGCCTGCCTTCCACAATGCTGGCTCCACCTCCTGCTGGGCGACTGACGACCCTGCCCCTCTCTCTGAAAGGAAAAAAAGGAAAGAAGAAGCCAGGAAAAGAAAGTGCTCAAGGAACACCCAGAACTGGTTCAGACCGGGCACAGAGCCCTCCTGCACAAAGGGAACAAAGACTTTTAGGGGTATAAGTATAGGATCCCAGACTACAGAAAATGAGGTCATCCTAGAATCCAGAAGGATCCTCTGCCAAGGAGAAAGCTGGAAGACTGAAGAAGAAGGACTGTCCTGCTGTGTGTTTGTGGGCTGACCTGCAGGCGCTTTGCTGCCAAGGAGAGGGGAAGGAATTTGCTTTGTGCTTGTGTCCCCTTGCTTGAAAAGATCTCCAAGGGCCTGAGTAGAGCTAGTTCCCTGTTAAGAAGTCCCAGGAACAAAAGGACTTCACCCTCAGCTTCCCCCCTGAACTCTACTGAGAGAGTTCTGTCCTTCCTAGAGTGCTTGGGCCAGTTGTGGTGCCTCTGGAAGTTGTTCCTGTTGTTGGGAAGCTGGGTAAAAAGAAACTTAGGACAATCTGCAAAGTTGTACGCATCCTTCACTTGCAGAATGCATCGCTCCGGTGCTGGAATACTACCATTGATGCGTCTATCGTCGCAGAGCATGTCGTTGTGGGTGAGATCGTTGCACCGCTAGCTTGCAGACTGCATCACGCCACTGCGAGTGTCGTCGCACAGCCATCACATCGAGGGGCCGCGAGTGGAGAAGATTGATGCTGTGCTGTGCATCGCTGCTGCACCTAAGATCATCGCCATTCCGAAGATCGTACCTTTGCGAGACGCTTCCTATGAAACCTCCGCACCGGAATCCATTCAATGTATCACATCCCTCCCCATACAGACCAGAGTCATCGCAACACACTCGCTGCAACCAGCGGGGTTGTCGCATCGCCTCCTCAGAGTCTCAGGAGTGATGCATTGCTTGTTTTCAACACTGCAGCTTTAACTTGGAACTCTAGTCGCATCTAAAGGTACTTTTGGCTAAACGTAACGCAACTGTAGATAATTTTAACCCAACCCTAAGAACTCTTTTGAAATCATATCTTTGAACTGTGTATGTTGGATTTTTCTTGTTTTGGTCTTGTTTAGTTTAGATTAAATACTTCTATTTTTCCAAAATGGTGTGGAGTCCCTTTGTGGTGTTTTTACTGTGTTACTGTGATACAACTACTTTACACATTGCCTTTGATAAGCCTGTTTGCTCGTGCCAAGCTACCAAGGGGGTGGGCAGGGGTTATCTAAAGAGTGTATCCCCATTACCCTGACTAGAGGCCAGGGTCTCTATTTGTCACAAGTACCTACCTGTGCCAACTAGAGACCCCAAAATGTAATAGTATCATTTTATCCTCAGACCCTGGGTACATGTATTGCCATTTGGTTGGGACTTACAAGTAAATTAAATTTGCCAATTAGTTGTAGGCCACTTTTTCCATGTTTGGACGAGAGCGCGCAAACACTTTAGCAGTGATTAGGAGTTGTTAAGTACAGGGTCCTAAGGCAAAGAAAAACAAATTCAGCAAAAGAGCGCCCTCTGACCCTGCTCACAGGTAGGTCACTCCCCGCGCTTCTGCACGGCTCTGCCAGGCTTGCCTGCCTCATCACCTGCACCCACATTGTTGCACTCTAGCCTGCTGTACCTTCACCTGCACTGCTGTTTCCCTGCCTAGACTTGTTTTCTCCTTGTTTTCTCCTGTGCCTTTAAACTGCTGTACCTTCACTTGCATTGTTGTACTTTTGACCTGCTGCACTTCACTTGCTGTTTTCCTGCTTAAACTTGTTTTCTCCTGTGCCATTAATTTGTTTTTCTTCCTTAAGGCCCCAAATTGGTCTCCTTGTGCCCAATCTGTCCCTCGCCCATTCTCCCGTCGCCCGTTTTCCCGCTGCTGCATCCCTGCGGCACCGCCCCCCCTGCCATCCCATTTGCTTCCTGCTCCCGCCTCCCAGCTGCTCCTCCCTCCCACATCCCCCTATATGGAAACCACGCAGCGGACCCCCAGCGGACTCGCGGAGCTGGCGTGCCGCCGACATGCCAAAGGCACGCCTAAGGCAAGCCCATCTGCGCCTGTCCACGCCAGGACCATGCCCAGTGCCAGGACCCCTGGCCTCCGTGAACACCACAATGCCCAACTGCGCTACGAGGCCAGCACCCTCCACGCACTCAACCCCGGACGAGAATACACCTGCTACCGGGCCACCCCGAAGCGCACCCAAGGACCCTTGACCTGCTGGAACTACAGCTTCACCAGCACCCAGCCAGCCAAACTGCCAACCAATGAACACAACTACCTCAGATGCATCCTCCTCAACACCCGCTCTGCCCGCAAACACGCTGTTGAACTCTGGGACCTTCCGACTCTTCCTCCCCAGACATCGCCTTCCTGATAGAGACCTGGCTGAACCCCACTTCAGCTCCAGACATCGCCATAGCCATTCCGGAAGGCTGCAAGTTTACCCGCAGGAACCGTACCAATGGCGTTGGAGGAGGAATCGTCATCGTCCACAGGAGCACCCTCACCGACGACACCATCAGCACCGCTGAACATCTGCACTTGCAGATCCACACCGACCTCAACAGAACCCTGAGAGGAACCCTCATCTACAGACTCCCTCGGACCCTGACCACAGTTCAGAGACTCCATCGCCGACTTCATCAGTACACACGCCCTCGCCGCCACAGACTACATCCTCCTCGGGGACCTGAACTTCCACCTCGAGAACAACAACGACACCAACTCCACCACCCTGATCGCCAACCTTGCCAACCTTGGACTCAGGCAGTTCGTGACAACGCCCACCCATGCCGCTGGCCACACACTCGACCCCATCTTCACCGCAAGCCCCCACATCACCTTCAACCACACCACCGAACCCCACTTGACCGACCACCACTGCATTCACTTCACCTTCAAGAAGCCCACCACGCACCACCGCACCCAACAGATGCCTCGACGCTGCTGGAGCATAGCCACTGAAGACTTGCTAACCACCACCCTCGCCCAGAACCCACCCGCTGACTCCACCGACCCAGACACCGCCACCCACAACCTCCGACAATTGATCGACAACTGCACCAACACCCTCGCCCCGCTCAAAAAACCCTCCAACAGCCACACCAGCAAGAAATCCACCTGGTACACCGATGACCTCCAGGCCTCGAAACGAACATGCCGAAAACTGGAGAAGAACTGGCTTCGCAAACGAACACCGGAAAGCTACGTAGCCCACAAGAACGCCACTCGCAGACACCATCAAATCATCAGAGTCGACAATAGGGCATCATTCAAAGACCGCCTAGATAACAACGCACACAACAGCAAAGAACTCTTTAACATTGTGAAGGAACTCTCCAACCCCAGCTCCAACACCAACGACATCCCGCCTTTGCAAGACCTATGCGACTCGCTGGCCAGCTTCTTCCACCGCAACATCGCCGACCTCCACAACAGCTTCAACACCACAACCGTCCCGATAACCACCTCCCCCACGACCACCACCTGCACCAACCGCCTGCTCTCCTTGACCAGCATCAACGGCGAGGACACCAGCGAGATCATGAACACCATCCATTCCGGATTACCGTTAGACCCATGCCCTCACCACATCTTCAACAAAGCCCACACAGCCATTGCACCCCATTTCCGTAAAGTAATCAACATCTCCTTTGAGACAGCAAACTTCCCGGAAAGCTGGATGCACGCTGAGGTCAACGCCTTTCTCAAGAAACCCAAGGCAGACCCCAAGGCGCTCACAAACTTCCGACCCATCTCCCTGCTCCCGTTCCCTGCAAAGGTCACCGAGAAAATCATCAACAAACAACTGACCCGCTACCTCGAGGAGAACAGCATCCTGGTCCCCTCCCAATCTGGTTCCCTCAGCAACCACCGCACCGAAACTGCCCTCATTGCTGCCACCGATGACATCCGGACCCTGCTTGACAATGGAGAAACAGCGGCCCTCATCCTCCTGGACCTGTCAGCCGCCTTCGACATGGTCTGCCACCATACACTACGAACACGCCTACATGACGCCGGGATCCAAGAGAATGCCCTGGACTTTACCACATCCTTCCTCTTTGGCAGAACTCAGAGCGTCCGCCTCCCCCCTTCCAATCCAATGCCACCAAGATCATCTGCGGCATACCCCAGGGCTCTTGCCTCAGCCCTACGCTGTTCAACATCTACATGACACCCTCGCCCATGTCGCCCATCAGCACGACCTCAACATCATCTCCTACGCCGACGACACCCAACTGATCCTCTCCCTCACCAAAGACCCTCACACTGCCAAAACCAACCACCACGAAGGAATGCAGGACGTCGCCGAATGGATGAGCAACAGCCGACTGAACCTGAACTCGGACAAGACGGATGTCCTCATCCTCGGCTCCAACCCCTCAGCCTGGGATGACTCCTGGTGGCCGACAACACTAGGAACAGCCCCGACACCCACGGACCAAGCAGGCAACCAAGGGGTCATCCTCGAATCCACCCTCTCCATGACTAAACAGGTTAATGCCGTCTCCTCATCCTACTTCAACACCCTCTGAATGCTCCGCAGGATCTTCAAGTGGATCCCCACCGAAACTAGAAGAACAGTCACCCAGGCCCTCGTCACCAGCAGGCTAGACTACGGAAAAGCCCTCTACGCACGAACGTTGGCCAAGCTCCTGAGGCGATTACAGCGCATCCAGAACACCTCGGCACGTCTGATCCTCGACATCCCTGCCGCAGCCACATCACACCCCACCTAAGAGATCTGCACTGGCTCCCCGTCAAAAAGAGGATAACCTTCAAGCTCCTCATACACGCACACCAAGCACTCCACAACACCGGCCCAGCATACCTCAACAGATGACTCAGCTCCTACACCCCCACCCGCCAGCTCTGCACCCCCGGCCTCGCCCTCACCAGAGTCCCCCTCATCTGCAGAATGACCGCCGGCTGCAGATCCTTCGCCCACCTCACCGCCAAGACCTGGAACACCCTCCCCACCAACCTGTGGCAAACCCAAGACCTACTGGCCTTCAGAAGACTCATCAAGACCTGGCTCTTCGATCAGTGGCAGCACCTCCCCCTCCACCCCCCGCCCCCCAGCGGCTTGAGACCCTTAGGGTAAGTAGTGCGCTTTACAAATGTCTTGATTGATTGATTGATTGAGTGAAAGAGGGGAGTGAAGGCAAAAGAAATATTTTTAATACCAATGGTGAATAATAGGTTCATGAGATATCGGTCCAAGCTGTTTATATTTGGAGTAGATGTTCTAGATAGTGGTAAAATTACATGGTTTAAAGTTATACCAGAAGTTGTGTAGAACCTCTTCTATTTTTCTCCAGTAGGGTCTGATATGTTTGCAGTAAAGAAGTGAGTGATCTAAGTCTCGAAGCGAGCCTCTGGAGTGCCAGCATATATCTGCCCCTGTTAGTCCTAGTTTGTATAGTCATGTAGGGTACCAGTAAGCTGTATGTTTGGTCCAATACTTAAACTGATGCATTGGGAGGAAATGCTATGTCGTAAGAGAGAGTCCCAGATTTTGGCCCAAGTATGTCATGGGAGAGGATTAATCTTATTTTGAGAGAAGAAATCTCATATTTATTTTGAAAATGTTTAATATTAGGGGTAATATTGATTTTTTTCAAAATGTTATATATTATGGAAGCTGTGTGAAGTGTATTTTCTAGAACCTCAAGGAATTTAAGACAATTTGCGGGATGAGGATAGTCAACTTTTCGTAGAGCGACTTTTATCATTAGTAATTTTTAAAAAGTCATAATGTTGAAAGTGGAGTCTCTCAGTCAATATAGCAAAATAAATTAGAATTCCTATTAGAAGGTAGGTCTTCGACGCAAAGAATGCCAATTGTAGCCCAGTCTTTCCAAAAGGCCTTCGTAAAATCCATTGTAATACGACTGTTGAGCCACAGTGAGGCTAGGTCTGATCCTTTCTTTTTATTGTTGGAACAGGTATACAGTTTTTTTTTTTCTAATAATGGGTCCTTAATGATCATAAATGATTGAGGAACCTTGAGCTGTTTTGTAGTTAAGGTGCTCATTAGGGAGAAACTCATAGTCAGACTCAACGTTAACCGGGAGGATGGGGGCACAAAGGTCTTTAATGTTCATTCATCATGCGACTTGTTTTGCCAAAAGTGCAGTTTGGTAGTGTGTGAAGTTTGGAAAGCCCTGGACTCCTTTAAATGTATTGGTTTGTAGTTTCCAAAGCAAGATTCTCACATATTTATTTCTCCAAATAAAGGAGGGAAATATTACATTGATGGTTTTGTGGGAAGAATCAGAGAGTTTCATATGGAACATACTAAGAATAAAATGAGGAGCTATCATAATTTTAACCATCTCTATAAATCCCCATCAAGTGTTATGTATTTTTGCATATAGGTGTACTTTCTCATGACAAACTTGAATTTCCAAAACAGTTTCCAGGGAACTATGGGGAAACCGTTGAAGTCAGAACTTGCAAGAGCATTCCTGAATGCCTCAGTGAGTTCCAAAAAACAGTCAATTTACTTCAATCTGAGTCATTGTATAGGTGATCTATGATTTAGTTTGTGAATCAGACACTATATTAGGACCCCATTTAAGAACATTGGGGGTAGTCAATGTGTCGGAAAGTAACCTGGGTATTTCGATATACAATGGACAATGGTCCCACTGGTTTAAGGAAGCTTAGAAATGTACTCTACTTTTTGTAACATAGATTTTGCAGATGGGTTTTGATGCAAACCCCATATTTTCTAAAGTGAGTAAACAAGTGTTTTCACCAAAATGTTGTGCCTACCGAAGGCTAGTGTAAAAGTGGAAATATCTCTGGGGCATATTATCAAGGGGGTTTATCTCCGCTTTTTTGGCTTTAAAAGCCAAGAAAGCGGAGATAAAATTATCTCCCTATTACCAAGCTGTCGCTAACACCAGTTAGTGACAGCTAATAGGAGATAGCGACCATCTTGGGCCCCGCTTTGCATGTCAGTGATATTTATCACTAATGACATGCAAAGTGGGCGTGCCAAGATGTTAGCGACTGGAAACAGTCGCTAACATCGCTATCTCCTATTACCAACTTTTGGAGATATTCGCGCTAAGCGCGAATATCTCTAAAAGCTAACACCTGCCCTGAGCAGTTCTTCACCATGTTATCCAATGGGAGGTGGATAACATGGCTAAGAGCATTTGCTCGATAATGCATGAATATCGCTGACTTTTCAGCGATATTCATGCATTGCGGCCGTTTTTTATCGCATTTGCGATAAACCTTGCTAATAGCAAGGTTTATCTGTGATAAAAATCGCCGATGTGCGGCGATAATTTTTGTCTCTAAACAAGTTAGAGACAAAAATTATCGCTAGTTGTTGGTAATATGCCCCTCTATTTCTTCTTACTATTTCCTCTTTCCAAGTGTGCAAAAGAGGAATACGCCTCTAAGAATGGCTGTTGTGAAGTAAGGAATGCCTTCCTGCACAAAACATTTTCTGATCACGACGCAGGCAGACTTGCATCATGCCGCTAGGGTGCCTGCATTGGTGCTATGCAGGCAGAAGCTTTGAAGCTATGCTGTGCAACTACTTCCTTTGCTGCATTGTTAAAGTTTAGTAAATCTGGCAGTATTCATATACATTGTGTGGAAATGGAATAATAAAGAAAACAAGACACTTGGCGGCATATTTACAATAAAGTGGAGAAGCGTGTTGTTAAGCCAAGAAGGCTAACGACACGCTTCGGTACTTTAGAAATGCAGTGCTGCACCATATTTACTAGAATGTGCAGCCCTGCGTTTCCTCCTGTGCTGGTGCTACCATTAGCTGACTATTGACAACACAGACACTCTTGCACCATAGTGCAAGGGTGCCTTTATTGAGGGGAAAACAGCCTATTTTTAAATAATTGTTTATGAGCAGGAAGGGGGACCTTCCTGCACATAAACAATCATAGACAATTTGCAAAACGCAGCACGCATGGAAACAGCAAAAACAAGGAGAAATAAAGCATTTCTCCTCATTTTGCCGATTTAAGACCAGGTTTTCCCTAGTCCTAATTTTGGTGCTGCCTCCTATCAATGGGTGTTGCGGTGGAACGCCCACCGCAACACCCAATGCCCACCCCTTCACGCTATATACAGCGTGAAAGGATGCCTTTTTACAAGGCAGTGTTAAGCCACATTAAGTGGCTTAAAGCTGCCTTGTAAATAAGGCGAAGTCCCTATCGCCGTCACTGAAAGTGACGCTGTGGTGGCGATAGGGGCTTGGAAATATGGCCCCGCATGTGGTGAAGTTTCACCTTTGAACGCAAGCCCAACTCTGAAAAGCCCTTATTTTTTCTTTAATCAGATGTTGAACTTTGCTGTGCTCATACTTTCTACTCTAATTTGGATTACAATTACTTGTTTAGAAACCTATATCTGAACTGTCAGTCCCAGGATTGTTAACTGATTACCATCCGCAGTTTTGCTGCATTACCTACTGATGTGAAATTGCTCCTGAATGGGTCATACGCGCATTCTGATTTCAACTGCTGAAGTAGCAATTGTAAATGTCTGCATGATTTATGTAATGTAAGTGGATGCGATAAGAAGTTCAGATGATTAATTGAAAAAATGCATTTAACTCCGGCAAATCATTCTTCCTCCAAATGAATCATGTTTTCCCTGACCCAGAATACAAGCAGAACTAAGACTCAAGGAGAGCGGTTCTCGCCAAGGTATTAGAGTTTCTGAAGGTGAACCTTGGACTTTGAAATTTGGGAAAAATGCAATAAAAAACTAACCTGTATAAACATGAACACTCTTCCCAAGGTACTGTCGCACACTTTGCGCAAAAGAGCATTTAGTCCATACACCAAGTCATGAAATACTGTGAGCATTTGCTATGCTCACATTAATGTGCTCCTGAGATAAACTCAGCAATGGGGTGTGGCTTGCGCAAACCTATCTGCCTCCATGTGCGTGCTTCCCTCGTACCCATCACGATTTCAGACCCTGCACTCGACTGCTTTTGAACCAAACCAACTGCAGACATATATATTACATTTCTACAACTATGCCAAGAGCAGACATGTAAATTAATGTATGGATATGCTCTGGCAGGATTATACATCTCAATACAGCTTCCATTGGGCGTTGTGAATGTAAGGACTCTTGACATCATGAACCTTCCATCAAAAAACCCATGTGGTCATACGACCAAATGCATAACAGAGTAGGAGGCATTCTCCACCTGCTCAGATATACATGGAGGGATGACCAAGAAATGCCACTGGTGCATCTGAGCTCCTTCCAGGCCCCACCTACCACACTCTGGGCCGATAAGCAATGAGTCATAATGTGTCAAAAGCTAGGCTACCCATTTGTAAGGGGCATGTTGCACCTCGATAATCTGTGGTGACATATTTGTGAATCAAGCCCAAAGTCAAAGCAATGTCTAACTGATTGTTTGAGTGGAAAAGACTGCTGAAATGTATAATGAAATATTTGGAAAAAGGAAATGCTTTGCATTTGTAAACCAAAACCTATGTTAAAGAAGAGACTAAGGGATGAGGCATGTAATATCTGGACTATTAATCACTTCTACATCCTTCGTCCTTTCCCCAGTCATTCCTAATAAGTTAAGTTCCACCACCAGAAACCGGAAAATTCCAGGAAATAAGATAAATCCCTCCCACCCTTAGCTGAGTGCCTTTTACCTGGCTAGCATTCTCAGCTCTTATCTGAGTTTCCGGTCTCTGACTGAGGGAAGTGGTGCTCCTTCAGCTTGTGCAGGGTGCAATTGTGGAAGGAATATGTAAGCATATGTTTTCTCTTTCATTTAGTCACTGGCAAGGCTGTATTTGTGACTCCCCCAATCTTGTTATTTGTTCAATTATCCTTAACCTTTAAGGATTTAAAGTAAATACTTTTGAGATGGTCAGATATACTAGGAAAGGAAAAGAAGAATACTTTACTTTTACTCTGCTGACTCAAAGCAAACAGGTGGAATTTTGGACGTATATTAATAGGCTCTCAGGGCACGGTCATGATCGACGCAATGTGGTCGATAGTGACAAATGGATAGGCTACATATCCTCACTATATTGTGGAACCTCTAACCCACCATCAACAGGAATGCAAAGGCCCTGCACCAGCACGGGTTGGATCGACACACACCCGGTAGACACATCCGGACCATTTGTCGAAGGGAAACTGACAATCATCGAAGAAATGTCTGAAGCACTGGTCAGAGGGGACAGTGTGATGACAATCCTAAAAAACATTAAAAAAGATGGAGCTCCCGGTCCGAATGGCCTACCAGGCCATCTTTTCAAAGAAGATTGCGACTTCTGGAGAACCATACTCACACCACTCTACCAGTACTGTATGACAAATGCAATAGTCCCGGAGACTTGGAAAGGATCCCTGTAGCAAACCCATCCACAAAAAAGGAGATATTGGGGACCCTGCCAACTACAGGCTTATTGCCTTACTGGATATTGAGGCGAAAGGATACGCCAGCCTCCTCCTGCAAGATCTACAGGACTGGGCAGATGAAAATGAAATTCTACCTGTATACCAAACCGGTTTCAGGCCAGGAGCTGCCACAACGGATAACATTCTAGCTCTGGCCTACTTAATACATCAATCCAGGCAGAAAAACTCGCCGCCTCTCTTTGCATGTTTTGTGGATTACTCGGCTGCATTTGATGGGGTCAATCGGAATCTGCTATGGCAGAAACTACAAGATTGGGGATACCAGCAAACCTGTTGCAAGCCATAATCAGTCTCTATACAGGAGCTTGGGTACATGTAAAAACTGCGGCAAATTCAGCCACTGAAAGGATCCCAACAGAGAGAGGGTTAAAACAAGGCTGCGTACTGGCTCCTCTGCTTTTTAATCTCTATATGGCAGATCTTGGACATTTTTTATCTAATGCCAACCATTTACCGCCCAAAATCGGCCCAAATAGATTATGTTTAATGCAGTACACAGATGATATGGTTTTATTAGACCACACAAAAACAGGCATGCAAAGACTACTAGACGCTCTAAACATTTATAACAACTACAATGAATTACGATCAAATGCAGAAAAAACAAAGGTAGTAATATTTGGGAAATACACTAAAAAACTCAGACAACAGTGGTGACTGGGTAATTTAAAAATAGCAACAGCGACCGAATATAACTACCTGGGGGTGTGGCTGATGAGCAACAGGAAACCCACAGCACACATCGCCTCAGTTGAAACAAAAATTAAAGCAGTAACATTCGCGCTGTGTATACTGAACTCTAAGCTACACACCCCGACAACCAAGGCAATGAGAAAGGTCTTAAATGCCAAACTACTACCGGCAATTACGTATGGCCACATAGCATTCCCAGAAATTGTTATAAACACTATGGAACATGCTAATTGTCGCGCATATAAACAAATGTTTCAGATTCCTGCCCACGCACGCAACGCTCTGGTGCGACTGGAATTTGGGCTGAACAAACAGAGTTATGAGCACTGGGCCTCAACGGTGCGGTTTTATCGAGGGGTCTGCGCAGCCGCCCCGCATACATTGAAGGCAATGTTAAAGACAATTTTCATTAAAGGGATCAATCCGTGGCATGACGGCCTGCACACCGCCTGTAATGAACTGTACCTTGACATGTCCAAATTGCAGGATTTTACTCACCAGCCCGGCACCCTAAAATCCATACTGAAAAAGCAAGTCAGGTTACTATCAAAGGCAGGGGACTTGAAGGAATTGAAGTCTTCCAGCAGCAATATTGGGATACTTGCAAGTTCCTATGAAGCCCATTCACAACAACCATATCTTAATATGGCATTAAATAAGGCGATTTTAAAACAAATCTTTATGGTGAGACTAATGGCCTTGCCAATCAAAGACATTAATAGGCGCTGGAAAACCTTGGAAGCAATAACAACCTGCAGACTTTGCCACCAATATGAAGAATCCTTGGCTCATCTGGTTTGCACATGCCCTTGTTTGTTGCACGCACGACGCACTTTATTAAATCCCTTGTTTTTAAAACATGGGGTGCGAACCTGTACTGAGGCCATGAAACTTATTTAATCTGGAGATTCCAATGGAATTGGCAAGGTTTGCTAAGTTTGCATACAAAGCCAAAGAACTTTTAGGTAAAACAAGCACAATGCACCTTTGAACGGAAATTATTAGGCTTGAAGAACGTATGCTTTATAGAGGATTGCACAACTTTCACCTCATTGAAATGAAAACTCCTATGTATATTTAGCACTTAGCCTACTTATGCCACCATCGGACCTATGTATTTTATAATAATATCGAAACTCTCACTTTAAAACCTGGTTTGAGTATCTCAAAGAAACTTTTGAATGTATTTATAACTCTTTGACCCCAATCCTCCCCTGCCAGACTTGCAAAGCCTGCATATAAGGGGAAGGAATCCACAGGACTAAACCGATTTATTGTCTACACCTGTACCTCACTGATTTTATCTGTTTTTTAATTGTTCCGTTTATTATATTTGATAGATATAACATATCACAACTTCCTCGGTATGAACTAATTGAAATGAAGCACGTGAGATTTTATTTGAAACTTTGTACCAATTTTTATTAATTGACACAATAAACATTGACATTGACATTGAAAGGAAGAATACTAGGAAAAGGAAGAATGTATCACTTCGCAAAGATTGCACTAGGTCTTCCTCACCTAAAAGATCTCAAAATGGAAGAAGGACTCAAAAGAAGGAAAGAAATAAAACTTTGGTGTTGGGGATGTTGTCTGCCCTCAATAAGTCGTCTAAAGATTCTCCTGAGGCAGTTAGTGATGTTTCAAATTCAGTCGACTCTAACCCGATTGAGAGTGATGAAGTATTCCTTCCGGGAGATCAGAAAATAACTTGGCAAGGACTCTTTATCAGCTTATCTATCCCATATAATAGGTAATATGAGATTTCTCTGGATCCTGAGAATCTGGGTACCTCTGCAGAGGCTTTCCTTTAACAACTCAAACAAACACAAATGTTATGGCTCCCTATTTAGCCTTCTGTACTCAATGGCATCTTCACTGAAAGGAAAGAGTCTAATAGAATTATAATGCCGAGATGCATGTCCTGGCTGTATCCATTGGAGTCTATTCCATTTGATTTGTTGGTGCCCACTAGGGTGAGAAGCACATTAGTGTCTGAAAAGAATATTCTTTAAAGTGCAGTTGACAGGAAAATGGACAAAGTATTTTTTTTAAAGTGTATGCAGGCTCTCACTTAGCCTTTAAAGCATGTACCTATGGAGTGTATACCTCCGAATCACTTATTGCAGAGTTGAGACAACTTTACGTTTGAATGACGTGAACATTGATACAGCACCAAGATTGGCAACTAGGAGCATGCCTTTAGAGCAGTGGCATAGCCGGTGTGTCATGGGCCCTAGCACAAGGAAGGAAATTGGCCCTCCACCTGTTGTTTGAATTGGAAAATATATCAATGAAAAGGGCTCAGTGGCTCCTGAACCATTCTGGTCCCTTTGCCACTGCCCCTGCTGTGCCAATGGAGGTTGCATCCATGCTTTTGAGGGCACTAGACTCTTTATTTTAGAACTTGTAAGATAAGATACATTGCCTATTTAAAAACCAACACAAACACTATTCCTACTTTAGACGTCATTAGTTGAATTTGTATGGATTGTCTAAATATAGATCATATGTTTATTTCCGTCGACCAGCCGGAAGGCAACAGTCTTGATAGGAATTTAGCAAATCCTAAGGGAAGAACTTCTCTGACAGTTAATCTTGTAAACAGAAGATGAATTCACCAAGGAAGAATCTCACTCCTGATGTAGCTGAGCATGAAGCAATCATTGGCTCTGAATTGTTGGAGGACACACTGAGAATTTTCTAAAGAGTGGGACAGATCAACTTCAGATACCTAGATGTTGAAAAGATTCAGAGCAGACTACAGTATTGAATTTCTTTCTGTTTTTCCAGATTCAGAGACCATAGCTGTCCCTTGGTCAAAATGTTAAATCAAGGTTGAATCAATAGACCATGCCTGACTGCTGTAGTGGAGAAGCAAGCAGTGACTTCTATTCTTTTCCCAAAAAGAGGGAAGGGAATGTGTTCAATAATCTTCCTGGAGTCAAAGGTGACAGGTAGATTCTGCATTGTAAGATAGTCAACAAATGGGATCTGAAGAGAGTTAAGCAAGATCATTCCCTTAAAAATGGAGACATTGCAAAAGGTAATTTGCATAATCTCAAAGGGTCACTTCCAAGCAAAACTAGGTGTAATGAACACCAATGTTAGCATTCCCATTGCAAGGGGTAGATATTCCAAAATATTTGTGTCAAAGACCAAGCGTATCAGTTTAGAGGACTACCACTCGGTCTTCACTCTGTTCCAAGAATATCCAGGGGTATACACGCTTCTATAGTGGAGCTTCAATATCTTCAAGATTCATCAATATTTCCATATCTTAGCACACATTGCAAGACCTAGTAGTAAGCAAGGACTGTTTGTCTCATAATACGTTTCTTTTCAACCTACCCAAGTGCAAATTGACATCAACCCAGCATCTGATTTTTATAAGGCCCGATTCAGAAGAGAGCTGGACCAGGTATTCCTTTCAGAACTTAGAGCAATCCTTCTTCAATTTCTGCTGTCATTGTTAAAAATTCAAAAGGCTCCAGTGAGGAAGTGGTTAGAGATTCAATGTCACACATTATCATGTGTGCTGCAGTCCCATTGACTCAATTTCATCCCTGTCCCTTGCTATTGCCAGACACAATAGTGCCACTAAAGTCAGAAATAAGATCAGCTCTTCCATGGTGGGTGCATCCACCAGCTCCTTTCAAAGATCTCTCAATGCATCCAGGTGCTCTACCAGTTTTGATGACAGAGGCAAGTTCTCTAATTCTTCCAATTTTTCTGAGGCGGAAGAATTGATTTTTTTGGGATGCTTGGAGAACTTTATCTTGCCTGATCCAGGTTCTTCAAGAAAGCAGATCATTTGTATGTTACTTTTTGTTTGTCTAATTAAGGAAAGGACATGCCATCCATCACCAGAAGTAGATCAGTCAAATGGCCCAGTAGCTCAGCTTATCTATTATATACTGCCCCTCCCCATGATATAATTTAAGGTTGCTCTACAAGAAATACGGCTGAGTATGGGCAGAGTTTCAAGGAAGTTTATTGAATAAAATATTGACTGCTCATCATACATTCTGTTGGACTTGGCCTTTTCCCCCCAAAATTTTTCGCTTTTGACCCCCTTATCTGGATTGTCTCCCCCATGGGATTAAACCTGTATAGGCCATGAGTGGTGTGAGACACCTTGTGAAAATGTAATTACCTGACATAATGTGAGCACTTGTAAAATCCCCCATTTTAAAACTGCACCCCCATTTTAAAACTGCACCTGACTGAAATGTATTGCTTTTAAAATGGATGCCATGGCCATGGGTTTTGCCACTGGACTGACATAGGTCAGCGGTCTAGATAATATTACCCAGCTACCCCTAGCTTTTGGAGGGAAAGCCTGGCACCCAGGGTGCTCACCCCCTCCCCTAGAACCAGTTTAGGCTAGATGTGCCAACATTCTAGAAGGTCCTGGCACTGCCTGGGAGGAGGGTATAAATAGGGAGAAGTGTCACCAGAGAGTCAGTCAGCGCTGGGACAAGGAAGGAAGGGGACCTGTTGTGAGGTGCTACCGCCACATGGGCCTGTGAGCTGGGCCCTGCACCCCTATAAACCCCCCCGCTGCTGTCCCCATGGGCCCCTGACAAGGGAGGGCCCCTACCCAGGACACTGACGCTGTGGGACCTTGAACTACGCCAGCGCTGAGGGAAAGAGGTGCCCACATGAGGAGGAATGCTGTGGGCTTGAACCTCCCAGGAGGTGAGGAGTGTGCCCCTGGGGCTGGCTGTGGAACTATTCGCCCCCCTCTGTGAGGTGCGCCTGTCAGACACTGTTTGGGGAGGTTGGTGCCCCCAGGAAGCTGTGGCCCCCTTTGGAAGTGCTGACCCCAGAGTAGAGGAGTGAGGCAGTGGTGAGAGGAGGTGGACACACTGAGAGCAGCTAGTTTGTCTCTGAGGCTGACAGTTTCTTCAGAGGGTTGTTCCCCCTTCAACCTTTGACCGATCCCTCTCAATCCAACAATTACTGATAAGAACATTAAGCTACTGAAGGAAGAAGACCCTTCTATATTGGAGCCCCAGTGAATCCTCTCAGGACACCCTTAACTGAGGGTATCCCTGACTTCCCATACTCAGCGCTGCGCTTACCGGTGTTGTGGAGCAGCTGTGGTGAAGGCGGGTGTCTGTGGCACCATAGCGACCTGAAGCGCGAGGGCGCCGTGTGTGCTCATCCTTCCTGAGAGGCCGGAGTGGGAAGTGTCTGAGGAGAAGCAGCGGCGCTGTGTTAGCTGATTGCGGGACCCCGGAGGCACCAGCCGCGTCACTCGGAGCAGGAAGCGCTTCCGCGCATGTCCTCGGTGTGTCCGCTATTGAAAGCAGGAGGGGCCTAGGGTCGGGCAGGCCCAGGGGAGCAGCGTCGCCGCAAAGAGTAGCGTCCTTCCTGTGAGCGAGTGCAGAGGCGGGAGAAGTGGAGTTCTGGACTTTTTGGTTCCGTCCAGAGGTGTCAGGGATAACACCCGAAGACCCCGGAGTTCTACCTGTCTCGGTGCACAAACAAACAGAAACACGGGCTTCTCGATGGTGGCGTCAAAGACCAAAGGTTTATTACTGCAGGGACACAGAAGTCACAGAAACTACACATGGGCAGTATCTAGGAGCCTGTTCGATTTGTACAAAGAGGGTTGCTCCTTATATACTAAATATTGGGCTTCAGGCAAATTCTTTACATGTTACCATAGTTCTAAACATTCGTGTCTTAAACAATAAATATTTGGCGTTGCACAGGAATCGTCAACAGTATCTGATGTCAAAACATTACGAATGAGGGGTTCCCACTATTCCATCATAATCCCATGTCAATTTCTCATTCAAGACCCGGACCGCCTCATCGTAAATTTCGTTACCTCCCCCTAATAAAGGCCCAGAAGGAAAGGAGCAGAGCCAGGTGCAGAAGATAGAAAGACAGGATAAGAAATGTTTGTGGGTCGTAAATGGGCACGGTTACCAGCTTCGGCCGCCTAATCATGATCAGGCCAACGTACACAAGAACCAGTATAGCAGGACTGGCCTCAGGCTGGGGAGGCAGCTCTTGTCGAGTCATGCTGCCACAGCGTTGCTGGCCTAAGGTGCACGTGTCACTAGCAAGGTGAATCGCCGGTTAAAGCCTACATGTCCTTAAATGAAAAGAGGTCATTGCGTGTCCATTGACTATGTGAGGGCAAGGAATACAAAATGGCTTCCGTGTTCTAAGATGGATGCCATGGGTAAATTACAAATGTGTTGGTAACAGGAGTGCTCTTGCTCGTAGCATAGCGAAAACACCAGGATATACTAAATAGATCATTTGCGGTTCACTGATACCAAAATTATGTATTTACGACAATGATTAAAACACGGGAAAAATCGTCACGGAACCTCAGACCCTCCTTTTGCCCTTACATAGGCAATTACTCAGTCTATGTCAGAGTCTAATTCTATGCTCATTAGGTCAGCAACATGTTGTTGCGTCATCATCCTGTCTCGTGCCTTTTCTCCTAATGTAGGTGGTTTTCTGAAACAGGTTGCAGCACAGAGACTACACAGAGCGGGACCACATTGGATAATAAGGCAGCACGAGAACAGAAATACTAGGATGACACCAATGACCATCAGAACCTTCCATCCCCACGCTGATATCAGAGTCCAAAACCACTCCATGAAGGACCAGTTTCCCTTGTCTACGTGTATAGAGTCGGAAATCTTGTGTAGCTTAGAGATTGCTTCATAGACAGTTGGAGCATTATTTGGAATAAATACACAGCAGCTCGATTGGATCATTCTGCATACCCCACCTCGATCTGCAAGTATTACGTCTAGAACCATTCGGTTCTGTAACGTCATGAGACGATCCGCCTGAAGCTCAGCTGTTAAGTTACTAAGGGCACCTGTAGTTTCCGTAATAGTAGATTCAACTACCCGTGTTAGTTGACGAAGATTTCTACTATTGGCCATAGGCCCCCAAAACGGAAGGAAACCTTTAAAAAAGTCTCCAGCTTCCTGACCAGCTGTGTCTTCCTTGCTAAAAACACCTCTTGCTAATCTGGTCTTGTGATAGTCTGGAGAGGCAGTGTATGTCGGAGGCAATAATCGGGCAATATAACATGAACCTGAAAAGTCAGCAGGCAGCCATGTATATGCTCTGTCCTGACAAATGAAGTAGGTACCCCTAGCAGTCAGAAAGGCAGGGGAGGAGTTAGACGGAAATACGTAAGTCTCAACGCACTCACTCCTCCCTAGCTGAGCTCTCGGATTTCTCCCATTTCCTTGCAAACAGACTTGACCTCGGTGAGGCACGACCCAGACTGGAGTGGAGCTTTTGCGTTTACTTTCTCCCAAACTAAGACGATACTCTGTAGAATTCCAACTCAAATACACCCGTAATTCATCTCTAGGGTAAGATGAAGTATTATTGACGTCTTTAATCATGTCAATAATTCCCTGGACTAAAGCTTTGTTGGCTGAGTTGTATTTAGTGGACCGTGGTGGACGCGGAGGATAGGTCTCAAGGGCATATGAAAAAATGGTCTGAAAGGCCTGAAATGATCCATTGTAGCTAAAAGGCAAGACTAGATAGGGAATGCCTTTATCCATAGTGTGAGGTATCAGGCCACACACCCAGCATTCTGTTGTGTTAACTACCAGTTGGTGTTGATGCAAGAGCTGTACAAATGTATTGTTAATAAATTCTGAGCGTCGAGCTTGTTCGTGTTCAGGAAATGAGTGAAAAGAATGCATAGAAGAAACCGTAGAAGTAGTAGGATCAAGGGGAGGTACTGTAGTTACTGGCATAAAAATCAAATGTACACCAAAGACGATTCCACCCACCAACGTTATCAAAACAATTAAAAATGTAACTGCACATTGCATTAGAAAGCATTTGCTGTGAAGTATTCTGTACAGTCTATTTCTGCGAACATAAATTACATTTTCTCGTTGCAGCTCAGGAAGCTCCATCTTCTACGACCGTTCGCGACCACTGATGATGTGTACGTAGATGAAAATGCCTCTATCAGCCCTGGGAGTTCCCAGAACTAACAGAAAGATCGACCTTGTGTCTGACCCCCGCAGATTCAACTAGGTACACAGCCACGACCCTACGGCTACCCAGACGGCAAGGCAATTTTAAAACAAAAAAAGAAACAATACAAAGTATTAGCAAACTTCCTGGCCGGAGGCAATGTATCATATAAAATGGGCAGTTTCCTGCTTTATTTGTCCATATTGCGAGAACGTAAGTTGTATCTTAGTTTTGCAGGAGCTGTCTGATCTGGAAACAGTGTATTTTCAGCCGACGTTGCAATGTTCACGTTTTCAGATGGCATATGTTTTTTTTGGTGCAGATGATAAATGTTCAGGGTTCAACAGAGCAGTTTCAGGAGGAGAGTCAGAATTTGGTGAATCAGTGATTAGTTCTGCATCGCTGAAAGGTATGAACCTGGGGACTTGTTCCGTTTCAGAGGTACCGATTCCTTTCTTTACCCAGTTATCGTAAGGAAGTGGCAGAGGCACACGTTTGACGTGTGTCGTATGGATCCAGTTTTTCCTTCCGGCCACACGAATAGCAGTTCTCGTTGCTAGCAGGACTTGGAAAGGGCCAATGAATCTGGGCTGAAGATTTTTTGTTCTTGCAAAATTTCTGATGACCACCTGATCACCCGGTTTCAGCTGATGGCCTGGACTCTCCGGTGGCTTTGGCAATGCATCGAAAACCTGTTGGTGAATAAGACTCAATTTAGCAGTCAAGTCGAAAAGGTAATCAATTAACATTGGGTATTCCAGCTGCTTAAATTCTTTCGGTCTAGGTACCCCCCAAACATTTGCAGGACGACCAAAAACTATTTCATAAGGACTAAGCCCTACTCTAGAATGTACAGTTGCTCTTGTTGATAGCAAAGCCAAAGGCAATGCGTCTGGCCAGGACAAACCCGTGGATGCTTGTATCTTAGCAAGTTTCAGTTTAAGGGTGCCATTGTAACCCTCGACTAAACCCGCGGACTGGGGATGATTCGCACTATGAAACTTCTGTCTAATCCCTAGGCCGACACACACACTCTGCATAACTTTCCCTACGAACTCACTTCCGTTGTCTGACCATACAATCCGTGGCATTCCGTATCTGGGGAAGTATTCTTTAAGAAGAATTTTGGCAGTGGATAAGGCAGTATTGTCCTTCAGTGGGTATGCTTCGATCCATCTGGAGAAAGCACAAACTACCACTAGGACGTATTTCAGGTTATTACAACGATCCATGTGAATGAAGTCTAGCTGGATCACTTCAAAGGGGCAGGAAGGAGGAGCGAAGTGACCTGCAGGTGTGGGGATTCCCTTGCCAGGATTATGCATCAAGCATACCATACAATTTCTCACCACTCTCTCTGCACACTTACTAATCCCATCATTCTTCCAGACCGGAGCCAACATCTTACAAATCCCTTTTGAACTGATGTGCGCTGTTCCATGTGCCATCGTCACTACTGCAAGCACATACGCATCAGGCAACATCCAACACTGTTGTTCTGACAAGTCAATCCAACACCCACTCTAGTCCAATTTACCCGTGCTCTCTTTCCATGCAAGCTTTTCCTCCTCAGTCGCCTCTTTCTGAATTTCTTTCACGCTTTCCACTGTGTCTTCACACATTCCAGACTCAGAAATCCATCTTGCAGACGTTGCAACATACATTCTACTCATCATATTTCTAGCTGTCTGTTTTGCAGTTTCATCGGCAAAAGCATTCCCACGACCAACATCATCCGTGATTGCTTTATGAGCACTGCATTTCACAATCGCAACTTCAGTCGGTAAGGTTAGAGATTCCAACAAGTCATTAACTAGCTGACCATGTTGAATCTTAGTCCCATGGGACGTAATGAAACCTCTTTCTTTCCACAAACGGCCAAAACTATGGGCCACGCCGAACGCGTACTGACTATCTGTGAACACATTCACTCTCTTTCCCTTAGCTAAAACGCACGCTCTTGTTAGCGCGATCAATTCTGCAGCCTGGGCAGAATTCTGACTCACTCTTGCAGTCTCCACAATCGTACTCAAAGTTGTTACTGCATAAGCAGCAGTCACATCACCATTCTCCAATTTGAAGCAAGACCCGTCAACATACAGCGTGCCATCTGGATCTGATAACGGAGTGTCTTTTAGATCGATTCGTCCTTTTGTTTCTTCCTCAGTTTTGAAATAACAGTCGTGTGGTTCGGAATCACTCGACTCTTGGCTAGTCGGCAACAATGTTGCTGGATTCAATACATTGCATCTTTTGATCTGAATATGACTAGCTAACAGTGTCAGTTCATAACCTGATAATCTAGCACTGGTAAGGTGCTGCGTCTTGGTTCGGTTCATGAGTGTATCCACAGCATGAGGAACCATAACCACTAGCATGTTGTTCATTACTAAACCAGCAGATTGTCGAATGGAAGCTGCAGCTGCGGCTGTAGCTCTCAAGCAACTAGGCAACGCTCTGGCTACCGGATCTAATGTTGATGAAAAATACGCACAAGGGCGTTGTTTATCACCAAATTTCTGCGTCAAAACACTCAATGCACAACCCTCTCTCTCGTGGACATAGAGCGTGAATGGCTTACTGTAGTCGGGTGTACCCAATACAGGTGCTGAACACAGTGCATTTCGTAATTCAGAAAAACTCTGCTGACATTCAGCAGACCATGGCACCGGACTCGGAACACCTTTCCCAGTCAAGGCTACCAATGGTTTTGCTAAAAGAGAAAAATTTGGGATCCATTGCCTACAATATGAGGTAATACCTAGAAAGGCACGTACTTCTCTCTGCGTGCTAGGAACATTCATCTGTGTAATTACTTTTATTCTCTCTGGGGTCAACTTCCTTCCCTCCTTTGACAAGAGATGACCTAGGTAGGTCACTTCTTGGCAGCAGTATTGCATTTTTGAAGGTGACACCTTGTGATTCAAATCTGACAAGTGATGCAATAAAGAAATCGTAGCTGTTTTGCAAGTTTCCTTGTCATCGGCAGCCACTAGAAGATCATCGACATATTGTACTAAAGCAGAACCACGAGGAAGTACAAAGGAATCTAACTGGCTTTTTAATGCTTGACTGTAAATGGATGGGCTTTCACAATAACCTTGTGGAGCGCGTTTAAATCTGAAGCTTCGTCCTCCTAGAGAGAAACCGAAGATATCTCTGCTTTCCTCGGCTATCGGAATGCTGAAAAAGGCATTTTTCAAGTCGACAACTGAAAACCATGCTGCTGTAGCAGGAATCAACGTTAACAATGCAGTAATGTCTGGAACCACAGGAAACTGTGGGATCACAATTTTATTAACCTCTCTAAGATCAATTACGAACCTATATACTGGAGGTTTTGTTGGGTCAGTTCGTTTCAAAATAGGCAGTACAGGGCTATTACAGACATTTCCTCTAGTCTCTTCTACAACATCTTTCTTGATCAGATCTTGTACTATCAGTAGGAGCGCACGCTCACCTTCACTAGATATTCTATATTGCGGAATTCGTGGAAGTTTGACATTTGCTTTCAAAGTTACTACATAGGGTGGAATTTCCAAGAGACCTACATCATTAGGACCAGTCGCCCAAAGAGTATCAGGGAGTGAACGCAGCTCCGGTGGGAGCGCATCCATCGACAAGTACATCGGGGAGATTATTCTTTTACCCAACGTAAGCTGTACTCCTGCTGGAGAACAGTACAATGTCGCGTACAGGCGTTTTAACAAGTCTAAACCAAGCAGATTTTCATTACAACCTGTCGTCAAAATCAGGGGTGCTTTCAATTGACGGGGTCCAACAGAAATAGACAAAGGACCAGAAACAGGGTTATGAACAGGGGCACCCGAAAAACCTACTGAAACGTTTGTTGAGCCAGACAAAGGTGCGCCAGGGAGTTTCGCATGTATGATAGAACTTTTTGCTGCACCAGTATCCAACAGAAACGGTTCGACTATACCTGATGTTGCTACTGCGACATAAGGCCCACTCTGATCTACTGGAACTGATACTACTCCCTCTCTTTGTCCATGGCTGTCCTAGTACTCACTTTGCTGACCTTCCTCACTAGCTTCATAATAGTCTTCAACATGATACTGTGGAGACCTATTCTGTTGGGCAGATTGTCCATTTCGCTGGTCGAAATAATTAGAGGGGCGATCACTTGTCTGTGGAGGCATAGCACCTCGTCCTCGACCTCTAGAGTTTTGCATAGAACTACCACGACCTCTCTGAGCTGCCGCAGCATTATTTTGTGCCCGAACTGGACACTCATTTTTGTAATGACCTTCCACTTTGCAATAAGCACACTGATTCCATTGGTATTGTGGTCTTTGAAAATTATATTCCGTTCTTTGATATGACCCTTGTTGCATATTAGTCTGATTTGTGCGAGGCGGATAAGCTTGCTGTAAAAGTACTTTAGTTTTTAAATCTTTCGTCTTTTTATCTGATTTTTCCTTCTCTTCTTTATCCCTATTTTCATAGTACTGAGCAGTCGCAAGTATTTGCGCAGTCGTAGAGACAGCCAACGCACTTTCAGAATTCTTTAATTTACCACTAAGTTCTGGCAACAGATTGTGCACGAATTTATCAACAAATAATCTCTGACCTCCTTCTGTGCTCATATCCTGACCACTATGATCCACAAAAGTCTCTTCGAATCTTGTGAAAAAGTCGGAGACGCTTTCGTCTTTCTTTTGTTTGCACGCGGACAATTTGTCCCAGTTAACGCGTAATGCTGGCATCAGGGTTTTCATTAAATCGATTATTCTACCAGGCAAATTAGCAATTAGGGGTTCTGGTTTGGAACCACCTATTTGTTGACCATCCGCTGCAATTATAGCTGCCCAATCACCACCTAGGGCCACTGGATGATTCTCTTTACGAATTTTAGCCCAAATTGGTTGCGGTACTACATTACCAAATAGCAGATCTATGTCAGCAAGATTCAATACACAAGCGTCAACTGTTTGAGCCAACTCTTTGTAGTATCCTGCAGGATTTTTACGTGGATCCGGCAAGGCCTGTTTTACTGCTAATACTTCAGCTCGCTTCCATGGAATATGTATCCATACTCTCTGGAATTGTGCCGGAGCAGCTGCAATACCAAGGTTTACATTAGCTTGCACAGCTTCACGCCAAATTGGTGGAACCTCTCTCATTGGGTATTGACGATTTTGTTTCGTACTGCGTTTCCCTAACTCTCTTGGTGAACGAAGGGATGGGTCATTCCTATAACTTAAAATCAGTTCCATCGCTTCTTTTATATTTTGTCCAACTATCATACCTGTAGCAAACTCTTTCTGAACATTAATTAATTCTCCTAGATTTGATTCAGGGTCATCCTCTTCCAATTCCTCACGTAGAAGGAAACACATTTCATCGAACACATATCGTTGTGTCGGTTCATTCCATTGCATAAATGTATCTAATACATCCTGTACATTATATTTTCCAACTTTTGAAACCCATCTAAGAGCAGTGGAATCTAGTATTCCTCTTTCTTCAGTACTGGGAAGCTGACTACGTCTCTGCACAGAGTCAGAGGTAGGAGTCTTAATCAGAGTTTTATAGAAGGGAGATTGAATATTGGAGACAGAATCAGTGATTCTCCGACGAACAGAAAGCGGAGTCATAATATTAGCAGAAGCAGTAAATAGAGTAGCAGTTGGAACAGATAGATCAGGAACAGTAGGAGTAGTAGGCAAAATAGCTTGTGAATTAGCAGGTGTGAGCGACACAGGCATAGGTAAAGAAGCCGGCAACCCTGGAAAAGGGGCTGGCAAAGGAACATTAATATTGACCACAGGAGGTACAGGAACTTGATTCAGGGGAGCGGGAACAGGGACATCAGGTTGTCCAGCAACCGGTAATTGAACATTCGGTATAGGTGGAGCCGTAGCACCCTGTGCATACGGTGGGGGTGATCGTAACAAGTAAGACAACAGGGGATCCTTTTCAGGGTCCTCTACTATCTTAGCCGTACTTGATGGCAAAGCAGGATAGCACTTGTCTATCGCTAAATTACGCTCTCTATTGGCCACCTCCATCGCCTTCTCAGACTCGTTGAGTTGCAGCTGCTTAGCAGACTGTTCTAAAGTCAACTCTTGCTCTTTCTGTTCTTTCTTCAACTTTTTAATTTCTCTCTGTTTAGATTCTTTTCGCCAATAACGGAAAGAATCAAACATTGCCGGCCGGGCTTTCTTCTTAAACAACCTTCTTTCTAGATTATCGAGAACTTCAGGTTCAAAACTACCATGTAGTGGCCAACTAAGGACACCATCTTTCTCTGTGTAGTGGATCCATATCTCGTTATAAGAGATAGGGCCCACTCCAAACTTGCAATAAAGATCATATAGAGGAGTTCCAATCGGAGGAACCAAACACGAGTCCTCCAACTGGGAATCACTGTTGCAACTAAAACAAGACAACATACAATTTTTCCGACTTACCATTTTATAATCCGGAACACAAAACAAACAAGACACAAACAGAAAAGATGCGCACTCGAACCAAGAACTTAGGCCTACCAGAACTGACAAATGTATCGATACCTGAACTGAACAGAATGATTATCGTAACCAGAATAACCAGTGATAACCTTACAGAACTGAACTGAACTGAGAACTAAAAGGATTATCCAAACAGGAGCAACCCTTACAAAATAACCAACTAGCAACCACTGAATACTTAACTGAGGCACTGAAGACGTCACCAAGGAGAAACCCGTCACGTTTCGCCGTACTGAGGACTGCACCTCGGGTCCAAGACAGGGCGACGGTCAAGGCAACGGACCACTGCAGCCGTCTGAACGGGAACCCTCGTGGAAGAGGACGTCGGGGCCACTTTTGCGATATGCCGGGATCGATGAAGTGGGGCGCCTCCCTCTGAAATCTTCACACGAAGCTCCTCGAACTCTTCAGGCTTTTGGACCGGTACCGAATGACGTCGCCCCACGTTGGGCGCCAATTGGAGTTCTGGACTTTTTGGTTCCGTCCAGAGGTGTCAGGGATAACACCCGAAGACCCCGGAGTTCTACCTGTCTCGGTGCACAAACAAACAGAAACACGGGCTTCTCGATGGTGGCGTCAAAGACCAAAGGTTTATTACTGCAGGGACACAGAAGTCACAGAAACTACACATGGGCAGTATCTAGGAGCCTGTTCGATTTGTACAAAGAGGGTTGCTCCTTATATACTAAATATTGGGCTTCAGGCAAATTCTTTACATGTTACCATAGTTCTAAACATTCGTGTCTTAAACAATAAATATTTGGCGTTGCACAGGAATCGTCAACAGTATCTGATGTCAAAACATTACGAATGAGGGGTTCCCACTATTCCATCATAATCCCATGTCAATTTCTCATTCAAGACCCGGACCGCCTCATCGTAAATTTCGTTACCTCCCCCTAATAAAGGCCCAGAAGGAAAGGAGCAGAGCCAGGTGCAGAAGATAGAAAGACAGGATAAGAAATGTTTGTGGGTCGTAAATGGGCACGGTTACCAGCTTCGGCCGCCTAATCATGATCAGGCCAACGTACACAAGAACCAGTATAGCAGGACTGGCCTCAGGCTGGGGAGGCAGCTCTTGTCGAGTCATGCTGCCACAGCGTTGCTGGCCTAAGGTGCACGTGTCACTAGCAAGGTGAATCGCCGGTTAAAGCCTACATGTCCTTAAATGAAAAGAGGTCATTGCGTGTCCATTGACTATGTGAGGGCAAGGAATACAAAATGGCTTCCGTGTTCTAAGATGGATGCCATGGGTAAATTACAAATGTGTTGGTAACAGGAGTGCTCTTGCTCGTAGCATAGCGAAAACACCAGGATATACTAAATAGATCATTTGCGGTTCACTGATACCAAAATTATGTATTTACGACAATGATTAAAACACGGGAAAAATCGTCACGGAACCTCAGAAGAGCGAGCGCTTCCGCGCATGCCCGGCGGAGAAGTGCCATCCGAGGGAAAGTCATCGCGTCAGCCGAGGAGCGCCGCGTTGGAGAGCCAGTCGTCGATTCCCTCAGAAGAGGCAGAAGCGCCACAGCGGACGTCGCGGTAGGGAGCCCTGGGCCGGGAAAGCCTTCCCTGCCTTCCCCCTTCAGCCCGACTGCTGCCAAGCTCCATCGAGCGTGGAGAACACAACCGCTGGGACACTTTCAAACCCACAAGTAAGCCGGGTAGAGAGGGAGCGGGAGGCGGCAGCGTCAATTGCCTGAGAACCAGGACATCGGGGCTAAGCCCCAGGAGTTTAACTGTTTGATACCTGGAAAACTGAATTGGGAAAGTGGGTTAGTGACTCAAACAACCACAGCAAAACCATTAATATTTACCTCAGAGGAGAGAGGAGGAAGGTGTGAAGGGGACAGCAGGGTTCCTGCGACAAGACCCTAATAGTCTATTGGTAACTGAGGGAGTGGATCCTCCACTAGAGAGGTGTAGTCTGTAACTTAACTAGAGGGGAGCCGTGTTAATACTTCTGTGTCCTCCTTTTAGTCACATACCGGGAGGGCTATGCTGCGAAGATCTGCATCCAGTAGAGGTCTGTGGAGTTGAGCAGTCACTCAAGAAAGTGTGGGGTAATGTACCTGCTAATGAGTCTTTAAAAACGTAATGTACCTGCTAATGAGTCTTTAAAAACGTAATGTACTGTCAGGCTGCATTTTCCTTTCTGTAAATTTATTAGTGAAGTGTATTGTGACCTGAATAACTACAGACCTTAAATGTACCCTTGATTCTTATAATCTAACCGGGAAAAGTATTGAAGTGTTTTAGGCCTGACCTCCCACTTCTATAAGTATGCCCCGAGGAGGGCCCCTACATGATGTTAATGCTAGGCGATGTATGTTCCGCCTGATGTTTGATACACCTAGCCCGGTGACATGCCTGATGAAATGCCATAGTTACCTGTTGCCAGATGGTCCCTGAGGTTAGGCCTGGCTCTTAGGTTATTGGTTATACGTTTATAGTGAGGCCACTTTCCTATCTAATGGTTAATTGCATGTTTTTGTGCCTCCGTGCAGGTGATTGTACCTTTTATTACAGGTGCTCCTATTTATGAGGTACTATGATGCCCTGATGTTTTCTTTTACAGGGGTGGGGATTGGCGTTCTAATGCATGAGGTGTATTTATGCATAATGTTGTATCTTACATTTTCAGCCAACCCCCTAAGGATGAGAGCCTGAGTTGGCCCCGCCAGATTGGCCCCAGGTCTAATGTTTGATTAACCATCCTTTTTCCTTACAGCTATGGACTATGGACTCAATCCCTTTTTGGTCCCATGTAAATAATCCCCCTCTGAAGTACTTGGCTCTGGTGCCAGTTGGCGCCATGTTATGATGACACTGTTAATGCATTTTTGCCTTGCAGGTTGGAGATACTAAACTGCTTAATTTTCCAACTCATATTGGTGTCCTGCCTCTTTTGTGGTGTGCCCGGTGTGTTGACTGAGGGTACTGCGTGAGTGCTTCACATGTCCTCCAAGTTTGGCCTGCCCGCTTGATGCCATGCTACCCCCTTTGAGACTTGGGCAACCCCCATTTCCAACATTTGGTGGCAAAGCGGTGGGATAGGACTTGTGTTTGCGCAGTACCACAGCGGCCACGGGTTACACTGCAAATAGAGCTTTGGATGTAATCCGAGCCTTGTTGTGGGGATTATTGTTGTTTGCTAAATTGCTTCCTCCTGAAAGTGTTTGACAATTGTGTCCCCTTGGTCCACTGTGGGTGTGTCCCGGGTGTATCTCGCCACGATGGGGTTGATTTACCAGGAAGTGGAACTGATGGAATACACCGAACAGGAGGTGATAGACTTCCTCCTGGAGAGAGGGATACCCCCAGTAGGGAACATTAGGAGGAATTTGTTTCTCTATGAGGCCCTCAAGAGGGGAGAGCCCTTAGAGATTAATGGGGACTTGTCTGACTACCCCCCCGAAGTTTTGAAGGGTCAGTGGGTTAGAGACCAGAGGGAGGGCTCCCCATCCAGAACCCTGGGAGGAAATTACTCCGATGAGGAGGAGGAAGAGTTTAGCAGGGCAGAGACGCCAGTAGCTGTGGAGGACACCGAAGATAGGGAGTCTCGCACTGGGTCCAGTCCCGGGGGCACTGCCCCATCCCTTTCCCTGTCCCCAGAAGAGTGGGTAGATAAGAGGGAGGAAAGGGAGCATCAGCTGGCGCTGGCAAAGCTCAGGCATGCCGAGGGCTTAGCGCAGCTGAGGGTAGAAGAGCAGCGACTAGAGACTGAAAAAGTCCTAGCGCTGGAGAGGATGGCGGAGGCGGAGAGGGCCTTCACCAGGGAGAGATCAGCTCAGGTTGGTAGGTTGTCCCCTGAGAGTGGTTTTAGGAGTCTGGATTCACCGAAGAGGGTGGGATCCAGTGGTGGCAGCGAGTGTAGGTCCAGTGCAAGGAGTCCCACTCCCGAAGCCCAAGAGACTGTGCCTGATTCCCCGGAAGAGGAGGACGGGTTAGTGTTTAGGGGCAGGGGAAAGCTGTTCCATCAGTCCTGGGGAGAGTTTGAGGAGGAGTGTTGGACTGTACTGGAGGATTGGGTGGTGAGGAGAGCAGTGGAGGATTGGGAAGGGCTGTGCCATGCCGTTATCCGGGAGCACATGCTGAGAAGTTGTTTCCCAAGACTGCGTCACCATCTGTTGCGGTGCGGGTTCTCAGACCCCAGGGAACTTGCACGGGAGGCAGACCTCTGGGTAAGTGCCAGAGCGTCTGGGAAGACATTGGGGAGTGATCCAGAAAGGAGTGGTGCAGGGAATTTCCGACCCAGCGTGGCGGGAGAGGTGAGAAGCCCAGCTAGGTCCCAGGATAGTGAGCGGGTTGTAGGGCCTCACATCCCATCTAAAGGAGGGAGTGAGACGGGGAGGTGTCCCGAGATGCCCCAACTGCAGTCACAGGGCCTGGAGAGTTCTTTTAGAGAACCCCAGGCTGGGAGTCTAGGCTGTCCCGATGTGTCATCCAGAGGAAGGGATCCCCTCATGTCAGGAGGGCCCGGAGCATCATTAATCAGAGCTCCAGGGGTTCGGGGGTTTGACCAGTCACAGGGTTTAGATCCTGGACTGGGGTTCCAGGTTAAGGGGTTGCCTGACCTGGAGGGTGGGGAACCTGTAATTCAGGTCCCTACCAATTTGACTCCTAGGGGTACTACTCCCAGTGGGAGGGTGCGGAACTCTGGGAGGGGGTGCAGAGGGAGGAAGGTCTCTTCTCTGTCACCAGCTCAGCCACAGGGCGCAGATCCTGGGTTGGGTGGCCAGGGACAAGGCTTGCCTGCCCTGGTGGGAGGGACATCTGTAACCAGAGTCCCCCCGGAAGTGACTCCCAGGGGTACTTCTCCAGTTAGGAGGGTGCGGAACTCTGGGAGGGGGTGCAGGGAGAGGGAGGACTCGCCCCTGTCACCGGTTCAGCCTGTGGGTTTCGGCTCCAGGTTGGGGAGAGAGTTGTGTGAGGGTGTCCCCCAGCATAGGAGATGGAGGAACCCTAGGAGGAGAAGTAGGGGGAGGAGAGCCTCGCCCCTAAGGGCTGGTCAGTCTGAGGGTGTAGACCCCAGATGGGTGGACCAGTGGCAGTTTGGAGAGAAGAGAGTGGTCCAAGGGAATTACAAGCCTGAGGCTAGAGCCTCCCACTCTAGGAAGGAGAAACATCCCACTAGGGAACACCAGTGGGGTGGTTTTGTTGGTGAAGGGAGGGTTGCGAAAGAGAACCATTGGGTTCCAGAGTGGAGGAGAGACTGCAGGTGTTCCTGTAGTTGCAGGCCTGCGTCCACCTTTTTCCGCCTCAAGCAGGGAAGCCCATCAAGGCATTGATATGTCTACCCTGGCTTTTGGCTGGGGGGGAGTCGTGTTGGACTTGGCCTTTTCCCCCAAAAAAATTTCGCTTTTGACCCCCTTATCTGGATTGTCTCCCCCATGGGATTAAACCTGTATAGGCCATGAGTGGTGTGAGACACCTTGTGAAAATGTAATTACCTGACATAATGTGAGCACTTGTAAAATCCCCCATTTTAAAACTGCACCCCCATTTTAAAACTGCACCTGACTGAAATGTATTGCTTTTAAAATGGATGCCATGGCCATGGGTTTTGCCACTGGACTGACATAGGTCAGCGGTCTAGATAATATTACCCAGCTACCCCTAGCTTTTGGAGGGAAAGCCTGGCACCCAGGGTGCTCACCCCCTCCCCTAGAACCAGTTTAGGCTAGATGTGCCAACATTCTAGAAGGTCCTGGCACTGCCTGGGAGGAGGGTATAAATAGGGAGAAGTGTCACCAGAGAGTCAGTCAGCGCTGGGACAAGGAAGGAAGGGGACCTGTTGTGAGGTGCTACCGCCACATGGGCCTGTGAGCTGGGCCCTGCACCCCTATAAACCCCCCCGCTGCTGTCCCCATGGGCCCCTGACAAGGGAGGGCCCCTACCCAGGACACTGACGCTGTGGGACCTTGAACTACGCCAGCGCTGAGGGAAAGAGGTGCCCACATGAGGAGGAATGCTGTGGGCTTGAACCCCCCAGGAGGTGAGGAGTGTGCCCCTGGGGCTGGCTGTGGAACTATTCGCCCCCCTCCGTGAGGTGCGCCTGTCAGACACTGTTTGGGGAGGTTGGTGCCCCCAGGAAGCTGTGGCCCCCTTTGGAAGTGCTGACCCCAGAGTAGAGGAGTGAGGCAGTGGTGAGAGGAGGTGGACACACTGAGAGCAGCTAGTTTGTCTCTGAGGCTGACAGTTTCTTCAGAGGGTTGTTCCCCCTTCAACCTTTGACCGATCCCTCTCAATCCAACAATTACTGATAAGAACATTAAGCTACTGAAGGAAGAAGACCCTTCTATATTGGAGCCCCAGTGAATCCTCTCAGGACACCCTTAACTGAGGGTATCCCTGACTTCCCATACTCAGCGCTGCGCTTACCGGTGTTGTGGAGCAGCTGTGGTGAAGGCGGGTGTCTGTGGCACCATAGCGACCTGAAGCGCGAGGGCGCCGTGTGTGCTCATCCTTCCTGAGAGGCCGGAGTGGGAAGTGTCTGAGGAGAAGCAGCGGCGCTGTGTTAGCTGATTGCGGGACCCCGGAGGCACCAGCCGCGTCACTCGGAGCAGGAAGCGCTTCCGCGCATGTCCTCGGTGTGTCCGCTATTGAAAGCAGGAGGGGCCTAGGGTCGGGCAGGCCCAGGGGAGCAGCGTCGCCGCAAAGAGTAGCGTCCTTCCTGTGAGCGAGTGCAGAGGCGGGAGAAGAGCGAGCGCTTCCGCGCATGCCCGGCGGAGAAGTGCCACCCGAGGGAAAGTCATCGCGTCAGCCGAGGAGCGCCGCGTTGGAGAGCCAGTCGTCGATTCCCTCAGAAGAGGCAGAAGCGCCACAGTGGACGTCGCGGTAGGGAGCCCTGGGCCGGGAAAGCCTTCCCTGCCTTCCCCCTTCAGCCCGACTGCTGCCAAGCTCCATCGAGCGTGGAGAACACAACCGCTGGGACACTTTCAAACCCACAAGTAAGCCGGGTAGAGAGGGAGCGGGAGGCGGCAGCGTCAATTGCCTGAGAACCAGGACATCGGGGCTAAGCCCCAGGAGTTTAACTGTTTGATACCTGGAAAACTGAATTGGGAAAGTGGGTTAGTGACTAAAACAACCACAGCAAAACCATTAATATTTACCTCAGAGGAGAGAGGAGGAAGGTGTGAAGGGGACAGCAGGGTTCCTGCGACAAGACCCTAATAGTCTATTGGTAACTGAGGGAGTGGATCCTCCACTAGAGAGGTGTAGTCTGTAACTTAACTAGAGGGGAGCCGTGTTAATACTTCTGTGTCCTCCTTTTAGTCACATACCGGGAGGGCTATGCTGCGAAGATCTGCATCCAGTAGAGGTCTGTGGAGTTGAGCAGTCACTCAAGAAAGTGTGGGGTAATGTACCTGCTAATGAGTCTTTAAAAACGTAATGTACCTGCTAATGAGTCTTTAAAAACGTAATGTACTGTCAGGCTGCATTTTCCTTTCTGTAAATTTATTAGTGAAGTGTATTGTGACCTGAATAACTACAGACCTTAAATGTACCCTTGATTCTTATAATCTAACCGGGAAAAGTATTGAAGTGTTTTAGGCCTGACCTCCCACTTCTATAAGTATGCCCCGAGGAGGGCCCCTACATGATGTTAATGCTAGGCGATGTATGTTCCGCCTGATGTTTGATACACCTAGCCCGGTGACATGCCTGATGAAATGCCATAGTTACCTGTTGCCAGATGGTCCCTGAGGTTAGGCCTGGCTCTTAGGTTATTGGTTATACGTTTATAGTGAGGCCACTTTCCTATCTAATGGTTAATTGCATGTTTTTGTGCCTCCGTGCAGGTGATTGTACCTTTTATTACAGGTGCTCCTATTTATGAGGTACTATGATGCCCTGATGTTTTCTTTTACAGGGGTGGGGATTGGCGTTCTAATGCATGAGGTGTATTTATGCATAATGTTGTATCTTACATTTTCAGCCAACCCCCTAAGGATGAGAGCCTGAGTTGGCCCCGCCAGATTGGCCCCAGGTCTAATGTTTGATTAACCATCCTTTTTCCTTACAGCTATGGACTATGGACTCAATCCCTTTTTGGTCCCATGTAAATAATCCCCCTCTGAAGTACTTGGCTCTGGTGCCAGTTGGCGCCATGTTATGATGACACTGTTAATGCATTTTTGCCTTGCAGGTTGGAGATACTAAACTGCTTAATTTTCCAACTCATATTGGTGTCCTGCCTCTTTTGTGGTGTGCCCGGTGTGTTGACTGAGGGTACTGCGTGAGTGCTTCACATGTCCTCCAAGTTTGGCCTGCCCGCTTGATGCCATGCTACCCCCTTTGAGACTTGGGCAACCCCCATTTCCAACACATTCATAAAATAATCATCGTTTTTTCGAGATAAGGTATTATAGAGAAAATGTTGGGGCAGGAGGTCCCAAGCCTATCAAATAATGAAGTGACATTTACTGTGTATTATTGGTATACTTATGATAATGTTTGTAGTTTAATCATGAGGTACTGGCCAACACGTTATTCTCAAAAAATGTAAGGGGGCTATGTAGGTGCCTCCTACTTACTCTTTTATTGTTAAAGGTTTCAAAGCTTGTGTATTCCTCATTAGTAATGACTGGCATGAGAACAAGGGATGTAAAGGTAATGTCCATATTATTACCCAATCATTGTCAATGCTCTTATTCCAAGACATCATGATCCATGTCATTATGCCTGTCCTCCTTTCCTCCCTATCTCGGTCTTCACCAATGCTTGGTAGTGACAGGGAATGGCAACCCCCACATGGCACCAAGCTAAGTGTGTTTAGGGCATGAATATGCCGCATTTTCTCAAATGTTCTTGTAGTGAGTTGGGCTTCAGGAAAAAGACACAATAGGTCTGCACCTCGTCCAGCTCTACTCAGTCCATTGTGCTGTGTAATGTGCAGGCGAATCCTCAGAATAATGTATAAGATACAATGGCGGCAGGCCAATTGGGAACATCCAAGGTTGAAACTGGTTAGCCATTGTCCATTGCCTGTCATCAGGTATTTAGGTTCCCCATAACATAATGCTTTTGGCCCTGGTCTTTAGGTGCTGGGTGTACAATCTCACCAGAACAGGATGCAGGATTAGCCAATGGCAGCAGAACTCTTTCTGCCATGGCTAGGAACAGCATCCTGTCAACACGCTTATGTCAGGAGGCAGATATGGAGACCGGACTCGGTAGGTGCAGAGGAATTATACCCCAAATCTTCTTGCACTCATATTATTTCATTGTAAAAAGGCTGGCAGTGTGCACTGTGTCAGCAAGGCCTGGTGGACAACTTTAAGTGTGTGGAAACTGTTTTACACAACAACGCCTGACTCCTAAGCTGCAGTTTCCAGTAAGCATCTAACTATCTTGATTTCTGGATATGGCTATAGCCATTTTGGATGAGTGGGTGTAACTTGCCTTGTGTGTAATGGTAGCCTTGGAATCATAATATAAGGAGATTTCTCCTTGTTACACCAATGTCGTGTAGGTGCACCATTTTGGCACAAACCTAGGTGTACCAAAACAAAACAAAAAAAGCACCTCTACCCACCCTTTCTATTACAATTGTCTGCATGTATTTATTTTAGTAAACCAGCGGTCAACAGAGATGACCTCACTCCTCACAGGCATTGGTGCTTACTGAGTACCAAAGACGGTTGAATGCATGGGGACTCAGCAGGTTAAGGAAAGTGTGGGCAAAGGAACACTGGTGGAGAATGAGGGAGGCAGGAGAAAGACTAGGTTATAGGCATGATAGGTAGAGTCAAATATGAGATCTATTTAGCTGCTATGAGGACTTATGGTGTAGGTCCAGACACCTGTTTAGTACTTTCCAGAATACACTTGGGAAACACAGTAAAACAGCAATGGGCACAGGGAATCATATAATCTTGATGGGTGCTATGTGATGTCAGTATACAGTGATAATTGCAGTTAGAGAGGCCTGCAGGACAAGCAGATTTTCTTCCAGAATTGGATGACAAACCCCGGTACTTGATGGTAAATGGAAATGTTGCAGTTCTCCCACAGATGATGTCAAAATATGTTTGGGAGAATTTATGATGGTAGTCATGTTGTATGATGTGGGCACAAGTTAGGATGGTGTTGACAGTGAAATGAATCCATCAAATGTGACACCAATGGAAATGTTCACAAAGGGCCACAGTGAATAGAACCCCAAAAACCTAATCTCGATTAAGGGTATGTATGTGCAAAACAGGTATGATCTAATGGGGAAGAGAATGAGAGTGATGGCATAAGATAAAGTCATTTACCTGGCTTTGCCGCAAATGATGACCATCAGGATAATTATAGGAGTGAAGATGTAACATCCTCATTTGTGCAAGAATGGTTAGAAATGTTCCATTTGCAGCTAAAAGGTAAATCATGGATGAGTGCACGAGGTTTTGACCTTGAACTATGTCTTACAAATAATAAACAAGTTGGCAAGCCACAGTCGCAAATAGAGAGAGTGATCAACAGGAGCCTGAGAGTGACATGAAGGACAATGTGTGAAGAAATTGATGATGATAGGGCCTATATCATGCTAAGTGCGTGGTGAGATGCCTTCCTCTGCTATAGGGTTGGCATTTCCATGTTCATGTTCACCTTGAGCAGTATTCTTCAGCTTGCGCAGGCTGTCATCCTAGGATGGTGGTGGGCAGGGCATTGAAGCTTTGAAGAGAAGAAGGAAGTCAAACAAGACGTTTTTCTACTTTGTAATTTTTACTCTTGTGACACATTGACCTACTTGTAACTTGTTATGCCTTCGAACTATGTTCCTTTTTCTTTGTCATCTTTATGTAAAGGGCTCTGATACCCACTTGGGTCATGTTCGCGCTATACAAAACTTACAAATAAATAAATATTCAAAATCTTTGCCTTCCCTGCCCTTGTTTATCAAGTTGCCAAACCAAAATGGTGCTAACGTTTGTCCTGTGATGCCATCCCTTGCTTTGACCATGTATTAGGGGTCATAGCTTTGTGATGAAATCTTTGCAACTCATTCACTCCCCTTTCTACACCTTACTTGTTAGTGTTTTACCCAGATGTATTCTTTACATTTCAGCTTGATATCTGCTTGTAATTTTAGTTTGGAAAAATCCGGGAGATGTGTGCAGGGCTCTTTAAACCATGATCGCGGTCAGGTTATTTGAAGTCTTGCTTTTTAACTCCAGAAATATTCATCACCTTCAATCAAGAGTTGTAAAGATTGCCAAAGAGCTTTTTCATCGTTTTGTATATTTTTCGACAATTCGGTATCCACTTGAGGATACATGTTTTTCACATGTACAATTAGTGCATAGTGACACTTTGGCTACTGGCAAGTGTCACCCGTTCACTGGGCACTAAAGAAGGAAACGTTAGATGTCCTCACGGCATCCTGTCCTTAACAAACACACTACTGCAATTCCCAGAGTCATGGTGGTAATAAGCTTCATGACCGGAGCTGAGAAATATAGATATGGATACAGTTGTCAAGGAAGTGCAAACTACCATACGCACAAGATTGCACATTATAGCTATGGACACTGTAAAGATGGCTCATGTTAGAAAAATGGTATGGGGTAATGGATACAGCAGAGACGGACAGATTTCAGGGGGTCACAGTGTGGCTGGTGATAATATTTGATGTCTACCTGGCACTAAAACAGAGGTAGCTTTGCTTCTTGGATGTTCTTAAAGCTGAAAAATCACACCGTAAAAGACTTGAATGGGACTGGGCCTATGACAATGAGGAAAAAGCAATCTACTTATCCACATTGAAAGGTTATCATTCTTATATCCGGAAAGTGCAGAAATCTTTCATAGTGGCTTCTATTTCCAAGGCCGATATTAAGTTGTGTGAACTTTTTAAAATTGTCAAAAATGTCCTTTCTCCCACAGATAAAGGAATTGTTCTCGCTCCCTTGATGGAAATTTGTCAAGACCTCTCTAATTTCTTTCATGAGAAAGTTCAAAACCTCTAAAACCAATTTACTGCTGCTACCTTATCTGACATGGTCACCCCTGTTCTCAAGCTTGCAGGCCCTCTGCTTACGAGGTTTGACCCTATTTCCTTGGCTGGTTCAGCATGTGAATTTGCGAGTTGCACAGCTGGATCACCACTCGAACCCTGTCCTTCATCATTGTTAATACTGGACACTGATGTGGTTAATCCTATCCTAAATATGTTGATGAATAAATCTCTGGAATTGGTCATGGTTCCGCTTTACTGGAAACATCCGTTATTGCTCTGTCTGCAAAAACAGCCAACGGCAGACCTTAAGGTTCTCAGCAACTTTAGACCCATTTCTACTCCTTACAGTTGGCAACTTTTTAGAGGGAAGGGTAGTGCAGCTGTCACTTTTCTTAGAATCTAATTTTCTTTTGCATGACTCCCAATAAGGTTTCCACTTGGGTTATAGTTCTGAATCCACTCTTCTTGAGATTTCTGAATTGATCAAGAAAAAACTCGATCAGAGCTCCCCTGTGTTGCGTATACTTTTGGATTTCTCTACGGTCTTTGATACTTTCTCTTATGACATCTTACTTGACAGATTTAAAAGAATTGGTGTCAGAGGCCAGGCTCTCCTGTCTGATGGTTATCAAGCATTTTTCTTTCCCCCTTTCACCTTCTCTTCCAAACCTCTGGTCTATGGCATCCTCCAGGGCTCGGCACTTAGCCCCACTCTTTTTAATATCCATCTTGATCCTCTGGCTAAACTGGTAGAGTACCGGGGGTGCAGGTGGTCTCCTACATGGATGACACTAAGCATTTTTTAGCCTTCCATGAAAACACTCCCGCATCTCTGAGTTCCGTCAAGCAATGCCTGAAAGGTCTGGTCAAATGGTTGGAGGGAAAAACGTGAAATCCTTTTTTTGGCACTAAGTCCTTCCCTTTTGCCAAACTCTGGTGGCCACTTGAACTGGGAGCTACACCCCCACTCTAATGGCCAGACACCTGGGGCTAAAATTCGACACTCATCTTACCTCTGAGCCCCAAATTAGGAACCTTTCAACTGCTTGCTTTACCACCCTCAGATCTCTCAGAAGGATCTTCCAATTCATTCCGGCTGGACTTCCGAAAAACTGTTGTCCACACTCTGGTTATGGCAAAACTGGACTATGCTAATAGTCTACACCTCGGCATACTAACTTCCCTTATCGAAAGGCTCCAAATTATCCAGAATTCTGCTGCACACCTCATCTTGAAGATCCCCTATCATTTATCAGTTGCCTGTCAGTTACGGCACCTTCCCTGGCTTCCTGTCATTAAGAGAATCCAGTTTAAGGCACATATACTCTTGTCTACAGAGCTTACACTCATAAAGGGCTTCTATATCTTAGGAGAAGCCTTACTCTCACGAGCTTCCTGCTAGCACCGGCACATCTCTTCGGAGGTAGCTGTGCACTTTATAAATGTCATGAATTAAATAGCCTGTATGTAATGTCTTACTGGCACCGTCATAGCAAACCCATTAATGGTGGTGGGTGGAATCAGAGAATGTTGCAACTCTAGAGCTCAAAGAGTGAGAGACAGTTATCAAAATGCATTCTGTTTACAGGGGATTTAGTTAAGAATGGTTAGTGGTCTACGGCCACCAGTGGGAGTGATGGTATCAGATAAGCACCCCTAACTGACTTTGTCACAGAAGTTGGCCATATGGCCAGCTGAGTTCTGTGCATCATTACACCCCTGAGGTTTTCTATGATAGTGGTGAAGACAGACATATTTGGGCGGTGTGGTTAAATGTGTGCTGTTGGACGTGCAGTGAGGAAAGTTATTTCAAATTGTTTTAATTTAGAAAATTAAGAATAGGTAAAGCCTTCATTTTTCTGGCTTCATTACCATTTTCTTTTAGAGAGACAGGCAACACTGCATAATGCTAGGCATGATGCTGATCGACCTCTGCTTTGTGGGGATAAGTGAACCGGATTCCTCCACATAGCAGTTGCAGTTTACATCTTGATGTACTTCTTCTTAACATGTCTCTTCTCATCCTGACAATTATTCTTGACTTTTTCCACAGAGTATCTCTCCACCCCAATGGTTTCAGTGGGCTCTTGTCAGCTCTGATGATGTCCTAAGAGAGACAGAAATGTGTGCTAATATTTTTTCACTGTTTATATAAAAGAATATTGAGAACAAAAATATTCTGCAACAAAATATTTTTGCCTAACTGTCAACTACCAAAATATGGTGATGTTAAGTATATAGAGCTTTGAATAGACTTAGTACTCTAAACGATGCATTGAAATAACTCGAAGATATATATTGTCAATGTGTATGTAGAGTTAAGTAGAGCAAATCTGCAATTACCTATATATATACCCTATCCCACAAAATTCTTTTGATAGTTGATAATCTGTCGACAATAGTTTTATACCACATGTGTTAAACTCAATATTCTTGATCTATCCTAGCCTACCACAGAGGAGACTGCAATGGCTCCTTTCCACTAAGTGAAGTTTCTTCTGATTTTCAATGTAACTTGCACACTCTTGTGTTAATCCTGGTGAAACACAGTGGTGCAAGAGGAGAATGAGTGTTAGACTTTAACATTAGCAACTATTCTTCTGGATCATTACCATAACTTCACTAAGCTTTGATTCTTTCCATTTGGTTCATTTGATGTGGACCACAATTTTCTTTTTTTAAACCCAATCCACAGCTTTGACTTTGGATCCTGTACCTTCTTCTTTAGTGAACTAATTAGTTCCTTATTTCACTCATTATCTCACCCTGAAGTATGATCTGTCCTGATGATTATTCTCCACTTTCTTAAACACCTCCTCTTGATCCGTATGACCTTTCTAATTTCGACTATATGTACCTTTCTTTCAACCTTTGAAGCATTCCCTGTTCTTTGTTAACATGTTTTGACACTCTTATTAACTTGTTTTCCCATATAGTATGTGTTTTCACTTTCTTCTTCAACCGCCTCACAGCAAAGGGTCTTCTGCGCTCATTTTATTGGAGCGTTCGTCAGCTTTTAACACAGTGAATCACCCTATGCAGTTACATTTTCTTGTTGTAGTAGGTATTTTTGGTTCAGTCAGGTATTTGTTTTACTCCAATCTAACTAGCCACACCTTTGCAGTATTCTGGATGGGATCCAACTCTGCTTGCTATCCTGATCATTGCAGACTATCTCAGAACTCTGAACAGGGTCCTTTACCATTTCTTTGTATACTATTCAGGTAGCTTTAAATATCTGTTATTACGGATTTGAGTCACATTTTTATACGGATGATAACTAAGTTTTCTTAAACACTGCCCTTTTCTGCTATTCAATGTTTTATGGGTGTAGATTTACACCTACATGTAGACTTACATGCCTCCATTGCCCCAAATCAGTGGATGGATCTTCCTTCAACAGGATTTATGAGTATAAGTTCATTACTAGTAACTATGCAAACATAGGTGGATAGCTCCATTACCATGGCAGAGATCTCCCTATGAACAAGTATTTGGGAAATTATTAGAATTTACACTTCTTAAAAATATATATATATTCTTTTTTAAATTTTTTGACCTAGAACTAATGCCCTCAAATTAACATATCTCACCACCACAAAAGTTAAACGTTTAATAATTTGTTATGTTTAATATTACATTTTAAAATCAGGCAATACTTAAATATGAGATACATTTTTTCATATAAATGTTCACATTTAATTTAAATGTCTAAAACATTGAATTCATTTATACGGGTGTTACTTAATTTCCCTTTAACCACTGTTTTATATGGGAGTGGCCATGTGTGCTACTTGACCTACTTTAACACTGGGCTGGAGTACTTTACACCTTTAGGACTGTAGCAACTTTAGAAGTATAGTTTGTGATTTTCAAACATCTTACTCTTTTGCCGGTGCATAATTGCATTAGCACAACCCTTTATAAACCCCTCCTTAAGTTTCTATAACACTTAGTAGTGAGTATTTCTCGTCTGCCAATCACCTTCCATTACCCATCTGTTAGACCTGGCATCTTTGGCGTGGTTTCCCCAGTCTTTTTACCTCCTGTATTTTTTATGCTGTGCTGGATTTCGTTTTTGCTGGTTTAGATGCTTTGTGCACTTTGCCACTGCTGATCAGTTTCAAAGTGCTACCTGAGTAAATTGTTATTGTAATTGGTTATCCATGATTGGCATATTTGCATCACCAAGAAGTCCCTAGTAAAGTGCACTGCGTGTGCCAGGGCTGGTGATACAAATGCTATTAGTGGGCCTGCAGCACTGATCGTGCCACCCACATGAGTAGCCCTAAAATGGTGTCTCAGGCCTGCCACCGCAGTGCCAGTGGGCAGTCTGTGAACTGCCATGTCAACCTGGCCAGTGTCCCCACTGACCATGCCTAACCCTTCCCTTTCTGTACACAGTGGTCACCCCTATGGAAGGCCCAAGGTACCCCCTTGGGCAGGGTGCAGTGTATGTGAAAGGTAGAGCATGTACTAGTGCAGGTGACATGCTCTGGTAGTAAATTACAACCCTTTTCGTTTTTCACAATTACAAGGCTATCTTGCCCATAGGCTATCATGGTAAAGGCTGGCTACAGTTGTGGTAAATAAATAAGTAATACCTCTATTTTTGAATGGATAAATGAATAACAGATAGCTCAATAAATAAGAGTCAAGATTCGAGGTAGTAGGAGTTTGCAGGTTTAATACAGCATAAAGGACAGGAACAGGACAACCTGCACAGGAATAGGATGACAGGGCCCGGCAGCTGCCGGGGCTGGATCTGGGATGAGCGCGCTAACTTTAATAACAGTACACAAGCATATATACTAAAACAGTTGCATTACAGTGAATACAATAGGCGGAGCAGTGGGTGTGGTCAATAGCAGTCGCGAAAGATAAGGGTGAAAGTGGGTGTAACAAGGCGTATACATAGACATGTGATGTAAACGTAACAGAATATGTCATTAATAGGGCGGAAACATGGAGGGGGCTACCTAAGGAGCCGGGACCTCTAACCTAATGGTGCGCGCAAACTGACAATGACGTGTTACTAGGAGAAGCTGGGGGCTATGAACTCTGTGCTAGGAGCAGAGACTGAAGTCTGGAGAGTCAGGGCGACATGTACCTAAACAATATCTAGTATCTGATGTTTAGAGAACATGTTGATAGAATCCAAAAGTTATCGGGGTAAAGGCTAACAGACTCTAAGACTGATGCATGCATTATTCTACATGTAGTGCGTGTTGAGGAATATTAAATGATCATAAATACAGTATTTCTCTTACATGGAGACGTAAAGGCTAGACGATGACGGAAACTATTGATGCGATTCAGTAGCTTAGGAATGCAGAGAAGGAGGGCTGGACTGATAACTAGAATCATAACATACTCTTGGCAGACTCAGAGGCAGAGCCAGGCTGAGCCGGGCACTGTGAGGCAGGAAGTAAGTGAAGGGTCGAGGATACAGGTGGGGGCTGTATCGCTCCTCAGCGAGGGTTCAGGAGACAGAAGCTGAATCTGGTGTCCGGGCCCATTTGAGGCCTAGAAAACGGGGACTTTACAATGAAATAACGTGCACACTGAGAAACGTGGCAACGTAACTTTACATAGGCCTAATATTCGTAGTATTCACGAGAACTGGAAACTGGCATACTAGAGATGGACACAACTATAATTGCATCTTAAATCGAACATGGGGAATACATATGCATATTAATCATGCACACATAACATAAGATGGAGGACACGTAGGGACACAGAACATGGCAAAATTTACTTTTCCACATTCCCTCCTTGTCACTACGTTTCCATCAGGAAACATCAATATTCATGATACCATCTATCATTTCATACAGTATCATTTGCTCGTCTCGAATTTTCTTGGAACGGGATTTAGAACGGGACTTGGGACTAGGAATACAAGAGGTAGCACAAATGCCGCAAATCGCAGGGCCACATTGTAAACAGAGGCAGCAACTGAATATGATCGCTACTGCAATACCTAGAAAAGACAATACTTTCCATCCCCAGGCGGAAATTATATTCCAGAACCAACCGGACCATGTCCAGGTGCCTGGATTTTGGTGTAACATATGGGCAATTTTATGGAGTCTGGTTATAGCTGAATAAACAGACGGTGCGTTATTAGGAATGAAAATGCAGCAACTAGATCCGATGACTCTACATGCCCCGCCCCTATCGGCCAGTATGACGTCAAGGACGAGACGATTCTGGAGCACGACAATTCTCATAAAGGATTGTTCTTCGGTTAAGTTACTTAGAGCAGAAGTAGTCTCAATCACTACTGCTTCAAGGGTTCTGGTTAATCTACGTATCAGTTTACTATTCACGACAGTACCTAAATAGGGGAAGACACCTTTATTGATATCTATGTATTGCTCTAGAGCAGTTTCAGTATAATCGACAATCGGGAGATCTCTCTTGTGTCTAGTATGTACTAGGTGGGAATTCCTATGATAGTCAGGTGGGGCTAGAAAAACTGGTGGCAGTAGGAAGGCAATGTAACAGGTTCCCTCCCAATCGAGGGGCAGACGAACATATGCGGTTTGACCACAAACAAAATAGGAATGACGTGAAGCTTTGAAAATAGATTTCCTACTGTCACTATACTTGATAATAGTAGTACAATCACTATGTCCTACATGTACGGAACCATTCTTTCGGACACATAATTCACCTTTGACTGGTAGTACTGACATAGCAGGTAAGTCGGGAGTAGAATCAGACTGAACATTCAGGACCATGAAATTCGAAGAATAATTACCTAAGTTATAAACTTCATTCTCTAGATCTAACCCTGTTCTGTGGGGAAGACCTTGCTTGTCTGGAAAACATGTACTGTTAAGAAAAGACATATCATTTGAGGACGATGTTAACGTGGACCATGCTCCACACGAACCATTATGTGAAAATGGATAAGGAAAGAGTGGCAGAACTTCCTTCGGTGTCTGGAAAGGGGGGAGTCGACCACACACCCAACAATTAGTGGCATTGCTGGTCTGGTGTGAATAATGTAACATGCGGATGAAGGAATTATTACGCATAGCAAGACGATAAGATAGTTCATGAGGAGGCAGATCACTAAACGTATGCTCTACTGTAGCATTAGCAGACTTATTTACATGAGAAACTGGAAAACACAAATAAAAAGCATAACCTGTGCAGGTAAACATAAGGCTGAAAAACAATATGAAACTTAGAAAAACGATACATCGGATTGAGTTTTGACTAACTCTCTCACTATGGGGGTCTATTTTATACATGTCAGAAACCGGTCTAACCGTTTCACCTAGGGGAGGACTTAGACAATCAAACTGGCTGACTTATTTTACTAGACCTTAATTTCTTCTTATACTCCTGCTGCGGAGTTTTCTCTAACAGGGAGGGATTCGTATCATAGTCTTTTGCGGGACAGTCCTTAAGAATAGTACTTTGGCAGTCTTTCAAATCCTCGGAAATGTTCTTGGTAACAGACTTCAATCCAAAAAATCTTTTCACATGTGACAAATGGACCCAGCCCTTCCTGCCTTCCAGCTTGACGGCAGTACGGGTGGCCAGGAGGACCTGTTTGGGTTCTTTCCAGCGAGGCTCCAGCGGACTTGAACGATCAAAGTTCCTCACAAGAACCATACATCCGGGAACGATTTCATGCGGTGCCACCTCGGTATTGTCTGGAAATGCGGCAGCAACCTGTGAACGACAAGAGTTGAGGGCAGACATCAAGGAAGCTAGGTAATCTGTCAGCATATTACTTGAAACATCGGTAATACTTCGAGGTCTAGGTGTACCCCACATGTTAGGGGGGCGGCCGAATACGACCTCGTACGGGGACAAACCTGATCTGGAATGTGCGACCATGCGCATATAAAATAAAGCAACTGGCAGAGCTACTAGCCAGTCTACACCTTTCTCTTTACATACTTTTGCAATTCGAATTTTCAGGGTCTGATTATGTCTCTCTACGAGACCGGCTGCTTCAGGATGGCGTACACAATGGAACTTCCACTGGTACCCTAACAAAAGGGAGACATGTTTCATAAGCTCGGATGAGAATGGTTGGCCGTTATCAGAATATACGACTCTAGGGAGTCCGTAGCGGGGGAAGAATTCACGAACCAACTGCTTGGCAGTGGTCGTGGCTGTGTAATCTGGGACTGGATATGCCTCTGTCCACCTGGACAAAGCGCATACAACTACGAGGACATACTTGAAACCTCGACATCGCTCCATCTGAATATAATCCATTTGGAGGACTTCAAAAGGGTGGTCAGGGGGCTGGAATCCACCTTGTTCCACCGGGACACTTTTACCTGGATTAAACTGGCAACATATCATACAGGTACGGACTTTCTGCTTGGCTGCAGCTCGTAAATGCTTGTTGGACCAAATGTTCTGGATACTATCTAACATAGCTTTTTCTCCTAAATGTGCTGGACTATGTGCGGTATTGATAATGACTTGAACCATAGAGTCGGGGAGAAACCATGTGGCTTTACCCTTCGTTACCCATCCCTGATCTGTCTGGACCCCTCCTTGTTCGGACCATTTCTTGATTTCATCAGGAGTAGCATGTAACTGGATATCTATGACATCTTGAGTGGGGTCCTTAACTGTCATACAAGTAGTCGGATCTGGAGTATGTGTCTGTGTCTTATTAACTGGAATGTCTGGAGTCTGTGCTGTAAGCTTGGCTCTGCGATCTGCTAGATCATTACCTTGGGAAATAGTGTCAGTAACTTTCGTATGTGCTTTGCACTTCATGATAGCAATAGATGTCGGTAAGTGTATGGCATCTAACAGAGCTTGAATAAGGAGACCATGCTGAATCTTGGTTCCATGAGAAGTCATAAAACCTCTCTCCTGCCAGAGTACTCCAAAGTCGTGTACGACTCCAAATGCGTAGCGTGAATCTGTGTAAACATTAACTTTCAGGTTCTTAGCGTGTATGCAGGCTTGAGTCAGAGCAACTAGCTCTGCTGCTTGAACTGACAGGGTGTCAATACGGTGTGTTTCTATAACTTCAGTGTCTGTAGTCACTGCATACGCGGCTACTAATTCTCCTGTACTTGTTCTCATACATGAACCATCCACATAAAGTGTCAGGTCGGGATCTGGTAATGGAATGTCTGTCAGATCTTGTCTTGGCTTTGTCATAATGTTAACTACTTCCACACAGTCGTGTGTGGCAGAATTCGAATTAACTGATGGTAACAGTGTTGCAGGATTTAGAACGTTGCAGCGTCTGATTTCTATGTGTGGCTGGAACAGTGTCAATTCATAACCTGTTAAACGTGCAATTGTCAAGTGCTGAGTTTGTGTTCGGTTTAAAAGAACTTCCACAGAGTGTGGAACTTGTACTGTCAAGGAATGTCCTAATACTATGGAATCACTTTGTCTGATAGCTAGTGCTGTGGCTGCAACTGACTTGAGGCACGCAGGCAGAGCCTGGGCTACAGGATCTAGTGTGCTCGAAAAATAAGCACAGGGCTTGTATTGTCCTGCTTGATCTTGTGTGAGAACAGATAATGCTGTACCTTCACGTTCAGTGACGAAAAGTGTAAAAGGCTTACTGTAGTTCGGTGTAGCTAGAACTGGAGCTTGGCATAGAGCTTTCTTTAACTCATTGAAACTAAGTGTATGTTCAGATGTCCAAGGGAGGACAGTCGATACGGCTGCCTCCTGTGTCGTTAACTGCATCAGTGGCTTGGCTAGAAATGCATACTGAGGAATCCATTGTCTGCAGTAAGAAGTGAGGCCGATAAAAGCACGTACCTCCTTCTGGGTCTTGGGCTGAGGAAGACTCGCTATTAGCTGGATACGGTCTGGTGTCAACTGCCTACCCCTCTTGGACAGCAAGTGGCCTAAATAGATCACTTGCTGGACACAGAATTGAAGCTTAGAAGGGGACACCTTGTGCCCCATCTCGGCAAGGAAATACAAGACTGTAAGGGATGCTCGCTCGCAAGCACGTTCAGAACGGGCTGTGATCAGTAGATCATCGACATACTGGAGCAGGGCAGTGTCAGTTGGCATGTGAATGTTGTCTAGTTGTCTCTTAAGTGCTTGACTGTAAATACTTGGACTTTCTGTGAAACCTTGAGGAGCTCGTGTGAACTTATAGCTTCTTCCATTTAAACAAAATCCGAAAAGAAACTGGCTGTCTGGATGAATGGGGACACTGAAAAACGCGTTCTTGAGGTCTATGACTGTAAAAAATGTGGCTTCAGAATCAATGGCTGTCAATAGGGATGAAATATCTGGGACAACTGGGTACTGGGGAATAACACATTTATTGAGTTCTCGAAGGTCAATCACTAATCGATATACTGGGGGTGCATTTGGATCAGTACGTTTCATGACTGGAATGATCGGAGAATTACATACATTGGAGTCAGTTTCTACAACTACTCCTTGAGCCATGAGCTCGTCAATAATTTTGGATAAGGCTGCTACAGCCTCAGGTGGCAATCTGTACTGTCTGATTCGTGGCAGGACTACACCTGGCTTGAGAGTCACACGATGGGGTGTGATTTGCATATAACCAACATCAGTTGGACCTTGCGCCCATAGATGCTGCGGAACATTGGACAATCTCGGATCAAAATCTCGTAATACATAGTGACCCTTGAAGTCACGTAGGAACAATCGTATTCCCTCTGGGGAGCAGCAAATAACTGCACCTAATTCTTTCAGTGTTTTAATGCCTAACAAATTTTCTGGACATGACTTCGTAAGTAACAGATCAGTAGTGCGGGACAATAGACCTACTTCTAGAATAACTGGCTTAGATATCTCGTTTACAATAGGCTTTCCTGAAAATCCAAGGGAAACATTTCTAGAGCCTGAGAGCGGAGCCCCTGGAACTTCGGCGTGACTGATGGTCGTCCTACTTGCCCCTGTATCAATCAAGAACTTTCTGTCTTTCCCTAGTACTTGACTATGAACATAGGGACCCTCTTGATCTACAGGTATCTCGATGAGAGGCAAGCCTACCTCCCTCTCTAGGCTGTTTCATGAATATGGCTGATACTCTGGATACTCGGACTGTGCATACTGGTACATCTGCTGTGTAACATGCTGTGTTGCAGCAATAGGCTGCGGTGCTGGAACTGTCTGTTGTGCATTCTGTGGCTGAGAAGTCTGTGAAACTTGTTCTTGTCTAGGCGGACGTGGTCTTTCTTTAGTCTTACCGGTAGCTATGTTGTGTTTCAGAACTGCACACTCGTTTATATAATGACCTGGCTGTTTACAATAATTGCATGTCCCTTTAACGGGAACTGCAGGATGACTGGCTTGATTCGTACCCCTCTTCTGACTGTCTTGAGGAACAGATTGTGCAACTAGTACTTTCATTTTCGTGTCTTTCATACGTTTTCTCTCGTGATCTTGCTCTTCTCTGATTCTATTCTGGTGGTATTGAAGCATCTGTAACATCTGAGACGGAGTATTAGCTTGCCATGTACTTTCGACTTTCAAAACTCGATTCTTAACTTGTGGACTTGAATTCTCGACTAATTTAGTAACAAAAAGATGAGGGTATGACTCACTACTTGTCTTGAGGCCACTGTTTATAATAAAACATTTCTCAAATCTAGAATAAAAATCACTAGTGTCTTCGTCTTGTTTCTGTTTACAGGCTGAGATTGCATCCCAGTCTTCCTTTTTAGTGGCTAATAACCTTGGCAAAACTTGTATTAACAGTTCTGGTAATTCTTTACATTTCTCTCCTAGACCGGTACCTGGTACTCGTATCTTATCTTCAGCTTCGAGAACTGCCCAATCGATCTTTTTCTCTCCCACCTCCCATTCTTTTTCCTTGAGTTTCTCGTATACCCCTGGGGGCAACAGGACCTTTAACAATTTAATAATATCTGGATACGTGTATTCTCCCATACGGAGCATGTCTTTTAATTCTCGGTGGAACCCAGCTGGATCTTTGTCGTGACAAGGAATTAATTTCTTCATCTCTAAGAGTTCCATCTTTGTAATCGGGGTGTAAACAAACACTCGTTGCATTTCACCATCTGTTGTCCTGACTGGGTGTACTTCTCGTAACGGGTTCTGTCTATCTATGTAAAAGGGTTTACTTTCTGGGGGTGAGACATGAACAAAATGCGGGTTCAAAAACGTTCTATATTTGTGGCGCTGTTCTAGAATGACACTAATTAAATCGGTACCTAGACCTTTCCACCGATACTGGAGTAACTCGTTCAGGACATCATGTAACGGACCTGGATCTGAATGTTGACCCTCATAAAGAGTAATGAGGTGCTGGATCATATACATACCCACCAGTCGTTGCTCGGCTGGGGGCAATTTCAGAAACATTTGTGCCACTATTTCGTCTGGAAAAGTGGTAGAATCAGTAATCCATCGGACTGCTGATCGGACTAGTTCTTGTTCATGCATAGTACTTAATTCACTATAACCGATTCGTGACTTCAAAATGTGATCGGTAGCTTGAAATACTTGTTCTAGAGAACCTTGTTCTGGTGCTGGATGATGAAAAACTGTCTTGTGTTCTAGGCATAAATGGCGATCTGGAAATCTAGATTTTCCTACATACGCTATTCTAGTGGGATTCTCGTCGTCTACCTCTTCGGTAGAGTCATTTTCTTTCTCGCTTACTTGTGCTTCTTTGCGTTTCTCGTGTAACCTTATTATTTCTTTACGGATTTTCTTGTACATACTCTCTATACTACTGATGGTTCTGTGCTTACCCTCGGCTATATTATCACTCCACCTTGTCAGGATTCTCATTTCGGCCGGATCTTTAGTCGGGTAATCTTGTTCTCTTATTAAACAATTAATCAGAAACTTTAATAACATTAGCTGGATCTCAGCTTTCCTTTGAGACATGGCTTCGCCAATACTTTCTGGATCATCCCCTGTACGGATGAAACGATATATTCTGTCTAGATCTTCTTTCATATTCGGTAGGGTGTCCAAATACCCGGTCACCCGTCTTACACGGATGGAATATATAACTGTACTATCATCACCTGCAACTGGATCATAGCGGCATTCAGTAAGAGCTCGTCGGATATCTGCAACGGACTTATATTTGGGCGTACGCTGTAACGCACATTCATGTAACTCGACTAACGTTACTCGTTGGTGTGGGGGCGGGGTACCAGGAGGACCTCCTCCTGCGGCCCCTAAAGCGGAATCGTCGACTGATACTCTTCGTACTGGCAGAGTGGGAAATTGTAATGTGGGCTGGACCGGGGGTACCGTAGCAGGTACTCCGGTGACTGGAGGAGCAGGATTTACATTATTTACAGGGACTGGCGGAACAGGATTTGCATATTCCGGGACTGTGTCGTCCATATAGGACGAGATGAAAATATCAGCTGTGGTCGGTTTGTGACGTAGCTTAGTCGGAACTAATGGTGGCGGAAAATTACTGGATGCCTCCGAGGTTGCTTTTGGCAAGCCCTCGGCAAGAAGAGGGTACATACCCTTAATAAGGGCATTCCTCTGTCGGTCTGACTGTTCGGTTTTAACTCGTTCACCTATCTCGATTAATTCCCTTTCTTGGGCTCGTTCTAAAGATTCTCTACTTAATTCTGACTTTCTGATTTCTTTTTCGGTTCTCTTATGAGATTCTTTGCGCCATAACTCGATGGCATCTTTCTGTGACTGTCTGGCTTTCTTTTTCCATAATGTTTCTTCTACTCGCATGATGCACTCGGCATCCCACGTACCTGATACGGGCCATCTATACTTTTCCTCTAACTGTTTGGTATACTCTACCCATACTCTAGATATAATATGGCACTTATGCCATGCTTTTGATACATAAAATGACCTGGACTGTCCCTAGGCGGGACAGGAACTGCTGCTTCTAGCAGACCTTTTCTGGTTTTTAACTGACGTAGTTTAGAAAATAAGGGCATGACTGAACTGTAACCTAGACACAATACGCAATTACAATACACAATGAACACGATAATTACTCCACATTCATACCACGACATTACAATACATGAAAAACATTTAAAATAACAGTTCGAACAGAATTCTACCTGGAATACTGAAAACAGAATACATGAATTTTCTCGAGAAACAGAACTGACTAGAACAGAAACTAGATGTACTGCTAAAACAGTATGAAACTCACCGGTCTCATAAAGAGACACGTTAGGACCCGCATCCACCAAAGTGGACACTTCGTTTTGGGTCTGTGTACCACCAACCCACGGACCAGAGTCAATTAGATTGACCCTGTCTAGATACTACCCCAGCAATGGTACTCACCGGGCAGCAAGAACGGAAGGCCTCGGACTGGACTGGACAGCTTCGACGCCGGACGGACGAACTTCGGACTTCTGTTACGGGTGGGCCTCCGGATACCTCGGACCTTGGACTCTCGGCTTGGGCTCTGGTCGGGACTCGCCGCGTTCCTCCACCGCCTCGTCTGGATGCTGGACCGCCACCTCCGTCTCCTCCGTGGGCCTGAGGGATACTTGAAGCAGAAATATCTGCCGGTGCGCAGAAGAGTTCCGTCACGGCTGCAGAGGGTCAGGGGGCCGGCGTGGAAAGGGCAAGTACCTGTTCGGGCGCCATTATGTGGTAAATAAATAAATAATACCTCTATTTTTGAATGGATAAATGAATAACAGATAGCTCAATAAATAAGAGTCAAGATTCGAGGTAGTAGGAGTTTGCAGGTTTAATACAGCATAAAGGACAGGAACAGGACAACCTGCACAGGAATAGGATGACAGGGCCCGGCAGCTGCCGGGGCTGGATCTGGGATGAGCGCGCTAACTTTAATAACAGTACACAAGCATATATACTAAAACAGTTGCATTACAGTGAATACAATAGGCGGAGCAGTGGGTGTGGTCAATAGCAGTCACGAAAGATAAGGGTGAAAGTGGGTGTAACAAGGCGTATACATAGACATGTGATGTAAACGTAACAGAATATGTCATTAATAGGGCGGAAACATGGAGGGGGCTACCTAAGGAGCCGGGACCTCTAACCTAATGGTGCGCGCAAACTGACAATGACGTGTTACTAGGAGAAGCTGGGGGCTATGAACTCTGTGCTAGGAGCAGAGACTGAAGTCTGGAGAGTCAGGGCGACATGTACCTAAACAATATCTAGTATCTGATGTTTAGAGAACATGTTGATAGAATCCAAAAGTTATCGGGGTAAAGGCTAACAGACTCTAAGACTGATGCATGCATTATTCTACATGTAGTGCGTGTTGAGGAATATTAAATGACCATAAATACAGTATTTCTCTTACATGGAGACGTAAAGGCTAGACGATGACGGAAACTATTGATGCGATTCAGTAGCTTAGAAATGCAGAGAAGGAGGGCTGGACTGATAACTAGAATCATAACATACTCTTGGCAGACTCAGAGGCAGAGCCAGGCTGAGCCGGGCACTGTGAGGCAGGAAGTAAGTGAAGGGTCGAGGATACAGGTGGGGGCTGTATCGCTCCTCAGGGAGGGTTCAGGAGACAGAAGCTGAATCTGGTGTCCGGGCCCATTTGAGGCCTAGAAAACGGGGACTTTACAATGAAATAACGTGCACACTGAGAAACGTGGCAACGTAACTTTACATAGGCCTAATATTCGTAGTATTCACGAGAACTGGAAACTGGCATACTAGAGATGGACACAACTATAATTGCATCTTAAATCGAACATGGGGAATACATATGCATATTAATCATGCACACATAACATAAGATGGAGGACACGTAGGGACACAGAACATGGCAAAATTTACTTTTCCACACAGTGGTTACCTGCATATCTTCCCATAGGAGCAAGATAGGACATAAATGTCTGGTATCCCTGAACTCAGAATTTAATAACACATCTTTTAGAAAAGGTGTTTTTTAAATCCTGTGTTTGAGAATAGCACTTTTAGAACGTGGTGGTTCCCTTGTCTGACCTTTCTGTGTGCCTTGGCCTGTTTGTGAATTGACTGTCTGGTTTGTGAGAGACAGGGGCTGGGTGGCTCCCAGAGGCTGAGCGGGACATCCCTGGGCTGAATAGCTCCATCTGCATCTAGAGTGGTGGTAGAGGGTAGCACCTTGGCCTGAATAGGGCTGTGCCTGCCTTCCACAATGCTGGCTCCACCTCCTGCTGGGTGGCTGACAACCCTGCCCCTCTCTTTGAAAGGAAATGAGAGGCCAGGAAAACAAAGTGCTCAAGGAACACCCAGAAGTGGTTCAGACCGGGCTCATAGCCCTCCTGCACAAAGATAACAAAGACTTTTGGGGGTATAAGTATAGGACCCCAGACTTCAGAAAATTAGATCATCCTGGAATCAAGAATGAACCTCTGCCAAGGAGAAAGCTGGAAGACTGAAGAGGAAGGACTGTCCTGCTGTGTGTTTGTGGGCTGCCCTGCAGTTGTTTTGCTGCCAAGGAGAGGGGTAGGACTTTGCTTTGTGCTTGTGTCCCCTTGCTTGAAGAGATCTCCAAGGGCCTGAGTTAAGCTGGCTCCCTGTTAATAAGACCCAGGCACAAAAGGACTTCACCCCCAGCTTCCCTGAACTCTACTGAGAGAGTTCTGTCCTTCCTAGAGTGCTTGGGCCAGTTGTGGTGCCTCTGGAAGTTGTACCTGTGTTTGGAAAGCTGGAAAAGAAGATACTAAAGACTTTCTGCAAAGTTTCACACATTGCTCGCTTGCGGAGCGCATCCCCGTCAGTGCGAGGAAATTCCTGCCGCCGCGAAGATCGAGATCGTCGCAGCGCCTGTTGCTGCTGCATGAACCGACACCTCCTCCGCTTGAGGAACGCATTGCTCTACGCGGGAAATGTACCATCGCTGCGAGTATCGTCAAAGAGCCTGTCGTCACTGGGTGAGATGGTCGCACCGCCTGCATGCGGACCGCATCACGTCACTGCGAGAGTCGTCGCAGAGCCATCGCATCGAGGGGCCGCGAGAGGAGAGGATCGCTGCACCTGAGATCGTCGCTGTCCCGAAGATTGTCGCATCGTACCTTTGCGAGACGCTTCCTACAAATCCTGCGCACCGGAATCCACACAAGGTATCTCATCACTTCCCATACAGACCGGAGTCATCGGAACACGCCTGCTGCGTCCAGCGGGGTTGTCGCATTGCCTCCCCAGGGTTTCAGGAGTGATGCATCGCTTGTTTTTCAACGCTGCAGTTTTCACTTGGAACTTTTGTCGCATCTAAAGGTACTCTTGGCTAAATCGTGACCCAACTGTGGATTTTTTTAACGCATCCTTAAGAACTTTTTTTAAACCATATTCTTGATCTGTGTATGTTGGATTTTTGTCATTTTGGTCTTGTTTAGTTTAGATTAAATACTTCTATTTTTCTAAACTGTTGTGGAGTCCATTTGTGGTGTTTTCATTGTGTTACTGTGAGTGTTGGTACAAATACTTTACACATTGCCTTTGATATGCCTGACTGCTCGTGCCAAGCTACCAAGGGGTTGAGCATGGGTTATCTAAAGAGTGCATCCTCCTTACCCTGACTAGAAGCAAGGGTCCCTATTTGGACATTGCTACCTACCTCTGCCAACGAGAGACCCCCAGATCTAACACCCTCCTACCGTGGCAGAGATCTCTACTCAGGAAAGATAGGAGAAGTGAAGGTCTCTGGCAGTAGGTTTGTGAATAGCATTTTGCAGTGCACGCGTAGTACTACTGTAGTTTTACTTTTTTTTTTTTTGCAGAGTTTTATATAGCGCGAACTAGACCCGAACCGAATCAGGTATCAGAGCGCTTTAGATAGCACCAGTTACGTTACATGAGGACACACTTTCATTTTTAGGCATTTTTGCTTACTACATTATGCAGTTTGCGAATAGGCACTCTGTCTCACTCTCTGCTATGGATGCTTGGATGACTACTTATTTTCTAAATCTTATTTCTAAGAAAACAGAAACTCTTTGTTCCCTGTTTCATCAATGAGCCCTCTTCCCCTTCCTATTCTGTTTCGTCCATGTCAGCTTCTATTCTCAACATCTGCTTGCGATCTTGCATTTGATTTGACTTGTTACCTAATTTCTTTCCTCTAATTGCTTCTTTTCCCAGATCTTGTCACTTCTCACTTTATAGTACTCCTAAAATTAGATGACTCATTAATTTCGCCTCTTTGATACATTTGTTGCAAAAGCTTATTCTATTGCTGTTTTCTTTATGTTGGTCTCTCCTAATATGTCACTGGTCCATTTTAAATGATTGATGTTTTCTATTCCCGGTTCTGCCATGTTTACTTCTCTCTGTACCTTGCTAGTATGTTTACTTTGTGTTCATTTAAACACTAGGCTCTGCTTCAGTATTATCTTTTAAGTGTACCTAAAACTGTCGGGCACGTCATTTGCCCGAGCACACATCTAGGGTGGAAACAAGAGCCATGCACAGCGGAAGCAAGACTGTGGGATTGTTTGCAGCAGAAAATTGCTACATACCCTTTAGTATGTAGATCCACTGTGCACAAGTATAGGAACTGACACCACAAATCTGCAAGGATATTCCTATCTCTTGAACATCGTCTCACACGTGGCAAGAACCTGAGAGTTAATCACTTGTCATCTGAATCCTTAATTGATGCACATATGCAGTATATTCATTTTCCATTTGTGACGAAAGTTAATCAGCCTTCAGAATGCATCCAACATGCGTATATGACACTACATCCATTTAATTCAACGGCATTCCATATTTCTCCATTGCATATCTGGCCTAAGACGCTCTTCATCATGGAGAAAAGAAGTAATAAAAATAAGCAAATGGAAAGGAATGGAAATGAAAATAGGTGGAAAAGATGAACAGAACATCCCACCTTCTGCTGCATACAAGTTGTCGACTATGAGACAATATCCGCATCACTCAGCGAGAGGGCTCTATATTAAAAAGAAGGCTGTTTGAAAAAACAGGAAACTCACCGAGAACTACCACCTTCTGCTGGGCAACAATTGCCGACTATGAGACAAGGTTCGCCTCATGCAGCGAGAGTGCTCTATAATAAAAACATGACTACTCAAAAAACATAAAACACACCGAGACACCGAATGGAAAGAAACAGAAACCACATGGCAACACTTGTTTATCTGCTTAGAAAATATTGAAGTAATGCAGTTGTGACAGAAGGTGTAGGATGCGCTCTAGTCTATGAGCGTGAACGCGATGACGCGTCACGCTATAGACAGGAGCGCGACGCGCGCGCATGCGCAGTAGGCGCGGTTTGCAAGGCGCGAACGGGGAGAACGGCAGTTGGCGACCGGAGCAGTCACTGTGCAGACGCTCGGCGCCCTTTATGCTCAGTTACTTGTGGTGGTGGAAATAAAGAATTATACACCTACTAGTCTCAGTGTACAGTGTGGGGCAAGCAACATTACATTGGCGACGAGGCTGGGACCACGAACCCCAGGGAGTACAGTGGTCAGGAGTAGGCACTCCACGACAGCCCCACACCAACCAGCAGAAGGACAACAGCAACAAAATACGAGCAGAGGGTGTGGCAGTAGCGGAAAAGCACGGAAACAACCAAATACAGCTCCAATAACCAGGTCAGTGCCGGGCTAGGGAAGGAGAGCACAGCCAGCACCCTGGCAGCCAAAGGCATCGACCCCAAGACAGAGGAAGGGGCACAAACTGACGACCCCACGCAGGCTATAAGGGATATCACCCCAGGTAGCCCCAGAGGGCAAGGGAACACGGCAGGGAGTGCAGGAGCATCCGGTGTACCCATTCAACACAGTGCCCAGGTGGTAGACCCCAGAGGCGAGGCCAGGATGGCGAATCAAGCGTCGGCTCTGATGGCCCCTGTCCCATTCCTGCCTAGACCGGGTGAACCACAGCTAAAATGGGAAGACTGGAAGGAATACTTTCAAAACTACATTGAAGCACTTGAAGATGAAAATGAAGGGGCATTCACCCCGGAAAGGAAGAAGAGACTGTTACTCCACAACCTGGGCCCGGAGGGGGTGAGAGTGTTCAAGAACCTGGTGCCCAAGGAGAGGGGAGCGACTGAAACAGATGTCTTTAAAAACGCCCTGGATGACTTGGACAGCCATTACCGTCCAGCAGTGTGTGTCTCCATAGACAGGTATAATTTCCAACAGAGGAAGCAGGAGGTTGGTGAATCGATTGATGATTATGTGGCGGCGCTCCGACGCCTGGCCATCACGTGCCAGTACGGGGGTCTTCAGGAGGAATATATCAAAGACCAAATTGTCATGCACACCACGTGCAGGACTGTCCAGGACAAACTTTGGGCGCAGAGCGAGACATCGCTTAAAGAAGTTGTTGCTATGGTCAAAAAGGCTGAGATGTCAAAACGCGGTGCCGAAGCAGCCAAACGTGAGAGCGCACCGAGACAGATGGTTAACAAGATAGACGAGGCACCCCAGCCCAGCAAACCCAGAGGGATGTATGGAGACCAGAGGAAGGATTCGAGATGGACAGGGAAGCAGACGGTCCGCCCTGGCCCAGACAACAAGTTTGCGTGTTACAGATGCGGCAGCACGGCACATTTGGCGCAGGATAAACGCTGTCCCGCGTTCCGCGCCAGATGCTCGTTTTGTGGCCTGGTCGGCCATTTTGAAAAAGTATGCCGCAAGAAGGGGAATAAATCCACGGTCAAGTGCGTCGATGCGGCCACAGCGGACGTCAGCGGTGAGGACGACCTGGAAGACGACGATTTGGTGTTATGCATCGAGGACCAAGTGTTAGAGGTGACGGGGAAGCGAAGAGATAAGCCTCGCACGGACATGCTGATAGGGGGAGTGAAGGTACATGTGGCCGTCGATTCAGGATCTCCTTGGACCATCGTGCAAAGATCCATATGGGAAGAAGACTTTGTGCCTGTGGTGGGGCCGGACCTATGGCCGCCGGACATCAGACCCATCTCGTATACTGAGAATGCCATTCCACTAGTGGGGTGCCGAGACTTCATATTCGAATTCAGAGGGAGGTCAGCCACGTGCACCCTGTATATAGCAGAGAGAGGTCCTTCGGTGCTGGGGTGGAGAGACGCAGGAGATCTAGGAATAATACTCAACCCGGGAGGAAAAGAGCAGATTCTCTTGACGGACGAGTGGCCCCTCACGAGAGATGAAGATTGGAAGGCTGCATACCCCAAAGTTTTTGATGGCTCAGTTGGGAAACTGGACAAGTTCGTCCACAGAATGGTCCTCATGGAGGGCGCAGTACCAGTGGTGCATAAAGTCAGGAACATACCCATGTCTACCAGCGGAGCGGTCCAACAGGAACTCCTGAGGCTGGAGGAGCAAGGCATCATAGAGCCGGTGGACAGTGCGGAGTGGCTATCCCCTTTGGTAGTGGTCAAGTAGCCCAATGGACAGGTTCGTCTCTGCGTTGACCTCCGCGAGCTCAACAAAAATCTCATTGTGGAGAGATTTCCCCTACCTAGAATCGAGGAGATGCTCGCCAAGACAAAAGGTGTAACTCACTTCTCCACCATAGATCTCACGTCTGCATACTATCAGATTGAGCTGCATCCATCGAGCAGGAAGTACACCGCTTTCATTACGCCATTTGGGTGCTACCAGTTCCGGAGGATGCCCTTTGGCCTGGCATCCGCAGCGGCTGTCTTTCAGAAGCTGATGCATCGGCTGTTCAAGGACATTTCGGGGGTACAGTACTTTCAGGATGACATCCTGGTGATGGGCTCTTCCAAAGGAGATCACGACAGGAAGTTGCAGAGAGTTCTGGAAGTGCTGCAAAACAAGGGGCTAACGGCGGAATGGAGCAAATGCAAGATTGGGACCCACTCGGTGACATACTTGGGTCATGAGATCAGCACAAGTGGAATTTCACCCAAGGAACGAAACGTGAAGGCCATAAAGGATGCAAAGGCTCCCAGCTCCAAGGAGGAAGTGCGGTCATTCCTTGGAATGGCCGAGTATTATAGCAAATTTGTGAGACACTTCGCCACCAGGACATACAGAATGAGGCAACTCATCAGAGACAAGACAAAGTTTGAGTGGGACTCAGAGGCGCAATTGGAATTTGACACGATCAAAGACTGCATCAGCCAAGCTGTTCCATTGCAAGGGTTTGTCCCCTCGGGCAAGACCGTGGTGACAACAGATGCCAGTGATAAGGGCTTAGGGGCTGTTCTGGCACAAGTGAGGGATGATGGTGCTACTGAAACGATCAGCTTTGCTTCACGTGCGTTGTCTCCGACGGAGCAAAGGTACAGCGTCATTGAAAAAGAGATGCTGGCCGTCACCTGGGCTTTGGGCAGGTTCCGGCAGTTCGTTTGGGGAACAAGATTCAAGCTGCAAACTGATCATAAACCCCTGATCAAAGTCCTGACTTCCTCGGGTCACGAGACGGCGACCCCGAGAATAGCAAAAATGACTCTGAAGCTGCTCGATTACACCTATGATGTCGAATACCTGCCAGGAACGCAGAACAGGGTCGCGGATTATCTCAGCAGAGCTGCGGCGATGGAAGTGGCGCCGGAGGATGCCCTGGATAAGGAAGAGATGGTGGCAAGCATGGAGGACCATGAGAGATCAATAAGTATCCAAGAATGGGAGGCCGCCTATGATCAGGACGTGGAAAAGGTAGAGATAAAGAGTCATTTGACGTCGGGCTGGCCAGACAAAAGGAGGCTCACCGATGGAGTACGGAGGTTCTATGAAATAAGAGAGGAACTGTCCCTGAGTGACTCGGGAGTGTTCATATATAGAGGCGAGAGGGTCGTGCCGCCAGATTCACTAATACCCAGATTATTAACTCTACTGCACGAGGGCCACCTAGGTATTGTAAAGACCAAAGCACGTGTCAAGCAAATGTATTGGTGGCCAGGCATGGATGTCCACATTGAAAGGCAAGTAAGGGAGTGCGGCCAATGTCAAGGCGCTGACAAAGTGCTTAAACCACTCCGACCGGCCTTGGGGAAGTTTGACACGCCAAAGGGGCCCTGGGAGAACGTGGCCATCGACATACTGGGGCCTGTCCTGGACAGCAAAGGAGTGAACAAGTATTTGTGTGTGGTAATGGATAAGTATTCCAAATGGCCTGAGGTGGACATTCAAGAATCAATGGATACTGACACGATTCTGAAATTCCTGACGACAGTATTCTTAAGAGAAGGCATTCCCAAAACTATCCTCAGTGACAATGGTCCGCAGTTTGTCTCGGACAAATGGATTAGGTTTATGAGAAGGAATGGGATTGAGTCAAAACACACGGCAGTATATCATCCTGCATGCAACGGTCAGGTGGAGCGGTTCAACCGTGTGCTAATGGGCTCCATACAGGCGGCCATCACGCAGGGAAAGGATTGGGAGACTGAGGTGATGAGTATGCTGTGGTCCTACAGGATCACCCCCACGGCTGTGGGGTACAGTCCATTTCAAGTGCTGAGAGGACGGCATCCGTTCACTCGGGACAATGTAGTATGGAGGGAGAAGACCATCACCAGTAAATGGTCCCCTGCGGTGGTTCAGCACAATTTGGAAAAGGCCCAGAAGATTTATGCCGCAAACTATGACAAACGTCGAAATGTGAAAGGAACAGAGCTGGAGGAAGGAGAGTGGGTTAGGGTTAAACTCCCTACCCTACAAAAGAAAGGTGACAGCAAATATAGTCAGCCGTTACAAGTCAAGGAGGTGCGAGGTAGAGCAGCCCTCCTCAGCGATGGCAGGGTGTGGTCCCAAGACCGCATGGCCAGAGTAAACAAGATAGTCGTATGGCCCAAGCTGGAGGAGATAGAGACACAGAGGGACTTCCATGAAACCAGGCCTCAACCAGAGCAGGGTGATGAAGTCCTTCCCGATGGAATAGGAGAGGACAGTGAGATGGAAAATCCCAGCACAGGATCTACAGCCAGAGATGTTACACCGACTGGCGTAACACAGAGTGGAGATCGGAGAGATGGAGCGAGATCAGGCGGAGAAAGAGAGGTGGAAGAGAACATGCCGGTAAGACACACCCGTTGTGGCAGGGCAGTCACAGTGCCCTCTCGATATAGAGACTTTGAAATGAGTGGACATTAATCATAGGCTTGTCAGACATGTGGGCCAGCCAGAGAACATTGGGGACCATGGACATACCGTAGAGTTTGAGAAAAGTTATTTTGTTTATTGTTGAAAAGGGGAGATATGTAGGATGCGCTCTAGTCTATGAGCGTGAACGCGATGACACGTCACGCTATAGACAGGAGCGCGACGCGCGCGCATGCGCAGTAGGCGCGGTTTGCAAGGCGCGAACGGGGAGAACGGCAGTTGGCGACCGGAGCAGTCACTGTGCAGACGCTCGGCGCCCTTTATGCTCAGTTACTTGTGGTGGTGGAAATAAAGAATTATACACCTACTAGTCTCAGTGTACAGTGTGGGGCAAGCAACATTACAGAAGGGTAATCTTTATTCTACATAACATTCACCATAACCTTACCCGTGCATTTTGCGTTGTACTCTTTTGTATCCCCGCCACAACCCCCCATTGATAAGATGCAAGCATTTAGTTTTGTGATCATGTGACCGAAAAACGGGAGAGCCCCTCGACAAGCACACCTAACTGATTGCTATCACTGAACGTATATTACAACCAATTACCATGACTTGTAACACTTATCTAAAGGGCCTGCACAGTTTCTGAAGAATGGCAGATGGTAAATAAGTAAAAGTGAAATAAGCGAAGATCGCAGCCAACAGTTTACCTGTGAATTTTTCAATGTACTAACAATTAGTAAATGACATAGTAATATCTCAATGTGTCTAATGGAAATAAAAATCAAAGGTTTTTGATGACCATCATTCCTGACAACATGATTTGGTAACATTTTTGGAAAACATGCTAAAGGAGATTGCAGGTGTATATACCTCGGCCTCATCAAAAGATACAACAGAAATCAAACTATAAAGAAACACCACATTTGAAATCTATGTTGCATTGTATTCAGCAATTTAACCCAATGGATTTCTCATTTTAACTTTTTTTGTTGTTATCTGCCTGAGGATCAAGCTTAAGTTCAAGGACCTGCAAACGTAACTGATTGGTGTTGTGATCACATTCTTTCCATTGCATAGTAACAGCTTTTTCCGAATTGTACTTTTGTGCTCAGTAATTCGAACTTTGATTGTTCTTGCAGTTTCTCCAACATACATAAACCCACATGGGTTTATGTATGTTCATTCAAACGATTCTGGCCATCGCAACTTGCTGCGAGTCTAAATTGGATGTAGGGGTCTTTTATGAGGGTGGGTTAAAGTGTTAATTTCAATAATAATATTACAACGAGCACAACTCTCTTACCTTTATAATCATTTTTTCTGAATGACTGAACTTTTCTTTAGGCAAAATATATTTTGATTGCTTACACGTTTAAATGCAAATAGTGGACTCGCTTTGTAGAGATTTCCAAAATCCTTATCACTTTTCAACATTTTTGAACACCTCAGAATGACCTTCTTAATTCTGTCGTAAATAGTCGAAAATGTACATACATACGCAAACCTTGACTGTTTCTGTTTCTTGCGTGGTCGCCATCTCAGCTTTGTACGACCCAAGTTAGCAGGGTATGCCCAGCTGTGGGTCCCTTTGCTCCCTTTGCCACTGGATTCCAGATAGCCTGGCTGATTAGGGCTGTTAGCCCGAAACCAGTCCCAGGATGCTTGTTTCCGGTCTAGGAAGCACTTGTATTTTGCATGTGGCAAACGTGCATCTGGAATAATGAGCCCTCAGAAGTGCAGTCTAGTTTGACAAAAAGTTCTATGAACAAAAACACATTTTTAGAGAAATGCTTTAGGAGCTACAAGCAACACGAGGCAATTTTTAACATGTAAAACAAAAAACAATAACACTGGTGAAAACGATAAATGGTACATGTGAAAAAGTCTCTCTCTTTTTATGTGGTCACCAACATTTTTTGTGGTTTGAAGCTGCTGACTTCTTGAACTCTGCACATTAGGGCACTGTTTTACAGTTCACACAGTGTGTGACCCAATTCCTAAAACATGATAGAGTTGGCTAACACCTAATTGGCATATTTAACTTTACAGTAAGGCCATTGTATATGGAAAATACCCCATTGACGTGGAAAAGTTAAATGTCACCTGTGGATAATTATTAATTTACCCCTGTGTATATCTTGTAGCTCACAAGGTACAATACCTTGTATTTGACAAGTGGTACATACCCAAATTTAGTTTTGGTGTGTAACTACAGTGACAATCACCCTAAAGCTATTTTTACTGTAAAAAGGTCTGTAGCTGTCTCAGAAAAGTAAAAGTCAGAATAAAATCATAACTTTGCCTTCTCTGGTTTGGGACAAGCTACCGGAATAATTCAACCACCATTGATAATTCAGTGGTGATCAAATGTTTATTAAATATTTAGGAAAAGTGATTTTAACAACATCAGACTTTGTCTGCCTGAACATCTAGTATGTTAATTAGCATCAGTCTATGAGCAGCTGGCCTGTAAGTGTTTTCACTAATAAGATGTGGAAACTGCTCCCAGAGCAGAAACAATACCTTAGGCCTTTTGGCAGGAAGACCTGGGTTGGCAGTCACAAATCGTTCAAATTTTACAAATCATGGGCTGTGTTTTCACCTAAATCTTTAGTACATCGGGACCCTAGTACACAGATCACTGCTATGTGCTGTGTCTTAATCGATTCAGACATACCTACCGAGAAAAAATATGGCTTTGTGTGCATTTTCAAATGGAGGATGGACTATCGGGATATTGCAGGGTCTTTCTGAGAAGTAGCCCTATCTGATCCTCCTGTTTCCAGAGAATAGGAATGGACCAACGATGTTAATATAATGGTGCCCTAGGAAAGAGCAATCTTATTTGGCACAAAGGGGTTTTATTTGTAGTTTGTTTTATATGCGTTTTTGTGCTCGATTTTTTTTAGGTAAAGTGTAGTACACCAGCAATGGTTGAATGAAAAACCCAAATAGAGCCCGAAGTTACCCTAAAAAGATGCACTAGCACTAATGCAAATGAGTGAAATAGGGGTCAAGCCAAATCAAGTAGGTCATATAATCCATTTTTAAGCTTTATTTTAGGTCTACTTTGGCTCGTTCAGGTTTATGCATTTAGGTTGAGAGAAGGCATGGATGCTTTAGGCTACAGATTGCATTATTGCACCTACTCTGCTTCGGAAAATACACGAAAATGAAACACTGATGCATAAATGCTTATCAAACAATATGTTATTGGGGCATAAAAAGGTAATTTTTATAACTAATAAATGACCGTTTACAAACAGAAAGTAACAAATATCGTTATTTGGTGAAAATGATTCCTGTATGGTCTAGTTGTTCTGTACAAAACGTGCATAAATGTGTAATTCATTACAGAGCATGCAAATAAAATAAATATCTTCCTCACATAGGGAGTGAACGGGGGCATTATTTCAATCACGTGCTAGGAAAAAAAGTCAATGCGTGTTTTTAATTATGCAAGCTCTGGAGATTTGTTTCATAAACATGATCTTCAAATAATTGTTGTTCTTCCGATTAAAATCGTACAAAGGAAAATACGGAAATTAAAATGCGAGCTGCCTTTGTCTCGCATGTCAGACGTGCCCATTGAGCGACTTCCAGAGCAGGGCACGTTCGCAGGCTGTTTGGGATTCAGGAGCAGCGGCCTTCCGGTGATAAAACCGGTTAGTGATAAAGTCGCTGCGGCCGAGTGCAGTGTTCGAGATTACACTTACAGGAAAAGACATACTCAGACAATTGAATCATCAGCGATCGGACGTCGCCTGACTCTCAATTATGTCAGCCCCTTCCAATACCGACATGCACTTTCCTATTTGGCTGTGCTGTTAATATATATACATTCTTTTTTAAAAGTTATTTTTCGGTGTATTTCTCTTAATATTATGTTTGACTTGAAGAAAGTAATTATAGTTGATTTGTCTGACATTTTAAAGACACTCGTCGCCTCAGCTGTCACAACATAGGGCAAAAAGTTGAGGGAGATACAAATTCCATTAACATTTTGCCCTGTCCCTGTGCTTTCAGAAATACCTTTTGTGAGGCAGAACTATGCTTTGTGATTCTTATTTTAAATACAACTGCAGACGTCGCAACTCCAGTATTTGCTTAAAATAATTTTCGAAGTAATGTAGTACAGAGGGACATTTGTACATGCATGGGTCCTCATTTATGAGGTTTTAAAGGGCAGGAATGCACCGTATCCATTCCGGTGCATGTTTAGTCCTTTTCCCTGCGCTGGTGCTTTTTCATCAGCCTAGCGCAAACAGAGGCACCTTTGCACCATCACAGGCACCCTTGCACCCTGGTGTTGTTGGCAGGGTTGTTTTAGTGCAAGAAGGCGCACCTTCCTGCACAATAACACTCATGGGAGGCGTTATCCTCTATGAAAAGTTGTGGCACATCCTCAGAATTACATGGTGTTGTGAATCTGAGGAAACGTCAAAATCCATGGGTGATGGTGAGAGAACCCACTGCAACACCCATGGAACGCCTTCCCAGTTCAGAGTAACGCAATGCAGCGATTTGAGCTGCCTTGCCTTACTCCATATACATAAAGCCACGCAAAGTGACTATGCATGGCCTTATAGATATGATTTCAAGTTTTGCACTGCCGGAGCATCACAAAAAGTGACGTTTCGGCAGCACAAGGGGCTCATAAAGAGCAAAGATGGAGTTCCCATTCTTACTGAGAAATTTGTCCACCCAAGATAGTTATCACTGCAAAAAAGCTAAATTAAAAAAAGTACTGTTAGAAACGGGGATTCCCGGTTGGCTAGGGCATTCCCCAAAGCCAGGCAGAAACCCCCACTCTAATCAGGGTGAGGGAGTTACACACTGAAGATAACCACTGCTCACCCCCTTGGTAGATTGGCACAAGCTTTTTAAAAAAAATATATTTTTTTAATTAGATTTTTCAGTGCATAACCAAATAACAAGCATGTCATCATTACTCGATACAGTAAAGGGGGTGGTGATGGACAGAGTATCTGAATTAAGCAGAACACTCCTACCCAGTCAACAGATCAGGGCTTGATCCATCACCGTTTTTTAGCTCACTGAACCATCCCAGTTCAGAACCTGGCTATATGCAAATTAGTCTGTCCCTGGCCCAGTGCATCATGGGAACAGGGCAGACCAAACTACCAAGCCAATTCTTTACCAGAAAGGAAACAAGCTTCCGGGGACCGGTTTCTGGCATCACAGCCGTCTTCGGCCCGGCTTGCTTGAATCCTGATGGTGCAGTGAGCAAGGGACTCACGTCTGAGCATACCCTTCCACGCTTATGGTGGACAAAACGATACAGTAAAGGGGGTGGTGATGGACAGAGTATCTGAATTAAGCAGAACACTCCTACCCAGTCAACAGATCAGGGCTTGATCCATCATCGTTTTTTAGCTCACTGCACCATCCCAGTTCAGAACCTGGCTATATGCAAATTAGTCTGTCCCTGGCCCAGTGCATCATGGGAACAGGGCAGACCAAACTACCAAGCCAATTCTTTACCAGAAAGGAAACAAGCTTCCGGGGACCGGTTTCTGGCATCACAGCCGTCTTCGGTCCGGCTTGCTTGAATCCTGATGGTGCAGTGAGCAAGGGACTCACGTCTGAGCATACCCTTCCACGCTTATGGTGGACAAAACGATACAGTAAAGGGGGTGGTGATGGATAGAGTATCTGAATTAAGCAGAACACTCCTACCCAGTCAACAGATCAGGGCTTTATCCATCACCGTTTTTTAGCTCACTGCACCATCCCAGTTCAGAACCTGGCTATATGCAAATTAGTCTGTCCAAGGCCCAGTGCATCATGGGAACAGGGCAGACCAAACTACCAAGCCAATTCTTTACCAGAAAGGAAACAAGCTTCCGGGGACCGGTTTCTGGCATCACAGCCGTCTTCGGCCCGGCTTGCTTGAATCCTGATGGTGCAGTGAGCAAGGGACTCACGTCTGAGCATACCCTTCCACGCTAATGGTGGACAAAACGATACAGTAAAGGGGGTGGTAATGGACAGAGTATCTGAATTAAGCAGAACACTCCTACCCAGTCAACAGATCAGGGCTTGATCCATCACCGTTTTTTAGCTCACTGCACCATTCCAGTTTAGAACCTGGCTATATGCAAATTAGTCTGTCCCTGGTCCAGTGCATCATGGGAACAGGGCAGACCAAACTACCAAGCCAATTCTTTACCACAAAGGAAACAAGCTTCCGGGGACCGGTTTCTGGCATCACAGCCGTCTTCGGCCCGGCTTGCTTGAATCCTGATGGTGCAGTGAGCAAGGGACTCACGTCTGAGCATACCCTTCCACGCTTATGGTGGGCAAAACGATACAGTAAAGGGGGTGGTGATGGACAGAGTATCTGAATTAAGCAGAACACTCCTACCCAGTCAACAGATCAGGGCTTGATCCATCACCGTTTTTTAGCTCACTGCACCATCCCAGTTCAGAACCTGGCTATATGCAAATTAGTCTGTCCCTGGCCCAGTGCATCATGGGAACAGGGCAGACCAAACTACCAAGCCAATTCTTTACCAGAAAGGAAACAAGCTTCCGGGGACCGGTTTCTGGCATCACAGCCGTCTTCGGCCCGGCTTGCTTGAATCCTGATGGTGCAGTGAGCAAGGGACTCACGTCTGAGCATACCCTTCCACGCTTATGGTGGACAAAACGATACAGTAAAGGGGGTGGTGATGGACAGAGTATCTGAATTAAGCAGAACACTCCTACCCAGTCAACAGATCAGGGCTTGATCCATCACCGTTTTTTAGCTCACTGCACCATCCCAGTTCTGAACCGGGCTATATGCAAATTAGTCTGTCCCTGGCCCAGTGCATCATGGGAACAGGGCAGACCAAACTACCAAGCCAATTCTTTACCAGAAAGGAAACAAGCTTCCGGGGACCGGTTTCTGGCATCACAGCCGTCTTCGGCCCGGCTTGCTTGAATCCTGATGGTGCAGTGAGCAAGGGACTCACGTCTGAGCATACCCTTCCACGCTTATGGTGGACAAAACGATACAGTAAAGGGGGTGGTGATGGACAGAGTATCTGAATTAACCAGAACACTCCTACCCAGTCAACAGATCAGGGCTTGATCCATCACCGTTTTTTATCTCACTGCACCATCCCAGTTCAGAACCTGGCTATATGCAAATTAGTCCACACCACTGAGTCAAGCTATCCAGGCTGATGAAGGCTGATAGCCAGAAACCGGTCCTTGGATGCTTGATTCCGGTCTGGGAAAGACATGGCTTGGTAGTTCGGACTGGACTGTTCCCATGAGGCACAGGGTCAGAGCTGATTTGCATATAGCCAGTGTCTAACCCAGGGTGGTGTGGAGTGCAAAAAAACGATGGATTTAGGCCCAGATCTCTGTACTGGGGTGAATGTATGACATTGTTCTACATTCTGTCCATCAACTGTGTTTTTTGCAATTTTCACCACGAGTGGGCTGGGTATGCTCTGACGTGAGTCCCAGGCTCTCCACACCACTGGAGTCAAGCTATCCAGGCTGATGAAGGCTGATAGCCAGAAACCGGTCCTTGGATGCTTGATTCCGGTCTGGGAAAGACATGGCTTGGTAGTTCGGACTGGACTGTTCCCATGAGGCACAGGGTCAGAGCTGATTTGCATATAGCCAGTGTCTAACCCAGGGTGGTGTGGAGTGCAAAAAAACGATGGATTTAGGCCCAGATCTCTGTACTGGGGTGAATGTATGACATTGTTCTACATTCTGTCCATCAACTGTGTTTTTTGCAATTTTCACCCCGAGTGGGCTGGGTATGCTCAGACGTGAGTCCCAGGCTCTCCACACCACTGGAGTCAAGCTATCCAGGCTGATGAAGGCTGATAGCCAGAAACCGGTCCTTGGATGCTTGATTCCGGTCTGGGAAAGACATGGCTTGGTAGTTCGGACTGGACTGTTCCCATGAGGCACAGGGTCAGAGCTGATTTGCATATAGCCAGTGTCTAACCCAGGGTGGTGTGGAGTGCAAAAAAACGATGGATTTAGGCCCAGATCTCTGTACTGGGGTGAATGTATGACATTGTTCTACATTCTGTCCATCAACTGTGTTTTTTGCAATTTTCACCCCGAGTGGGCTGGGTATGCTCAGACGTGAGTCCCAGGCTCTCCACACCACTGGAGTCAAGCTATCCAGGCTGATGAAGGCTGATAGCCAGAAACCGGTCCTTGGAGGCTTGATTCCGGTCTGGGAAAGACATGGCTTGGTAGTTCGGACTGGACTGTTCCCATGAGGCACAGGGTCAGAGCTGATTTGCATATAGCCAGTGTCTAACACAGGGTGGTGTGGAGTGCAAAAAAACGATGGATTTAGGCCCAGATCTCTGTTCTGGGGTGAATGTATGACATTGTTCTACATTCTGTCCATCAACTGTGTTTTTTGCAATTTTCACCCCGAGTGGGCTGGGTATGCTCAGACGTGAGTCCCAGGCTCTCCACCCCACTGGAGTCAAGCTATCCAGGCTGATGAAGGCTGATAGCCAGAAACCGGTCCTTGGATGCTTGATTCCGGTCTGGGAAAGACATGGCTTGGTAGTTCGGACTGGACTGTTCCCATGAGGCACAGGGTCAGAGCTGATTTGCATATAGCCAGTGTCTAACCCAGGGTGGTGTGGAGTGCAAAAAAACGATGGATTTAGGCCCAGATCTCTGTACTGGGGTGAATGTATTACATTGTTCTACATTCTGTCCATCATCTGTGTTTTTTGCAATTTTCACCCCGAGTGGGCTGGGTATGCTCAGACGTGAGTCCCAGGCTCTTCACACCACTGGAGTCAAGCTATCCAGGCTGATGAAGGCTGATAGCCAGAAACCGGTCCTTGGATGCTTGATTCCGGTCTGGGAAAGACATGGCTTGGTAGTTCGGACTGGACTGTTCCCATGAGGCACAGGGTCAGAGCTGATTTGCATATAGCCAGTGTCTAACCCAGGGTGGTGTGGAGTGCAAAAAAACGATGGATTTAGGCCCAGATCTCTGTACTGGGGTGAATGTATGACATTGTTCTACATTCTGTCCATCAACTGTGTTTTTTGCAATTGTCATCATTACTCAGCACATCCCACCCCGGAGCCCCCCACCTCCCTCCAGCACCCTTGAACCCCTGATACTGACATCCATAGCTATCAATACAATCACTTTATCTATCCCACTTCCAAGGAGGATAGAGTCACAGCCAATGACCCAGGCCCCACCCAGCTCCAGAGCCCCCCTCTCTGTTCAATTTAGAGTCCTCCATCCTTTCCATGATATCGACGCCACTTCCCCCATACCCTCTTGCTTTTTACATGACTCTCTCAGCGGCCATATACAGGTCCATGCCCCTACGCCATTCCTCCAGCTGCGGGCGCTCTGGGGCCTCCCACTTCCTGACCACGTCCCTCTTAGCCACCACCAAGGCCAGTACTAGGAAGATTAGTTGTGAGCGATTTACATCTACCTCGTTTGTCATGCCAAGGAGGACCAATTTAGGGTCGGAGTGAAGAGCTATCTCCAGCACCTCTCCCAGTTCTCGGAGCACCTCTCCCCAGAAGACCTGTATGTTTGGGCAGGACCAAATAGTATGAAAGAAATCTCCCCTCTCAAAATCACACCGCAGGCAGCAGGGGTCTGATGCCCTCCCTATTCTATGCAGTCTCGCTCTGTCAGAGTATGCTCTGTGAAGTACTTTGTATTGAATAAGTCTAAGGCGAGATTTAATTGCCACGTCTCGTGGATGCATCAAGACCGTTCCCCCATCCACCTCATCCATCGTCCCTACGTCTCGCTCCCAGACTGCCCTAATTTTCCCCATCCCATTTGGCAAGTTATTTATCAGGGTCCTGTAGGTGAAGAATACTGCCCTATGTGGGATCTGCTCTTGCAGAAGGCGGCCCTCCAGTGGAGCATACTCTGGGAGTGACCCCGTCAGTTCCCTCTCCGCCTTCCAAGTGGGTCTCAGCTGTGTGTATCGAAAATACAGCGTGTGGCTAAGTCCGTATTCCTTCCTTAGTGCTGCAAACGACTGCAATTCTCCCTTCTTCATCACGTCTCCTAGCGTCGAGATACCTATTGCATCCCAGTTCAGGAAGCCCTTTAACTTATTCAATTCCTTCAGACAGGCACATTTCCAAAGTGGAGTTTGTTTTGTCGGTTTACCGTCCCACCCTATGGCCTTTGTCGCCCTTGTCCAGACCCCCAGAGTAACTCTCGTGGCAGGGAGTAGCCTATCCCTCCCCTTGCCCCCATATAGGAAGTGTATACAAGTGTGTTTGTCCATCGTATGTCATTCTAAAGCATATGTAGGATGAAGGGCCGTAGCATGTATCCACTCATTTATGGGTGTCAGGTGTTCAGCCCAGTAGTACGCTTCTATGTTAGGCAGCGAGATTCCCCCATCATATTGATGCCTCTGCAGGGTAGTCAGCGCCACCCGGGGTTGCTTCCCCAGCCATAGGAATGCCCGCAGTTCCGCATGAATGTCCTGGAAGACCCGTATCCGGAGGGGGAAGTATTCATTTTGGAGGGCGTACAAAAATCTCGGGAGCGAGATCATCTTGAACATGGCAGCTTGGCTTAACAATGTCAGCGGGAGTAGTCTCCACCGTGCCGCGTCTTCCGTAAAATTGGTCAATATTCGCCTAATATTCCTGTCGTAGGAGAGGGAACTGTCTTTCGTCACAAATATCCCTAAGTGCATAAAACCCTCTCTAGTCATCTGGAGTCTCTCTGGGAGAGTGGGCCAACCTTCTCCCCTCCTGGGGTCGTAAAGAACTGATTTATGCCAGTTAATCTGGTATCCTGCCTGGGCACCGTATCCTGCCAGTTCCTCAAACAATGCCGGTATCGTGGTGTCTGGATGCGTAACGTACAGAAGGACATCGTCCGCATAGAGGGATATTTTCTCGCATGTGGTATCTGCTCAGCCCTTTTGAAACCCCTTAATCTCCGTATTTTGTCAGATAGCACACGCCATTACCTCTATAGTTAGAGCAAACAATAACGGGATAGGGGACACCCCTGCCTGGTGCCCCGCCTTACAGGAAAGTCCGTTGTTAGTACTTCGTTGACTCTAACTCGTGCCCTGGGATCTGTATAGAGCAAGATAACTCATTTCCTGAACTTAGGCCCAAATCCAAATCTGATAAATACCCCCTCCAAAAAATGCCAGTGGATGGCGTCAAACGCCTTTTCCGCGTCGAGGGATAAAAAGAGGTGATGGTCTTCCCTGCTGCAGACCTGCAGTAACCAGTTGTGCGTCCGCCTAAGGTTGTACATGGTCGCCCTATCTGGGAGGAAGCCCGTCTGGTCCAGGTGTACCAATCCCACAATAACTCCCCTCAGACGAAGAGCCAAAATCGTTGCGAAGAGCATCACCTCCACGTTCAGTAGCGAGATAGGTCTATAGGAAGGGCAGTCCTCCGGCAGTTTACCCTTCTTATATATGGGGACAATTGTGGCCTGTCGGAGATCTAACGGTAATTCTCCCTCCTCCACTGCGTCCTCAAATAAAGCTAGTAAATGACCGGCCAATAGGTCAGCAGTTTTTTTGAAAAATTCAGCCGGGAAGCCAATAGGGCCCGGGGATTTCCCTGCTCAAAATCTGGTTAAGGCGTCCTTGACTTCGTCCACCGTAATGTCAGCTTCCAAGTCGCGTTGGTCCTCAAGGCTCGGGAGATCTATGGAGGACATATAATGCAGTGCATCGTCCCTTGTCCCTAAATCTCTGGCCTCATAAAAGGCACTGTAGTAGGCCGCAAAAGATTCAGCTATCTGTTCCTCCATCTGCACCCAACTTCCCAGGCTGTCCCTCACTTTCTCCACCCACCTCGCATGCCTGTCTTTCCTACTAAGCCACGGCAACAGCCGGCCGGACTTATCTCCGACATCGTACAGGCGGTGCAGCGTCGCCAATGCCTGCGCCTTCGCCTCCCCGTCACCAGGTGTCTATACTGGCGTTGCACGTCCAATAATTGCCTGAGGGTACCCGGGTCTCTGCCCATCTGGTGCTTTTGTTCCAGATCCAGGATCTGAACTTCCAGCATGCGGGCTTCCTCCTTCGCTTCCCTCCTCCCCCCCGCTACCCTATTCTGGGCTCTGTCTCGCAGTACTGCCTTAAAGGCTTCCCAATGCATCACCCGGGAAGAGACCGAGCCTTCATTTTCTGCAATGTACACCTTCACGTCTGCCCTCAAGCCGCGCAATATGTCTACATTTTGTAAATCCCATGCCGTGAAACGCCATGTATCATGTCTCGGTTTCCCCCGGTGTCCCCCAATTTCAGCTAGAAGGGGCAAGTGATCCGATATGCCCCACGCCTGATATTCTACCCTGTCAGCAATCTGCATTGCCCTTCGGGCCATGAAGATATAACCAGTCGAGAGTAGACTTTATGTGCCCCAGAGAAGAATGAGTATGCCTCAGTCTCCGGGTGCCGTCATCTCCACCCATCTGTTAAGCCCAGTGTGGCCATCGTCCTCACTAGCAAAGTGGAGGTCGGGACTCTATCTCTCCCTCCCGTCCTGTCACGGACCGGGTCCATGACATCATTAAAGTCCCCCCTAGTATCTGGACCGTGTCAGACGTGTTGAGTAGGATATCAGTAATAGCTCTCAATGTACCTGCCTGCAGCTTAGGTGGGGCGTAGACCGAGAGGAACGTGTAGTCCCGCCTTCTCCAATGCCCCCTCACTCCCACAAATGTCCCCTGTGGGTCCACCCATGTCTGTGAGATTTGAAATGGTGGGTGTTTCCTAATCAGAATTGCCACCCCCTGGAACCTGAGGTAAAACCTGCGTGGGCCAGTGTTCTATATTGTCCTCTAGCAAGGAAGTTACATTTAGTGCCCTGCAAGTGTGTTTCCTGCAGTAGTATAGCATCTGCTCCACTTCTTTTAACATATTTATGTACTAACCCCCGCTTAGCTTGGCACAAGCTTAACCCAGAGTAAATGTGTAAAGCGTTTGCGCAACACACACACACAGCGGCGACACACTAGGCACACTACAAAAAGAGACTCCACACAAGGTTATATAAAAATAGCCTTTGTATTATGTAAAACACATTTGAATCACCATCACAGATATATACACTGTACCAACTGGCATCAGGTCATAATTTACAGGGGACTAAGTACAAGACAGCGCCAATGGGGTCGCTGCCAGAACCATCACAGAAGTATGAGTAATAAAGGTAAAACAACCAATACCTACTGGTTAAATAATAAGGTTAGCAATATTGCAGTAAGCATAAACCATATTACCTGAGGCACAAAATCCAAGCATCATAGCATGACACTTCGGTAAAATCACATGAGCATGCGGCATAACCACAGAAACTAATAACCTGATGTTAGGCATCCTCATAAGCATAAATGCGACATCATTAGGCATACAAATACATTAAACATACACCTATTATAATGGGCGTGAACCATAGTCAGTAGTGCACACAGATTATCACCATTCTATGGTAGGGCCCTCCTTGGTATGCAAAACAAACATGCGCCTCGTTGCAGTTGCCCACGCTCTAGTGGTGCAGCTGTAAAAACAAGCATTGTCACTAGCAAGTGTAAATGTGAGCCCCACACCAGGACTACTAGTCTCACAGTTGCCCAAACATTTGCAGCGGCCCGCAACTGCGGTGCCATTTTGTAACTAAAAGAAAACTGGCAACAATCTTGCAAGATGGAGCCCCCCTTTCAGGGACTCTCAGAGGAATTGCCTACAATGTCGCAGCTGCCCAGTTCTGCGGTGCAGCTGAGGAAAATAAGTCCAACACAGCACGAGCCCGACAATGTCCAGTTGGGAGCCCCACTCTGGGACTCCAGAAGGAAAACTGCCTAATGTTGCAGCTGCCCACTGTCAGGCGGGGCAGCTGTGACACCAACCAAACACGCACTTCTGGTGCCGCTTCCGGTGTCCTCAATACTTTCCAGACACCCCACTCACCGGGACTCTTCTCGTGCTGCTCCAGTGCTCCTCCTGTCACCGGCGATCTATAGGGGCCTGTCTCCCTTCTGGTAGGTAGGGGAAGGCTGGAGAGCAGCGAATGGAGCCCCCGAGGCTCCATAGCCTCTCGCTTCTCTTTGGGCTCAATCTTCCTGTGGGGCTCCCACCAGCTCACGGGATCCCCCGCTCAGGACTCGGCGATTTCCTGGTTCCGGAACGGGCCTCGCCACAGCCAGGTGGCCCCTGTCTGACTTCCTCTTTTTGGTTCTCCTCTCAGCAGCTCAGGCCTCGGTGGTGATTTTGCCCCCGCTGGCCAAAAATTTGTGTTGTTAGAACTGGGGGTCTCTAGTTGGCAGAGGTAGGTACCACTGTCCAAATAGGGACCCTTGCTTCTAATCAGGGTAAGAAGGATACACTCTTTAGATAACCCCTGCTCACCCCCTTGGTAGCTTGGGATGAGCAGTCAGACTTATCAAAGGCAACGTGCAACGTATTTGTACCAACACTCACAGTAAAACAGAGAAAACACCACAAACTGTCTCCACAACAGTTTAGAAAAATAAAGGTATTTTTTATCTAAACTACACAAGACCAAAATGACAAACATCCAACATACACAGTTCAAGAATATGGTTTTAAAAGAGTTCTTAAGGTTGCGTTAAAATAATCCACAGTTGCGTCACGTTTTAGCCAACAGTAACTTTAGATGTGACAAAAGGTCCAAGTGAAAGCTGTAGCGTTGAAAAGCAAGCGTTGCGTCACTCCTGAGACCCTGGGGAGGCGATGCAACAACCCCGCTGGATGTAGCGGGCGTGTTGCGGTGACTCTGGTCTGTATGGAGAGGGATGCAATACCTTGCGTGGATTTCGGTGCACAGGTTTCGGTGGAAGCGTCTTGCAAAAGGTACGATGTGACGATCTTCGGGGCGGAGACGATCTCCGGTGTGGCGATGATGCGCAGCTTGGAGGTCGATCTTGTCCTCTCACTGCCTTTCGATGCAATGGCTCTACGACGACTCTCGCAGCGAAGTGATGCGGTTCGCAAGCAAGCGGTGCGACGATCTCACCCAGTGACGACAGGCTCTGTGACAATACTTGCAGCGATGGTAATCTTCCCGCACCGGACTGGTGCGGCCCGCAAGTGAAGGATGCGACGACTCTGGCAGCGGCAACCGGCGCTGCGACGATCTCGGCCTTCGCGGCGGCGGGAATTTCCTCACACTGACGGGGATGCGCTCCGCAAGCGAGTGATGCGTTAAAACTCACCGAAAGTTCTTCAAATCTTGGTTTCCAGCTTCCCATAACAGGTACAACTCCCAGAGGCACCTAAACTGGCCCAAGCACTCTAGGAAGGACTTAACTCTCTCAGCAGAGTTCAGGGAAGCTGGGGGTGAAGTCCTTTTGTTCCTTGGACTTCTTAACAGGGAGCCAGCTCTTCTTCAGGCCCTTGGAGATTCCTTCAAGCACGGGAACACAGCACGAAGCAAAGTCCTTCCCCTCTCCTTGGCAGCAAAGCAACTGCAGGTCAGTACACAAGCCCACAGCAGGACAGTCTTCCTTCTTCAGTCTTCCAGCTTTCTCCTTGGCAGAGGTTCCTTCTTGATTCCAGGATGATCTAATGTTCTGTAATCTGGGGTCCTGTACTTATACCCCAAAAAGTCTTTGTTCCCTTTGTGCAGGAGGGCTCTGAACCCCGTCTAAAGCAGTTCTGGAGCACTCTGTTTACATGACTCCTTCTTTCCTTTCCCATTGCAGAGTAGAAACATCAGGCGCCCCACAGGAGGAGGAGCCAGCATTGTGGAGGGAAAGCACAGCCCTGGAGCACTTTGTTGACATGATTCCTTCTCTCCTTTCACAGTGCAGGGCAGAGACATCAGACGCACCACAGGGGGTGGAGCCAGCACTGTGGTGGGCAGGAACAGTCCTATTCAGGTCCCAGGTGCAACTCCTCCCTCCCATCTAGATGCAGATCTCTCTATTCACCACTGGGCGGACTCATTCTGTCCCCCGAAATTCCCAGTGGTAAAGTGCCCAGAGTCCTATTGCCAACAACAGGATTCACCTGGAAGTTGTTGAAGGCTGCTGTGTGTCCCTGTGACCTCGGGACTGACTCTGCACTGGGTTGTCTTGTGTTGCCGCTGCCTCTCGCCGCACCCGCTTCGCGGCTTGGAAGGAGGGAGAGGCGAGCTCTAAGCGCTGGATTCTGGGAGGCGCCTGAAAGGTCCAGCTCGTCGGCGCTAAGCAGGGACTCGGAAGACCAGGAGTCCCTGCTTCCCCAGGTGCGCAAGCGGACGCGCCCACCCACAGACATGACCCCGCCTGACCAGAAGAAAAGGCGTGTGTTCCTTGCACCCGGTGGGATTCACCTGGAAGTTGTTGAAGGCTGCTGTGTGTCCCTGTGACCTCGGGACTGACTCTGCACTGGGTTGTCTTGTGTTGCCGCTGCCTCTCGCCGCACCCGCTTTGCGGGTGCCGCTTCGCGGCTTGGAAGGAGGGAGAGGCGAGCTCTAAGCGCTGGATTCTGGGAGGCGCCTGAAAGGTCCAGCTCGTCGGCGATAAGCAGGGACTCGGAAGACCAGGAGTCCCTGCTTCCCCAGGTGCGCAAGCGGACGCGCCCACCCACAGACACGCCCCCGCCTGACCAGAAGAAAAGGCGTGTGTTCCTTGCACCCGGTGGGATTCACCTGGAAGTTGTTGAAGGCTGCTGTGTGTCCCTGTGACCTCGGGACTGACTCTGCACTGGGTTGTCTTGTGTTGCCGCTGCCTCTCGCCGCACCCGCTTCGCGGGTGCCGCTTCGCGGCTTGGAAGGAGGGAGAGGCGAGCTCTAAGCGCTGGATTCTGGGAGGCGCCTGAAAGGTCCAGCTCGTCGGCGCTAAGCAGGGACTCGGAAGACCAGGAGTCCCTGCTTCCCCAGGTGCGCAAGCGGACGCGCCCACCCACAGACACGCCCCCGCCTGCAACGCCCCCTACATCACGATTTGCTTGACGCTCAGCGGGACGCGAGCGGGACGCCGAGCGAAGCCCGAGCAAAGGGCGGGCAGTCTGTGGCAGTCAGGGGCTGACAGAGGCTGGGCTGGGCCCCGTCCCTTTCCTCCTCATTAGCAGTGTCCATATACGGTTTGTGTAAAGCCCCGTGGTGTTTCTTACAACTATGTCTACCCTCTCAGGAAAACTCCTTAGGAGTGAAGGGGAAAGGGGAGCTATTGCCGGGAGCCCTGTTATTGGAACTATGGACCGCTTCATTACCAGGGTGGCGGCAGTGATAGAAAAGGAGATCGCTATGTCTGAGCGGCGTCTATCCGAGGTCTACCTTCCTTCAAGACGCTCATCCTTGGGGGTTGCTGCCCAGTCGCTCACACCGGCCAGTGAGCGGGTCTGCTCTGCTCCCCCTACTCCCCCTGCTGGCGCCTCTGGTGACTCTATAGACCCTCCCCAGCTACTGGAAATAGGGCAAAATATAGATAGGCTGGAACATCTGGCCACGCTTCTCCCTATTGCTACTGGGGAAGATGGCGGTCTTAGTAAATTGTCTAATTTGTCACTACCAGTATCACCTAAACCCTTAAACGAAGCTATCAGTCACCCTCTATCTACAAAACTGCCCTCCCCATTATAGTAATATCAGATGGGGTGCCCCCAAACAATCAAACTCCTGAAACCAGGCAGGACAAGAGGCCCATAAGTAAAAAGGTAGGAAAACGTAAAAAGGGTAGGCTAGTGAGACAGGCCGCTCTTTACCAAAGAGTACGAAAGCCCTCCGGACTTGGTAAGAATATTGTAGGGGTCCGGCCCTCAGTGATTGAAGATGACATAGAAGGGGACGGTGTGGTCTCTTCCAAGGGGCCTCCTACAGATGATAACACCGCTAATGTTTTTAACCTCAATGATTCTGTAACTATTGAAAATATTCTGGAGAAGCTAAATACTCTCTTGAGGCCCCTACTAATGCAGGTTAAGGGTCTGGGGGTAAGGATAGATAAATTAGAGCAATCAACCCTTGATGGATTCCACTCACTCAAAACTACATTCAAACAACTAGCTAGAGTGAGTGAAAGCCCAGACACGGGTGTAAAGGAAATCGGATTACCATCGCAGAGAGACCCTAAGCGCTTAAACCGCTTAAACAAGGCTGACTCTAGTAGAGCACAAGTCCTAGCTCCTAATTCTTCCCCCCGTCCCATAGTAGGGCCCAAACACAAGGGGACACCAACACACCTAGAGCCTGCTATAAATAAGCCCCCATCCGCCCCCATAGTAGGGCCCATACATAAGGGGCCACTAGCACACTTAGAGTCTACTACAAATAAGTCCAAGCCTCTCCCACAAAAACAGTCACAGTTAGTCAGTGGTAAAGCGAAAAACATCCAAACGTCAGGTTCACGTGATAAACCTCAAGGATTGGTGACAGGGAAAGTCACTAGACCTGCCTCCCAACCTACGCCCCCAGTTACCACTCTGTCGGTCCCTAGAAACCCAGTACGTCGGATCCCTCCTGTAAATCTCCCGTCAGACTGTCAACCTTTTGTTGCTGTTCTGGTAAATGTTCCCCCTCTAAAGGACGGCCAGATGGAAAATCACCACTCACTTAAGAATAAGTGCATCCACTGGCTGAAGGAAAACAAGCCAATTCCGCAGGGTGTGGATGGGATCATTCTAAGTGTCCGTAGAGTTGGGTGGGTAGGCCAGGGGAAAAAAACTCAGGAAGGGGACTGCATAGTTATAAATTTTCAAGACCTTAGAGTAGTGCCCTCTATTTGCACTCCAAATAAAAACATGGGGGCTCCAGGGGTTAAAGTAGTAGATTTATCCTACTTCTACCCCAGGCAAATTGACAGCTTAACTGGAGAAGGCTCAAGCTCCCCTGATTCTCGTCAAAGCTGGGAGACTCACTGGGCAGGGGCTATTGGGGGTACGAGGGTGAGCTATCTGTGGGCACCAGGGCCTTATTGACTGGAAACTGGGAGTAGAGAAGATCTATTTGGGGCATCATCCACCCAACCTGACTCTATTAATGGGATGGTGGCCCCCGAAGTTATTCCCCAAGATCCTTGTGCCCCCCAGACACCTGTGACGAGGCCCACGGACAGGGATACTCTTGCGTCCAGCGACGTTCCAGCTGTGACGGACCTAGTATTTAAGGTTTTCAGCTGGAACGTCGCAGGGATTGCAAGAAAGCTGGCCTTACCAGACTTTACTGCCTGGGTTGATGAGCATTCCCTGTGCGTCTTCCAAGAGACATGGAGCCTGGTGCCGGTCCATAGGGTGGGATTCTCTTCCTATTCTGTCCCTGCACGAGTCTCGGAAACAGGGAGAGGGCGACCCTCGGGCGGCCTCCTCATTTGGGTAGCAGCCTCTCTAGACTGTAGAATAGAGGAGCTTCATACAGGTTGCCCGGATATCCAAAATATCACCTTAATAGATCAAAGGGGAAGACTGGTTCTAAATGTTTATAACATCTATGCCCGTGGGACTAAGGGCGGGAGAAAGTCTCCTGTAATATCTTTCCTTGAGACCCTCCTAAAGAATACCCCACATAAGATGCGTACATTGGTTGCGGGAGACATGAACTGTACGTTCGAGCCCTTGGGCTCGGACGTTGCCCTTGACCAAGACGAGGAGGATACCAGGCTGGGGATCCCTGTATTGGAAATTCCATCCATCAGGAGGTGGTCAGAAGTGGCGCTACAGTTATATTCCCTGAGCCTTGAATTTAATCTAAGGGCAGCCAATGAGAGGACAAGCTCGGATAGGGGGGGTGCCCATACGTACAATAGACCAGGACACACCTCTAGGATAGATTACTTGCTAATAGACGTATATCTATGGAACCATGTAACGGACATGTTGGTGGTCCCTACGACCAAAAGTGACCACAATTCACTCTCCTTAAGCATGGACTATTGGTGGCGTCCTGTAAGGAAGGATAATACCAATCCTGTAGTTGCACCCCCCGATGAATCTGAAGTCTCACTCTGTGGTAGACGAATAAAATGGGCCAAATTGGTCCTCTCAGATGTAAGGGTTGGGGAAATTTTATCCCTATTAAATCATGCGGTGGCAACCCCGGGGTCCCCCCTAGAAGGGGTGGGTAGAGCGAGTGGGCTCTTTGTCTCCTTAGTAGAGGCCTTGACAAATGTGTTTACCTTACACCCTAGTAAGTCGGGCAATAAAAGATCCAAAAAATTAGATGATGGTTGGTATACCCAAACATGTAGGAAACACAAGGTAGACCTAGTTGAGGCAGTAAAGCACAAACCCCGCAGTGACATACAGGAAGCAAGGAAGGCCTACAGTAAATCCCTTAAAACTGCTAGGAGGGAGTGGGAAGATAAATTCTGGGAAGACCTGCTCCAAGCTAGTAAAAGTAGGGACTCAAGGGCTTTTTGGAATCTTATAGGTACGCAGAATAAACCCGATGCAGCCATGAGACCCTGTAACATCCCGCCCCATAATTGGGTAAAACATTTTGGGTCATTATACCTCCCTGCAGACGGGGAACCGGATGTTAGGATGAATCTTACACTAGCAATTGAACCCCACGTTTATGACCTTTTTACCCCTTTAGAGATTGAAAAAGTAATAGGGTGGGTAGCACCCCGTAAGGCAGCTGGCCCAGACGGCCTCCCGGGGGACCTCATGAGGGCATACCCAGTGGAGTGGGGAAGGGTCATTGCTGCTCTCCTTAATGACATCATGATGGGAGGGCCAGTGCCAGAATCCTGGAAAGGGGCGGTGGTGGTCCCGATTTATAAAAAAGGGTGTAGAGAAACCCCGGGGAACTACCGCCCTATAAGCCTGATAGACTCCACCCAAAAGATAGCTGGTAAAGCTATACTTGGAAGGATTCTTCAGTGGGTGGAGGAGAATAAAATCCTATCGGACTTTCAGGCAGGTTTTCGGGCAGGAATGGGGACATTAGAGCAAGTGTTTAGGATGGCACTTTTGGGGTGGAAGGTGGTGGAGCTAGGCAAGGGCAGTCTTTATCTGGCCTTTATAGACCTGAAGACTGCCTTTGACCTAGTCCCCCGGGAGGAGCTATGGAGGGTCCTTCATGAGCTGGGATTACCCCCCTACATCTTGTCCCTCCTCATTAGTCTCCATGCCCACACCTTTGCCCAGGTCCGCTGGGGGAAAAACGGAGAGCTCACGGAGAAAATACCGGTGTCCAGGGGCGTCAGACAGGGATGCGTCTTGGCGCCCACCCTATTTTCACTATATGTGAATGGGGTGGTAGAACATCTCCAACAGGAACCAGCCGACGCCCCCTGTCTCGGTGGAGTCCGGATCCCCACTCTGCTTTTTGCGGACGATACTCTTTTGATCTCGAAGACTCCCCAAGGCCTCCAGAAATTGCTAACACGTTTTCAGGAGTTTTGTGCTGCAAAAGGTTTATTAATAAACGTGGACAAAACTAAATATTTAGTCCTAAACCCACCAAGAAAATTGGGTCGTCCACCTATGCTTAACTCTGTTGCCCTAGAGAAGGTATCCGAATTCGATTACCTGGGAATTCGAATAACGGATAGAATGTCTTGGGCAAACCATATCGACAAAATGGTCCTTAACCATAAGAGAGTGGGAGGAGCTCTCTTGAGGGAGTTCCGGGCTTCATCTAGGAAATCACTCACCCCAGTAATCAATATCTACAAGGCTAAGGTAGTGACATCAGCCTTGTATGGGGCAGAACTGTGGGGCCATTGCCGATTGGATGCCCTGGTGACAGCGGAGAGCAAGGTACTAAAATCCATCATTGCTGTCCCCCTGAGCACACCAACTGTACGAGTGTTGTTGGACACAGGCTGTAAAAACATCAAAGATCAAGCCCAACTTCGCCCTCTCCTTTTATGGACACGGATTTGGAGGAGTGAAGAGTTAAAATCCTACGCTGATGGCTTGGGGGAAATAATGAGCTTGGGGGCTTGGACAAAAATAAGATGGTTGAGAGACACTAAAAGGCTATTGGAAAAAATTGGACTGGGGGACTGCTGGTCATCACGTTCAGCCCCCCCAAAAGAGGTTGTTAAGGCCCTTTTTTGGAAATGGGTGGCGGAGCGTCTAACTACAAATTTGAACCATTGCAAGTCCACGGCCGCCTTTTTATTAGTTAAAGACATTGTGGCTTTTGAGCCCTACTTGGACCTTATTACCCTCCCTTTTGATCGAGCCCTATATTTTAAATTTAGAGTTGGTTCCCTTCCGCTTGGTGCTGTGGTTTCAAATTGGAAATCAGCGTCTCATACGTCCCCTAATTGTGCTTGTTGTCCGAGTAGGTTAGAATCCATCGCACATGTCCTGTTTGAATGCCCGGATTATGCAAAGCCCAGGAGTTTTTGGCTGAAACCCCTTTGCCGAAACATGGGTACATGTAGCTACTTAGTAGCTTTACGCATCCTAACAACGGACACATCCCCCCCAATAGTATGTGGAACAGCAACATTTTTAAAACAGTTTTGGCTTATTCGCTGTAAGAGATTGTCAGTAGCGGTTTAATTCTTCTTTTAGCTAAATTATTATGGGCACTCTATGTCCTTTTATCTTTTTTAATGAGTTTCTTACTGATTTCTTAAAGTGATGCTTTTAGTACATTGTAATTGGTTGTATTGTAAGTGTGCTTATAAGATATCTCTGCATATCGAATAAAAGCTTATGACTGACAACAACCACAGGTCAGGAAAAATAAAGGAGGAAGAAGTAACAAGTTTGGGGATAACCCTGCAAAAAGTGCAATTTCCAACAAGTGTAAATGCGGGGTGGGCACCCACGAAAGCTGCAAAGTGCAGGGTGGGTACCTCCTGGCCAAAAAGAAGTGTAAATGCGGGGTGGGCACCCGTTGGCTTCAGGAGCATGGGGTGGAATCCAACATGCCAGGATTCCCCTCACATACTTCGTAGCTGCGCGCTACAGGTCACTAGCTCCCCTTCTTCTCCTGGACAGTTGAAATATAGCGCTCACGAGGTGCTGGAAAGATGGCGGAGGTCCAGAATGTAGAGGCAAAGCTGGGCAAGGTCAGCAGACCGAGAACAGCACACTAGGCAGAACAGCAATTCCTAGGAACAGTCAGACACAGCAAAAGGCAATCCTTCCAGCACAGCAGCATCTTCTCCTGAAAAGTCTCTTCCTGGTCCAGTGAAAGGCAGAGGGGAAGAGTTGGGTGCAGGCAGGCCAGCATGCAGGGAACCCCAAGAGCCAGCAGCTGGGTCCCGCGGGGGTTCCTCCTGGCAGAGTGCCCCCTCCAAGTAAGCACAAGTACAACAACAACATGGGTAACTGCCCCTCTATTTATATTACATTTCTTCCCTGACTGCCCCCTTCTAGAAGCTTCTGGAAGGGTCTTGGAGGTTCCAGTCCCAACTGTCTCTAGGAGGGGTGTCAATCACTTTATTTACCAGGCTTCCCTCCTCCTTTGTGAGCTGGGGCTGGGATATCAGACACACCACAGGGGGGCAGAGCCAGCATTGTACAGGGCAGGGACATATCTGTTCAGGGACAGGGGACTTCTCCTCCCACTACTTTAATTGCAGCCCTTCTATTCAGCCTAGTGCTGACTCACCCTGCCCTCCCTGGAGCCCCACACCTCACCAGCCCCGGTCACTTTCCAGAGCCAGACATGCAATACACATCTGACAGGCAGACACATAGCACACAGAAATGCCAACTTTAAAAGTGCCATTCCTAAAATAGTGAAGAGAAATCTGCGCACACCATTGAGCAGCATTTGATATTTCCATTCCAAACATACCAAACATGACAGACTTATTTTGTTCCATTTAGGAGTTATCTCATAAGGGGGGGCAGGCGTTCCCAATGTTAGCCTATGTAGGGCAGAGAGCACATTCACTCTGCACTGCTAAACAGTGCTAAAATGCCCAGAGTCCTAAAGCCACCAACACCATGTCAGGAAAAAGGCTAGGAGGAAGGCAAAAAGTTTAGGGATGACCCTGCAAAAAGGGCCAAGTCCAACAAGCACAACAGTCACAACACAGCTGAATTGTAAAAACAGTCCCCGAAACAGTCACCTGTGAAATCTGTACTGAGCCAAAGCACTCCTAAAACACTCATTACCAATGGGATAAGAAGGGGAGTCCAGATCATACATCATGGGTCAAAAGTATGTTTTCTGCAAACATGGAAAGCAAACATGCAAACAAATGAATATGGCAAACACAGTGGAAAACACATCAAAGGGGCAAACGTATATTTAACAACAGCACTCCAACTCACCAGTCAACTCACAATAGGCTATGGATGGTCTTCACCTGGAGACACCACAGCAAATATAATAAAGCACAAGAGTTATCAACAACAGCACTACCACTTCTTCAATGTGCAGACATAGCGGCAATGCCACGACGGGCAGAGATGCAGCCAATCTGTGAGAACATCTTCAATTCATACATATTAACCTAAATAATTTATGGCTACTCATGTACCACCTCAGGAGGCAGAGGAGAGCTCATTTGAAAAGGACAGCCCTCTGGGACCACATCACCAGGGATTGTGTACAGGGATTTTTCCTCGTGCAATATTTTCTGGTTGATTTTGTAAAAAAAAAGGAATTTTTTAAAAGAGGGGCTACTAAAACCACACTCACAGTAACCTGCTCGTACTATGCAGCAAATTGTATGTGCTCTTTGCCTGGGAAGAACTACATTAAACTATTTTCTCTTTTGAAGTATTTTTTAACATTCAGAAAAAATACCTATCAAGCAAAAACTTTATTGGTGAGCACATTATCTTACTGACTTCTACACACAATACACAACCTTGGCTTTTTCACTTGCAGTTCTTGCCAAATCAATATTCCCCTAGAATTGCATCATTCCAGGGAATAGGAGTCCGAAGGTTAATGTCACCTCAAGTAATATCACATTTTAAATTATGTCAAGAAAATCGGTAACCTGGTTCTACTGAATGAATGTTTTATGCTAGATGAAAACTATAATGTTTATTTTTCGATCTGAATCTCCTGAGATACCACCCAGTAAGGAGATATAGTAATTCAAAGCAAAGGTATCTAAAAAAGCAACAAAATATCCTTGGGGGGGGAAGCTAGTCTGAAACACCGGAACCATCCTTCTACATTACTCTGTAGAGATACTGAAGTTTCGTTCACCTCACAGAAGGTCTAAGAAACATCTAATAAACTCATCAGAAAATGTTGGAAAGCAGCCTCATAGCTCTGACTTGCATACTGTTCAATCCAAGATGGCCGCTTCAAGGGAGCCTTAACAGGCATGATTTTTTAAACTCTTGCAGTACTTTTAGTTTCAGTTTCTCCACATCCTCTGAAATGCCAGATGACATTTTGGAAGCACCCGTCCTCGTACTCCTTACATTATCCTCCTAAGCAACTCAATTAAGGAAGTTTCAACAGAAACTTAAGTATCTAAATGGTTTACCATGACAACCCTTTATGACACTCATATAATGACGACAGAGACATAAAAGTTTCACAACAAAATCAAATAGCATCTCGCAGTAATTAGGTTGCAGGATTGTATTGAGAGTAACTGATTCACTTTAAGTATAAATCACATGCCACAACACGATTGTAACTTTAACTAGGATTCAACAACATAGAGACATTTCAAACATCAACAGGAACCGTTGAATGCACACACATGCTGATGGAGATGCCTTCATCTGCTTCAACAATAACAGCATACACAAGTATTGACATTTAGTTTGATGGAGCGAGTTTCAGAATAATATTTTGTTTTGACTCGCAAAGTTAAACTTCCATAATAAAAATCGTATTAATTGATTTGTGGTGAATTATTAATCAACCTAGATTAAAATGCATTTACATGACACGAGGGATTAATACATGTGCTCTTTTGTTGCAAAAGCAAGTGTGTTGAAAATAATGAACTAACCTTGTCTATTGTCTTTGTCAGTATTAAATGCGGCTGTTCAATTAATGGCATGTACTTATTTTTGTGCTTATGTTATGTACTACGCCTTTTATGTGGCATACGTTTGTGGAGAATTCTGTGGCTTGTGCTTGAGCTAGGTAACATTATTAACGGGTTAATAATTGGCAAAAGGGGTGGGTAACAGAATGGGTCTCAATTCTCTAATTAATTGATGTCTTGTGTTTGTTTAAATAATAGTTTTCAAGTGAGGCCTAAAGAATGCAGTAAAGATGGTATTGCCCAGTCCTGTCCAGAGAGAGCAAGAGTCCTGCATGGAAACTTTTCCACGTTGAAAAAGATTTGCAAGCTCGAATGAACATTGTTTTACGTGCTCTTGGTGAGATTGACCCAAGGACAGGAAGAGGCAAAGTTTGACAAGCTAAGGAAGTCACGGCTTGTATCTTGAAAAATGTTTCTTTTTGAGGAAGCTGCGTGACTTGAGAATGAGAGACAATGGACTCTAAGAAAGCCCGTTCTAGGATTGGAGAAAAGTGGTGACACCATATGTGCTGACATCGATGAGAACGCTGGATGGCAGAGAAAAATATACTTTTAGTGAGATTAGCTAGGCAGAAAAGGTATAAAAATTGCCCCCATGGGCAGGAGGGCGCTTCTCGCTTTCTGATTCCAGAAGGGCGTGTCGTGCTGTTGGACTTTTGGCGCACGTAAGGATAACAGGGTTAAATGACTTTCTTTAGGTAAAGTGAGATTTAGACAGGGAAATAGATTTAGGGATTGGAAAACTGTTATTATGCTTTAACTCATACATGCTGATTTGCTTTAAAGATGTCAGTTCAATAATCCATTTTCTTTAATTGATGCTGTTTAATTTGCTAATAAATAAAGACTCTTAATAAAATGCTCATTCTTGAATAATAAAGATTAATAAAATTAGATTTTTGAAACGACAAGCTGGTCTTGTTTATTCATGGTCTAGTTACCATCAGCTGATCCATTTGCCTAAGTGACTTAATTAATAGTATAAATGCATAAAACCATGGTAAGAAATGATAAACTGCAGTTGTATATAAAATTGTAAATAGTTTATGAATAGGTTTATTAATTAGGTCACATGATTCAGTCGCCCAAAAATTGTCTCGTTAGTTAATGGGCCTTGTGAGTGATTTATGATTAATGGTGAGGATTGTGGAGTTAGGTAGCGTTGGTGAGACAGTTTTTCTATGGGGGCGCTGGATCATCCCAACTCCCTCATCTGGTGATTTCAAAATCACCAAACTACACCCAAATATTTTCAGCTAAAAGTTTAGTACCCTTGAACATGTTTTGATAATCACAGTATTAGTGTTTCTAAACTTTCGATTCTGCTGTTTGTTTGTAACTCTCATATTGTGACCTTCGAAACTCTTCTAATTCAATCTCTTTCTCCTGTTCTTTTCTGAGCTTGTAAATCCTCTTCTTTTCCCTAAGATACTTCTTTCTCTTGTGTAACATGCAACTAATTTTTACCAGAAATATCACAAAAACTATAGCTAATAAAGGACACATTATTTTGCCTAAAATTGAACTGCCAATCTCTTGAAACCAGGTTTTGATTTCTGCAAATCTTTTGCTTAAGTGTTCTAAAAAATCTTCATCTTCTAAAGGTACAATTTCTGAATGTAACTCTGTAATATTCTTGATATACATCTCAATATTCTGACTCTTATCTAGAATATATGTACAGCAATGCTGGACATGTACAATTCCACAAACTCCTCCCTCTTTTGCTAAAAGAATATCAAGGGCAAGACGGTTCTGCATAACCATCGATCTCATGGCAATAAGTTCAGTGTCAATTAATTGGAATCCACTAGTAGTATCAGTAGACAATCTGACAACAATTGTAGACATTTTTCTGATTTTAACTGCATTCAGGGTTATACCTACTAAAGGTATTACTGCACCAAAAATATCTCCCAAAATTTCTGAAAAACGTTCCCTTTTGAATCTACTCAGATGATTGCTAATTTCAAATGAACCTTTTGTATTTCTATCTACATGAAAAATCTTTGGAAAAACTAAACGGATATAGCAAGTGCCATACCAGTGATCTGTGAGATTATAATAGGCTTTATTTCCACACACAAAATAAATTCCTGGAAAAATTGGATCTTTACCACCTTTAAATCCCCAACCACCCAAGATCTGATAAGTGTCTTGGCATTGACTAGCACCCACAAAATAATTATCAAAAAAGAGTATTATCTCTTCGAATACAAAGCTTACCACTAACAGGTTTATCTATGTGAATAGCAACATTTCCAGTTTTACCATTAAGTTTCTCGTCCTCAATCTGCCAAAACTTAGATTTGGTTTGTTTCAGCATCTCATTTCTTTTATAAATTGCTCTTCTCTCTTCATCTAAATTTAAGAAAGATTTCTCTTCAGCTCTCAATTTACAAGTTAAATTGTTTCTAAAAGCATACTCATAAGTAAGTTCATTAGTTACAATGAACATTTCCCTCATCTGTTTAGCATAGTTATGTTTATTCAAGCTCTTGTCAACTTTTAAGTTAGCAAAAGTTTCGTTGTAATTTGAATAATAGTACTCAAAACGACCTGTTTGATAAAACTGACTAGCTATAACACTACAGGTTATTCCATAAGTAAGGGGAAGCATATTATATGTGACCCCCTCAGAAACAGAAACAGGTAATTTTACACAAATGTAGCAGTCTTTAACATCCATTACTTTAAAATATACAGATAAAAGTCTTGAAAAAGTATTACTAGAAAAATCACCAATAGATCTATCTTGGTGGATCTCCGGTTTGTGCTCAATAACTCTGTTAGACTTATCTACAACATTATTGCTATCTTGTTTAGCCACAGCTTTACTACTCATATTAGTCTTGTATTCTTCTTTATCAGTGCCAAAAGGAAATATGACAGCTAGAATTAAACAGACCAAAACTAATAAAATCACACATATAGAAGACATTTTACAACATCTACTTAAGATGGAACATCTCGAATTGCTATTAGTATAAGTATAAGGCATCTTTACTTTCTAACAATACTTTCTAACAAGAGCCTTACAAAAAAAATCAAAAATCAGAAATTTATATACACCCCCCTTTTTTTTTGTTTAACAAAAAAAAGAAAACCCTACTTTCTAACAGCTTTTCTTCGACCTTGCGTCTTACATCAATGTGTTTTTCCAGCTAACACAAATTATTCGACCTTGTGTCACCTAACACAATTTCTTCAGCCTTATGCCAAGCACAAATTTCAACTTTATATTGAAATAAAATCAATCATTGTCACTGGTATCATCCAAATCTTCCTGACTACTGCTATTCACCTCCACCACAGGTGGGATGATTATGTATGTCCACTCAGGGGACTTGTACTTGTGGTTAGGTTTCACTACTCTCTTTGCTCTACTGCTAATTACTTCTATTTTCCTTCCTACTTGAATTTTCTTGTCTGTATCTCCTTTTTGACTAGAGACTTCATTAACCTGCTCCTTTGATCTGTTTACTAATTTGAACTTTATTCTTTTGTGTTCATCAGGCCAATTATCTCCTTTTCTCGATATTTTCTTTGTTGGTTCAGATTGGTCACACTCTGCTCTCCAAGCTCTTTTTCTTGAACTTCTCAGTTCGGATTCATTGTCGCTTTCATCTGATTCAGTATCTGAGATTTCAAATTTAAATCTTGGTTCTTATTTACTAGGCAGTTTTACTCTCTTAGGAACATCATCCTTATATCTGGTACTCGAAATTTCGTCTTCTTCTTCTTCTTCAATCACTTCCAACTTCCCAGTTTCAGAATTTTCGTTCCTGCCTTCAGAGCTTCCAATCTGCTTTTCAATACTCTCCTGATTTTGAATCTCTACCTGATCAGACTCTTTTTCTGCATCTTTTTCTAGAAGATCTTCATCATCTTCAGAGTCTTGTATCACAATTTCTTCAATTTCTTCATTCAATGCCTCATTCGCATTTGAATTTTCCAGATGTCGACTTTCCTGTCGATCTTCAGTATCTGGATCTTTTTCAGGTTCTTCTTCAGAATCTGAATCAGCTGTAGTATCACCTTCGTCAGGATTTTCAGGTGGAGGTACACGAATGGTGTGACTTGCATGAATCCACCTCTTCAAACCCTTACATTTTACGGCATTAGTTGTGACAAGTATCACCTGTCTTGCCTTCTGCGACCTCGGTACTAGGCAGTTTCTTCTCCGGTGAACTTTTGTCCTCACCCAGTCACCGGGTAACGGATCATGAGCTTGTTCCTTTTCTCTTGTTAACACTTCAGTTCCCACCTGATGGAACACAGAAGTCACGACGTCAGAAAGGTTCTTGCAATAATCCAAAATAACGCTATCATTAATGCTCATTATTTTGCCAACTGGTACAAAGGCTTGTCTCATGACCCTGCCCATGAGTATTTCATGTGGACATAAACCTGTCTTTTTATCTGGAGTACTTCTCAATGACATCAAAACAAGTGGAAGTGCATCAGTCCACTTCATCCCTGTAGCTAAACACATTTTAGCTAATCTATTCTTAATTGTGCCATTCACTTGCTCAACAACACCTGATGCTTCTGGTCTGTATGCACAATGCAGCTTTTGCTTAATATTCAGTGCTTCACAAACCATTTGTAACAATCTGTTTTCAAAATGTGTTCCTCGATCAGTCTCAACCGTCACTGAAAAACCGTACCTTGGTATGATTTCCCTTAAAAGCAATTTAGCCACAGTAACTGAATCATTGTGACGTGTTGGGAACGCTTCCACCCATCTCGAAAACAGACAGATAATCACTAGGACATATCTCAATCCATTGTGGCGTGGCATATCAATAAAATCCATTTGCAATCTGGTAAAAGGACCACCCTCCCGTCCTATGGTTCCCATGCTAACAACTGTTTTTCTGTTTGGGTTGATCTGTTGACAGATTAAGCATCTCTGACAAAAAGATTCTGCAATTAGTCTGAACTTTGGATTGTACCATGTCTGCCTAAACAACCTAATCATTGAGTCTCTTCCAATGTGTCCTTGACCATGAAACATTGTAGCCATGTCAGCAATCATGCTATCTAGCATAACTGGTCTGTCATCTTTGTAAACCCAAATTTCATCTTCCTCCCGCTGTCTGCAACCTGCTTTTAACCATTTGTCTTTTTCCTCATCATCTGCCTCATCTTGTAAATCTTTTACTCCTTGCCATGTCTCAACTACAGATGTTAGCATAAGTGAGTTCAAAACATGTTCATTGTTTTTCTCCCAATTGATTGACATATTATTTTTCGCACAGAACCTTGCAATCTCATCAGCATAAGCATTTCCTTTTGTAATATAGTCCTCGCCCCTTTTATGTGCTGTACATTTCACGATGATACAAAAGGGGATGATGGACGGAGCGTTTGAGCAAATCAAACACTCACCCCCAGTCAACTGCTCTGGGTTTAATCCATCACCATTCTTTAGCCCACTCAGCCACCCCAGTTCAGACATGGCCATATACAAATCAGTCTGACCCTGTGCCTCATGGGAACAGTCCAGCCCGAACTGCCAAGCCATGTCTTCCCTGGACCGGAAACAAGCATCCAGGGACCGGTTTCGGATTCATAATCCTCATCAGCCAGGCTATCTTGAATCCAGTTGCCAAGTGAGCAAGGGACTCACATCTGAGCATACCCTGCCACACTTAGGGCGAACAAAGCGAAACAAAAGGGGATGATGGACGGAGCGTTTGAGCAAATCAAACACTCACCCCCAGTCAACTGATCTGGGTTTAATCCATCACCATTCTTTAGCCCACTCAGCCACCCCAGTTCAGACATGGCCATATGCAAATCAGTCTGACCCTGTGCCTCATGGGAACAGTCCAGCCCGAACTGCCAAGCCATGTCTTCCCTGGACCGGAAACAAGCATCCTGGGACCGGTTTCGGATTCATAATCCTCATCAGCCAGGCTATCTTGAATCCAGTGGCCAAGTGAGCAAGGGACTCACGTCTGAGCATACCCTGCCACACTTAGGGCGAACAAAGCGATACAAAAGGGGATGATGGATGGAGCGTTTGAGAAAATCAAACACTCACCCCCAGTCAACTTATCTGGGTTTAATCCATCACCATTCTTTAGCCCACTCAGCCACCCCAGTTCAGACACGGCCATATGCAAATCAGTCTGGCCCTGTGCCTCATGGGAACAGTCCAGCCCGAACTGCCAAGCCATGCCTTCCCTGGACCAGAAACAAGCATCCTGGGACCGGTTTCGGATTCATAATCCTCATCAGCCAGGCTATCTTGAATCCAGTGGCAAAGTGAGCAAGGGACTCACGTCTGAGCATACCCTGCCACACTTAGGGCGAATTTTCTCTGGTAACTGAATTCCATCAATTAATCTTTTAATCAAATCAGCGTTTCTTATTGGATTTCCCGCAGAAGTTAAATAACCTCTTTGAGACCAGAGCTAGCCATAGTCATGAACTACGCCATATCCATACTGACTATCAGTCACTATGGTAACTTTTAAGTTTTGACCTCTTTCACATGCACGAATCAAAGCAATCAATTCTGCTACTTGAGCTGAACGAATTCCTTCGAGACAAGAGGCTTCAACTACATCTGCAACTGTGCAGACAGAATATGCTGCTCTCAGAACACCTTCATCTGTTCTCAAGCATGAACCATCAACAAAATAAACAAAATCTGATTCAGGTAACGGGACATCTTTAATGTCCTGTCTGAGTTTAGTACAGTATTCTAAAACATCTAAGCACTCGTGATCAATGTCCTTCTCATTTCTGATTTCTCTTACAGTACCATCAGGCAACAATGTGGAAGGATTTAAATTCACACATCTTGCAATCGATACATTATCTGATCCCAGAATAACTTTCTCATATTTAGTTAACCTGTTACTTGTCAAATGCTGTGTTTTGCTTCTGGTAAGAAGAATTTCAACTGAATGGGGTACATATACCTTTACAGGGTATCCCATTATTATTCCCTCACTCTGTTCAAGGCTTACACTTGTTGCAGCTACTGCTTTTAAGCAGCCAGGTAATGCTTTTGCAACAGGATCAAGAACTGCTGAGAAATAAGCTATTGGCTTTCTCAGTTTTCTATGTCTTTGAATTAGAACTGACAATGCACATCCTTCCCTTTCACTGCAATACAGCTCAAACTCTTTTTCGTAATCTGGCATACCTAAAGCAGGTGCTTCACACAGACTTCTTTTTAACTGCTCAAAGGCTTCCAACTCAGTTTCTGTTAGAATAATCGGGTCTTTAATGTCTGCTTTTGTCAGTCTCTGCAGTGGTTTTGCAATAACTGAAAATCCACTAATCCAATGGCGACAATAGCCAACCATTCCTAGAAATATTCTGACTTGTCTCTGTGTTTTTGGAGCTTGCATTCCCTGAATCATTTTAATTCTCTCAGTTGTCACTTGCCTAATTCCTTTTGCAATTCTGTGACCAAGGTATTTTACTTCTTGTTTGCAAAATTGTAATTTTGCAGGAGACACTTTATGTCCCTCATCTGCCAAATGATTTAAAAGAGTAATGGTATCTGTTACATAGTTATCTCGTGTGTTTTTGCAGCTACAAGGAGGTCGTCAATGTACTGCACTAATGTCGATTTTCCAGGTAAATCTAGATTCTCCAAGGATTTCTTTAGCAACTGATTAAAAATAGATGGGCTTTCTGTACACCCCTGTGGGATACGACACCATGCAAAGATACGGTCCTGGAACCTGAATGCAAAACTTTGCTGGCTTTCTGGATGCAATGGAACTGTGAAGAATGCATTACAGAGGTCAATGACCGTATACCATTCTGCATCATGCGGAATCTGATAAAGAATTACTGCTCGGTTTGGAACAACTGGAAAACATGGAACAACTATCTGATTAACCTTTCTCAGGTCTTGTACAATCCTGAAAGGTCCGTTTGGCTTTTTGATTCCCATAATCGGTGAATTGCATGGGCTACTCTCAATTTCTTTTAGAACACCTTGTTTTATACATTTTTCAATTACAGGTATAACACCTTCAATAGTCTCTGCCTTCATTTTATACTGAGGAATGTTTGGAAAATCTACTCCTTGCTTTACTGTAATTTTAACTGGGTCTACATTTTTCATCAAACCCATCTCACTTCCTGTGAGATCCCAAATTTTAGCATTGACTGTCTCTTTTAATTCTTCATGAAGATTGTTTTTATCAAATGCAGGAAATAATTTACTTTACTCTGCTTCAACCATTAACATCGTTAATCTGTAAAGCCCATCTTCTTCTTGAGTTTGAAGCTCTATACCATCCGGTGAGCAATATATTTTGCAGTTCATTTTGCAGAGTATGTCCCTTCCTAACAAGTTTACAGGACTGCTGTTACAGACTATAAATCTGTGTTTATCTTTAAATTTGACAATTTCAACTTTTACTGGTCTGTTAAATCTGTTTTAATTTGCTGATTAGCTACTCCAACTACTTGGATCTTGTCCCCAGAGAGAGGTAGGTTTTCTATTTCCACTGATCTAACAGTAGAACGGGTAGCACCAGTGTCCACAAGAAAAGTGATTTCTACATCATTCACCTTCCCATTTACAAATGGACCAGCCTGATCTACCTCAAGAGTGGCTCCAAGCACACACTCTTCCTCCTCTCTCAGGCATCGCCATAAGTAATCATCAGAATCACTCCCTACATTTTCATTCAACAAATACTGTTGAGAAACATTTGACACATTCACTCGTGGTGATCTGTTTACCTGTTCACCTCCGCAGAATCCCGTTTCTGTATTGTACCTCTGCACATTTACACAATTTGGAAGTGGCGGTTGTGGAATCTGACTCTGCTGATTCACTGAGATATCTAGAGAGAGAGTACCCCACTGTCACCAGGGAACAGGGTACACTGACAATCAGTCAAAGAGAAGTCCCTGGGTGAACATTCATGTACACCCAGGGACTTCTCTTTGACTGATTGTCAGTGTACCCTGTTCCCTGGTGATAGTGGGGTACTCTCTCTCTAGATATCTTTAAAGAACAGCCTTGTGCTGGAGAGTCGAGGTTTTTATTGTGTACACAGACTGACCTAGTTTTTCCTTCCAAAAAAAACTCCCAGTCAGGTGTCCAAATATATAATGGACTCACTGAAGACCTTTGGCTTCAGCGAAGAGCAATTGAATAAAATACTCAGCTCTAATCGAGGGGCCAGTAATATAACAGTAATCCCAAATGGGGGTGAGAAATGGAACCAATTGGTTAATCTCAAAAAGAAAATAATCCGAACCGAACTACATGCTGAGTTTATGACGCAATACGTAAGGGCCGGCACAATTCCTATAGGGCTCCAAATACGTAATGAACCAGGGCTCTTTGTAGACAATCCAAAATTTCTAGAGACATGGACATTTATCTGCAACAGGTGTAGTAGAGATCTCATGCTCTTAATAATCGAAACAGCTCAGAGCACCATTCTAATAGAAATGCAAGAGATGGAAAAATTAGAAAAAACTCTATTAGACAGCAATGTAGTTGAGGAGGCGAAAAAGAAAATAGAAGAAATTAATCAAGATATGAACGGGTACTGCGAATATTTAACAAACCGCAAAACACAAAAACTTAGGAAGGATATAAATAAATTCACACAAGAAGTAGTATACCCTTTCCTAAAAAAAGATTATTATACAGAAAAACCAGACATGACCAGGACTGAAGGCCCTAGAGTTAGGTTCCAACAAAGGAGACCAAGGCACTACAATTTCTCGGGTACATCTGAGAGTAGTGGAGAAGAAGAGATACACAGTAGAGAGGAGGAAGAGTATGATGGACCTAACAGAGAGTACGAGAAAGCTTTTTTAGATCAGCGCCCACAGAAAACTCGGGAGGGTTTCCGAGGCAGAGGGAGAGGTCAATACACAAGGAGACTGGTCCAGAGAGAACAGGAACAGGAGTACAAACAGAACCAGGCCCCTCAAGAATACAAAAGAACCAGGAACAAGGTGTACTGGCGTTAGAGAAAACACCTATCATTAACCTGTCCCACAGAACATTAACTAGGGTTGAGCAACAGGTCCTGGGAATGGGATTCAACTTTGTACCTACCATGGGCATAAACAAATTTCAACTTGAAAAAGATCTGAGAGCCTTCTTTCGAAAAATTCGCCTCCGTCGGTTCTTTGAGAACAGACCCACTAGGGAAGCACCTCAAGACTCAGGTTTGAGATCAAGGTCCACTTTTACCCCAAGTTTAGGGATGGTGGATAAAAATCTGGAAATTTTTGAATCAGTGGTAAAATTAGAGATAGGGATACTGCTAAACAAAAAACATTTTCAGGAACATAATATCACCAGAGCGCAGAGAGAGGCCATAGATTCCTTGTCTAAAGACACGCGGATTACAATCAAACCCGCTGACAAGGGGGGAGGAGTAGTAGTTCTAAGCACTGAGGACTATGACAAAAGAGTGATGGCCCTTTTATCAAATGAACTACATTATATGAGAGTGTCCCAGAACAAACTCGAAACTCTAAAAAAAGATGTGGAGATATTGCTCCAACAGGCATTGACTGATGGAAAAATAACTGAGGAGGAATGGAAATTTCTACACAATACAAACCCTAAGACACCAGCATTTTATGGACTTCCTAAAGTCCATAAAAGCTTAGATAACCCTCCCCTAAGGCCTATAGTTGCATCAATTGATTCTTTGCTAGAACCGTTGAGCAAATATGCGGACAGGTTTTGGAAACCCTTAGTGGAGAAGCAGAAATCCTATATTAGAGATACTGCTGACATGATAGCCAAAGTAGAAGGAATGGATTTCAATGGAGAGAATGAACTCATGGTGACTCTCGATGTAGAGTCACTCTACACAAATATACCTCAACGAGATACTATTGAGGTAATTAAGACCTTACTAGAAGAAACGGAAATTGTAGGAGGAAATAAGGAGTTCATAGTACAGTGTGTCTCCATGGTACTCCTTAATAATATCTTCCTATTTAAAAAGGACCTGTATATCCAACGAAAAGGGACCAGCATGGGGCCACCTGTGCGCCAAGCCTGGCCTGTATATACGTAAGTATGTTTGAAAACAAACATATTTACAATGAGGTAAGCCCATACTATGAAAATATTCAAAGTTGGGCACGCTTCATAGATGATATCTTCTTTATTTGGCTTGGGACAGAAGAACTCTTAGAAGAATTTCTTTCCTGGTTGAATCTAGGGGATGTGAACCTGAGGTTCACAGCTGCTTACAGTAGGAATAAAGTGAACTTCCTAGACATCTGTATAAAGAACCAAGAGAAGCAACTCAAGGTAGAGCTGTATAAAAAAGAATCTGACCGCAACACAGTGCTGCACTATGGAAGTTATCATCCAAAAAGCCAAAAAGATTCCATCCCCTTCGGAGAATTTCTCCGTCTCCGGAGAAATTGTACCGAAATAGAGGACTTCTACAACATGCAGGAGAGATGAAACAAAAATTCAGAGATAGAGGCTACCCTAAAAAGTTGATTGAACATTCTCTAAAAAGAGCTAGATACTATGACAGGGACTGCCTGTTGACCAAAAAAGATAAAAATAAAACACAAGAGAAAATAGTAATGGTAAGCCAATTCTCAGTAATAGCCAATCAGGTGAAGAACATCATAAACCATAATTGGAAAATCCTCAATGATGGAGCTGAAATTGCCCTTCAACGCCCTCTGTATGCATACAGGAAGAATAAAAACTTGAGATCCAACTTAGTCCATACATACAGGGATGATGTTATAGAAACCCAAACTACCCTAACAGGAACCAAAGCAGTAGGGAATCACAGATGCGGCAATTGCTGCATATGTGATTTATGTATGGTCACCAAAAAGGTGGAACACAATGGAGCCACACAAGTAATCACTACCCTCAACAACTGCAAAACCAAAAACGTAATATACATGATCCTATGCCCATGTAACCTGGCATATATAGGAGAGACAGGCAGGGAATTGCGGTTACAAATAGGAGAACATAAATCCGCAATTAAAAATAATAAGGAGAATGCACCACTAGTGGCACATTGGAGAGAGAAGGGACACACCGAGAAAGACTTGAAATGGGTCATCCTAGAGAGGATAAAGGAACAAACTAGGTTAGGAAATAGCAAGAATAGGAGGAAACAGCAGGAACAATGGCTCATGGTAAAATTCAACACCATCAGATGTGGTCTGAATTCAAGAGAAGAGTGGGACGCCCTAATATGAATGTAATGGACTAGAGAAAAGTTTAACAATGAGAGGTAACCTTAGACGCTAGAAAACTATGAACCAATACAATAGAGCAGGCAAACTTAAACAATTACCCATCTAAAATATAAAGGATTACCAGGGGGGGGGGAAACCTTTCCTTCTTTACTACCAGCCCCATAATAACTAAAAATGGTTGAAATAAAAGACACTACCTTGCTAATTCGGGGGGCTAATAGTGGGTAACGAATTGTCCCCTAGTTAATATCTAAAAAATATAACCAGGTCATCTTGGGAAGCAAATGTAACGGCAAATAAAGGACACAGACTGCTTAACACGAACACCACCAGGGAATAATATCATCTGTAGAGACAGGAGGTAAAAACAATATATTGTGCATATCAACTCCCGCTAATTAACTTCCCCTTGTAAATATAATACATTGACACCGGACTGTAAAAACTAATGTATAAACGGAGCAAAAGAGGAGAGGCAAAAACCGGAATAAATTCTCAGATATAACGAAAATAAAACAAAATAAAACAATATACCTAAATTTATTAAATAACATCTTTAGTTGAGCGAGTAAGGTGTATATTAAATAAAAAATATAGGTTACGTAAATATACGGAGTGCAATCACTGCATAAAAAAGAACAATATTACCATCTTAAGATGGCGCCACTATTTGCCAAGGTTATCCCATGTAAGCGCATGCGCGCGATTCGGGTGCAATCAATTAGCCATCCGCAAACCCACATAAATATAGCGTTCTGCGGTCCCTGTTGTCAAAGGCGAGAGGACGAGGCAGAAGCGCGATTTTCTAATGAAAAAGGTAAGAGCGGGACACCAACTAGATGGAACATGGGGCTAGTCTCTCTTTTTTGTAAAGTCGTGACCGTCGAGCGGGTTTAGGAGGGGGACCGATCCGGTAAAATACTAAAATGTCAAAAAGCCCCGAGTGTACTGAGATAACTAACAGAGAAGATAACGGGGAGTGCGACAACTTAACTATATAACAGCAAGAGGAGGGTGGACCCGTCCCTGAGAACTAAACAAAACGCCAATAAATAGTAAATAGCGAAAATAATATACTCGAGATAGTTCACCTACCGCTAACCCATTTGAGGGGTTGGGATATGCAGGATAGCCCAAAGTGTACATAGAGAGCTTAACCCATCAAGCACCAGATTATACAGAGAGACACTAAAACCAGTGAGCCGAAGTGGGGGAGACCTAATGTAATTAATAAATGAACATCAGAAACACATACATATTCGTCCGTTTATCTATCCTTTCAGGACATATCCAGTTCACTGATGAAACTGCGTGGATATATGCCCGTCCAAGATAAGTTTTAATAATTTTTAAGGTAAGACAGGTTTAAAGTGTTACTGTTGGTAAAATAGAGGAAATTAAATATGTATAATAGAGGGGGACTCAGCTCTTTCAACATCATTAAAACTCTAATGTGACATCCCTTGTCCAAACAGATAGGAAACTCAGCGGACTGAGAAGAGTGGAAGTACCATTATACACCACTGAGATAGGAGAGAAGCTCATTACCTCCGCTCTCTACATTTTATAAATAAGGTAATTAGCTTAAACATACAAGTGGGGATAAGGGGCTAGTGGTCTCAGAAAAGAGGAAAATATGACACAAAGCCACATTAGAGCAAGAAATAGTATTATGTCTTCTTATTTTGATCAGATCTCTATGTAGCTGGCTCAAGAAAAGTGAAAGTGCCAGGACAGACTAACAAGGAGAATAAGAAACATACCACTACCCTTGTTTTAGATCACAGAGGTAAATAGCCTCACCTGTCTAGTACATAATAGAGAAAGAACTTATGTCATGACGAAACTGAGATTATCCTTTATGCCCTCACTAGGAAATCTGAAATTTCTATTAGAAGCCAGGACTTGAAACTCCAAACTACGCCAACAGAGGTGTCCTGCCCTTAAACTTACATGGTAAGACCTTAAAAAACTAAGAATAGTTTACTCTGATGAAAGCTGTATCATGATAAGACCTAGATAAGGCCCCCAGTAGAATATTTGGCCTAAGTTCCCGACCTATTTCCACACCAAAAAAGGAAACGGAGGGACATTAGATGATGATATGCTCTCTTAAGATAAATTGTATGAGCCACGCAGATATTGTGCATATACTATGAGTGCGAAAATACAACCTTTTATTGGAGAAAGGCTATATGTATGGAATAAATGAAGTAAATTCACATTTAATATAAAAATGTGACAAACCGATAAAACTATAAGATATAAGAGAGGATGTATAATTAAATGTGTGACAAGACTTTGAAACTATTCTATAATGACGTGAACTATTAAAAAACAGTGATACCTTGCTTTTTCAAAATATATTCACAGAAAGGATGTTCTAGCAACAGCCTTTTGAAGCCGGTGACCCCAAAGAAACGGCAGTCCTGAGGAAGGTGCTACAGTATCTATTGTTCTACGCACCAAAACGCGTCGACGCATTTGTGTTTCATGTAGAATCCAAACTAGGTCCAGTGAACAATTGATACACTTATAAAAGTAGTACTATTGATGTCACTTCCTTATGAACTAATGACCTTTGGATCAAATAATTGAGAGTGGTAGTAATATCATTAAGCCACGTTATGCAGGGGTTCGTTGAAAATTGCTTTGTGTCTTTTATATTATAGAAATTCTTTTTACTGTAACTTTATGTATTTTTTGCATGTGATTTTTGCTTCAAATGATTCTGATGTCTAATATTTGATCTAATAATCTGGGTGCATATATAATGAAATGTAATGAACTGTGATGATTGATTGCTTTGATTAACTGTTTTTATTATATTTTTTCAAAGATCGCCCTTTGAAATTTTAATTTGTTATTGTGTATAACTTGTTATATATTTTTATTAAAAAGACTGTGAACGTTCCTATTTTTAGTGTGGAAATTTAAATTCTTTGGTTTAGTTTCCAAGCTCGATGATAGAGTGCTTAGATAATACAGGTATGGAGTTTTAATAAGGCCATACATGAATGTTCACCCAGGGACTTCTCTTTGACTGATCTGCTGATTCACTACCTGTCACTGTAGCTGTTGCTGTAGCTGTTGCTGCAGATTTATCTCATTCTGCATCTGCGGATTTAATGATGCATTTTTAAAATTTCTGGCCGGATTTTTACATTCGCGCTTCCAGTGTCCAATTTCGCCGCAATTAAAACATGGGAGTTTTTGCTTTAATTCCTCAATATTTCCCATTAATTTTTGCTTATTAAAATGACCTTTAAATTTACCTTGATTCTGATGAACATTTTTGTTCTCTAAGGTTGCTATTTGCTGTTCAGCTACCTTTACCTGTGCCCACATTGCCTTTTCTTTCAGCTTCTTTTGCTTCGCATCTATTTCATCACTGCAATATTTTGCTTTTCTCAAAATATCATCAACCGAAAGTGATTGCCAGCCAACTATTCCAGACCTAACCATTTCACCAATTTCAGGTCTTAAGCCATAAACAAATCTGTAAATAAAGTGGCTCATGTCCTTCTCATTCAATTTTTCATAACCACTATATTGCTTAAATACCAGTAATAATCTTTCATAGAATGAATGTACAGATTCTTTTGGCTCTTGATTTGTTCTATCAATTTTAACCCAATCAACTCCTTTTGGGGGAATCTTGTTTTTCAACCAGAAAATTACCTTATCATACAGATTCATAACATCTGCTGAAGGAGCACCTGTTACTCTATCTCGGAGAGTTTCTTCTTTGGGCCAATCTATAGAAATTTTACATTCTGTCCAAAGATCTGACGGGACAACTATGTCAAAGAATCCATCAAGATCAATCCACAGAACTTTTGAGACCCTAACAAATCTGTCTACCTGTCGATACCATTCCACAGGTTTTTCTCTCAGCCGAGGAAAATCATTTGTAAACAGTAAAATGTCTTGTCTTGACCAAGGAACATGTACATATCCACCACCAGCAATTTCTCTCATTGGAAACTGACCAGCTACTTCTCCGGGAAACATCCTTTACAACGCAACTTTTACCACGCAGTGCTATTACAACGCAGGTTTTACAACTAAAACCATTACAACGCATTGCGCTGGGGGGGCGCTCGAGGATAGGGAATAGATTTAATTTACTATCCAACACCTTCCCTAGTGTCCACGGGGACTGGAGTTGGAATAGTAAATTAAACTATTCACTATCCAGCACCCCAAAGCGCTATACGTTGTAATGGTATGCGTTGTAAAAACTGCGTTGTGACAGCATGCGTGGTAAAAGCATGTGTTGTAGCGTCATACATCCACTTCTCCTCTTTCTCTCCTTTCTTCCTCTCTTTTCTTAGTCCATTTTACTCTCCACTTACTTATTTCACCCAATCTTTTTAGGAACACAATTAATTCTTTTATGTGAATAATTCTTCCAGTGGTATTCATGCTCTCAATGTCTTTTTCAGAGAAATCCACTCTCTAACTCTTTCCCAAATTTTTGGTCTACTCAAATCAATCTCCAATTCAGCAGCTAATTCCTCTAATTGATCATACTTTGTTTTGTTTTCCATTGTATACTTTTGCAAATAAACAATAATTCATCATCCTGATATTGCTTTAAATTGTCAGGTCCAATTGTGCCAATAATTCTTCCAAATCTGCCTTCAGTTTTGCGACATCAAGTAATTTAAATTCTGAGCTCTGTGGGGATTGCGTTAAATCTACTTTATTTATGCTCTTCTCCGGAGTACCAGAATCAGATTCTGCACCAGATGTAGTTTTATTCGAGAAGCTTTGATTAAAAGTTAAATCAGGCATCATTGTTTTCTCTCGATGAATTTCTGATTAATCTGAATAAAAATTTTCAGCCACTTTCTGAATTTCAGCATTTAAAGGAATAGTCAGAGCTGAGGGCCCGATTCACAGAATGAACTTAAGGCTAAATCCTAAACTTACTACTTTTTGGTATTCACAGAATGCACTTACTACTTTCGGGATTCACAGAGTGAACTTACTACTTTCGGGATTCACAGAATAAACTTACTACTTTCGGTATTCACAGAATAGATTTAGGACTACTAACTCTAAGTCCGAACTCGGGCCGTAAATTCCGGCCCGGAGGCGGAGCTTCCAGCTTGGGGGTGGAGCTTGTGGCCCGGAGGCAGAGCTTGTGGCCCAGAGGCAGAGCTTGCGGCCCAGAGTTGGAAATTTCAGCATGGCAAAAATCCCCACCTCCGAGTCAGAAGCTCCGCCTCCAAGCCGCAAGCTCCGCCTCCGGGCTGGAAGCTCCGCCTCCGGGCCACAAGCTCCACCCCCAAGCCGGAAGCTCCGCCTCCACGCCGGAATTTACGGCTCGAGTTCGGACTTAGAGTCAGTAGTCTTAAATCTATTTAGTGAATACCGAAAGTAGTACGTTTATTCTGTGAATCCCGAAAGTAGTAAGTTCACTCTGTGAATCCCGAAAGTAGTAAGTGCATTCTGTGAATACCAAATAGCAGTAAGTTTAGGATTTAGTCTTAAGTTCATTCTGTGAATCGGGCCCTGAGTGTCTAATTTCTCTTTGATCAAATACTGGTTGAACAGGTCCAATTGTTACTGGTACCGTTACTGCTTCCCTACTTTTTGTTAACTGCTGTATTAACTCATCTTTTGATCGGAAATATTCTGAAGTATTTGGGATTTCCTCACATCTTTCTGGTCTCATTACATTTCTTGTGGTATCGTTTCTATGAACTGGGGTTTCAGCATAATTTCTATTTTCACCAGACATACTGGAGTTAGATCTTGTTTCTACTCTTTCAGGAGTTTTTGCATTATTTGGATTTAATCTGGGTGATGCCTCATCAATGATTTCTCTAGGAGGAGCACTTGGTGAAGTTCCTGAAGGAACCATCGGGGAAGTCCATGTACAAGCTGGTTGATAAGGAGGAGGCTTTTTCGGTTTCGTAATATAAATTTCTTCTAAAACTGCATCTTCTAATTCACTTTTTTCAGCATTATTATTTTTCTTTTGGGCTTTATTCTGACTAATTACCTCGCCAGTTCTTGCTGGATACAAACCATCACATGCACCACGTCTCCATCGACGCATTCAATCTTCATGAGTTTCTCTATTTATGTCTAATCTAGTACCTCTTGTTATGCCTTTATTCTCTCGTTCCAATTCAAACATCTCATTCTCCCATTCAGCTAAAGCCTCAAATTGTGTAGGTCTAGGCCTTGGATCAAGAGTCATCATTTTGTCTCTTAAGTTTTTCATAACTTTAATGTTAAACGATCCATCTTCCGGCCATGCTAAAACACCATCATTCTTGGTATATTCCATCCAATTCTCAATCCAAAGGCAAGTATGATAACCATATTCACCTTGCATATAAGATGCGGGTGTCTTATACTTATGAAGTAATCTTCCACCTCGCGTTTTAATTTTCTTGTCAGGTTTCAATTTATTTTTCAATTTCTGAAACCATGAAAGCTTCTTTTTCTCTTTAATGTAATAATAATCCATGTTTTAAAAAAATTCCGCTTACTTTAGAATAGATCGTAAATGTTTCCTGGTTATTCCGCAAAACCAACCAATCCGTGAGCGAAACACACCAACAAGCCAATTAGGTTAAGCTATGTCACCACCTTGTTCAACCAATAGAATTTCTGCTTTCAGGATGAACCAACCAGCTGTCAGCTCGTCTTAGTCACGTGAGCCAATCAGTGCGCTTGCTGTGACGTATGCTAGCCAATCACAGCGCGGACCCTGTGACGTACACTGCCGCTGCAGCTTCACTTCTCTCACTCCTTGAGCTCACCCCTCCTTCACAAAATATTTTTACAGCGCCATGTTAACAAAATTTTTCAATGAAATTCAGTCAGTAACTCCAGAAAAACAAACCATTTGTCTGATTCGCTAAAATAAAGTGATAGCTTTTCAGTCACTCAAATATTCTTTTACGTGGAATAGACAACGCTATTCTCACAGAATATTTAAATTCGTTGATAAAGTAAGTAGCCTTACTCTACTCTACCCTTCTTGCAGGTAATAACGAACTTGTTTCCCTCTGAATGCACATAAAGTGACAATTCAAAGTTTGACTCGATCGAATATTACTAACTCATTTACGTAGATTCAAACTGAAAAATCCCTAACCATGTATAAATGAATCTTGGCAGGACTTTAACCAACCAAAGAAAACCTCATTCACCAGTAAGATAAACAACGCTTCCTTACCCTTCACTCAAGCTTGAATAAAATGTACTACTCTTTTTCACAGTGAGTTTAAAAAAAGGCACCAAGTCCTTATACTCAAAGCTAGAATTTCATAGACAATCCTCACTATACATTCTACCTTGCACACCTAGAATCCCTAAAATTGTGCTGTACACGACAACACTAGTGATATATGACAATAACACTATTTTGAAACAGAACAAATGCACTGTGCAACTTCACCTGTTACACTACTCTAGCCGGCAAAACTAGGAGTTTTCACACTGCTGGAAAAAACCTTACGACTACATATAACAACTGAACAAACTCAACATATGTTAAACATCAATCCTATGTAATTACCATGTAGCATGACAGTTACCATAGCAACCGTAACTCTGCTACCAAGGAATTGATCCAGCACCCCTATAGAAAAACTGTCTCACCAACGCTACCTAACTCCACAATACTCACCATTAATCATAAATCACTCACAAGGCTCATTAACTAACGAGACAATTTTTGGGCGACTGAATCATGTGACCTAATTAATAAACCTATTCATAAACTATTTACAATTTTATATACATATCATTTCTTACCATGGTTTTATGCATTTATCATATTAATTAAGTCACTTAGGCAAATGGATCAGCTGATGGTAACTAGACCATGAATAAACAAGACCAGCTTGTCGTTTCAAAAATCTAATTTTATTAATCTTTATTATTCAAGAATGAGCATTTTTTTAAGAGTCTTTATTTATTAGCAAATTAAGCAGCATCAATTAAAGAACATGGATTATTGAACTGACATCTTTAAAGCAAATCAGCATGTATGAGTTAAAGCATAATACCAGTTTTCCAATCCCTAAATCTATTTCCCTGTCTAAATCTCACTTTACCTAAAGAAAGTCATTTAACACTGTTATCCTTACGTGCGCCAAAAGTCCAACAGCACGACACGCCCTTCTGGAATCTGAAAGCGAGAAGCGCCCTCCTGCCCATGGGGGCAATTTTTATACCTTTTCTGCCTAGCTAATCTCATGAAAAGTATATTTTTCTCTGCCATACAGCGTTCTCATTGGCTGATCTATGACAGCACATATGGTGTCACCACTTTTCTCCAAGCCTAGAACGGGCTTTCTTAGAGTCCATTGTCTCTCATTCTCAAGTCGTGCAGCTTCCTCAAAAAGAAACATTTTTCAAGATACAAGCCGTGACTTCCTTAGCTTGTCAAACTTTGCCTCTTCCTGACCTTGGGTCAATCTCACCAAGAGCACGTAAAACAATGTTCATTCAAGCTTACAAATCTTTTTTACCGTGGAAAAGTTTCCATGCAGGACTCTTGCTCTCTCTGGACAGGACTGGGCAACACCATCTTTACTGCATTCTTTAGGCCTCACTTGAAAACTATAATTTAAACAAATACAAGACATCAATTAATTAGAGAATTGAGACCCATTCTGTTACCCACCCCTTTTGCTAATTATTAACCCGTTAATAATGTTACCTAGCTTAAGAACAAGCCACAGAATTCTCCACAAACTTATGCCACATAAAAGACGTAGGACATAACATAAGCACACCAATAAGCACATGCCATTAATTGAACAGCCGCATTTAATACTGACAAAGACAATAGACAAGGTTAGTTCATTATTTTCAACACCCTTGCTTTTGCAACAAAAGAGCATATGTATTAATCCCTCGTGTCATGTAAATGCATTTTAATCTAGGTTTGTTAATAATTCACCACAAATCAATTAATACGGTTATTATTATGGAAGTTTAACTTTGCGAGTCAAAACAAAATACTATTCTGAAACTCGCTCCATCAAGTTCATGTATGATGCTTACCCGTGCTTCACCACAAAAAATAAAACACAGCTAAGGATCATGGAATGATGTTGTGAGTCTGGACGCTAATCAGATTTTAGCAACAATAGAAAGAGCAAAATACTGGGCCTTTATCGGGCTAGGTGGTTCATTAGCACAGGGACTGTGCACCACACTGTTACTATGTATGACTCATTTGTGAACCTAGAGGGGACACCCGAGCAACCAGAAATGGAAGAGGTACAACAAAACACACAGACTGATGATGTGCAAGTGACATGACCATTAGATGCCTAAATAATGATTAGTGAACATGTTTAGTAGTGAAAGAGAGCACCTTAGGGCCAGGTATTGCTGCCTCATGTTTCCAAATATGGCTTTCAGCAGGTGACATCTTCAACATGGTGACCATAAAATAACACTGCAACGACCAAGGTAAATAATATTCAGGCACAAAGCAGTCTTACAATTGGACCACAAGAGGGTGGCACTAGCACAGGAGAGTAATCTTTGGCAGATAAACAAGTATTGAAAATGCGCATAAGATCATTTACAGTGGTTAAGAGATGTGTTCGATTATTTGATAGCATTGTGGTTACTGTCATTAGCTGGGGATAAAACTGGCACGTCCCCTTCAAGTCCTCAGAATGCTTTTTGGCCTACTAACCTAACACGGAGAAAGAAGACCCTGCTGGAAGAAGAGAGATCCCGGACTCCTGACAGCTACTAGCAACCCAAGACATGAACTGTTCTCTTAGGTACTGATGGGTTACCTCTTGTTTGCCTGATCCAGGGACTCAAAACTCAAGAGGACTGCTGGCTACAGAGAACTCGAAATTGCATGAGTAATGACTGGGGAGAGAGCTGATGCATAGATGCCTATCCTGAGGACCCAAAGGCTGCAGGAGGTACCAGAAACAACTTTTCCACTTGAACAAGGTGGGGCTTAGTCATGTATTCCACCTCCAAAGGACTGAATCAAAGCAGTGATGCTAGCCAACAAGGTTGGTCCCTTAGAGCATTCTGCCCCACTGAAAACAGGTTCAGCTGGTAAAGGTTTTCAACCTGTTGAAACCTGGCATGGAGAACTAAAGTAGTGGCTAAGTCTGAAGCTAAAATCTTGGACTAAGGTGCAGCATCTAATCTATTCAAGCAGTTAAGCGACCTTTCGATGGCTACAAGATCCAGCTTTATCCCACTCAGTTGTATGCTTCAAAGTCAACAGATTAAGTGGGTGCTTGATAATGTATGGGACTTCCAGGGACCTTCAATAGCCGCAGCATTGGACCTTGCCCTACTGGAACAGTTTCACTTCCAAAAAGTAAATCTTTTGACTTATACCATCATTTTGATGCTTCTCACCTCTGATTCATCAGGATTGGCCTAAAATAATGCTTATGTCCTAGTCAATGGCCAACTGATATTTTGCAATTGTGCAGCAGCCTTTTCTCTTTAAACATGGGAATTCATATTCCTGGTTACTTTTAATTCTATGGTGCTACTTTTTGTGTCTTTTTGCATATTCATTTGTTTCTATTTTTCTAAATTGATTTAGTAATTTTATTTTTTTTACTTTTAAATTATTGGCACTAATTTGTTTTTTGTTACAGTTTTATTTCCAGCTTATGTACCCTCACTATTTGCATAGTCATGTATCTGAGTGTATATTTGTAATTTATATGTGTGTGTTGCATTTAGTTTAAATTGCATATGTACTATATATAACATTTGTTTTATTATAGTTTGATAGCACACCAATTATTCATATATATTTAATGATGTATTTTATAAAGTGTGATAGAATTCAGTGATTAGAGTATATATGCTAATTCTTGCATTTTACATCATTCACCACAAGTCCTGCCCTTTTTTAAATAGTCTGAAAAGTGTATACAAAAGAAATGGTAGTGGTGTTCCAAAAAATTTGGAATAAACCGCACATACACTACTTAATACATATAAAAAAACAATGCTGGATTAAATAGTCAAAAGAATCTCTCCAAGTGTTAGAGACGGAGTGCTGCAAAGACCTATATCCCCCACTACCAGGAAGGACCAGGAACTCTTAATCCAAAGAATTAACGAGTATGTACATAAGCAAACAAATAGGTCAGGAGAGCACAATCCTATAAAGTAGCTGCGTACAAACTGATATAATATACAGTCCGAGTAACATGTAGCTGTGAATAGGGTCAGAAACTTCTCAGGCGTAATAAGACGAAAGGAAGAATAAAGTTCAAGTTTTGGATCTTCTTATTCTTTATTAATTATCAACGTGATTCTCAAGATCATAAAACAACGTCTTATTACGCCTGAGAAGTTTCTTTATAGGATTGTGCTCTCCTGACCTATTTGTTTGCCTAGTCTGAAAAGTGATTCAGATTCAAACCGGGTATAAACTTGTACCAGGTATTGAGCGAACTTAAAACTACTGGGAGACCAGAGATCATACAATTTGAGTTTAAAACATCACTAATGAATACCACAGGCTACTCAAAGTCTGGAGGTCCTTTGAAGCTCAGTAGCTCCGTAACTGAGACAGAGTGTGCCCATCTTCAGATACAGAAGTTATCTACACAAGAAAACTGTTGGTGAAGCTAAGGTATGTGAGCTAGAGTCTAGAGACAACCTAAAGAAACTCAGAAGGACATTTTTGGGGTGAAGAAATCTTAGCTATAGGCAAGAAGGAAGGAGCTAGTTATCAAAGACTGATTTTAATGCCATGAATGATTAAAATACCATAAAAAATGGTTTTAATATTTTGCTTATGGTTTGCATTGTTACTATAGTATTTATTTTTATATATGCATTTTATACATCCATACACATTACCTGTACTAGATTAGGACATTTATATTAATAAAGTCTTTAAACTATTCAGTGCTAAGAACGTGCTGGACTCATCCTTAGAACAGCTAATTAACTGTTAAGAGTGTGTCCAATACATCCTGTCATAAGAGGCTGGAAATCCCTCTGATGTTCACACCAGAGGTATTCTCTTTTCATTTTTTAGGTTGGGGTGCTGGAGAAGAGCTTCACCAACAGCCGGAGACTTTTTTTACTTTGTGTTGTCATCGGCGATCAGAGTGCATGTAACCCTAATGTAATTCCAGTTAAAGTAAAATGAGCTGATTAGTTCTTTTCACCTTCACTTGCATTGTTGCCCGATTTTGATGAGGGAGGTATCTTACAGACAGAATCTCTCCTTACCAATGATATGTCCCCCTACTAGACTTCCGCTTGGGTATCTCTGTAGGTCTGCAATCCTCAAGCAGGGATCTACTTCTTTACACCAGGGAATTCTTTATTTGGGGTGTGCAACCCCCTGACAATGGGTCAGTGCCCCCTCTTCCAGGCACAACAGTATTTTTGCCCTCCATAGGCAGATAGATCTTTACGCACAATCTACCCCCGGGGAACAGAACCCACTGGACATCATGGAAGTATTTATAATGAATATATATATATATATGGAGTGGTGGTGTCACAACCAGGCATTGGACTGAGTCCTCAATCAAAAATAGGGCAAACAGAAATTGAAAAATGTGATCCAATTTGAATAAATCATAATGGTTGTTTACAATACTCATACAATGAGTTTTGGTTAAAATTCGAAACAGCTCTTTTCTTTCTGTACCCTGTCTTTTAACATGGGACTTCCTCTCAAAGAGCAATTTATCACTTCTCTCCACTTTCTTCATGGCGACATTTAAAATGTCCCAGTTGTAGCCAATAGCTTTATATCTTGATGTCATTTATACCTGTTCCCTTGAAAAAGTAATTTGAGTACTACATTCACATTCCAAATGCAACAGTTTCCTAAAGGGTATTATGTTTATAATGGGATCAGATGGTAACTTAGTTCAGTGTACCTTCCCCATTGGACTCTTTAACAGCAGTGCCTGTATCTGGTTTTCCATTATTGTTACTCTGACATCCAGGTAAGGCAGTTACTGCTTACTAACATATATAGAAAAAGACAGATTTAAGTTGTCAGGATTCAATTTCCTGAGGAACTCGCCAACATCTCTTGTGGTTCTCCTCCATTCAAACAAAGTTCATCTATGTATCACAACCAAATCCCTATATGCTGAAAGTATTCTTAGTTGCGCCCTAATATATATATGTGCTACTGGCGGTCAACTCCATTTTTGACACTCACTGGTCATCCCTCTGGTAAACTCTTATGCTGCAAGTAATAACACCTACTAGCTGTAGTGTTTTTTTGTGCGGTTTTCAATTTCCTAAACTTTTAGTAACAACAGAAATGTCCAAGAGAAGGTATTATGTCTTTGTAAAGTATTTCTAGTTTATCTTTCTCCCTACAGCAAGTGCATTGTGATACTCTTCCACAGAGAGAGCACACTGCAAGTCTGCAGAAAACTGGTCTGTAAATAGCATACTAAAATGAAGTACACTGATCAGGGAGTCCAGTGAGACCCAGATTTGGGTACAGAGGCAAAAGTAGATGATACTAACTCTCTATTTGTTGTAGTGTGGGGAGCGGTTAGGCTTATCAGAGGGTAGTGCTAAGAATTTGTTGTACTCACAGAGGCAATAAATGAGTAACAAACTCAGGAATGACTCTGAGACCAATTTGCACAAAACCCCACAGATTTTTATATAATTTTTAAGACATAGAACTTCGTTCACAGGTAAGTACTTTTTCAGTTACCAATTTTTAAAATAACTCACTGTTGTGCATAATTACTCACAATGAAAGTCTAAAATCATACAGTCGTTCTAGGAGTTCACCTTTGAGGAGGCCATTGGTAGCTGGTGTACTGTAAGCGAGGGCCACCTCAAAACAGGCTGGCCAAGGGTACTTACAGGTGAGCCCGGGGGACCTCAGATGAGGGATCAAATTGAACTCCTCAGGATGAAGGAAGCACAGCTGGGTAAGCTGGGCTCTGTGCATCGGGATGGTCTTTGCGGTCAGGGTTGGCAGGTTATAGGGAAGATTGTGGGACAACTGGGCTACTCACAGAGTAGGTCTCAGGAGGCTCAAAGTCCCTCAACAGTTCCCTGCTTCCTGGGCAGTTTGAGTCTTTATTGGAGTCTTCATCTCAGTGTCAGTTGCAGGTGGTCCTGTACCTTTGCTATTGCTACAACATGGCTCCAGTAGGTCCTGGTATCCTCTCACTTGGTGGGAGTACAGATCTGACCTTTGGTAGCTGTGGTTTGGTTGCTGCTTTGGTGTTACTGGGGAGTGACAAGTTTGTAAGTTGCACTCCGCAAGTTTGGTGCTTGCGACTGCAGGGGAGCAGTTCCTCTACTCAAAGGGAGTTCTCTGTCAATTGCCAAATGGCCGGAGGTGCTCTGGAGTTCTTGGAAGCCTCACAGCAGCAGGATGAGTCAGCATACCATGATGGTTGAGTCCTTAGAGGGAGCAGGCAGGGTTTGGCATCAATTTTCTACAGCAGGTATTCCGGTTGTTGGCCAGCAGCTCTTTTTTGTCCATTTTCTTCTTAGGTCAGTCGAATCTGAAGGGCCTAGGGGTGCCACCTAAAAACTAAATTTAGGGGCATTACAAGTGGGGGGACAGGTAGTAACCAATTGGTGATCTACCTTTAGGGTATCTACATCCTTTATGTTACGACATACTGTGGAAAGGGGCACAACCCTGACCCTGATAGGCTAATTCCTTCCATCATAAGATGAAGGTATTGAAAAAGTGGGGCTCACATTACTTTCCCCACCTTAGGGGTGGTGCTTGCTGAATGTGGATACTACTCCTCATCTAACTCATTTTCCTACCTGTCCTTCCACCAAATGTGAAGTGGGACTGGGGGTTGGCATCCTCCACTAAATGGAGATGCTTGTGTTGCATTTCAAAGGCGGCATCACCTTTGAAGATTCTGTCTTGGAAGCCATTCCAGCCTGGGGGAGGTGTGAAAAACCTCTGCCCAGGTCAGTCATTGTTCTCAGCCTCTGAGAGCAGAGGCTTCCACCGAATGAGGTCATAAATATATCTGGTGATGGCAGGCTGACTAAGACTAGTCTGAGACCACACCAGTGTTTGATACGTTTTCAGGGGGCAACTATAAGGTGCCCACTCTGTGCACTTATTAATAAATCCAACACGGGCATCAGTGTGAATTTATTAAGATGAGATGTTCGGTACCAAACATTCCTGGGTACAGTGAAGCTATAATGGTGCTGGGAAACTCGTAATGAGTGTCCAGCCCATGTACTCTCTATGGCTTCCTTGTGCACTTACAACTTCCAAAAAGTTAGATATTGTAGGGTCATATCTGCTCAGGCAGATATGACCAAACATGTCGTATATTGCACCCTGAATAGGGCAGTAAGGCCTTAAGTAGGGGTGATTTACCTATACCTTGTGTAGCTTCTATTGGCATGGCACATAGGGTTGTGTGCCATGTCGACTCTTCTGTTTTCTCTGCACCAAGACACGCATCCTGCAATGGCAGATACATGGTCTTGGTCAGGGGTCTCTAGAGTAGCACAATTTTTTCGGAGCAATAAAAGTACTAAGGGCCATATGTATGAAGCTAATTTTTCCTCGCAAACGCTGCGAATCGCTAAAAATAGCGTTTGCGATTAAAAATTAGCAATTTCCTATGTATGAAGCCAAAATCACATCGCAATTTAAGGAATCGCTAAAATAGCGAATCCTTAAATTGCGTGAGTCTGAATTCTGCGATTCCCTTAGCGAATCCTTATTGTGCGAACATCCAGTTAGCGATAATCGCAAAATAAGTAATCGCCAAGAAGGAATCGCAATGGAATGTATCAAAAAATCGCAAATTGCGAATTCACAATTTTAGAAATCGCAATTACCACCAAGTGGAGGCAGGCGGTAACCAGGTGCAAAGTATATAAGGAAGCCCACAATGCAACAGACTCTTTTCCACAATGTCTGGGCTGTACGTCATTGCGAGGAGGCGAAGACTGAGAGCTGCTGCGCAGAGGAGGAGACGCAAGGAGAGGATTTTCCATGCGCGCACCTCAATCTATCAGCGCACTGAGGAGGACATCTACACCCACTACAGACTGGAGGAAGACAGTATACTAGATTTAATTGAAGAACTCAGACCCTATCTTGAACACCCCACACATAGGACACAAGCCATCCCCACTCACATCCAGGTCCTGTGTTCACTACACCTACTGGCCTCAGGTAGTTTTCAGGGGGTGATAGCCACAGCAGGAGGGGTGTCACAAAGTGCCCTGTTGCGCTTTTTCCACATTCACTTCCCCAGCACCCCACAGGAACTAGCCCAGACCAAGCAGGACTTTTACAATATTCCACACTTCCCCCACGTCATAGGATGTATCGATGGGACACATGTCGCAATATCACCCCCCTCAAACAATGAGTACATATTCAGGAACCGGAAATGCTACCATTCACTTAACATACAGGTGGTGTGTGATGCTAAAAACATCATCACTGACATAGTAGCAAAGTATCCAGGCAGCACACCTGACTCGTCATCTTTCGTCACAGTGGGCTATACCGTAGACTCACAAGAGGTGAATTTGGCGAGGGATACTTACTAGGTAAATGCATTTAAACATAGGGCACATTTCTACTGACTCCCATGTGCAATTCAGTGACTAACCATTTACATTTCAAACCACAGGTGACAGTGCCTATGCAGTCCGGGACTTCATCATGACACCCTACCTCAATCCTGCTACTGCTGGGGAGCAGCGATTTAATCGCGCACACATGTCCACAAGACGAACCATTGAACGGACTTTTGGCATACTGAAGAGCCGATTTCGATGCATTCATAAAAGCGGAGGAGCACTCCAATACAGCGCAGAAACATGTTGCAAAATAGTGGTAGCATGTGCCATGCTGCACAATATCGCCACCAGGAAAGGCACATCAGTGGAGTTGAGCGAATCTGAATCCTCTGACGTGGAGGGGCCTGGACCTGGAGGCATGGCAGCTGGTGTCGCTGGTGCTGCAGCTGGCCACCAGAGGTGTGATGAGATCATGCGCAACTACTTCTAGGTATGAAATAATGACACAATGACAACTCTAATGTGTGTAACTGTGTTTTAATAGCAGGAGTAACAATGCCACATATCCTACATGGCAACTACTCACAATCCTAATAACATGCACATGTTAAAGTCACAGTGCAACAAATAAACCGGTGTGACTGCAAAGTCATTCTAATTGTGCGTAGCAGGCCTATTGCTCCTGACACTACGGCGCCTCTCCATGATGGGTGGTGGGGTGCTGTTACTCCGGACTGATTGTGCGTCTTCCTCACTGGGAGTAAGTACTCCAGGGCCTGCAGTACGGAGGGCCCGCAGCTCGTCCAGAGCAAATGTTGCCTGCACAACTGAAGTGGCGATATCCCACATGCCATGTGAGAACTCACGCTGCATTAGGATGCTGCGCCTGTTCTGGACGTTGATAGCAGAGGCCAATCTATTGATTGCTCGTGTATTACGGTCTATGCGCTCAAGCTCCCTGCGCCTTGCTGCACGTTCTGCTTGCAGCTCTCCACAAAGCGCTTGCATGGCACCCCTCACTTCTCCTTGTATGCCCCTGAGCCCTGCCCTCACCTCTCGCTGTAACGCCTTAATATTTTTTACTTGCAGGCGCTGCACCTGGAGCATGTTCAATTCCAAGCCTGCAAACACTGATTCATCTGCCTGGTCCCCAAAGCTGCTGGCCGTGCGGTTTCTGCGCCTGGCTGTGCCCTGTAGACCTTGGCTGTTTTGAGGCCTGGACTCCTGCTGTGGCCGTGTGTCTTCGGACTGCAAATTGTTGTTGCTGTCCTCTGCCTCGTCCTCCATTGGTGGCAGTGGCCTCACTATGTGCCGCCTCTGTCTCTTCGGAGGATTGACAGGGCTATCCTCCCCATCTGATTCTGGCTCCTGCCCTGCGTCTCCAGTGTCTGGATGTTCCCTCACTCTTCCACTGCCTGTTGGCTGTGTAGTTGCTGGTGCTGTGGACAGAACAGCACACATTTATTTATTTTACTCATTTGCAATGTGAATATAAATTGTTTCACAGTTTGGGTTCACATTACTGTTTCTTTCCCCTTTCTTGACCTGCACATGCCAAAATTGCCTAGCGTTGTTGTTTACACAACTTTGATTTACATGTGACGACATCTCCCATAATGCATTGCTGTTACTGCCTTTGTACCTGCTCTAGCATGAAATGTGGTTCCCCTATCCTCTAAGTTGCTGCAGGGGTCTGTGGGGTGGGGTTTGGTGTGTGATGGCATGCTTCTTACCTGGTCTGGATGTTTGTTGCTCCGAGCTGTCTAGGTCAGCCACGCCCGTCACGCTCTCTGGTACCAGAGTACCCTCCACTAGTTCCTCCAGAGGTGTGGATTCTGGCACAGTTGAGGTCCCTCCACCGGTGATTCGTGACTGCTCCAGTCTGGAAGCGACCTTTTCTTTGGAGCGCTGGCGCAGGTCGTACCAGCGCTTGCATAGTACGTCCACACTCCGGTGTGTCACTCCCACCGCATTCACTTTAGCCTGCATGGCTGCCCAAACGCTTCTCTTCCTGGTCTCTGGCACCTTCAGGGAACTCCTCCCAAACAGCACATCGTGGTTTGGCACCATCTCCTGTATCAGGGTCTCAAGGTCTGCTTCTGAAAATGTCAATTTTCTCTTCCTGGAACATTCTCCTTCCTGCTGTTGCTCCTGCTGTGTTCCAGCCATTTCCATGTTGCCACTTTCAGCCATGGTGTACCTGTAGCAGTTTTCAATCTCCCACTCTCCCTCTCTGTGACTCTCCCTCAGCAGCACTGTTACAGCATGGGTAGGCAGTCACTTCCTTGTAGTTATGTCATCAAACTGCACCAGGTTTCCGATTGGCTGTTTAGCGAAATTCGCTAAATTGCGATTTTTCCCATTAAGGAATCGCAATTTAGCGATTTTTGGGGTTTAAGGAATCGCTTTTCGGATTCTCGCAATTAAATAGCGATTTTTACCGAATCGCTATTTATTTGCGATTTGTTACATACATACCGATTTGCGATTCGGAATCTGCGATTCGGTAAAAAACGCTAATTCCGAATCGCAAATCGTGAGCTTCATACATATGGCCCTAAGCCTCTTAATGTTCCTTCTTTTTTTGGTTAGCCTTTCTGATTTACCAGATATGCAAGTTTTTTTCTTCTCAGTTTGTTCTTTCTTTTATTTTTTTTACAAAGACTTGATTTCTTCTGCCAAGCATCCATTGAAAACATTCACTGAGAGATGTCTGTCACCAGCAAACAGAATAAAGGTGCGGACTAAAGCTAGTCACAGACGAAATCCTTTCCTGCCATGTGATTTTGAGCTCCCCGTTAGAATTACCAGCGGTCTTAATATTGCACGTTGTATGAAAACCACTTCATCCTTGAAGACAATTAACACATTAAAAATAATTTGCACCGTCTCAGAAGGACTCAATACTGACACATTTTTGATTATAGAATGATTTCCACTGGCAAATTAGTTTTAAACAACTTTTGCGAAAACGAAATAAAGTAAAGGTGTAAGCTCACCTTTAGAATTGCAGGAAAAGGCTCTATCTGTCGCCTGAGAGTCAGGTTGATATATGAAACTGAGGGCTATTTTTTGGTTTACAAAACTGATAAAACACGAGTTCTAAAAATGTACAATACATCAATATGTGATTCGTTTTCTTGCCAGACCCAAATGTTTAAGTATTTTGCTTCTATATCATCTCTGGGGATCTGCAGAGCATGTACAACCTCGGGTCTTGCACATCAGGGGGCAGATTTACAAGCCCCTTGCACCACTTTTGCGTCACGTTTAACATGGGAAAAGAGACACAAACGTTGCGCAAGGGGCTTGTAAATCTGCCCCCACATCTTAACCTAAAACACATCTTGAAAACGAAATGCAGTGCTAGTGCTGAGAAAAAGTCGACAGACAACAGAATGGGTAAAATGCAAAATAAATAAAACCACTTACTTTGCACTCGCCACATCGCTGACTCGGCGATGCGGTGAGCGCAAGGTAAGCGGTTAAAAAATTTTTTTTAATTTAATTTCACCTATCCACTCATCTGTCGACTTCCCCACACCCCTTCCCCGCAGCACCACTCACCGCTCTTACCTGTGGCGGCCTCCACAAAATCATGGATTTGTAAAATGTTTGTGTTCTGTTACAAGGTATCCACCCCAGAGGAGGAAGCTTCAAGATTTGACTCTAAATGGAGGGGGAGAGGATGGGCTTTGGATACAGAAGAACTGTATTTTGAGAGGCTATAGTAAAACCAGGCAGCAGCAAACATGTCTCTTCTCTGCTTAAAGCTATCAGGACGGAACATTGATTTCAGAACTTGCTGCTGAAAGCACACAAGAGTGTTGTTTGATAAGCCTTTAAATTAAGTGAAAAATTAGCTGCTTGGGCTTTACTTATAGTTCAGTACAACTCTTGGGCTTAAGAGATAAAAGCAGCTACGTGAAGCCTAGCAGCTGGTTTTATATTCTAAATGTAATGGCTTGTGGGCATAAGGAATAGAGCCTGGTTGAATGTGCCCTTCACTTTTCCTCTATTGCTCTCTGTAAGTGAATTGTATTTTCTACTTCAGAGAAATGTTCAATCAACAGTAACAGGGTGTGCATTGTGACATTTTTGGCCCCATAACGATGCTGGCCGGACGAGCGTCCAACCGGCATCGTGTCGGAAATGGGACAGCACAAGAAGGATTCGTCGGACCCTCTTTCCTATTAGGATGCGACCACCTTCACGGCGGTCAGAAAGTTTATCCTTTCTATTGCCTTTCCACAATAGGAAAGACACACTTTTTAAACATCCATGCACTGTGTGGCAGACACCATGCGGTGCCTGCCACACAATGCATGGATGTTTGGGGGGCACCACAGGGTGCGGAAGGGGGATGGGGGCCCTGCTAGGGGCCCCCACTGTGCACTTTGAACAGCCTTTCCATGGCTGTTAGACCACCATGTAAAGGCCGGGGGAAACATGCATCATAATCCCCATGGCGGTGCCTGAACAGGCACACCTTCATTTTGGGGACTATGAATCGTCCTCCACAATGTAAGATCCTTGAGCATGTCAGAGGCAGAGAAAATTCCCCGCAGGCATTGGTCAGGCCACCCATATCATAACAGGGCGGTCAGACGGATGCCTCAGATGTCGAGTGGAATGCCACCGACGAGCTGTCGGGTGGCCTTCCGCCCGACATCATTATCAGGCCTTATCTAAGAGGCCGATTAAACAAATGTTGATCTCAAGCATTGCACTGGCATGGATGGAATCTATATTTTCAGAATGCTCTCAATAAGTTAAATCGTAGCCACATAAATCAACTTACAAAAAGAGCATATGAAAATCCTATCAGGACACAAACAATCATTTTTCAAATCTTTGCAGTTCATACTTAGAGGTGCAAAGAAGCTACATATCCGTATGTTAAACTCGAAGAATGGTCTAAGTCAATTATAGATAGCTAAGTAGCTATGTATGTCTACCATAAATCTCAGTATATAGGAGTCAGAATCACTGCTCATCAGTGGTAGCCAGAAATGTTAGCAAGGACGGGAGCAGGGGGCCACACATGCACACATAAATACTCACTCACTCACACCCATGCATTCACACACACCCATGCATTCACACACATCTACCACAATACTCACTCACTCAAATACACATACATTCATATGTACATGCACGCACACACCAAACATCAAAAACACCAAACTGATCTTCATTGCAGCTCTCCGGTAGGGAAGCCTCTGAGGTCCCAGGAGGTTTGGGACTGCTGCCTTCCCTCATTGGCTGACTTTTAGTCAGCCATTAAGGGTAGGCAGCAGTCCCTCACTCGTCACAGAGTGCGTTGGGGTCAGTGAGATTGCTGATCCCTCCGCACTCTGTGACATTGTGTCACTGATTGAGACTCAGCCATGGGCACATCAGGCCCTAAAACGGAAGCACCTAGGTCAAAGATAATCAGTGACGCTCCACCTCGTCATGAGGGGGAGGGCCTCAAGACACTTTTGTCAGGCTGATGAGGTCACGCCCGCCATGCTGTGAAATCCTCAACCTGGCTAAGTTCTGCTCAGACAGTGACAGGAGCATGAGTATTTAGCGCATATCTAGCTCCTGGCTGCCTAACCTGAACAAGAAGCACGTCCGTCAGGCGGAACTTTGCTTAGTCTGACAGACACTCTCCTTTTCGGGAAAAAGGTGGGGAGTGTAGCCCCTCAGCCTGTATGGATGGGCTGAGGCTGTGGCTGATAGCAGAAACACATTAAATCTAAGCTTCTGGTAGTTCATTGAGTGTCTATCACCAAGAGAATTATTTTCAAAGTTCTCAGTTGATGGAAGAACGTTCCCTACACACCAGGCAAGACTTTTGGAATACATTTCCCACGTATCATTTAAGCATCCCCGAATACCTGCATAGGATAAAAACCTGAAAATGGTATTGCTTGTTAATAAATACTCTTTATATACTTTTTATTATGCACTTCCAGTTCCACCACTGCATTTCCCTTTGGTGTTGGATGACTGCCTTGCAGGATGCTGTGAAGGGGTGGTGGTCATTTGGCTTCACTATATGAATGAACTAAAGTGTATAAATACATGCACTGGAAGATTTGTTTTTTGTGTACTAGTGTTTGTGGTTAGATTGAATGTAGTTCAACAGCCTCTGGTCAAATGGGCAAGCACCCCACAAATGGAAGCAATATGAAAGGGACTTGAACATTGCGGTTTAAAACGAAAACAGGTGGCTCCACTTCCAAGAAGTTACTTTACATGAGCATCTTGTAAGAAGAAGCTATGCACTCAGAGAAAGCAAGCAACAGTGTTAATAATGAGATATTTGCATTGCTCACTCTCATTCTCCGTTGTCCAAAGGTGGCACATTGCATACAAATATAATAATTTTAATAAGTTTTGACCCCAAAGTTGACACCATCATCAGGGATTTAGGCAGCGATGCTTCACCTCAGGTTAAGAAAGCACTGATGACCAAAACCAGTTCAGCCTTTTTCAGAATTAGCCAGATATTCAGTTGTTTTGTTGGTTTGTTTGTTTTGCCCCAATTCATGAACTTTTATTAGGTTGGCTTTAGAAGATTCATAGCAATTTGTACCGCTCAATATGTTCACAAACATCAGTGTCTGCTTCACGGCAGGGGTTGTGGGAAATAATGAAAATACATTGTCTTATTGCAGGCAGTGTTACACACTGTTACGATGATTTTTGGAAGGCAGCAAAGAAGCCATGAAAATATTCAATAGGGTAGGTTTTGGACTTGACCCTTTTTGGAGGGTCATCCCTAATCTTTTTGCCTTCCTCCTAGCCTTTTTGCTTACGTGGTGTTGGTGGTTTTAGGACTCTGGGCACTTAAGCACTGGTTAGCACTGCAGAGTGTGTGCGCTCTCTGCCTTTTATAGGCTAACATTGGGAACTCCCCCATTATGGGAAAATTCCTAAATAAAACAAAATAAGTATGGCATGTTTGGTATGTGTGAAATGGACATGATAAATGCTGTGCAATGATGTGTGCAGAATTATTTTTACTACTTTAGTAATGCAACTTTTAGAAGTTGGCCTTTCTGTGTGCTGTGTGCCTGCCTGCATGTCAGTTTCTAGAAGTGACAGGGGCTGGTGAGGAGTGTGTGGCTCCAGGAAGGCAGGGTCAGGATGAGTGGGAGCTCTACAACTAGAGTACTGGGCAGAGAAATCCCCTATCCCTTACTAGGTCTGTGCCTGCCCTGTACAAGGCTAGCTCCGCCCCTACTAACACTCCTCCCAGTGCCAGTTGGGACTGGAACTTCCAAGACCCTTTCAGAAACCCCTACCCCTAGACCCTTCCAGAGACTTCTACCCCCTTCCAGACGCAGAGCAGGGAGGTGTATAAATACAGGTGCTGTGAGCCCATGTGGGGGCTGTGCTTGGGCTGACTTGGAGGGGACACTCTGCCAGGAGGAACCGCCGTGGGCCCACGCCGCATTGGTGACACCTTGAAATTTATTTTAAGTGGGAGCTCACCCCGTATTGCACCACCGACGTCCCCAGAAGCACCACCGCGGGCCGAGAACACCGGGGACAGAAGCCGGCACCCATTCCTGGTTGTGGGCGGGGCCGGCTGAGACAGAACCGCGCGGGTTCCATTTCCGCCTCTCCCTGCCTTGGAGGAAGCCGTCCAGAGCTGCGCCAGTTCCCCATCGAAGTCCCCGGTCCCAGGAGGGGCCCAGGTGAGGCCGCCTATTGTTGTTCAGGCTCCTGTGATCTGGAGAGAGCCCCGGAGAGTGAGCCCCAGCGGAGAGCGGGTCCGGCTGCGAAGTACCCTGTCCAGTCCTCAAGGAGTGGTGAGTGGGGCTGGGCTCTGGCTGTGGTGAGGCAGGGGCCGCCTTCCAAGTGTTGGGGTGCAAGTACTGGGTCACTCTTCACAGCGGCACCGCTGAAGCGAGCCGCTGCCATGGTTTAGGCACTTTGGTACTTCCAAGCCCTACAGGGGAGCTCCAACTGGCCAGTGCTGCGTTACTATTCAATAGCTGTGCCGCACATGAGCGGGCACCGCAATGTGGGTGCTGTGGGGCTCACCGTGATCCCAGCTGCGCCGCAGAAGTGGGAAGCTGCAAAGGGAGGCATTTTCTTTAATTCTAGAGTACCAGAGGGGAGTTCCAACAGGCAAGTACTTTGGGTGCCACATAATTTTTAAACTTAGAGTCCCAGAGAGGGGCTCCCACTTGGTCAGGGACTTGTGGGCCCCATTTTACACAGCTGCGCCGTCGTAGCGGGCAGCTGCAACGTGGGAGTGACTTTTCCTTTCCTTGACTCATTGGAGCCAAAGGCTAATCTGCAATGTTGGTGGCATTTGTAATGTGCGCAGCTTCTCCCTAATGTTTCCACTGCTGATTGGGGCATGATGTACCTGATGATGCTATGATGGATGTATACTGTGTTTTTATGCCTAATGATGATGCCTAATTTCATGCGGTGATGTTCTAGGTTCATGCCTGGTTACGTTCTTATGCCTGACCTAATGTGTCTGAGGCCTAATAGAATACACAATATGTGTTTATGCCTAATGGGATGCCTAATATGATGTTCTAGCTTTAGGCCTGATCTAATGTCCTGCTATGATGCTTTCATTCTCTGCCTGAGCTAATGGGTTCATCCTAATGTGATTTATGACTAACATGATAATGCTCAGTTCACTATTTTACCAGTAGCTCCTGGCTGTTATTACTGGTTGTTTTGCATTTATTCCTTGTGCTTGTGATGGTTCTGGCAGAGACCCAATTGGCGCTGCCTTGTACATAGTCCCCTGTAAATTGCTACCTGGTGCCAGTTGGCACAGTGTCTATATCTGTGATTGTGATTCTAATGTGTTTTTATAATACTAAGGCTTTTTTTACAGGGGTTATCCTCAGGGTGTAGCTCCCTTGCCCTGACTAGACCGGGGGTTTCTGCCTGGCTTTGGCGCGTGCCCTACCCTACCGGGAATCCCCATTTCTAACAGTAGGTAAGATAGTCCATAGCTTTACTGTGAGTGCGAGTGTGTGTCTGTGTGCATATTTATTTTACAATTGATTTTCCTATTGAAACTGTCAAAAAGGACGATTAGATCCAAATTCAGTGATACTCATTTTACCAACTTTAGAAGGATGAAAGGTTAGATTATTTGCTGTAAGGACGCCATCGCGATTATGTGATAATCACTTCTGGGGTACAGAGGCACAAATCAAATTAAACACTTTCAATAAGAGGATAGGATAGTTTGTGATAGTCTTGACATTGAATGAAGGTGAATACTGAAAATGTAGAAGTTTGTTAGAAAAAGAGGACGACCTGGTAAAGCTAATGCATAATTGCTGCTGGGTATTGTAGACCTCAATATAGTGAGATGTAAGATTAAAAAGCATACATGTACATGTGTTCATTCATCATCTCTAGAGATTGTGCAAACACAGCTGGGCCATTTTGCTGTAAGATGAGCATTTAACGTTCACAGGAAGCCCCATATGTACTGCAGAGGATGACAACTTTCTCCATTAGTGAATCGCTGAGGAACCGAAAAGCATTTAAAAGTCTGGTTTTTACGATGACCCAGGTTTGCCTCTCACCTCGGAGTAGCTATGTTTACGTTCTCTAACTCTAATGTAAATTTGTCCCAAAGGTCATTGGGACAGATGCTTTCATGCGCTACTTGCCTCGGTAAACTCAAGTAATTTCTTTTAACATGTTCATGTACCTTGCATCAATAACCAATCCCGCCTTTATTGGTAGCAATATGTGATCAATAATCCTTTCAATGAATACATGTCAAACTTTTAAACCAACCCACCCAGTAGTCTTTATTGTCAATGTGCAAAGTCATAAAAAATATTTCAAAGACATACTCTGTGATAGAAGCAGCAACACGGGTTGCTTATATCTCACAATGGTTAGCCCTATCTCTGTACACCAGTGAATCTTACAGAATAGCTTCGTGGTCCAATGTAAGCTTGAGGTGGATCCGTGATCATAAGAAATAGAAAGGACATTGAAAAAACATACATATTATCAGGGCTGGCCTCACAGATAGTGTGACAGGCTGAGGAAAGGAAATAGAGGTGTATGAAATTCGGATAATTCATAGTTGCCAAGGTTTTAGATTGCTATGTGTGACATTTTCATAAACTCACTGTAATTGTCAGTGACATTTGAACAACTATGAGTGACACTTTTTCGCAAGCAAAAGACGAAGGAAACATATAAATACCAGAATGTATACCCATTTGAGGAACGAGAAACTTTAAGAAGCTCTTAAAACTGCTGCAATTGACGTATGGCTTTGCTGTTACTCAATATTTGTGACTGCTGTAATTTCTACTTTAATGTTCTTTGTCTATCATAAATGGTTGAACACCGTTGTGTAGTATTATTTATATGCCTTATATCATTTATTGCATTTTTTAAAGCACTCTAACATCTTTCGGTCCCTCTCTCACAAACAGTTTGTGTGTTCTACAGTGCTGCTCATACCAGTGCAGGGTGTCAGAGCACTTTACGTCACACAAACACACATTATACAGACAGAACCATTCAATAATCGAAAATCCAGTCTTGCAAATGTAAACCGCAGCACATTTCCCCTGACAACAGCTAAAGTATTTTCATAAAAGGTAGTGAGTGCATCTATCCAGCAAAAGTGTAGTTTGAAACTGAAGCGCTTAGAGGTGTTCAGAACCATTCTGCCTGGTGTCCTGTAAGAACTCCAGCAGAAATGTGAAATAAGCAACTGGGGCCCAGGCAGCAGGAAAATTGAAATTAAAAACTTTCCGCAGTGTCACTGTATGGTACTAACAAACAGCAGCAGGCTGCAGATCCTGATCGTGCGCTGTTCTTCATTATGTCTTGGTACTTACTTTGGCCGGGGCCGGCAGTAGAGTCCCAAGAAGTGTGGCGATGACGGCTCCAATAATTACTGAGGCAGCGTCTCTCTGCAAGGTAGTGGCTGCAGGCTCAATTAGGCCTCCATTCACCACAGGCCACCGTAATTCGGGTTTGCCGGCCGCTTCGGTGATAGCAGCCCTCCATGCTGGCTGTCTAATGAGACCCAGGCGCGGTCAGACCCTATCCTGACGGCCGCTGGAACCAAGGTCACTCACTCCTCTCCGACTCCCTCGGCTTCGGGACTATTTCCTTGTGGGGGTTGGGTAAATTCTGGAGTCGGCTGCTCCGTCCCTGCAACAAACTGCCAGGTTCAGGCCATGAACCACCATTTGGTTTCCAATGGCGCCCGCCTAGGTGTTTGTCCCGACTCCTGGAAGGTGTGGAGAAGTGTGGCTCTGAGAGAGCGCAAATTGAGAAAAAAAATAGAAGTGCACCATATTTACAAGCACGTTGCATCAGTTTAGTAAAGATTACATAAGAGTGTCGAATTTATAGAGTGAAAATACATAAGAGTGTTTAATTAAAATAGAATGCATATATCAGTGTGAAAAGCTAATGTAGAAGTGAGTAGAGATGTTAGAATGATGTTGAAATCCCATGTTATGTGGCTGATGTAGAGGAGAATGTAATACTGCTAAACGTAGAAATGTGTAGGCCACATGGCAGTTCACAGAGAATGAAAGGTGCTGTTACACTCTCACATGATATGGTTTTTAATGTTGTTGTAGTTCAAAGTATTATTGATCATAGAACTGAAATATATGTTTTATAGAAGTGTTTCATATAACCATTGTGTGTAATAAGTTAGAATACTGTTTAGACTAAGAAATTAAAGGTTTACAGAGTGCACAGGCCTGTTTCATGTAATTCTAATAGGCCTGAATAGATAAGGTCATTTCTTTTGATCTGTATGTGTTAGTTAGAGGAATGTCATGTTAAGCATAAATTGCGGAGCCTGCTCGAAGGTTTACGACTTAGAAGATACGGTGGAGGCCGGAATTTGGGGTCCACTGTACAAGTGTCTGTTTGCAGGTGCGAGGAGGTTCCAATCAAGAGAGTGATGAATAGAGTTTTGTTCAGGGAGTCAGGCACAGGCCTGGAGGAGGCTTCAGGAATTTCCTGGGGGGTACCGTCCTGCCGGAGAAGAGCCTGAGAAGCAAGGTCAACGCTAACGATGGGCCCAGAGGAGTATCAGCATGGAAAATGCCAGAACCGACACCACGTGAGGGGCGTCTCTAAAGGGCGTTTCTATTGTAAATGTGATTTTTGTATTAGGGACAGCACCCCTGGGTGGAGTTAGGGCAGATGGTCTGAGGAACCTAAGAGAGCGGATGGGTAGGCAGATATGGTAACTGCGAGACACCGATTCACAACGAAGACTAAGGGAAGTGAGTGATCTTCTTTGGAAGTCACCACGGCTGACACCTTTTTAGGTTAAGATTTTACTAAGTAGGGATGTCACTTAGTCTAGTGTAGGGACAGTCTAATCTGGATTTTCTTCCTTTCTGTAAATGACTCACAAGTTACAGCTTGTGTCTATTCTTGCAACTCTGATGATTTTTGAATTGGTTTTGGTGATATTCTTTTGCCGACTAAGAGCATTTAGAAAATGTATGTTTGTATTGATACCAGTATATCTTTTGAAACTTATTTTGAGATGTTTGTATCTCCAGTTAACTTTGGCTTTATAATAAACTTTTAAAACTTATTTGTAGTAAGTGGTTCTTTAGAGTGGTGTAAGTCCTTAACTGATTGACCTAGTAGTGGATTGCCTTTTACTCTATGACAGGTATCAACGGTTAGTCGACCTGAGTTGGGATCTAGACCTATAGCAATAGATGAGAAATCCCGCCGTAACAGCTCAATGGTTAGAGCTGCAGACCCTGAAGCAGAGGTCTAGCCCGGGACCAGGGTTCAATTCCCCGCCTCGGCGGGTCTTGGGCTCAAAAATTCCACGGACCTGATAATTCTCGCATCGGTGCCTATTCCAATCATGGAGTCCCACTCTGCAACTCTGGGCAATAGCTTGCTTAATCTCCACAACGGCCCCCCCAACGCTAAGGATGCCTGGCCTCCACCTTGGGGGTGCCCAGGAGTGGACACCTCACAGGGAAAGCCAGGATGGGTTCCACAGTGGTATTCATACAAGCACCAAGAGATCCCTAGGGGTGATTCGTGCGCTATACAAGTATCCCCACACACAAGGCTGCAACCAGTCCGTGGGTGTGACACTCCATGACTCTGATGACGTCCGCCACACTCCTAGGGCTAGAGTGGCTCTGCTCTTGTCTTATTGCTGACATCATTCTCAATACTTATCACAACGCGCTGTCGGCCCAGCCGATGCGAGCACTAGAATCAGCAGAGCTTAGAGCCGGGCAGCATGATTTCCAAACTGCGCCACACCCCTGCAAACCAGTCGGCCACCGGGCTTCCTCATAAACTCCCTGCGGCGCCACCTGTCACACTTTGAGTTAAAGTATCAAACCATGTGATGTCAGGCTCTCGCCCTCAGAGCCGTTTGATGCCGCAGGAATCTATATCTGTACTACTAGTATAAAGAGAGAACAGAAACATTTTGGCAAGGTAAACTCGGGAACCACAGCGCCAATCCACACGCCCAATACATTGTTGGAATCCTCAAGGTGTGTAGATGGACATAGGCGACTTAAAATAAAAATAAAACGTAAATTAAAAAAATAAAATTTATAAACAAAGTAGTCCTAAAACTAGCGCCGGCCGCGACGTAGCGCTGACCTCGACCTACACCTGCGTGATGACGACAGGCGGGGAGCAGCAGTGACGAGCGGCGAGGAGTGGCACGGCGGCTCCGAGCGGTGAGGAGGCTCAGGTAAGGCGAGGCGGGAGGCGGGAGGCAGGAGGCGGTCCGGGCAATGTCGGGCGCGCGGGGGCCCGGGAATGGCGGTGAAGTCCTGTGCGCGGCTGAGGTAAGACAGAGGTGGGAGGCAGGCGGGAGGCGGGTCGGGCGGGGGGCGGTATAGGCAATGTCGGGGAGGGCGGGCTGGCGGGGGCCCAGTTGGAACTGCACAAAGCCCAAAATGCTGCCCCCAGCCCCCTTCTGCCCCGGGCAACGCCGGGGCAGGCTGCTAGTTAATAATAAAGACAAGATACATTGTAAAACTCAGAACCTGCCAGCCAGTGCTTTAGGTCAGCTGGAGGGCAGGCCCGAACTTAGCCTGCAGCGGGAGCAGGGCAGGCAGCCACAAGCCAGGGCTCTGCCATCTGCCATGCCCCAAACTCATTGCCAATGCTACATTGACAGCTAACACCATTGCAGATATGCGTGACAACGCATTTCAGTGCGGTGATGCGAAGCACCACACTGAAAGGCATTAGCGTCACGCCTGATGCGTGATACTTGACTGGACTGATAATTACCTCCAGCAAAATAACATCATATTTGCGAAATTACACATAATTAGGCGAAATGCAGCTCCTTGCATACCAAGCTTAAAAATTATGGAATATGTGAGGTCATAAGCAGGCATGGTAGGGGTCCAAGTGGCGGTTAGTTCAGTAAAGAACTGAAAAATGTCAGTGGTTATCAGTTTTTAAGTTCTTATCTAATTTCAGCACCTAATTATAACACCACTTTAACTTTTGCTTTTTAAGTAAATAAAAGACACAAACCACTTCCCCTCGTACAGAGATGACCAGGACACTCCGGGCTACTGAAGTAATTTTTTCAGCTTGATGCCTCCTCACCAACGCTTTTCGCCTTTTTCACCGTGAAACCACTTACAAGGGGAAGTGGTTTGCGATTGACTGGCCTGCCCACACCCATCTAGGACCGCACGAAGAACAGACCCAGTAGAAGACAATTTGCCAAAACGAAACTGAACGAGAAGGAATAAATTAACTTTTTTTAAAAAGGATTACCTGGAATGCAGTAAAGTTGCAGTTTGTTCACCGGGTGCTGCCGGATTAGGTGTTCGGGAGGTAGAACGCCAGAGGGAATCATATATATACGATGCAACCACACAATACTAAACCAACATATGCATCTGGGAAATGCTCCACCTGGCCTATTATTATTGAGCTAAACTAAACAATCCTACGTAATCCTAGTCTCGTAATATGCAGTTCATTATGCAATAATCAGGTACTTCACAACATAAGACTAATGCAGATCGTAATACGGCTATCTGGCGATTTGTACTGTCACTGTAATGCAATGTGTAAAGCAACAACGTGGCAAACTGCTATGTCCCTGTAATGCAATGCGCCCGGTCCCCTTTCAGGTACTCTGTTAGGAAGCAAAAGCAATGCAACGTGTAATACAGTTGTCAGGCAGTTCGATATGCAAAACTAATGCAATACGGAGCACTTTTATCCGGCAGTTCGGTATTGAACACTAATGCAATGTGTAATATGACAATTCAGCAATCGTGATGCAGGACTAAGACAAGGCATAACACATCTATCAAGCAGTTTGTTATGCAAACCTAGTGCAATGCGTAACACACCTATTAAGCAGTTCGTTAGATAAACTAAGGCAATGGGCAATATGACAAAACAGGCAGTCCCTTGTGCAGAAATAAAGCAATGCGTTATACTATCATCAGATACTCTGTGATGCAGGAGTAATGCAATAGCTAAGTTACTCCGGAACCATTCACGGTGCCTCTGGCAGTCTCTCCACCACTAGTGCTGCCTTGCGGTTAGTCTCCGGCCACAGTTGCCACATAGGTAAAAATAGAACACAGTAAATGCAACTTCGCACTCAGGCCCCTGGTGCTGCCACTCCCTCTGCACACGTGCCTCAATCCGAGTCAAAACAGAGGCTCGCGCTGGAGGACAGAGAGAGAGAGTCCGAGAGTGTCTCCCTCTGAGCCCGGGCCCCGCCCCAGGAGTCGACAGACATTACTTGGGGGGCGCAAACCCACTCTCCTCTCCTCATCCAGCGACTTGGGCCTCCAATGCAAATTCTCAGAATTTCCGGGCAATGGGAAGATCCCAGTCTACACATTACACCCGCCCTCAAAGTCAAGAAGACTCACGGGACCTCGGGTGCACTATAACCAGACAACTCCTCACAAGGGTCTCAGGCTGCTCACGGCACACACACGCAGCGTCGCTGAGACACTCTTGATCTTCTGGTACCCACGATCATAGGGCACCTCTTGCGCAGGTCTCAGGCAGTAGCAAGTACAAGCATCCAGCATCACTGAGACACACTTTATCTTCCGGTGCCCCTGATCACAGGGCACCTCCAGCGAGGATCTCAGGCTGCAAACAGCACACACATACACAGCATCGCTGAGACACCCTTGCTCCTCAGGTGTGCACGATCACGGGCCAATCCACACAAAAGTCTCAGGCTGCCCCCAAGCACACGCACACTGGGTCACTGAGACTTTCCTTGCTCCCCAGTACACACGTTCACAGGAGGGTCTTCTCAAAAGACTCAGGCCAGATAGAGCACACACACACCATGTCTCTGAGTCTTGTTTGGAACTCTCGGTGCCCAAGATCACAGGGCACAACTTGCGAAGGTCTCAGGCTAGACAGAGCACACGCACCCACAGTGTATCTGAGAGTCTTATCTGGAAACATTTGTGTTCCTGTGTTTCCAAAACGGGAGCCAGCTCACCTTGGGCCCTTGGGGATAGTTACTCCAGGACAAAGCACACAGCAAAGTACTTCAAGCGAGGGGACACAGGACACAGCCAAGTCACTACAGCCTTTCCTTAGTTGAAACAGCAAACTGCAGTCCAGTCCCAGATCACACAGCAAGAGCAGTCCTATCCAACAGTCTCTTAGTTGTTTCTTCCTTGGCAAAGGTTCCTCTTGATCCACAAAGTTGCTCCAGTCTTGTTCACACTTGATCAAGCCATTCTCCAAAGTTCAGGGGCTTCAGTGGCATAGTATACCCCTCAATGGCTTTGTGTTACAGGGGGCCCTGACCCCTGCTCAAACCAGTTCTTGGTGCCTCCCTACCAGTGACACCTTCTTCCTTTGATTCGTATGGTCTGGATTCTCAATCACTCAGCAGGAGATGGGGCAATTGTTTTATAGCACCAGCATAGGCCTCTGCACCTCTAGGCCTACTCCTCCCCCTACACACTCCAGGTGCTGGTCAGCTGGTGCTATCTCTCCTCCTCCACTGGGTCAAGACATTCCCCAGTTCCTATCGCTTTCAAATCTAGCCAGTCAATCCACAACCAGGCAGAGAGACACAGAGATGTTTAAATAACAAAAACCCAGCCACTTCTGAAAGAGTGGCTTACAAACACATAATGCCAAAACCATCTTTATTAAAAGATGTGTTATTGCAGGATGAGTTCAGGCATGCTAAACATCCCCTTCCCATCTTAAGCCTTTAGGAAGATAGGCTTGAAAACATATTACACAGCCTTTCCATTCTATTCTAATGGAGATTATTTCACTGCCAGGTCATGGTACACACTTTGGCACATGTCTTACCTTTCACATGCACTGCATCCGGTAACCGAGTCACAAGAAAAAGGGGGAAACATGAAGAAAAGGGAGCAGCGTAGAAACACCCTGACCCCTATGCCTGCTCAAGGGGTGTGCGAATCCAGCCAAGAAAGCAAACAAAATTAATTGTGAACTCCTGTGATTTGTTATTGTCAAGCCCCTAGGTGGGCCAGGTTCAGGGAGCAATGAGGAATTATATAGCAGGGGCCTGTGGGGCCCGCCACCTCGCGGGGCTTTATTATTTATGCGTGGGGGCACGTGGCCCCCCTGCAGCCCGGGGACCAATACCTCCCCCCGGCTTCATTGCTAAAATGCTTGGGGGCTACTACCCCCCCATGCTGACCTGGGGACCGCCACCTCCCAGGGGCAAGCTTGATTTTTATGCGGGGCCTCGTGGGCCCCCAAGCCCTGGGGACTGCCATATCCCCAGGGCTTAAATATATTGACATAGTGTGGGGGGCTTCTGCCCCCCCCACACTGCCCCAGGGACAACCACCCCCCAGGGCAAACTTTATTTACCCCCGGGGATCACCACCTCCATAGGCCTATCTTTACCTTGGGAGGGGAGCCACACAGCCCATCTGCAGGAGCCCTTGATGGCCGACACTCTCCTGGACATTGCTGTTTGCTATGGCAGGGCCTTTCTGATGTATGAAATTAATTAAAAGTCATAGAATTATACTAATATAAATTAATGCTACATCAATTTTTACATTCAAAAAGCTATATTCAAATATTTTAAAATACATTTTAAGATAATTTTGTTTAACCAAACTCTAAATGTACTTATAATTTTACTACTTTGAATATTTTGAATTAATTTAGCCATGATTCCCTGTACAGTTTTATTTGAATTCCCGATTGCCATTATTTTATATCAAAGGACGTTGCTGTACCAGTGATTAACCAGCCATGTGTGGTGCTGGACTGATTCCAGCTATGAGTTGGAGTACATTTACTACTGTTTTGGGACCTTTTTTGGCTAAACGTGGCTCTGTGAAGGTCTTCCCATAGAAAAGATATGAGAGGTAAAGGTGGAGGTTACACTCATGGGTTTGTAAATAGCATTATATATTACTTTAGTAATACTACTGCAGTATTACTTTACTTTCTACAAAAGCAGTTTGTGAATAAGCTGCTTAACAAGTAACAGCTGGTAATTCAGTAATAGCACAAGAAGAGTACTCCAGTTCAAAGGATTAAAACCCAGAGTGATAAACACATTTCCATTAAAGGAGAAAATAGCAGACTACTCTAAGTACAGCACATCTTGGAATCCTGATTACAATGACGGCCTTAGTCTTGAGGAAAAGAGTAAAGAAATCTATCTGGTCATAAGAGGAAGTACAGATGGATTAGTATACATCTGGGATAGATCACTTTAGATCTTGCATGTGAATGTCCCAAGATTGGGAGATACATAGCTGTGTACGTTATTCTTTGCAAAAGATATGCATTATTCAACCAGGCTTAGATTTCAATGAATGAATTGTAATAGGCTTCCAACCATACTGCACAGCATGGAAACTTACAATAGATGTACATTATGCAAATGTCCTCAGTCATCACTGCAGTTCACTCTATCCCTGCCATTTTTGGAATAGGTTTTTTTCACCCTTTATCAGAATTGACCCTTCAAACGAAAGATATTGTGCACCCTCCGGGCACTCATTGCTGCACACTATATCTGCAAAGACCACGATTATTCCACCTTCCTGCCTTTGAGGGGTATTACAAACATCTTTGTGTTGGTCTTGGCTGGGAGACAAAATCTAGGAGTTCTAGGAGAAGGCCTTCTCTTCTAAATTGGGCCCAGTAACCTTTGGCTACTAGTGCACCTTAATTATTTTGCTTCAGTGAGTAGAATGTGAGCTTTAAAGATTGAAAGTACTGGAAATGATGTGAATGAAAGATTGTTTACCTTTGGTGGTCCTGTCATATTTACTCTTGAGTGGTTGTGATCTATATTGTATAATAAAGCAATGAGTCCAAGATGGCTGCATTCCACAGACAAACAGGACAGATAGTTCTACTGCTCTCTTTTTCCTTTACTGCTCTCTTTGTCTCCAGGTCTTAGGGGTAATAGAAAATGTTACTCATAAGGGCAGTCTCCGGAGGAGGTAAAAACTGATTTATCAAAGGCACCATACTCTGAGAACATTCAAGATGGAGGAAACGGTGTGCACTTCTCTGAAGGCAAACTCGGGATCGAACTGGTTTGTGGAAATTACTAAGTGAAGTGATTTACAGATACTGATTGATAGTGGTATACTACTCCAAAACCTGGGCATGTAATCTGGAGCTCTCCTTCAGCTCAAAGAAGGGCATCAGCGTCAAATAAACCTGCATGAATCCTCTTGTGATGCTTCAATTTGTGATGCAGTGTCACAATCATTTATTTGCTCTTAATAAAATGCTAACCTGTAACCTCCAGAACATTGATTCACATATAAGCACACATTAGTTTATTCAAAGATTTAGTAAAATGAGTCAGTTATGTGTTTTGATTAATGATAGTTAGGGTGTGTACTTCTAAGCATTGACATAGGTTGGTTTAGGTACATGCCGTCATTCTAGAAGTAAACATATTTTCTTGCTTGCGTGTATAATTCTCCATTTGTTTCAGGCGGAAGAATCACTGCGCTATAATTGTTATTCTCTTTAGCCTACTATTTGAAGGACAAATTGTTACTACTATTTGGATTGGATGATGATTTTCTACACCTGCACCCAATGAGAGAAAGAGAGGCAAACACCACTATTTCGTGAGATATCGTGAAGGGCTTTACGAATAAAGAAGATGGCCATGTATTGTCTCTAAGAAGGGGAGCAGTACCTGGCTTACTGCACATGTTGTACTCTGATTGGCTCTCTGATCCATGAGAAATGTGAGAGATGCTCTTTCTCCCGAATGCTATTATTTAATTGAGTGCTTTGGTGTTAGATAGGCAGAACTCATTCAGCTCTGGGTTGAGACCATCCTTGTAGGTTGACCTACTTTTCCTTCACTTGAGACTAAATACTCTTTCCATGACTGCTCACAGAGTTACTTCTAGAGCGAAGTCACATTGCTTTATTCTAATTGGAGCCTTCATCTGTTTAGCCATATCTACAAGACAGCGTAAAGCTACTTAATGTTGCTTAACACTGCCTTGTGAATAAGCACCCTTTGACTCTATACTTAGCGTGAAAGGGGAGGGCAATGGCCGTTGTGGTGGGCGTTTCACTGCAACTCTCTTTGATTTTGACACTGCCCATATTTACAAGGATGGCTTAAATATGGGGCAATGTCAAATTAAGACCAGGGAAAATCTGGGGTTACATTTACAAACCCTTTTCGCCACCACAACGTCACTTTTAGTGACACGGTGGTGGCGATAATGGCTTTGCCTTATTCACAAATAAGGCGACATTCATGCTGTACTTAGTGTGAAAGGGGAGGGCAATAGATGTCGTGGTAGTTCCACCACAACACCCATTGATTTTGATGCCCCCTATTTACAAGGATGGAGCAAATAGGAGATTGCGCAAAAATTAAAACCAGGGAAAACCTTGCCTTAAACAGGAGAAACGAGGAGAAATGCTTTATTTCTCCTCATTTTTGCTGTTTCTATGTCTGCTGTGTTGTGTGGCACAGATAGGAACAGTTAAACGCCATTGATTGTTTACTTACAGGAATTTCTCCCTTGGGATCACTGCCTGCACCTAAAAAATGTTGGCACTCACTTTCACAAACACCCATTCCCATTTGGGAATGGGTTACCACCAACTTGAAGTAGGTGGTAATTGCAAATGTTTTATGACCACATTCCTGGTCACAAAACATTCCTACATACCACTGCGACTCCCTATTAGAAAAGGATGCCCTTAACATGCCCCTTTCTAAAAGTGACTTGCAGACCATATTTGCGAATATTGAATAGGGTTTGGTACAACAGAAAATGCTTTTTTCTGGTTTCGGGTTGCGAATTGGCCCGTTTGCAAGCAGAAAAAAGCTTTGTACATCTAGGCCATGGTGCTGTTCTGCTCTCTCCCTTTCATGCAACGCAGCACATCATGTGAAATCTTATTAAATTTGATACATGGTTCATCATTTTAGGTGGAATATAGGAGTGGTAAAGAAGGGGGCTGGAAATTGAAGAATGTCTATTACAAAATGGGAGGATCAAGGACAATATTATAGAGGATCACAGAGAAGGACATGAAAAAAGAAAAATACAACTACAAAATGTTGAATGAGTTTCTATTCACTAAAATTACACATATGTCCACTACTACTACAACATAAACAGGCTCAAATCTAGGCCACCCTATTCTTGAACTAAGTTGTAGGTCACCCATACCCTCTCATGTGGTACTGCAAGGAAATCACTGTTAAACCAAAAGTGGCAGGGGAATAACATTACCATTAAAAGACCTGTACTTAAATAAAAGTAAAAAGAAATAAAAGATCCAAAATGATCACACATTGTTAGACAATATCGACCACTCTTTCAAATCAAATGTTACCAATATTTTCAAAAATAGAAATGTTATGAGTTTCAAAATGTTCTTAATCACTTGTTTTGGTCTCTTATCCTGATGTTCACCCTTCTTCTAGTATATTTTGATAGGCAGTTTGTCAACTATTGCCTACTGGTTCTCTTCTTTTTTTTTCTTTCTCTTTTTGCTTTCTCGGCTCTTGCCCTTTTTGAAGTGGGGGGGTAGGTAGTCCGGTATCACTTGGCACCAAGTCATAGTGCCAGTTAAGGAAGGGGGATGGCCTGTCAGGTGTGAGCAGGGATGGTGGTCTGCTCACGGGGGCTATGGGAGGAGGGTGGGGCCACGGGGTCGAAAAGGGAGCATGGGGATAAAACTGAATCCACTTTTTTAAATCCAAATGCATCCATTTATCATTAATAGTCCTATATTTGGTTAGACTTCGGACGGGGCCATTGACTGATGTTGGAGTTTTTCAGCCCATTTCCATGCTATGAGGCTGCTCAGATACTAACGTGTTTTCTGTAAATGGATAAAAAGGAAATTTTAAAAGTGGTCTCTTTTAATGTCAATGGCCTTAACAATAGGAAGAAAATGCGGGCCATTGAGGCTTGGATTAGGACAGAAAATCCAGCGGCCATTCTCCCAATGATTTTCCAATGTTTAGGTCCTGGGCAGCCTATAGAGGTTTCTCCTCCTGTTTGGCATCTCATTGGGGTACTGCAATTTTCCTTAGCAAAAAATTCCACACTGAGGCCGTTAATTTTGCAAGCGATCAGAGCGGAAGGTGGTGCTGGGTCACCTGTAAATTAGGAAGCAGACTCTTAACCTTCACCAGCATATATGCCCCAGTAGAGGATAACCCTAGGCCATATGAAGAGCTTTTTCAATCTTTAATTCAAGTACCAGGTGAGCTAATTCTAGGGGAGGCTTTAATTTTTTTAATGAACCCTAACATTGACTCCTCAACTTTATCCAAAAAACAGCTAAAACCCAAAACTTTAAAAGTGTTACAAGACTATAGCTTCACTTTGCACATATTTGATCCATGGAAGGCAGTATTTCTAACTAAGTTTGCCTATACTTGTTTCTCAGGTTGATTTCATACCTCTTCACGCATTTGTTCTTATTTCTAGGAGACTGGCTATTAGCTAGCAGAGACTCCTTCTGAATGGATTTTTGGATCTTGCGATGGTCATTCCTGAGTTAGAGCTAGGTAAACATATAATGACTTACCCACGACTTCCTCAGGGCTGATATTGATTATTAAGCGACCTGTGTGCCTTCTAGCTGGTTGTAATTCCGGCCCAGCCTAACGCGGCGTGGGCAATACTTCTTAGTAGGGCTAAGTTCGTTTTCTCACGATATCGCTTCCAATAGATAGCTCTGAATAATCCCCGTGACCGGTGATCTTTCGTTGTGATCCCGGGATGTATATATACTCTTGATATCCTTCCTCCAGTATTTGCGGAGAGAAGATACTTTCCCACTCCGATTATTAAGGAGTCCAATGGCGGCACAATTCCCTGCTACCGCCGAGCGTTCCGCTGTATCTTGGAGTGGGAAAGTATCTTCTCTAGTACCATTTTGGATTATCATTTGCTGTTGTCTAACTCAATTTCAGAGGGAGTGCTGATACCATCGTCATTTAAAAAGGGGAATATAGTCAGTTTTTAAAAAAAGGTAAGCATAGTGAAGACCCTAATTCTTATCGTCCCATCACTCTCTTAAATTTTGACTATAAAATACATTTTTAGACACATTAAAATAATGATAAAATACAATATAACAGATACACAGTTCATTAGAAAAAAACACAAATGCTAAGCTGATCATATTAATACATTTAAGAACAGGGCAACCCTACAGCTAATAGTACAGACAAATTCATTTACATAGAAATTTTAGCTATTTAATATTTTCCTTGCTTTCAAGATGTTCTTTAGAAAGCCGGCCATCACACCTATACAAAACGCTCTGTCCAGCAACTGCAGATATAAAAAGGCAGGACACCATTACCTCCATCCCCCCACTTTTGATAGCGGCATAATCCATCTAGATGTTTCCTTAACATAGTATTTACAAAATAAAATCGCGAGGATAGTGGTTTGAGGGGAAATGATATTACAAAGGCGGGAGCTGAGATTACTAGACCAATCATTCATCCTTGGGTAGTTAATTTGACCATGAAAAATGCCAAACCTAATACGTGTTAAAAGATATCTATCATATCCCCCAGTACAACATAAAAGGTACGGTTGGATTTCATAGGTAATCAAGGTCATTTGATGTTGGACTACCATACATTTATTCATCTCGGCGGCCATTCTAAGTGACTGAAGATGGGACATGCAATTTGCTTTAAGATCCTTCCTTGGTATAGAAATAATTGACGCTGGAGAAGTGTAATATTCTTGATGCCCCAAATCAAACATGAAATTCTTGACATATTTCAACCAAGTAATCTTACTTGCATCATACAAATTCATTGAGTCCTTGATAATTTTCCTGTTTAGGCCAGTAATACTGGAAGTCCAAACACAGTGCCAAAGAAGCACTGGTTGTACTTTAATCACATCTGCAATATAGGAAATACCCATCTCCCTATGGCAGTTAAAAATGGGGGAACTGACAGGTACTGCTAAAATATACCTTAAAAAAGCGCTTTCCACGCATTGTATGGAGGGTACGTCATGAAACCCCAAACTCCTGCCCCAAATGTTGCAATGCTCGCGCATTGTGCTTGATATATCTTTAGGAAGATACCCAGAGGTCTTTTGCCCATATTCCTTGAGAAATTTACCACGGCCGCAGTCAACTTCATAATAAGAAGGCTCCTCGCCTTGACTCCCGGCACCCATGAACCTGACTGCCCAAACACGGCACCAAGGTATGTGAAGATGTTGGTGGAGGCAACCATGCAATCTCTCAATGGGAGACTGCTGCATTTTTTACTCCCCCACCCACAGGTCATAATAAAAGTTTTTTGCAATTTAATTTGAGCCCCAGGTCATCCACAAAACTGGTGTACGAAGTAAGGGCCTTCTGCAGACCAAGCTGCGTGCGGGCCATGAGTACAGCGTCGTCTGCGTAGAGAAGGGAGAAAATCAGACGTTTGTTCATGTATGGCGGGTCTCTGGCCTTTCTTGCCATGTCCTGTTCCAAAAAGTTTGCATATAAAGTGAACAGGAACGGTAGTGCCATGACACAGACTTGTCTCACTCCCCTCTCCACTTTAAATGACGCAGTACACTTCCTTTTGATTACATACCGTTCCTTAGTGGTGACCCTTGAATATAGTTGTCTTAGGAACTGGAACAAAACCTGATCTACCTTCAAGTCTGCCAGAATATTCCATCATTTGCTGTGTATAACAGAGTCAAAGGCGGCTGTGAGGTCTACAAATGCTACATAAAATTTCCCAGCCTTTGCCTGGGTGTATTTTCCTAATAAGATACTTAAATTTAAAACCTGCTCATTTGTTCCGAAGCCCTCTCTAAAACCATATTGGACATCACTTAAAATATTATTCTCCTTGGCCCATGGCTGCAATCTGTTTAGGACTATCCTTCCTGCTACCTTCATCAGGGAATCAAGTAGGGATATCGGGCAAAAACATGCTGGATTTTCCCTATCCCCTTTTTAAAAAAGGGATACTTTTAAGGATTCAGACCAAGTTTTAATAAAACCTTTCTTGCAGCAAGCTTGGAGAACCTGAGTTATTAGGGGGGACCACAGTGAAGGTGTTAAATTAAACAGGTCAATTTGGACCCTGTCAGGGCCAGGAGCCTTGCCCCCTTGCTTGCGTTAATCGACCCAATAACCTCTTCATGATTAAAATGGAGTTCAATTGGCAGAAAAGTTAAAGGATCACCCCCATGACAATTCCCAGTGTCTGTGGTACTATCTGCACTATCCTGTGATTATGAGAATAAATCTATCAAGGTTTTCTCGACAATTGCGACCGCTAATGTCGCAACATCAGACTTGGTAAAGAATGGAGCGTTAACTGCCCTCCAGAATGATGAGCTATCTTTGGTCAGAGGTGCTTCGTGAAGGGCATCCCAAGCTAGGTCTTTTAACTCTTTCTTTCTTGTTTTTCTGGCCAAATTGTACTTCCTTCTACATTCTTGGATTTCATCCTGATCTCTCGTTGCCCTATGTAAAGCCTCTTTAACTCGTGTATATGTTTTTGTACAATGCAAATCAAACCATTTGTTTTTACTGGATCGTACACCCTTCGCTTTTCACTGTTAAGGGGTTTTGGATAATCCGGGTGATTTCAGAAAAAGCCCACAAAATATTATCATGGAGGAACTTTCCCCCAGACACGTTAAAATCGAATCATAGGCCATTAATATAAATTTGCTGATTCAATTCAGCAGGGTTATGACTGGACCAACGTAAGGTATATCCATTTAAATGTGCAAGGCAGATGTTTTTGGTCCATGCCAATTGTTTTTTTGAGTATAATTCAACAGCAGTGGGCAGACAAATGTTGATACTCAAGGGCAGGTGATCACTCAGTAAGTTTGAATGTATTTTATAGTTTGCAATTAAATTAGCATAACGGTTAAGAGCAATTATAAAATCTATTGTAGATCATAGTCCCCTACCAATAAAGGTGTAATCAAACCCCACATTTGGGGAATACAGACAGTTGGCGAACCCAAGATCATGTGAGAGCAAAATTTTTTTTTTTTTTTTTTTTTTTTTTAAAAACCTTTATTTGAGCAAGCAAGAAGGTACAAGGATGGGCCTACAACCACACGGGCCAGCCGCTAAAAAGGAGTAGATACATATCATATATGCCCGCAGAGGTAACAGTCAATCAACAATGCAATACTCCACATTATATACAGGACAAAAACAGGTTTTATGTATATAAAAGAACAAACATACAAAAAGGCGAGAGTGTATCACTGAAGGTCAGCCCAAGGGACGCAAGGGGGGGACAGCAACGGAAGTGCAGTAGCAAAATTCTAAGCACTAAGGAGTTCGGAGGGGGGGGGGGAGGGGCGCAGAGATCAGGAAGAAGGGGGGGGGGAGCCGGAAACACCAGCTCAGTCCCTATATGAAGATTCCGAGAACGCTAGCCTAAGGAGACAGGGTAATCTCGATAGTGTCCACAAGGGGAGGAGTACAAATGTCGCCACGGTATTCATTCCATTGACCCCACACCTTCACCCATGCCCTGGGTCTGCCCCTGGCCACATAGACAGTTTTCTCACGGAACATGGACCAATCCATGTTATCCTCCCATTGCGAGAGGGCAGGGGGCCTGGAGGCCCCCCAGAGTTGCGCAATATCTCGCTTCGCAATCATATAGCCCAGGGTGGCCCATCTAGTCTGTGCCACCGAATAGTCAGTGGGCTCCCAAACATTCAAAAGACAGCGACGAGGTTCCGGACGCAAGGACATCCCTGTCACCACAGTCATCAGATCAAGCACAGCCACCCAATAAGCAGCCACCATCGGGCTAGCAAAATTTAATTGAGCATCTCCCCCCTGGAAGTGTGCTCAAAGTGAATCGGAAATATATCCTCTTCTACCTCGATCCCACAGATCCCCAGCCCAGCTTGCTGGCACAAATTAATGTTAAAATCTTCTCCCCAAACAGTAATCATTTCTGTACTATTATTTGCCCTTAATTTGCCTAGGTCCTCACTCAACTGTGTAAAATAATTACTAAAGTTTTAGCCAATCGTTTTAATTGAATTACCTTGCACCTGATCCATTCTGATCAAAATTGTTTAATTGCTGGGAGGCAGCTGGGCACTAATACGCACTACTTAGCGGGAGCACTCGATTATTTTGAGACTCGTAAGATACCAGCTATGGTCCTTTTATTAGACGCCGAAAAGGCATTTGACCCAGTTGTCTGGGAGACCTTATTTTTTATTCTGGCAAATTTCAGCATCCCTCCCAAAATCACGCAGCTGGTTCAGAAATGGTACATGAATGCACAAGCCAACATTATTATTAAAGCCACAGAGGTAGGCCAATCAAGGTTAAATGGGCAACTAGAAAAGGCTGTACATTGTTACCGGTGCTATTCACCTTTTTTATCGAGCCTTTGGTGATAGCCATTAGGAACAGTGTGGATATCTGCCTTCCACTGCCAATAATGGCAAAATTGAATTTATACGCCGACAAAATCATGCTCATTATAAAGCCTGAGAAGGAGGTTCAAGCAAAAGCATTTGAGATCTTTGAGCAATTTGAGTCGCTTGGCGGATATAAAATTAATTTTAAATAAACTGAAATTATATAGTGTGGGGGTGCACCTATGGATTTACATCTCAATATTCTATCTTGTCTTAATGTCAAACCAAAAAGATATCTGAGTATTTCTTTTATGGCTGGAATTTCTGAATTGTATGATTAAGATTTCATCCCACTTCTGCGAAAAGTCCAGGATGTATTCCTTTGATGAAATTCCCTTCCATTAACCATTCTGGGCAGGGCTGCTTTGATTAAAATGTCTGTTCTTCCGCTGTTCAACTTCCTTTTCTCTGTGATTCCCAGTCTTTTAATGACCTCTTTTTTCTCTAAATTAGAGTCTATGTTTACATCTTTTTTGTGGGGAAAGAAGGTACCCCGATTGCCCGTAGCACTTTATATGAGGAGCTGGAAAATGGTTTATTAGCTCTCCCTAATTTGAGGGATTATTATTTTGCATTTTTTGCACAATATATATCCAGATTTTAGCCGGAATCACATTCGGATCTTTTTATCAATTATTTTATGCATTTAATCTGTGAAGAGAATCAGATCTACTGCCCATTAACAATTGTTAAATCTCCTAAATTAGTACGGTATAAGTGTATACAGTGGTTTTTGCATAAACGCCAGGCCTTTTATAGAAGATATTCTATTCCCGTAATTAATTTCTCAAATCCGTTATCTGGTCCTATGTTACTATCGGGGATAAGAGATTCGTCTGTAGCTACACAAAAATGGGCCAAGGCTGGATTTGGGAAAATCTTAGATTTTTTAAGGAAGAATAGATGGCTGAATTAAGCAGAAATATCTCATTTAATTACATCCTTTTCCTTAGGTCATATTGTAGTGTAGTTCCTATTATCCCAATAGGCTCTGCGCATTGGAATAATATCTTCAATAGTATAGACCTAGGGCAGAGGTTAACTAGGTCTTCTACTGACGATATTAGACTTAAAGTTTTTGGTTTTGCCAGCTAGCTCAGAGTTCACTAGAAACTTTCTCGAATAGACAAGGAGGAGTTTAACTTCCCTGGATAGACAAGAAGGGATTTAGTTTCTGACAACCATAGAACATGACAACTTTGCTCTCCCCCAATCAAGAGTGTATCTCTAGAGTCGTGTGAAAACAAAAGACAACTTATTTTACTCAGTCAGTACGTGCATTCTTAGTTTCACCAGTTTGTAGAGAAAAGGAAGAGACAGGCGTGTTCAATAAAAGATGGTATTTATTGATCAGTCTCTTTTCTCGTACAAGAGAAATGAATCGATAATATTGCGATACTTATGGTTAAGTAAAGTGCATACAATAAAAGCAGAAGTATAAAATAATACTGCAGAAGCATTGATATGGTTTCTAAGCCATATGATATTTAAAATCGATAAAATAGATATATACATATATACATTGACTAATCGTACTCAACTGGTGCTTCTAACCACGCCTACCCCAGTGTACCTGACCTAAGCCTAATACGTGAGCGGGAGTAGATAAGATGCAGTTTAAGTTAGGTTTCTTTTGCCAAGTGACTGACTCAAGAATTCTCTGCAAGGGGTTGTTCAGTTCTGTACCTGAGATCTAGAATGGTTGAGGGCTGGTATCTCTCGTCTCTGGTCTTGATATTCCAGCTGCCTGCGAGGGCTGCTTGGAAGCGCCGGAGCTGGATTTCTCGGCAGGAGAAAACAGCTTCTCGTTCTCAGCGCGTCAGGAAGGCGGGGCAGCGCGAGTGGGCTTCGCTCTCTGCTGGGCTCCTCAGCACGTCTCGCTGCTCCGATCTCGTCACCACCGCGTGTGTTTGCTTAAGGCAATGTCGGTAATATTTATACCTGTAAGGTGTCGAGATTGACGTAAGGATGGACATGGATACGTCAATAAGGATGTCATACAAACGGGCTTGTTCGCACATTCTTTTGCTGAAGTTCTCGGTGAAATCAAAACAATGGCCGCAGGGATTTTGCCAGGTTGTCATAGGTTTGATTTGTTTTGAGAACTCCGTATGCCTTATCAGGGGCTGGAGGAATAGTGCTTGTCTAATTAGATGGCATGCGTTATTACCTAATCAGATAACACGTTTCTGTGTCGTGGTGTGGCTTAATCAGATAACTTTTTTTGCACCGTGGGTCGGCTGCTAGTTAAGTATTAACCAGAACAGGGTCAGTAATAGGGGAATCGATACAGAACCTATAGGAATACATCACACCCACTCCACGCTGACTATGTCCATATTTACAAGATCTAGGCATAGTAAATATACTAGTAGAGCATGTGTATACCGTACCACCCCAAAATACATCCATATGCATTTTGAAACATGAAATATACGAAAAGATATATATATACATTATATGCACTCAAGCAGTATATTAATGCTAAATAAATCACGCATATTCATACATCATTATTAATAAAATATGAAAATTACACATGAAATGGCTCTTAATACAGAAGAAAAAAATGCGAGACCATTTCATCACAAAATAAAATATTTATGAACAGGCCAGAGGGCAGCTAATGACTCTAAAGTTCCTAAAATAGAAATATAGTTCTCTAAGAATAGTTTCTACTTTAAGCAGAAGATAAGTGTCCCGATAAATTGTAAAATATTTTTGAGGCCGCTGAAAAATTATGTTCCGCTGTCCGTAAACTGGAGAAAATTGTTCATGATACTTTATTATCAAAGTTGAAGGCCAAATTGGGAACGCCTTGTGCTAGCTTGTTCAAAAGTCATTATTTCTGCTCTGGTGAGAACATCATATCATTTAGACTCTCGAAAAAGCTGTCAACAGCTTCCTGTGAAAGTTCCATTAACTCGGAAAAAGATGTTACCATGCATTCGTGAGCATGATTGCCTTCATTGATGTTTGGATCAGCATAGCTGACAGAAGGTCGTACCTGATCGATGCTGCTTTCATCTTGAACCTCACTACCCCTTAATCGTAGTGGTGAAGTCTCCACAAATGCCGTCATCAGGATTGGTAGCCGCTGGGGACAGCACAATGCATGAGCCGTAACCGGACCCAACAAAGTTTCTGCATCCATTGGCGCATCTGATTGTAGCGTCAGACAGGTGTCCAACACGCATTCTTCTCCGCATAGCAAGCACCTTAATACAGGTAAAACACAGCTTTGCCACATAGGTCTAAATGAAAGAAACCAAGTCTTGTTCAGGTTTCTAAGCCGGGACAGTCCAAGGATTTTAGATATCTGGTCCCGGTATCCAATGGCTAGGATTGTTTCTTCCCTTGTCGCAGGTGTTTTGTCTGTGACACGGTTTGCCATAGCGAAATAACAGGATCAAAAATAGGATTCCTGCCACTAGTCCCAAAAGGAGAGGAAGTCCACCAAAGACAGAATGGACAAAGTCTGGAAAAATACCCAGAATGGCTTTAAATGGTGTTAGAGCCCCTGAAAACACTGTCTTAAATACATTTGAGACTCCACTGGTATCAGAAATATTTAAGATTTCGTTCAGGATTTCTGCGAAATGTATGGGGGAATTAGTCGATAACAATGAATGAATCTCTGCCGTTGTCCTTGCAACTTGGAGATCATACGTTTCTTTTGATGACGTGAGCCTGGTCGGCGTCTGAAGGAGCACAGTTTTCATTCTGCTTAAAGTATCAACTCTAATGGAAGAAATTTTCAAATTCGGCCATAACCTTGCCTCCCTGTCTGGCATTGCGCTGGGGAACAATACTCGTTCACAGCACATGACCTTCGCAGTCGTAGTTATGAGATAAGCTATTCCGGGCACCAAGCTACAACATCTGCGGTCTACAATTATAATGTAACTCCCGTTCGATAGTCTCCTAAAGAATGGTTCTATTTGTGTCGCAGGTGTGCCTAGCTGGTGACATGAAAGGTTATTTGAGGACCCTTCACAGGCTCCGTGTAAACTAATACCATTACACAGAAGTGTACTGCTTAGTGACATGGCACAATTATCGCCACTAAGAAACACTTTCCGGCCTTTCTTACTGACACATGCATGTGAATAGGGCAAGTTCCATGTTGACTTAATGTACCCTTTACCCAATTTTTCGTACATGCCAGCCTGTATATATTTTTGGCAGTATTGAAATCTGAAAGTAGATATTGGAATATTAATTATTCCATGTATTATCCACTCACTGACAGGTCGTTCTGACATTGTCAATGGTAATCTCTCGAGTTTCTCAATGCTCAGGATTGTATAATCAGCACCCTTCTGTGCCATACTGATTTGTTTATCAGTAAGGTTAAAGATATTGAACAGTGACGTTGTGTTGATTAAACGCCAAGGCACATAGCCTGAACGCAGATTTTGTAACGTCCAGCCAAGTTGTACAATAGAACGCAATAGGGACTGACCGTGTTGTAATAACAGTAAGTCTTGCGATATTATGTCGATTGCTGAAGACACAATGCTGTCCAAAGAGTATATTCTGGAGGACAGAGTCATTAACCCATTGTCCACCACAGAAAGTGATTTTTCCAAATTAATACGGTCAATTTTCCGTATTTTCTCTGATGTTTCAATTTGAGTTATTTTCCAGGCTTCGTTATAAGCTGCATATACAGAGGCTGCTATGAAGCGTTTTTGACGCTGTTTGCGTGGTCCCATAATGAAATCACGCAAGTCAGCACCATCAGTAAGTAAAGTTAGGTGTTGCTTAATTTCAGACAGTGTGGATGTTTGTAGCCATTGAAGGCAGAGTTTGCCCACACTGTACGTGGTAATTATCCCTGGGTGTTGTCTTTGGGAATATCTAGGGTCTGGCCTGGTCAATTTGAACCCCTGGATTTTGTTCAGGAATCTGTCTTGACAGTTATTAGTATCTGTGGGCCAGATCAACCACTTTTTCCAATCTGGATGTGTTCTGTTTTGGCTTAATATATGGTTTACGTCTATCTCCTCATCTGTAGAGCTATTACTGTTCATTGTTGGCTTTGGAATAGACGGTTTGTTTAAATCTTTGATTTTGGCTAGGCCAAGACAGGTAGTCTGTTGAATAGTGTCATTCAAAAATATCATTTGTTCTGGGATCATGCAGGCTCTAAACAATGATTCTATACCTTGTACTTTCCATTCCTTTGTACCCCAAACACTTTTTACTTCAACATTTTTGTCCCAGTAATCAAAACCAAATGCACTCATTTGTTCAAAAAACGAGTCTGAATATATCAATTTAGTGTTTGTAAGCATGGTCTTTGTACCTGTCTTATTTGATAATTTGAAATAAAATGTTTCTGCATTACTTGTGTTGAACCCTGAAAAATATGAATATTTGTCATAAAAAGTTCTTGAGCTACCTTTTGGAGGGGTTGCACCGTGTTCCCATTGATTATAATTTAAAACATTTCTAGGTTGTGCAGATTTATGCAGATAATGATTACTATAGCGATTATAGCAGAACATTTTATCATAATTAGATGAACCCTGCAAATAATCATGTTTTGTAAATTTAGCAGACATCACTAGGTCAGACATCATATTATTAATGCCTTCAACGTCCCAATCATCAGCAACTGAGCTTGGTTTTACAAAGTCACTCAATGAGATCTTGATTTGATGTGGATACTTCAGGATTTCAACCGGACCATAGATTTGATAATCAGTATTGTCCCATGCTACCCCACCGGGTATAGGATTGGCTGTGAAGTTGACTGAAGAAAGTTCCCTTTTCTCGATGTGTGAAGACGTGTGTGGTTTGAGGACCAAGTTGATTTTCTGGCTTGCTGTGTCCATTTTAGCATATTTTCCCTCAATGAAGTGTCCCAAACATAGTACCATGATGAGCCAAAGTATGAGGATAAGTGCACCTAAGGCCACCCAGAATTCAATCCATGGAGAAATCAGATAGGTTTCTTTCAGATGTTGAAAAAGTTCCTTAGCTTTATTTTTAAAGGTTTTTGTTGATTTTTGTTCCTTTGATTCACTCAGGTTTTCAGATGAATCGCTGAAGTTGATGAAGTAACCGGATGCCGTTCTGTCTATTGTTCCAATTGCTTCAGGATTGATATTTGCTTTATCAGTGTGTTTTGTTGCAGCAGCATAGTCATTTATTACTTCATTGTAGATTGGTGTGTCTCTGCTAAATGTTTTTATTTGGGTTTTTAGAGGTTAAAGTTCCATAGCATTGTTGCATAGTCCTTGTTGTTGTTCTTTTGGCATTTCAAATGTGAGTAGCCTCTTAGATTGAACCTCTGTATTTGTAGCAAACCTTGGTGTTCTGCTACTTATCGGGAGTCCACTTGGCCTACTGTTTGTTATCGGCCACATGATTGTGGTTTTATCAGGTCGATTGATACAACCCTATTCTCCTTTTTACCAGCAAGGGGCGGTAGTACTACTGATCTTGTCCCGTTGATAGACAAGACAGGAACTGCTTTTCTGTAAGAAGGCCCAAATTCCTTCTTTACCGCGATCTTTTCTCTGACTAGATCCCCGACTTTTGGAATCCAGACAGGTCTTGCTGGGACAGGTGGTTTTTCTTCAGTGGTCGTTGGCTGTTGTTTCAACTTTATGTTGCTCAGGTCTTTCCTTGTTTCGTTTAAGTCCTGTAAAATAGCCAAACGATCTTTGATATCAAAGCTTTTTTCTTTAACCACTGAAGTCTGACTGTCAAGATCTAAGACCATCATTCTAGTTCCAAACAATAGTTCGTACGGACTGAATCCCCTCAGAGAATTTCTTGGCAGGTTATTTAGACTACGTTGGACACGTATTAGATGTTTGACCCACCCAGCACCCGAACCTAATACCTTCGCTGTTATAGATTGCTTTATGCCCTTGGTTTTTTCTTTAAACCATCCCGTATCCCTCAGGAAGGAAGTGAGAAGAGTCCCGCTATGCTATGCTCATCTGGCCTTGCTTCCCCATAAGCTTGAAGGCTAAAGGGAATACATTAGTCAAAATGTAGCATGCTCCTAGCGTATATGCCATTATAGACTCGCAAATCTTTTTATAACAGTTCTGGTGTCAGCCGATCGCTGGGGCCACATCCAAATGAATCTCGTGCAGGAATCCACTGCGACCATGATATATTTATAGTTACCATCCCTTTGTAAGGGACCACAGTGGTCCAGGTAAACACAAGCTAATGGTTTATCCGAGATTAGAAGGGGCGTCTGAGCTGGTCGTCTCACTGTTGATACTTTCATTTTTTGACATATTTCACATTCTAGAACATAGTTCCGTGTTTGTCTTCTCATTTGTGGCCACCAGTATCTCTGTTTTAATAACGATACTGTGGCTGAGACGCCAGCATGTACAGAAGCAAGTCCTTCGTGTGCCGCTATGATAAGTCCTAATCTATGTTCCATGTTTGGAATTGCCCTATCCCCCACTCCAGGGATTTGAGCAAACGGAACATTGTTTGTATCAGTCATATATGAGTATTTCACTGGAAAGCCTTTCGGGAGTGTTTCTATCGAATCTTTTCCTGTAGCGCTGACAGCTTGTAATATATCGCTGTCTATTTTTGTTTTTGACCGTGTGATGGCGGCTACGGAAGCCGTTTGCACCGCTGCCTTCGCTGCCTCATCAGCCAATGAATTCCCTGCAACGTGAACGCCATCACGTTGATGACTCAGTGTATGTATCACGTGAGTCTTTGGTAGTTTTCTTTGCAAATGAACTACTTGTTCCCAAAGCATTTTATGCTTGATTGTGCCTCCTTTTGCATAATTAAAACCATTCTGAAGCCAGATCTGCAAGTATTCATTGTAAGACTGAACGCAATAATACGAATCGCACACTATGGGTGTGGGGAATTCTCGATCGGTATTTTCAAGCGCCATCTTGAATGCTAGTAGTTCAGCTCGCTGAGCTGTACAATCTCCTAGAGATTGTGTTTTAGTGACCGCTGGTTTAAATTTCCCTTCGTGCCAGCGACCTTTAACAATCGCGCACGCAGCACTGTAAGCTTGTTTACCCCCTACTGCGGGTTGTGCTGATCCGTCTGTATATATTATACAGCCGTAGTGTTCTAGAGGCAGAATTTCGATTGGCGGAGGACATTCAAAATCGTATTGGAGAAATTCTTGTGTTTTTAAGTTGGGATCAAATTCGTATACCACGTCTGTTGCAGCAAGAGAATTAGCCCACTGTATCCACCTTGGATGGAGTGCTTTAGCATTCGGAATGCTTGCCTTTGTTACCGCCTTCAGGGCTGGTATTGGTGTCACGATGATTATTCGTTTACCTTTTGCTAGGGCCCTTTCCTTTGCTACAGCCGTCTGTACCGCGGTCAGAATTTTTTCCATTGGACTAAATTTCATTTCAGCCTTTGTGTACAAGTGCGATTTGTATGCAATTGGTACCTTTTCTCCCTCATTAGAGGTCAGGTATGTGAATCCGCATCTTCCTGGAATGACTCGAATCACAAGATTACGTGTGTTATCACGTGTTTCTAATTTTGTTTTAATTAGCATGTCTGTTTGTAAAGATCTCAAAATTTCTGTGTGTTTTTGAGTCCAATTGATTCTTTTAAAATCTGGTTTTATTAGATCATAAAGGGGTTTGACCCTTTCTGCATAATTTGCAAAGTATGTTCTTACGAAATTTAGGAAGCCTAGAATTGATTGTAAGTTTTTTAGTGTTCTAGGAGCTTGGAGTACAGCACATTTCTCTAGGAAATTGTCAGCCAGGCTTTTGCCTTCACTTGATAATTCATATCCTAAAAACAGGACTGTTAGATGGGCAATTCTTGATTTTTTAAAGTTGAATTTGTAACCCTCTGCTGCGAACCCAAGTATTATGGTGTTCACTCTCTTCAAGTGAGTATCCAAGTCATCATCTGTTAGGTAAATGTCGTCGACATATTATAATGCCTCGTCATCGTATGTTTGTAGTAATTCTGTTACTCTCTTTGAGAATAATCCTGGGCTATTCTTGTGCCCCTGGGGTAAACGGCAGAAACTTTTTTGCGAGCCATTTACAGAGAATGCAGTCAAATATCTGCTCTCTTGTGCTATATTTTGACAAAAGAAGCCATTAGAGATGTCTAATGTTGTTTTGTATTTTTTGCGTACTATGTTATTCATTAGTGCAGCACTATGTGAGTTTTGTACTGCAAAGGTTTTGCAACATGAGTTAAGGTGTCTGTAATCCAAAACTAGACGATATGAGTTATCTGGTTTGGAGACAGCAAACAAAGGATTGTTCATTTGTGAGGTGCAAGTTTCAATCACCCCCTGGTATTCAAGTTGATCTAGGATCTCTTTTACCTGTTTTTTAGCTTCTTGCTTAATTGGGTACTGCCTCTGTGCAGTAGGTTGTGATTTTAACTGGATTTTGTGAGGAGGAGATTCCTCATCCCATCCTACATGATTTTTATATAAAGCAGTAGCTTGAGCTACTGCCCACTTTCTAGCAAGTGTATATTTTTTATGAATTGGAATATGATTTGAGAAGGCAGGCATAATTATTTCTTCGCCATGAGGGCACTCTCTGACAAACTCGGGTGGCCAGTCTCGTTCAGCTAGAAGGATGTCATAGCCCTGGGAGAGATTATCCCAAAAGAGACCCCTTATTTTTCTAGTCTTATCCCCCTCTATACGTAATGTTATTTCATATATTTTGTGAGGTTTGCTAACTCTGGTGTCTGCAGTTTCCACTTGAATATATTCATTCGTGTCCACTGTCTCCAGATGATTCATAAGGACTTTGCGAGCTATGCTCACTTCTGCTGCGCTGTCTAGCATTGTCTGAGCCCATTCTCCGTTTTTCAGCTGTGTCCTCAGTATTCTCGGCATCTTTGACTACTTTAATACTGGCTACCTTCTTTTTTGGAAATTGTAACTTTTTATTTGGATGAGCAGGTTCCTTGTCTTTGGACTTGACGTGCTCTTCCCTGTGTTCTGATCATCCTCTTCTTTCCGATTTCTGCGAGGAAGTCTGAAAAGATTAAGAGGGACGTGTATCATTATCTTGATATCTATCAGGTTTCTTTATATTATCCCTATTTCTAAGGTTGTATTTTTTCCCAGAGGGCTCACTTTGGGGAGACCTGCGTCCTTGGTTCGGAGATCTTTCTCTCCGCCGAGGAGACCTTCCTCTGGACTGGAATCTTTTTTCTTTAGGATTGGATTGTTTGTTTCCATCCAAGCTCTTTTTTTGAGTGTTTAAATTATTTTTAATAAATATCTTTTCAGGACTTTCAATCAGTTGAGGTTTTACCGCTATTCCACCCAGACTATCCCTTCCTAGTTCTTCATAGGATTTCTCTATGATTCTGGCAATTTCAGTTGGTTGGTCCGCTATGTCTGTCTCTTTTAACCTTTGGCGGATCGCCACGTTTGCTGCTTCTCCCTTTATGTTGGCTAATAATATAGCCGAGACCTGCTTGAAGTCTTTCAGTAATTTCATACCAAGAGTTAAAGCGGGTTCTGGACCATATTCATCTTGAATTTGTTTTAGCACATCCACTATTACTGACATGGATGGTACACCATATGTTTTCGTGTATATGGAAGCAAAGACTGTACCCCAAGTGTCACAGTCCTCCACGTGTGGTGCGATTCCCATTGGAAGACAGATAGTCAGAATCCTGTGTTTATCTACAGGGGTGGTGTCTGGAAACACCGCCTCTATTTGAGTGATTTTTTGTGCTAGCCAGAAAGGTATTTGTTCCCGTTTTGCGGGTACTTTACCTAGACAGGACTGTATGTTCTGTGGTGTAATTTTATTTGTGTTACCCTGATGAGGGGTCAGCTGTGGAATTTTACTTGCTGGTTGGATTGTTGAAGTCCGCATTACATATTGGACTAATTGTCTATGTATTTTGATTAGTTGTTTTAGCTGTATTAGAAGCTCTGCTGCAGACATTTCTTCAATGTCTGGATGTGGTGTATATCCGGCTAGGACCGGCCATGTTGCTCCTGGTCTACCTAGTGGACCGAGCCTGGTGACGTGATTATTATGTTTTAGGGCGCCATCAAACAAGAGCAGGTGCTCTTGGAATTTGAGTGGTACTTCTACCTCCTCGAAAGGAGTGTAGGTATCCGGTGGTTCCTCTATTTTATAATAGTGGAACTCTTTTGTTACAGCGTTCGCTGCTGGAAAGTTCATCCATGAATAGAATACCTCTGTCTGCCGATATTCGTGTGCCTCAATTACGAATATGACTGTACCACCTCTCGATGTCAGTCCATTTTCTATAAGTTTTAAAGTTATAGATTTTCTTATGTTGACCGGGATGAGTTTTATATCCGGGTCATTTTGTAGCAGAGTATTATCAGCTGCTACGAGTTCAGCTGCTAGTCTAGCTGTCTCCCTTTCATCATCACTGTCTACCATTTTACCGACAGGAAGGTTATTCTGTTTGTTTGCAGATCAGGTTTCTACGGAAACAAAGATTAGATGCACAATATTTTGGAACAGTGTATCCTTCAACGTTGACTAAACCAAGAACCATACATAGGAGTCTCCTCCTGCGAGGTTTGGCGGATATGACCTTTCACCCACTCCAGACGTCTTTGGAGTATTATGGGAAAAAAGGGGTTCTGTGTGGAAAAAGCACGACTGAGTTACTCTAATGTCTTGCGTTAGTTTTATCGCCTATCCAAACGTTTGGGCGCCATGTAGTGTAGTTCCTATTATCCCAATAGGCTCTGCGCATTGGAATAATATCTTCAATAGTATAGACCTAGGGCAGAGGTTAACTAGGTCTTCTACTGACGATATTAGACTTAAAGTTTTTGGTTTTGCCAGCTAGCTCAGAGTTTACTAGAAACTTTCTCGAATAGACAAGGAGGAGTTTAACTTCCCTGGATAGACAAGAAGGGATTTAGTTTCTGACAACCATAGAACATGACAACTTTGCTCTCCCCCAATCAAGAGTGTATCTCTAGAGTCGTGTGAAAACAAAAGACAACTTATTTTACTCAGTCAGTACGTGCATTCTTAGTTTCACCAGTTTGTAGAGAAAAGGAAGAGACGGGCGTGTTCAATAAAAGATGGTATTTATTGATCAGTCTCTTTTCTCGTACAAGAGAAATGAATCGATATTATTGCGATACTTATGGTTAAGTAAAGTGCATACAATAAAAGCAGAAGTATAAAATAATACTGCAGAAGCATTGATATGGTTTCTAAGCCATATGATATTTAAAATCGATAAAATAGATATATACATATATACATTGACTAATCGTACTCAACTGGTGCTTCTAACCACGCCTACCCCAGTGTACATGACCTAAGCCTAATACGTGAGCGGGAGTAGATAAGTAGCAGTTTAAGTTAAGTTTGTTTTGCCAAGTGACTGACTCAAGAATTCTCTGCAAGGGGTTGTTCAGTTCTGTACCTGAGATCTAGAATGGTTGAGGGCTGGTATCTCTTGTCTCTGGTCTTGATATTCCAGTTGCCTGCGAGGGCTGCTTGGAAGCGCCGGAGCTGGATTTCTCGGCAGGAGAAAACAGCTTCTCGTTCTCAGCGCGTCAGGAAGGCGGGGCAGCGCGTGTGGGCTTCGCTCTCTGCTGGGCTCCTCAGCACGTCTCGCTGCTCCGATCTCGTCACCACCGCGTGTGTTTGCTTAAGGCAATGTCGGTAATATTTATACCTGTAAGGTGTCGAGATTGACGTAAGGATGGACATGGATACGTCAATAAGGATGTCATACGAACGGGCTTGTTCGCACATTCTTTTGCTGAAGTTCTCGGTGAAATCAAAACAATGGCCGCAGGGATTTTCCCAGGTTGTCATAGGTTTGATTTGTTTTAAGAACTCCGTATGCCTTATCAGGGGCTGGAGGAATAGTGCTTGTCTAATTAGATGGCATGCGTTATTACCTAATCAGATAACACGTTTCTGTGCCGTGGTGTGGCTTAATCAGATAACGGTTTTTTGCACCGTGGGTCGGCTGCTAGTTAAGTATTAACCAGAACAGGGTCAGGAATAGAGGAATCGATACAGAACCTATAGGAATACATCACAATATAACATTTTTAGTAAGTTCCTGAATAATCTTGATGTGGTCCAGATCATCGAACAGAAATGCTTAGTATATGATCTATTAGAAGAATTTCCATTTAAGAAACCTGGGGGAACAGAAAAAGCTTTTTGCCTCTGTTAAGGGTATTGATCTGGTGGGGAAGGCCATAACTAAATTGGGAAAACATGAAGAGATGGAAATCACAGCAAGTATGTGGTCAGCAGTCAATAATGTCAACTTTAGTACGTTAAGGTGGGCCAACTGGCAAAGGATGGTATTTTTTAGTAAATGGCTACTCTATAGAACTCCACTCTTTCTATCTAATGTGTACCCCAACCAATCTGGGCAGTGCTTCCACTGCCTTAATCATCCTTCAACCAATTGGACACATGTCCTATTACAATGCCCCTTGATTCAGAGGTTCTGGGATGACATATTTTACTATCTGGAAGCCGAATGCTCAATTATATTAGGTTTGAATACTCAGCTGATAGTGTTTGGCTATGACCCAACCCTTCATCTTTCAGACAAGATGATCAAATTATTATATATTGTATTGGCTGTCGCCAGATCACTTTTGCTTCAGAGATGGCGATCGGATCTTATACCATCTAAAAATGAATGGGTCCGGAAAATAAAGCTGGTTAAAAAAAGTGAACAAGCCTATGCACAACAAATTGGTAGACTTAAGAAGTTTAAGAGGGTCTGGGCAGCGTATTTTGAATAAAATCTCAATATCTAGCTCATATCTCAGTAGGTATTCTCAGTATGGTCTACTTCTATATTTTGTGATATATTGCAATAGCAGCATTTTAAGTTATTATATAACATTTCATCTTTTCTTGTAATATAGCTGTATTAATTAATACAGGATGAAATAGTATGTTGGCCATACTCGCTGATTTCTCTGTATATGCTTAAAGCTTCTAAGGTCTAATCAACTGTTTAGTCTGGGTTCATTTTAGGCAGTGGATGCTGTTGCAAGATACGTTAATGCGTATCATTTTTGGAACTCTGGCTTAAAAATTGTCTCTCTGTTAGTGAATGTAGGGTTTACTGCTTTCAGACTAATTGGTGCTATTTAACAATTTGTATCATTCGATATAGTGAATGAATTTTATGGATGAAAAATTCCTTGTTATGTGTATTTCAATAAAAAACATAAAAAAGATAGAAATTAAAAGAATAATGTTAATTAAATGATCCGATAACATTGCAGACACTCATACACATCACTTGAAAAAATGCAAACATGACAAATGTTCATACTAATAAAATTACAAACATATCTTGATAATGAATTATAAAAGAACACATGACTCATCTCTTCTAACATTAACACTACTTTGCATACACTCAAAAATACAAAAGACATCAAAACATTGCATGTCACAAAAGCACACAAACACAAAAAAAACACAATTGTAGTTGCTTCTATTATAATGAAATCCATATTTGTCATCTAACAGTAAAATAGTTCCCATATTTCATAGTTTCTTGTGTAATATGGGTTTTTATCACTGCATTTTGTGTAATTAAAGGATAAAAAACGTGTGTGTTCCTTTGAGAATTGCAATTAGGCAGTCACAATATTGTGTCTGTGAAAAAAGCACTCTTTTGTCAAAATAATCATGATTTTCATAAAAATTGGGATTTTTAAAAAGAAAAAAAAGCTATGGTTGAGAAAAAACCCTGGTAGGGCACACAGGCAGGTTATGCAAGCCTGAAGGTTGTGCCCTGTTGCCAACACCAGGTGCACATTGCCAAATGCATTCCACAGTTGGGGTTGGCCCCATGCAGAAAGTTGCTTGTATTACAGAATGGATACATGGCAGGTGAATGAAGTGCATCATATAAAAACCTAAAATGCACTGAAAAAAGCATATTAAAGGTTAGTTATGATCCAGTGAATGAATCCAGAAGACCCCTAAAATTAGCCAGGCAACTTAAACCAGCTACTACCCTATTTCCGCTACTGTATTCTCACTAGTTACACACCTTTGCCTTTTCTACCTCATAGGAGCTTCCCTCTGATTTCTCCGCTCTATTGCTCATACTTAGCTTCAGGTTTCTCTCCTTCCAAGAAAACTGTTCCTCATCGCCCTGTATGCTATATGTAAATAGATTTCAGCTGAAAAAGGTGACATCTCCAAGTTGTATTTTGGGCCCTTTCTGTGTCGATGGTGCATGACCTACCCATACAAGTCAGATGCCATTTTTACAAGATACTTGAGGGTTCGCTGGGTGGTGGGAAAACTGTTGATCCCCACACATTCCATAGCTTTTCGTTACAGCAATTTGAGTAAAATGTGCTCTTTTAGGCAAAGTTTGAGGTTTGCAAGGTCTTTTGGTGAATATACCTGGCAAGAACCATGCAAGTTGTACCACCCTGGACTCTCCTGGGTGTCTACCTTTCAGAAATGTGCAGCTTCAGTTGGTGCCGGCTGACCTAGGGCTCAAAATCCACAGCTGCGGAAATTGCTAAAAAGGACTTGGTTCTCAGTGGAAAAAGGTTACTGTATACATGTTATGTTGTGGGTCTTACCCTATTGACTGCACTATAATCCCTAACTGGAAAATGTTAATTAATTGTTGACAATTTTATCTATGCACTGTACCCATATATGTTCAATCAGTCGTTGTGTATGATTTGTATTTTTTTCTTTTTGTAATGGTTTTAATTAATCAACAAATAAATAAATTACCTACCTACCTATTGTGGCGGCTAGAGTCTCCCAACACAACTGAGGTATCATTTGTATTGTAAGACTTGGGGGAATGCTGAGAGGTAGAATATTTGTGGTTCCCTACAGATTCCAGAGCTTTCCATCACATAAATGTGAGACAAATGTATGTTTTTAACCAAAGGTTTAATGTTTGTAAGAGCTTCTGGGTAAAATTACCAGGTGAGAGTAACACAAGTCATGCCACCTTGGACTCTGCTGGGTGTCTAGTTTTCAGAAATGTGCATGTTTGGTAGGTTTCCTTAGGCACCAGCTGAGCTAGGGGCCAAAATCCACAGCTTTCTAAATTTCAATAAAGGGCCAATTTTCAGTGAACAAATGTGACAAGTCCCTTTTGCATTTTTCTTGCCCTTTCTTGTCCAAGAGGCTAATGCTACCCACACAAGTGAGGTACCATTTTTATCAGGTGACTTGCAAGGAAAGGAATGTTGGGAGGTAGGAATTTCTGCCCCCTCCCTAACAGATTCCAGAACTTGCTGTCACTGAAATGTGCAGAAAATGAGTGTTTTATAGCCAAAGTTTAAAGTATGTAAGGGCTTCTTTGTAAAATGACATGGTAAAAGCCATGGTAAAAATGCAAGTGATGCCACCCAGGACTCTCCAAGTTTTCATAAATGTCGGGGTTAGGTAGATTTTCCTTGAGTGGCAGGTGGGCTAGAACGTAAAATTCGCAGCTACCCACAATGTGAAAAAACATAGAATTGGCAGGTATGATGACTCTTGGTCATCTTTTGGGGTGTACTGTGTTGCAGGTGCTAGACCCAGCCACACAAGTGGGATGTCATTTTTATCAAGAGACATGTAGCACTACTGAATAGGAGAATATTTGATTTCTTTGCATTTATGCTTTCCAAATGAAAGCCAGTAAGTAAGAAAGAAGACAGTGTGCAAAATACCCTCTAAGCCACAAATTCATAAATGTACAAATACCCACTTCTCAACTCAGCATTTAGTGGGCATTTCAGAAATACGTAGGTTTCCTTCTTATCCCTTTTTCACTCTTTATATTTTACCATATGAATTGCTCTATATTTTGTACACAATAAAAAAAAACATTGTAAGGTGCAGTTTAGTTGTTGGCTCTTCATACCTTGGTGTGAGGAAGGAACCTTGTGGAGAGAAACCCTTACCGATCAGGAAGAACCACGACATCCAGATGCCTCTGCTCTGTCTCCACAGGGACGCGGACAGAGACATGCCCCGGAAGCACCGCCCTCGCTACCCGGAAGACGAAGCCCGGGACCAATAACAGGGGAGGAGAGACAGCCTGGAAAAAGTGAGGAAGGACACGGGAGTGCTCTCATCGGGGGAGAAGACGCGGGACCCGGTTTGCTGGAAGAAGACACGGGACCCGACTTGAAAGAAGACGCGGGACCCGACTTGAAAGAAGACGCGGGACACGACATGGGAGAAGACGCGGGACCCGACACACTGAACACCTGGACGCCCGAGAGCCTCGAGGACGGGGAAGAAAGCTGGAGTGAGGACTGGTGGTGTCCGGAGGTGGCTGGGGAGCGGCCGTGACTCAGGAGAGTTACGGCAGAGCCTGGTGAGTGTTGGGGGTTCAGGGTAACAGGGAGAGGGGAGGAGAAGCGGGTGGGGAACCCAGGGGAAGAGCGTAAACAGGAGGGTAGTCGGTGAGAAGTGGCATCCTGACAGATATACATCCTTTTGTGACATATACGCCTAATCAGCCTGAGAACTATTCATAGTAGCAGATGGTGCACTATTCTTCCTATATCATCCTAGGCACATCATTATAACGTTTTCTTTTTCCCCATTTTTCGATCCCCATCTATCGCTCTTTCTCCTTGGCTTCTGGTACTCGAAAACTGTAGACTAAACACGCCCAAAGACCATAGGGCACAAAGGTGTGGTGATGGGACTATCCCCTACCTCTTAAAACAATACAATATTCTGATGGCTCCTTTTCCTCTCTTTATCCTCCTATGAGCCTCCGGGGCAACCACCACGGTAAAGGGGAACCAGGAAGAGGAGCAACACCTTTATCTTCAAACCCTTCCAGCTCACATGAATCCTCTGAAGGAGAAGAAGACCGTCTAGAGACCCCATCTCAACAATCTACCGTTCCCTCTTTTGTTAATAAACCATCTTTCAAACCTATACTTCAGCCTCCACGCCTGTTTATCAAATCTGCTCTCCCACACTTGGATTCTTGGAGACCCTACAAACCCTATATATCCATATGACCAGAATGTCGGAATTTGTAAAGCGCACAGCTACCTCCACCGGAGGTGTCCCGGCGCTGTCCGTATACCGCTTAGGAACCCTTCCTGGCTTTCCTGGGAAATGTCCACTCCTGGGCACCCCCCAGGTGCAGCCAGGCATCCCAGCGCTTTTGGGGCCGTTGTGGAGACTAAGCAAGCTATTGCCCAGAGTTGCAGCGTGGGACCCATGATCAGAACAGGTACTGAGGCGAGAATATCCAGTCAGGGGAATTAATGAGCCGGAGACCCGCCGAGGCGAGAATCGAACCCTGGTCCCTGGCCAGAGCTCTGCATCAAGGTCTGCCTGCTCTAACCATTGAGCCACACTTCTCCACGGAAGAAGAGTCTCACGGAAATGCCGGTTTATTGATTTTGTAAATCAGCCATCGTGCAAGAAGGTACAGATGAAAACGGTTGTCAGGAAATCCTTTGCCAGGGATAAATGTGGTGCCGCGGCCAGGGCGACTGACGCTGGAATCTGGGGATCACGGTTCGATCCCTGGCTCCGGCGGCAGGTTAGCCCAGCACCATGTGACTCTGGGCAATAGCTCGCTTAATCTTCCCGACGGCCCCCAGCGCCTAGAGACCCTTATGGGTGATTGTTCGCGCTTTACAAATGTGGATTATTATTTTTTTATTAATGTTTGCCAGGAAATCCCTTCATGTACACAAATGCAGTTTCACATTTCATGAAACCATATAGAAAAACTGCCCGTGCAGAATAAGGTATTTGAACATCTACTGGTATCTAAGGTATATAAATGCCAGTGAAAAGTGTGCACAAAGTAATTAAGAATGTAATGCTGCTTTTGAATGTACTTTACTGGGGTAGGTTTCAAAGGCGTTTGATATTTTAATCAGGAGAGTGGTATGGCTACATAGGACTTGACTTTAGTAGCAGTATTTTGACAATTATTTAACACTGACATCACTGTACACACGAACCTGCAATTTATTTACCACACCAGCATGTTGAAACTGTCTTTAAATAATGTACCTGACTATGGAAGAGGCTGACTGGGCAGTGCCAGATCTTAGCCTACCGGTGCAAACCACACCATGTAGAAGTTCTGTCTCTGCATGGTGAACACGTGGCACTGTCTGGCAGGAATTATAAGTGCAGGAGATTCCAACCCCTTGGAAAAACCTTGCAAGCACAGCAGTTTACAGGGTATTGACAAGAATTGAATAGGCAAATGGAGGGGCATATTATCAAGGACAGGCGATACATTATCGCCTCTTTTATCGGCATGAAACTGCCGATAAAGCGGCGATAATGGCCTTGATAATATGCTCTATAAATTCCAATCGAAGCCCATGTTAGATGTGGAATGTATCGCCTGTCCTTGATAATATGCCCCCCAGTACCATGGTGATTTTAGACTTGGGCGAAAGTTTAATTCCACTGGAGTGATTTTAGCAATTTTGCACCACACTTTTGATGCGAAATTACTGAAAGTTATGTGAATACTGCCCTTTGGTGTATTTATGAGTAAAATCCTATCGCAGGACCACAGGAACAATAAAGTTAGCGAACTCAGGTTGCTGCTAGCTGTTGCTGTTCATGTTCTGTTACATTTAGCACAATTTCCTTTGCACAAAATGCATCCTCGGATTCATTTTGAACACCAGGGTGCAATTTGCACCAAGAAAATAACCAAAATTCTGGGTTACTCTCCTCACATAATTTAGCACAATCCTGCATAATTTTGCTGTCATTTTGTGTAAACATGGTAAAGCAAATAACGTGAGTTACACCCCCCGCTCAGTGAGCTTAGTATTGTCATAGATGAGGTTTGTAAGAACCCCTGACTGAAAGGAATCCCTCGCTAGTCTAGTGCTCATAAAATGAGTAGACCTAGCATAGCTCCACACCACATAAAATTTAGAGGCTTGTATGGCACACATGGTACCCAATTCACAATGATAATTTTGGCTCTGAAGATATACTCCCTATTGCAGTACACAATTTGAATATAATACATTATCTATGCCCCCCTAAATCTCTAACTTCTAACCGAAATATGAATTTTGTGGTAGCCTGCAACCGTTACATCTTCCTTGCACTCTAATTAATGATATGCCTGAGTTTCCCTAATCTTGTTAACGTGAATTCGCAATGCTTCAAATCAAAAGGTATTGATTACCTTTGGGGCAGGAGTGCTGGGTTTTTCTCTGACGCGCTCTATCTTGACCCAATGTTATAAAATTTACACCTCAGCTGCTGCGGCATTTACCTGAAAATGTCCAAACATATTGATAAAAGAGAAGAGTTTGCAAATGATTTGCTTTCTTTCAATAATTTTGTATCCGCAAAAATGTATAAAACATAAAAGTCTTATGTACTTGAAAATAAATCAAGAAAAGAGTCACCCAAATGGTGACATTTAATGACTCTTAAGAAACGTCTTGAAGTAAATCATAACCACAAAGGTCTTAGAATTAATATCCAGCTATTGAAGATTTTAACAAAGTGGGAGCTGAGAGATGGGAATGAAAATTAAATGAGACCTCTAGGGATCATATAGGATTAAAACATAAGAATCACATGGGAGACAACTTAAGAAGGAGGCTGATGAAGTATAAAACGAGATTGAGAATGTAAATTATTTTGACAATACTAAAAAGAATTATGAGATCCTCATTTATGGGGAAAAGGCATAGGTCAGCGCTGCAATTCATCTTGGTACACTGCCCTACATCAATGTGAAAGGGCAGTAATGCATTGTATTTATAAAATATGATGCGTTCTTGGCTTTCCTCCTGTGCTGGCTCACAATTTGCTGCCTAGTGGAACCACAGCCACCCTTGCACTCTGTTGCAAGGGTGTCTGCAAAGCATGCAGGGCTGTTTTTGTGCAGGAAGGGGCACATTCCTGCACAAAAACAGTCCTAATAGGTGTCTTCCTCTTCTTATGTGTACTGCATTCCGCAGCACACAGGGAAAGAGGAAACAATGAGTAGAAATAAAAACATTTCTCCTCGTTATGCCTGCTCTGGGGAGGTGAAAGGTTTTGGCGCCGCCCTACATTTACGTAATTAGGTAAATCTTGATCAGTGCCAAAATCCATGGGTGCCCCTTGGTGCAAAGTAATGCGGTGCAGCGACTTGCGCCGTCTTGCCTTACTCTGTATCTATGAGGCCATGCAAAGCCATGCAAAGTTGCTTTGCATGGCCTCATAGATATAGTTGAGAGGTTTATGCCGCAGAAGCATCTGAAAAAGCCCCCGTGGTGCAAGCCTCCCATACATGAGCTCCTGGTTGTCTAAATATCAAGAGGCATTAAGAACAAGGAATCAACATTTTAGCAGATGAAAGAGATCATGAGCGTTGGTGGTATATACTTACGTCACACAATTTGATGCTACACTTTGGAAGGATACCACTATCAGCAATACAAGCAACTCATAGTGAGAGGAAACATCTAGTAAACGTACAGCCTCAATTGTGCCATAAACACTAGTAGAACATAAACAGTTATTTCTGTAGGAAGAGGACAACAAAAACTTGGAAGTTCTGTGCCTTTTTTATGACTTAAAAAGGATAAGAATGTTAGAACAAAGGACTCCACTAAAGGAGAACAAGAAACAGTGGATGAAAAACATCAGCAGAGAGGAAATAGAGTTGTGTCAAAAAGGAAATAAAAAACATTTGAGATAATGATGGAGTCATAAAAGGGGACAATACGAGGAGTCAAATAGATAAGCAGTTCTATTATTACTTACCTATCCAGTAGAGGTATACCAAAGGAAGAAGTCAGCTTAGTTAACAGTAGGTTATATCTCAACTAGGAACATAGATGTTCTTGAAGTGAAAAAAGGGTTTACTAAGATTCTCTAGAAAGAAGTTTCACCTTAAGATAGAAATTGAGGCATCAAATATGATGCGAGAAAGTAATCCTTTTTTCCCTCATAACTTCTATTTTTTTCAACTGATCCTGGTGGTAACTGACTCTGATTGTGCCCTGGGCTCTGCTAACCAGACCCAGGGCCAGTGCTCTGTGTAGAAATTATATGGCAATTTGGTGTATTTACAATTGGTATTACAACCTGCCTGTTGCCCCTACTATATGTTACAGGATGTATGTTTAGAAGCCCAGCAGATAAATGTGCACTGCTGTGTTGTCTGCTGTCATTTTAAAGGCAGATCTGCTTTACAGGCTGCTTTTCAAATTTAATTATATGCAAATTGTACTTTAGAACTAAAGGTACTTCCAAAGTTTTACACTACCTTCTTTTTACATGGAAATTCCCCCTTTGGTCTCCGAAGTGCACAGGAGTAGGATGACTTGAAACTATAACGATTGGGACAATTTAAAACATAATTTATATGCCCTGGTGAGGGAAAACTGGCAATTTAATTTATCCCTTCTGGAATCCTTGCTCGCACCACAATGAATGCACTCCAGCAAAAAGAAACCAGTTGACCGCTAGACTTTAAAGGATTTGACCAGGTGTGCTTTGAGAGATGTAGTCACAATATCCAAAGGAGCAACTCAGACATTCTGGAACATTGGATTGGTCATGTGGGCACATTGGAGTCATAAAAGGACCTTCTAGAAAAAAAAGACTTTTGAGAAGATTTGGAGTTTTTTGTCAAAAAGTTCCATAAGTTGACCTACTCATTGTCAAGAGTCAAGCCGGTGGCGTAGAACTGTGACATGGTCTGAGATTCATGTTTGTCCCGCTGAAGCTCTGGAGCTTTTTGCCGTTGATAAAATCAACTGAGGCATTGTGCTGCGAAAAGCCACCATAGTAACAAATCCATTCTCTCAATAATTCATTTTCTTCCTAAAATAGACAAAGGTGTAAAATACCACTAGAATGATGAATCATATCTGGAACTGGGTAAGATTTAGAAAGTGTAGATTAATACTCGGTCCTCAATGGTCAGGATATTATCATCCTATATAAGAGACAGAAAAAATATATTTCAACAGATGAATTATATTCCATTGAAGAATGATTGCCTATACCTATTGGTAACCATAGATGTTTCAAGCTTATACTCAGGCATAGTCATGAAAAAGGTCTTGAGGCTTTGAAGTATTTCCCATTTATGAGACCAGATAGCTATTTGAAACATTTCTTGATGCTGTAGGAGAACACTGACATAATATCGAATACACAAATATAGAATTACCAAAATATAGAAAAAAATATATAGAATGCAAAAATATCGAATTCCTATCTACAAACAGGTAAGTACAAAAATATCGAATCACAAATATAGTTTTAAAAAATATAGTTAGTCAAAATATCGATTTTTTTTAAATGTCTTAAAAGTAATTTAAATTTAATGAAATAATAAATATACCATTTACTATTACCACTCCAGAGAGTGCAACAGTAGGGAAAGCGTTGGATAGCGTTGGGGTAAAAATTACTATTCCCACTCCAGAGAGTGCAACAGTAGAGAAAGCGTTGGATAGCGTAGGGGTAAAAAATGACTATTCCCACTCCAGAGAGTGCAACAGTAGGGAAAGCTTTGGATAGCATAGGGGTAAAAATTACTATTCGATATTAAATTACTTACCTTCAATTCGATATTTTTCACCCCTATATTCTGTCCATTCGATATTTTGTCCATTCTATATTTTGATTTCAATATTTTGGTAATTCTATATTTTCAATTCGACATTTTGTCTTATTACCGCTGTAGGATCTAATGCGATTTGTTGTTGTAAACAATTTTTACTATATCAAAACATTAAATAACATCAAATGCATGGAACCACATGGTGCTCTAGGTTTTCTCCCCCTTATGCTAACCTTTTTATGGGTCAGTATGACAGTGAACATGCCTGAAGAGTTCAATTCTTTTTACCCTGATAATGGGGTTTCCTGTGGCAATGTATGGATGATATTGTAATGATTTGGATGGTGGGGGGCGCTAGAGGGCGCCATGCAAGATGGCCGCACCTCTGTGAGGCTCTTGCTGTTCGGGCTGCCATACGCCTGAGAATTGCGTCATATCGTGCCAACATTTACGACAGAATACTGGGGAAGACCGCGAGGAGCTGCGGCAATGCACTGGAGCTGATATCTTTACATAAAGTCAGCAGGAGCCCGAGATGTCCGAGCCTGAGCCCGGGGCTAATACCTACAAGATGGCGGCAACCGCGGCGGAGTGCTGACTGCAGCGGGACGAGGTAGGCTCTAGGCGCGGCGGAGACAGGGTGACCAGCGATGGCGGGAGGCGTGGCCGCTCGCGGCCGACCAGGACTGCGATTGGGGCCTTGTCCTGCAGCCTCTGACATCACTGAGAAGGGGAGAGGAAGCCGCGAGGAAAGCTCCGGTGAGACGCACATTTCTGCCTGAGCGCGGACTCACAATGACAGGTAACCTCCTGGGCGGCCCGGCTCGGGACGCGAGAGAACTCTGCTGGTGCTTGGCGGGGGCGAGGATCCCAGCGTGGAGGAGCGAGGATGGCGATCGGCGGAGGCGGCTGCAGCACCCTCCCCCCCTCACCCCCCCCACGGCATAGAGGGGACAGACGGGAGCCGCTGGAGAGCTCTGGCAGAGCGGAATGAACAGAGCTGGAAACACAACTTGGGGCATGATTGAGCACTGAAGAATGCAATGCCCTGCAGTAGACCTGGATGCTATAGTTGTGAGACAGGCGGTACAGAGGGCTCGCCGAGGAGCTGCAGACCTTTATGCTGCGAACCTGCCCCCTGAGAGACATTGGGGAGGGGTTGGGTCTTTCTCTGCTTGGGGTGCCTAGATGAGAGGGCCTCGCCTAACTGCTGCATAAGGTATATACACATGCACTGTCACCACTGAGGGGCCAGAAACTGCATGGGACCCCTCCCCCTGCTAGAGCTACTTCTGAGATCTTCAGTGAACTACAGGCTCAACGCAGAAGTTGATAGCGCGGCGGGTGGATGCAGGCCTGGGCACTACTCTAGACCGGAGGGGCTTCTCGGAGATCGCACACCACGTGACGGACTATTACAAGCAACATACTCGGTGAGGTGCGGAGGCTGCAGAGCAGGACACACGGATAGACCACGCCCACCCCTGCCTCGACATAGCTTCGGGAATTCCAGCGCCTAGAGATGGGGAAGCCGGACGGGCGCCAGCTAAAGCTGAATTTTGACACACGCATGACCACCCAATCACAAGCAGAACAGGAAGGCGACCACGCGGAGACCCAGCCCCCCTCCACTGCAGATCTAAAGGATCTTTTGGTCGTCATGCAGTCCAGCCTGACATCCATTGAATCAAAGATGGACTCCTTGAATGCACGGCAGGACGGAGTCACACATAGGGTGGATAAACATGAAGACCGGCTGACGGAGGCGGAGCGCTGTATCTCAGACCTGGAGGACACCGCCACCGCAACCACGTCTCGAACATCTGAAATGGAGAGAGTCCTCAAGGTCATAACAGCCAAGAACGAGGACTTGCAATCTCGCTCTCGCCGCAACAACCTCTGAATTCTTGGCGTATCTGAGACAACAGCTACTGGACGGATGGAGGACTTTGTGGAGCGTTTACTTATAACGCTATTTGGAAGGGAGGCCTTCTCGCCTGTCTTGTTGGTGGAGCGGGCACACCGTTCCCTTTCAGCATGACCGATCCCGGGAGCCACTACCCGGCCAATTATAGCCAGAATGCTAAATTATCTGGACCGCAACACGGCTCTACGGTTGTCCAGAGAACAAGGACACCTTCGTTTTGAGGGTATGGATCTCTTGCTTTACCCGGATTTCACCATGGCAGTGCAAGAGCAAAGGAAGAAATTTCTCCCGATCAAAAAGAAACTGCAGCAGCTCAATATGCCCTACGCCATGCTCTTTCCAGCACGGCTCAAAATCACGCATTCCGGGAAACAGATGTTCTTTACTACCCCACAACAGGCACAGGACACTCTCAAAAGCATGCCAAGACAGCCGGCGAGCCGGGCCTCTCCTTCCCGCCACCTGGAGGAACATGGCACCGCCTCCGACATAGAGTGAAGTACTGCCACACCGGCCCTAAACAAACCAATGGACAGTGGACAGAACCTGTTGCTGCGACATGGCCCTGTCTGGATGCCTCCTCTTTGGTATAACTGAGGGGCACCGTGGGGGAGACCCTTCCACACAGACACTAATTGTTTGGACTGTATGGACTCCTGCTGGGCGCCTCCCCACCGATCAGCGCCGCTGAGAAAACAACGCTCTGAAAAGGACAGACTTGATAAGTTCTCTGTCCCAATATTGTGACCTGCAAGCTGGTAATGACTCTATCCGGAACGGACGCCTTTATCCTTGCACCTGGTCACCCAGTAAGCCAAAGATTTCACATATGACTAGGCATGAAGTGACATTATACTGTTGCCCGAACACCCTCGCTCCTGCGAGGAGACTTTGGTTGCCCCTGGAACCCACCCATTAGGCGAACCCTATCTTTGTTAGAGTACTTGGGCGGGAAGGAAAAGTTTTAGTTGTTTGTTTTTTCTCCCTCAGTCTATTTGTTTGAACGAAAGTCATGGTGTCTCTAGAGACACGGGAATGTGGGGGGAAAGGGTAGGAAGGGAACCACGGCAGGATTGGGCTGCTGATGTGGGAGGGGGGAGTTAAATGTTTGCCACAGACTTGTACAGGTTAACGTTCTGCTGCATGACACTGACCGACGGGTCCTGGATGTGAAACTGATTTTTGACCGCCACCCAACATGTGCTGCTGACCATTATATACTGCCATATCTGCCACCGTGACTGACCCCCCGACTCATCCAACATACAGGTTCCTAACATGGAATGTAAGGGGACTGGGAGACCCGCGCAAGCGCCGACACGTTTTAGCATACCTAGATCGCGATGCTGCAGTAAACACATTTTAATCCATTCACATTCAAATCTCGGTGGGCCAGCTATGCCAGATTCTCCTCCTACTCGTCGTATGCCCGAGGCACGTGCATTCTTGTGAGGAAAACCCTACCATACACCCCTATGGGATCCCTAGAAAATAAGCAGGGTTGTTACTCCATAGCCTGGGGTAGACTAGCCACACAGACTTTCACGTTTGTCTCCTGCTATGGACCCAACTCTGATGACCCAGAGTTTTTCAGAATACTTTGGGGGGAAATCCTGGAGATAGGATCCACACACTTGCTATGGGTGGAAGACCTGAACGTCACTATTGACCCCGCTCTCGACCGCTCACACCGGCAACCACACCACTGGTCTAAATCCCAATCCACTCTGCAAATGATTCTTACGGATCATGAAATCGTTGATGCTTGGCGACAAATACACCCGCTGCAGAGGGAAGGGACTTGTTTCACCACAGCTCGGGCTTCCTGGTCCAGAATTGACATGTGACTTATCACTAAAGGGCTTATCCCGTGGCTGACCTCTGCCCTCCATCTCCCGCGTACTTACTCCGACCACTCCCCGGTGCTTATCACTCTTTCCCCCCCCCGCATGAAAGCTCTCCATACTTGAGTTGGCGCCTTAATCCTCTTTCCCTGCTAGACCCAGTCTTTAAACAGGAACTTAAGCAGGAGATTGCAGACTTCTTCCTGCGCAACGAAAACTCGGTGGTGCACTATTCCACGATTTGGGAGGCATTTAAAGTAACTATCCGTGGCCTGTGCATAGCCAAAAGCGGGGGAATCCTAAAAGACATCAGGACCCGACTGCGTAGGTTAGAAGAGGACCTCAACCACATTGATACTCAATTACAGACGGCCCCGACGCCCGAGTTGCAGGCACGGTTTCGGAGTACACTGAATGAGTTTCAGGACACTGCTGAAAGCGAGTGTAAATTCAGGGGAAAATACTATAGAGCGCGCCAGTATGGGGAAGGGGATAGGCCGGGTAAAGTGCTGGCATCCCTGGTCTGACCCCCGCGGTTGTTGAATACAGTACTGGAGGTGGAGGATGAGATTGGCCAGACCCATAGGGATACGGCAGAGATAGAGGCGACCTTCCGCAGCTTCTATAAACGTCTGTATAAGACCCAAAGAGATCACTCTACTGAGTTTGAATCCTTTTTTGAAGACACAGCGATTGCGTGGTTGGGGGACAGCCAACGGAAATTCCTTCTACGACATCATGAGGATGAGGAGATGGTAGCGGCGATCATGCAGCTATCATCTGGAAAGGCGCCGGGGCCGGACGGGCTTCCGGCGGAATTTTATAAAACTTTTCGCCATTTGCTCATCCCGATCTTGTGACACGTATTTGAGGAGGCCAGGGAATCTGGAGTTCTTCCCCCGTCTATGTGAGAAGTGCACATTATCTCCATACCCAAGCCAGGTAAAGTTGCAAAATATTGTGATTCGTTCAGGTCCCTCTCCTTAATAAATGTGGACGCTAAGATCTTAGCCAAATTAATCGCTAACCGTATTAGCCCCCTGATGACCGCATTGGTCCTCCAGGAGCAGTCGGACTTTGTACCCACTAGAAGCATCTCCCATAATTTGCGTACACTGTTCGCACTACTGCAGGACATGGACCCGGACATAAATGCGGCAGCAATGTTTCTTGACGCCACTAAGGTGTTTGACTGCCTGGAGTGGGACTACCTTGCTTTCGTGCTGCAGCGCATGGGATTTCCTCCCCCCTTTCTGGCCTGGATCAACCTGCTGTACTCAGGGCTCCAGGCACGGATCCTTATTAACGGTGTACAATCGTCCCCCTTCGCGATCACCAGAGGCACTCGACAGGGGTGCCCTTTGTCACCCCTTTTATTCGCTATTGCCATTGAACCGCTTGCGGCCAAAATTAGACAACATCACCGGGAGCACGCCCTGATCTACCCAGAGAGACAAATTTTAATATCATTGTATGCAGACGATCTGACGCTTTATCTGAGAGACCCCAACATCAGCCTAAATCCAACTATTTGGTAGGCTCTCGGGAATAAAGGTGAATTGGGGAAAGTCCCAGATATTCCCTCTCATGGACTCCACCCCGCACTTCGAGCCTGACTATCCACTGGCTTGGTGCGCAGATTCGGTGACATACTTGGGCATCCACATCTCCCGTTGCCGGGAAGAACTGATGAGAGACAATTATGGGCGAGTATTGGATCAATTGACGGATAAAATAACTAGATGGATACCGATGCCCTTATCTATGGCTGCTAGAGTGTCTTTGATAAAGATGGTGATCTTACCTAAGCTTCTCTACCTGTTTACTAACATACCCTATGCCGCCACTTTTTTAACAGTATTAAATCACAGCTGATCAGGTTGACATGGGGCGGGAAGCAGTCCAGACTGGGGGTCTGGAAATTCCTGACATTGAACTATATTTTATCTGTGCTCAGGCTCACTTTGCAGCCTACTGGATACACCCCCCCGTACATGCCTCACCTGGCAGTGGAAGATGGACACATGGCTCCCACTCCTTATTCGGCATATTTGAGTGCCCCCACGGTGCCTAGACACCTGGCATCCAATACTGTGCAATGCACCACCCGTGCCTGGTGGGACCTGGCGCAGAAACTTCAAGCCCCCTTACTATATTCACCTTTGGCACCTCTGAGGGAAGGCACGATATGCCTGTTAAACAGGAGGGAGGATGCTGTTGGATGTTACGGAAACTGTCTCGGCTCAATTGGGGGCAACTGTATACACAAGGAACTTTTTGCACCAGCGACGAGTTTTTTGGTACCTCCTCCCCTACCCCGCTGGAGCGCTTTTACTATGTACGACTCAGGCAGGACGTTCGGGCCCTCGCGCCTTGCTTCCCGCTTGAGCCGCCCATCATGGCCCCCCTACATGTTCTACTGCAGCACGAGGCTCCAGCACATGTGGTATCGTGACTATATTCCACTACACAGAGGGAGTGGGAGAGGGACCCCGCCCCAGCCAAGACCAGGTGGGAGGAGGCCCTGGGACATCCCCTCACGGAAGAACAGTGGTCCTTCTGCTGTCGGCAGACAGGAGAAATATCGGCAAACAGCAGATTATGACTCATACATTATAGATATTTACACCAACTTTATTATACGCCTGCCCGTCTGCACCGTCTCCAGTTGAGAGATACTGACTGCTGTGACCGATGCGGAGCTGAGGGAGCGGGGTTTGGACACCTGGCATGGGATTGCCCCTTGATCCGTAAATACTGGGATGAGGCTCTTAGCGCTTTAAATGAGATGACTGGGATGCACGTGTCTGACACCCCCCTTGTGGTGCTCTTGGGGTACACTGAGCAGCTGCCTGTCACGATCCAAAAATACACCTCTCCGGCCCTACTCCTAGCAAAAAGAAGGATCGCTTGCCGTTGGGGGAGAGGCAGAGCCCCCAAATTTAAGGAGTGGCTGACTGATCTTATACACTTTCAAGACCAGCTACACACTTACGCTGAACTGATGCCACCCACATCTCGCCTGCGGGACATTTGGGCCCCTCTGCAAGCTTACCTCCTGAAACATACTGACACTGACGACATGCGCCCGGACCAGCTGCCACGGGGAGGAGGTTGCACGGGAAGGGGAGGGACACCGAGCTGAGGGCAGCTCATGAGATATTGGAGGGAGCGGACAGGTTGGCGCTGCACAATCAGGGGATGTGGGAACGGCGACGAAGTGGGATGGCGATGCATGGGGGAACGAGGTGGGAATGGTCAACCCAGATGCAGATCAATGGCAGGAGAGCTGTGGTTTTTTGAAGTTACCAGGATTATTTACGATTGTTAGAGACCTGACTAGTTGGCTGATTAAATTGCACGTCCTCCTAACGCGGCGGGGCCGATGGGTTGTAGGCAGCTTGCTGTGTCTCCTACCAAATCCCCTCCACTGTTGTGAAATCATATGGGACGCAGTGCCGGCCCGCTGGGATGTAGGCACCCTGCTGTGTCAACTTTGAGATCAGTCAATAAAGGTCTTGAAAAAAAAAAATTCTTGGATAGTCATGGTCCTTGAACTGAAAAAGTATCATGAATATCTTACAATAATGTTTACAATGTAATTGTAAGTCTAGACTATAATCATGAAAAGATTGTTTTTCTGGATGTAGGGTCCCTCCTTAAATGCTATACTTGTCTTAGGAAAGAAGGTGATTGCTGCTTCAGGCTTACGTGTTTAAAAACATTTGTTTAATGTATATCGTGGGGTATCATCATATGGTATAAAGTTGTTCAAAACAAATTATGCTCTATGCTTTGTTTTAAAGAAATCTTTGAATTTTAAGTGATGCTCTAAAATGTAAATCTTAAAATAATAATTTGAAATCTGGAAAAAGTTCTGGTAATTAATATTCCTGTTGGAACAATAAATAGTCAAGTCAAAATAAGTTGATTATTTAGTTAAGTAAAACCTTAACAATATTGCAAAATAAAGGAAAATATAAAACGATCAATAATATCTGCCAATTTTTAAAACATAACATCAGTTTGTTGCTGACCACTATATTAAACACTGTTGATTAAACATTCTTGCATCATTACCCAGAATCCCAGTCTATTTACACTGGTGGAATTTCCACCGTTTCAGCTGTTCACGGTTGAGTATACGGACCTGTTCTGTGGTTGAGAATTTAAGTCACTTGCATGACTTATGAGGAAACATGATTACCACCTTCTAACTAGATATTTTTTAGTCCGTTTTCCGGGCCTGTTTATAGGAATCAAGGAATTTTATCAATTTGCAATTTAACTGATACCTCTAGCATTTAAAGCTTTTCTAAGTAAAGTGACTTGTGCATTATGAAGTTGGGGCATGTACAAATTATATGGATAAAATCCTCTTTGATGCTACCGCAAAGTCAGCATGATATAGGCCCATTGTGAACCCAGGTTGGGAGGTCTGCAATTGACGGTAGTTTCTCAAAGCATATAGCCATCAATTGTCTCTTTAAATAGATTGAGAATGTATTGCTCAAGTAAGGTGCTGGTGCAAGGGTCTTGTTGTTATTAATCACAATCCAGGAATGCAACCTTGAGCTGAGGATTATCTATCAAATAGCAATACATGGAATTTTTCTGATTTGTTTATTACTTGCTTGAAGGACTAATATGGCAAGTTGTTGGGATTTATAAAGATATTGGTTATATGGTGATTTTTTATCCTCATCCATTTCTGTCCAAAGGGCTTTGTTAATTGGAGAGTTTACCAAGTTCTGTTTCAATCGGTACCAAAGCTTTATTGTAGTGTACATTCTACCTATTGTTTCATTTGAACGATCAAATTCAAGTCGAATCTGGGCCGGCGAAGCAGACTGATGTATCTGGAAGACATTTTCTTAGGTTGAAACTATTAGTTTGTTTAAAAGGTCAGAGTCTTTGCCGTGTAGAGCGGTACTAGCATACGTTAGCGTTGAAAGCATTTTGGCCGCCATCACCACGAGCAGAGGTTTGTATGACGGCCCCGTCAATTTTTTTGCCAGCGTCCTAAAGGCAAATATTAGTGCACTGGTTCTCTGTGACATATAGCTATTTTGCTCTAGATGGTTTTGTCTGTTATCTATATAAAAACACAGATATTTATAACTTGCTACTTCCTCTATCTGGTTGCCCTTCAGCCAGATATTCTGCTTGATTCTTCAATGATTTCCAATCAGCATTGTTTTAGTTTTTGTTGTCTTTATTTCTGTTTTTTCATATGAAATATTTTCCGAGAATTCATTGAGAGCTCTTCGGAGGCTGGTACTAGTTAGGCTCATTAACACCATGTTGTCTGCGTACGAGAGATGTGTTAATAATAATTTACCTATTCGCGGGGGGTGGGAATTGATGCAGTTGAGCCTTTGAGCAATGCCAGACATAAACAAATTGAAAATGTGTGGTGCCAATATGCAACCTTGTTTTGGGCGTTTAGTTGTAGGCAGGTTCCTGCATAGTCTAGAACAATAAACAGGTTTGAGATGGACAGATTTAACAATGGTCATCATCTAAAATTGGTCACAATTGACTAATCTTAGAATGACAAACAGCGGTTTTAAATGTCTAATTTGTTTTGTATGCAAATAGAAACAAATAGGAAGGAAGAAGAAGCAGCATGCAAGAATGATACTGTAACATTGGACCATAGAATTCGGCTCTTCCTTGGAGGACTTTACTGGTTAAAGAAAAATAATTTACTTTCTTTATAGTTATACTTAAAGACTGGGGTGTGTGGAACCACCAAAACATAACTAATGTTTATAAAACCAATGGGAGCTGAACATGGTATTTTCATGTAGAATGGCGAGGGGACCACTGCCCAGAGATTAGATGAATGACCATTAGAATCCAAGATTGATGCGTAAAACTAGTTCAGAGATTTGGGAGTCGACAATATAGTGGTTGACTCAACTTTTGGTTAATTATTTGTAATTAGACTTTTTTAAAGTTATCTTTTCCTACAATTTACATTTAACTTTAAACTATTTCAGTAGATGTATTAAAACTGGTGAGAGCACAACATGGTATCTAAATATGGAACAATGAGGTAATGTTATCTTTGAATGAGATTGAAGAGTGTCAGAAGCCAAGAGTGGCATGTAGAACTAGCTCAGAGTAGGATCTTATGGAAATACACGGTTTAATTCTACGTGTGCATCATTATTTTAGATCTGCATTGGTGTTTAACTTTTTGCCCTTCAAAATAGCTTTCTCTTTAGATTATCCAACAAGTTGTTATATTTGGTATATTTTAAGTCTACTTAGATGTATTATTTTTAAATACGATCTCACCAAGTTGCATTTGTGTAAGCTGGTCACTCTAAAGTAATTCTCTCCCCCTTCGGGATCTAACCTTGTGATGCTAGAGCTGGTGGGAAAACCATGAGTTGTGAAAGGGAATTCAAAGATGACGCCACTACAGGTAGACCTAAAATTAATATTTGTGTGTTTAGTTAGAGATTTGGGTAGCATGTTGGGTAGGATGTTATCACAGTAATAGATTATATGATAAACTTTAAATCCCTATAGAGGAGGGTGTAATGCCAAAAAAAAAGACAAGGACATTATCCTTGACAATTTTGTACTCTTCCATGGAAGAAAAGAGATATGTAATGTCCATTACATTTGAGTTTTATTTGTTTTGACTTATGTTTAAAAGCAGAAAAGGACTTACAAGTATTTCTGCAATGTTAGAGCTACAAACTGCTGTATAAAAATCAATATTATTTTTTTTAAGTCAACTTAAATTTACTTATCTAACGTTATTGCTTATGAAGTGTCCCTGGCTACATCGGTGGTCCAGAACAGGAAAAAGATTAACTCCATGCCCTGGCATAAGACTTTTAGTAAGTAGGATCATTTGTTTTTCATTTCACAAAATATTGCAACAGCTCCTCTGTTGGAATAGAGATCCCTGCCGAGCGGGCCATGATTTATAAATATGGTAGGCTGTAGTCTTTCAAGGAAGCAGAGTACATCTCTCCGCTATGCTGTTGGACCCCAGTACAGTCTACCTGGGTTTAACAAACATGTATGTTTAATTCACATGGAAAACACGCAGGCCTAGATTTACTAACGCTTTGTTCTGGGCTTGCATCACTGTTCTGACAAAAGCCTGGTGCAAAGGGTTGGGGTTGGTTATATACACTATCCAACGTAAACCACAATTTGTATTGGATAGGATTGCAAAACTGTGCAATGTGCTACTTCGTGGCTACTCTGCCTCATTGGGCCTTCCTTGGGTGGTTCCTATGCAACTACCCATGTTTTTGAAAGAAAATCCTTACCTACTAAAATTCATAGACACATGTTTGTCCCAAACGCTTATGCCTCCTGGAGGCAGGGGTAACAATGAAACATGTTTTTGTTACACCTTATTTTTCCAACTGTGCATGTGTGTTGCATTGTACAGCAAACATATAAAGTGGAAAATGTATTAAAGGCTACTTTTTGTATTAGATTAGTTCTCTTCCAGTGCGGAATCTATGATTTACAGAAAGCACAGACCCTTGCACTATGTCGCTGGGTGTGTGGGATCGAACATGGCTGTCAAATGTGACCAGCACAGTAGGAGCGAATAAAACATGTCATTTCTATGGGCGCCATTTTTCTTTCTCCTTTGACTCAAGGCAGCCCGCTATCTTTCGTTACAGCGGTGCGTTGCGTTAAATATTAGTACATTTTGGCTATACTTCTGATCTGTTGTAATATGTAATTATTTATTTTGTAATCTCCTCAAGTGTTTGGATTGTTTCTGAGCATCATAATTTACTTTTTGTAACACTCCTCATCTTACTTGTATTTGCAAAACAGGTCCTTGGCGCATTAATGTATTTCAGGCCTGTGATGTAAACTGAAACCAATCAATTAACAATGTAATTTATTTACACAATTACAACGACAAGAGGGTGGAAATTTAGCTCAGAAGCCATATGCTTCCAACGGTGTGGCTCTGGCGGAGGGGTGAAGAAGGTGAAAGGAAAAAAATGAACCGCATCCAATTTTACATTAGTCCTGTTCTGGTTTGAATCTATCAGTTCAAAGCCGGTTTTTACTGCGGGTGTAATTGAATTGCTGTTCTGCCGACAAAAATGGATTTCCTTTGATATAGTACTTTCACGTTTCTAAATTATGCAGTGCTATGATTTTTTAGTGTGGGTCCAGCCCTGCTGGATTCTCTGCAGTCAGCTGCATTAGTATTCTAGCGCCTATTTTCGGTACTAGCTGTAGCTGCGGCGAATTGTAAGTGGGATTACTGATTTGTTTTCCAATTAAGGCGTCCATTTTGTGTTAAATGGAACTGTCATACACTGTTATGATAAGAGGCGCGAGGCAGGCTTTTTAATGTAGAACATTATTGATACCAGGCAGGCCGATGCTTCAATTGTAGTCACAGAACAAACAATCCGGACCATGCGGCATGAAGTGGGCACTTGACAGGGAGTGGGATAAACGCGCAGGGCTAAAGCAAAAGAAGAAGCGGCTTTGCGCGTTCTTAGTGTGGTACAGAGTAGCCATTCAGCGGGGCTGAAACTTTTTTCGACTTTTTAAAACTTGAACGTTTTCACTGTAGTACTAGTAGTCATTGTAACAACAATAATAATAATAACAACGGCAACAAAACAAATATAATAATCACAATTACAAAACTTGCTATTGTTATAACTATTATTATTATGACTTTTATTTTTATTATTTTTTTTAGTTTTAATATTTTTATTTTGAATTATTATTATTAATAATATTATTTTAATTATTATTATCAGTTATCCCCTGCTGAATCACAATACTTGCTAAAATAAATACAGCCTGATTTGCACATACAGTGGCATAGCGTGGAGGTGGCACAGGGGCGTATGCCCCGGGTGCAAAATTCTTAAGGGCGCAAGATTGGGGGTGAAAATTGCATGTTGCGCTGCACAATTCTTACCTTGACCTGGGCACTAGCAACCCATGCTCCACTGCTGCCCACATATAAATTTCAAAGCATTTCATGCGGGTAATATGCTTCACTTTGGGGCTCAGTGTGACACATTCGTGCATTTGCTGGGATACGATATGTGACACAAGGTAAATTACAAAAATAGAGGTTTTTCTGAAATTTTGTGTTTTTACCCCAATAAATGCTATACAAAATCACAATTACTCCTAGAATACAGAAAACGTTATCACATGCATGTTTAAAGCACTGCGCCTAGAGGTGTTTCATTTAAACTGCAATAAATCACAACTATTCCGACTCTAACAGAATTGTGCATAAACGTACAAGGTGAAAATAGGAACTTTGCGAACTTCAGATGTGCAACGCTATACAACAATAACATGTTGATGATAGTCTGGGGGTATGAAGGAATAGACACAACGTAATAGTAATGTACTTTGTGAACATCTCACTATAATAGACAAAACATTCTGAAATGTAAACAATGTTCTGGGCTTTTATTGATTGCCTGTCTGGAGCATTGATGCTGAGTTGTGCCTGTGAGTTGTAATACTGACACCCGATCCCAGAGAGTGGTGATTCAGAGTCAACAGCACCTGTTTGTTGTATAAACGTTTAATTGCTTCAATTTCACTCTGATCTGATTCTATTAAAAACCGATGCACGATGTCTGCAGTTTTTACGTGATTTTCACAGATTGCTTCTAAGGTACAGTCAGACACCCCTGGGGGGCCACAGTGAAGACAGGGGCCATTGAGTCCCAACCATGGAGGTTGAGGTTGTTCATCTCTTTTTGTCCTACTATGGCTCAGCACACTGGGCCAAGTACAACCCTCCACTCAGGGTAGTAGGGTGGACTCCTCAATAGCTGTTCACTTCAGTGGCTTCTGCACGCAGGACAATCTGCTTAGACCATCTCAAGAAGGATCTTCGGCAGCAGCCGCCATCCAGTGTCGGCTGTGAAGCTGCGGCCACCAAGCTGAGTCCTCTTTGAGAATGACGGCATTTGCTGGCAGCAGGCCATTTCGGTAGCTCCCCACTTAAAAGGTACTTTTCTCTTCCTGCCAGCATCATTAAGGGCTGTAGGTCCAGTCGCTTAGCATGTGGCAGACAGTGGGATAACAGGTGGAGGAGCTTTGGTGCTGTCTAAGTTTTAGCTTCTCAACACTGCCCAGAGGCACTGGACCTCTCCTTCCTGGCTAATCTTTCCTCCAGCAGGGCCAGGATCATTTGTTCCCTCTCTCGACAGACATGTAGGCTTCTAGGATTCTTCAGCCCAATCCTCAGCTCTTACAGTAGCAAGCAATGACTTCAGTTGATTTCTTTTACATGGGAAGGGTCAGTAGACCACTCTCGGGCCACTGTCTCTGGCACAGAAAAAAAGGTTTGGACATACCACACATCACTAAAACATGGTACAAGTGCCACCACTATAGGTTACTTATGAACCATGAACAAGGGCATTAGTCCACTGTTCAGTGTTAGGGCATGCTTGCTGACCCGTTCAGGTCACATGAAAGGTGCTAGAGCTCACATTGCTGGGGAAAGGCCCAAGTCTCTGAACTCACACTAGATTAGAGTGACGCCAGACCAGAAATAAAAAATCAAGATACCAATTTCACATAAAGTCTGGCACTCAGGCCACTCACTCCCACTTTAATGCAGCAGGGTACCTGGTGATCATTACTAAGTGCTTTCAGATATTTCCATTTGTGCCTCTATCAGACTGCTCTGGATTTGGGCATTATTTCAAATTTCTTTCATGATACATAACCAACATGTTGTTTTGTAGTTCCTCAGATATTGAAATGCTACTTCCTCATATACAAGTTCAGAGACAATCTCTGGGTTAGCTGTCTCACTGGGCAATCCATTGGTTTGTTCCTTCCTCAGTGATGTGACTAGGTTGCCTAATTTCCACATTTCTCACCTTTTCCACATCTCTTCTAGGTGATGTGGGATAATAACACAGAAGAATATGCTACCATTCATGGCCACATCGAAATCAATTTCCAAATGTGTTCACACAATTTTTAAGAACACTGACTTTCTGTTTCCTTTGTAGTAACACATCTTTGCAAACTCTCAGTTGAAACAATACTACTAGTGAACATTACCTTCTTTTATA